>NC_053392.1:229410172-230018743 GCF_905171765.1 Bufo bufo | reverse complement strand
GCATGCTCGATCATCACTACTAATTTCCATTCCACACTCAGTTGCCTTTCAGAAAGTAAAGGTAGGTTCACACCTGTGACAAGTAGTTCTGTTGGTCCCATTAGATCCCTGTCGGATCACTTTATAGTGAATGGGGATCCGGCGGTGTGCAGCTATGCTAGATTAGATAACTCTGGTATACTTATCCTCTGCTAGAACAGACTACCGGCATTACCTGCCACAGATTCACTGTATTCACTGAGGAAAATAAACTGTCAGATGAAATACAGAAATGTAAAAGTAAATTCCCCTTTAAAAGTGCCCTGTTTGACCCAGGAAGAAGTATGGCAGCATCTTAAAAAGATTAAAATAGACAAATCGCCAGGACCAGATAGCATACACCCCCGTTTCCTAAGAGAATTAAGTAATGTCAAAGCGAGACCCTTATTTCTGATATTTAAGGACTCTAAACTGACAGAGAGTGTTCCACAGGATTGGCGCATAGCAAATGTGGTGCCAATATTGAAAAAGGGTCCAAAAACAGAGCCCAGAAACTATAAGCCGGTAAGTTTAATATCTGTCGTGGGTAAACTGTTTGAAGGTTTTCTAAGAGATGCTATCTTGGAGTACCTCAATTAAAATAAGCAAATAACGCCGTATCAGCATGGCTTCATGAGGGATTGGTCATGTCAAACTAATTTAATCAGTTTCTGTAAGGAGGTAAGTTCTAGACTTGACAGTGGTGAATCAATGGATGTCGTATATCTGGACTTCTCCAAAGCATTTGACACTGTACCACATAAAAGGTTAGTATATAAAATTAGAATGCTCGGGCTGGGAGAAAATGTCTGTATGTGGGTAAGTAACTGGCTCAGTGATAGAAAACAGAGAGTGGTTATTAATGGTACACACTAAGATTGGGTCACTGTCACTAGTGGAGTACATCAGGGGTCAGTATTGGGCCCTATTCTCTTCAATATATTTATTAATGATCATGTAGAAGGCTTGCACAGTAAAATATCATTTTTTGCAGATGACACTAAACTGTGTAAAGTAATTAACACTGAAGAGGACAGTATACTGCTAAGAAGGGATCTGGATAGATTGGAGGCTTGGGCAGATAAGTGGCAAATAAGGTTTAACACTGACAAATGTAAGGTTATGCACATGGGACGGAATAACGCAAGTCACCCATACATACAAAATGGTAAAATACTGGGTAACACTGACATGTAAAAGGACCTAGGAATTTTAGTGAACAGTAAACTAAGCTGTAGAAACCAGTGTCAGGCAGCTGCTACCAAGGCCAATAAGATAATGGGTTGCATCAAAATGGGCATAGATGCCTGTGATCATAGCATTAGTCCTACCACTTTACAAATCACTAGTCAGACCACACATGGAGTACCCCTTAAGTGGGGAAAATTGGCTTCTACCTCACAGTTTTTTTTTTTTTGCCTTCCTCTGGATCAACTTGCAGGATAACAGGCTGAACTGGATGGACAGATGTCTTTTTTTGGCCTTATAAACGATGTTACTATGTTACTAGATGTCGAACTACCCATACTTTCATAAAGGCAACTGAGTGTCCAATGGAAATCACCTTTTTTACTATGTATGTATAGATTACGATGATTTAATGAGTTGTTTTATGAGTGTTTTAGAAGTAAAGTTTAGGTGTGAACCGTTTTACAACTATAGTAGATATCCTACCTTGACTTCATATTTTACTATCGGTAAAAGGTTGCCCTTTGATTTAATTTTAGAATTTCCAATAATCCCTTATACTTTAGTCAATTTTCATACACTCAGTGTTGGGGAATCTTCTTTTATATAGAAAATAATATGCAAAGCAAAGTAAATTACTGTGGAAAGTAATTATTTGGGATGACTTTCAAAGGGGTTGTCCACCTTTTATTTATTGTCTGTCTTCACGATAGACCATCATAAACTGATTGGTGGAGCTCTATCTACCTTGTAGTTATCTCAGCTTGCAACTGCGGTGCTGTTCCCATTAAAGTTTGTAATAGTCCCTAGTAGGGTTAAGCAAACCCGAACTGTAAAGTTCGGGTTCGTAGCGAACTTTAGGATTTTTGGACCCGGATCCGAAAATTTCACTAAAAGTTCGGGTTTCGGTGTTCTGCGCTTTCTTGGCGCTTTTTGAAAGGCTGCAGAGCAGCCAATCAACAAGCGGTTAAATTTCTGACCTTAGAAGCCATCACAGCCATGCCTACTAATGGCATGGCTGTCATTGGCCAGTGTAGCGTGTGACCCAGCCTCTATATAAGCTGGAGTCACGTAGCGCTGCACGTCACTCTGCTGTGCTTAGTGTAGGGAGAGGATGCTGCTGGTGATTTCAAGGAGAGAAAAAGACTGAATCTTTGCTCAAAATGTGAATCTAACTCAGCGATCTACATACATTGTGTTTTGTGGGTGCAGGGCACAATTTTTTTATCCTGCCCTGAGCCCAGTGACCGAAAAAAAATAACTTTAATAAATCAGTTAGGTGGGCAGCGGCGGCCATTTTATGCAAGCTCAGTGCACTAGCACTGCATCTGAGCTTTTGGGACATTGAAAATCCCAATTTTTTTGGGCAATTTACAACATCTGGTGCATTTGCAGGCTTAGTCAGTGTGCAATTTAAGCTAGTAATACAGCCATAATTTTCTGGGTTTTTAAAAACACACTTTTTGTGCCAAAAAACACTATTTTTCAGATCTGCAAGTGTTAAATTCAAGTTTAATATATACAGCTTTCATATTCTGTTACCAAAAAAAACACTTTTTTGGCAATATACAACATCTGGATTAGTCAGTGTGCAATTTAAGCTAGAAATACAGCCATCATTTTCTGGGGTTTTAAAAACACACTTTTTTGCGAAAAAACACTATTTCACTGATATCTAGGCCGTGTGTGACGCCTATATTTAATCCAAATTGCAGTTACAGTCAGTTTCTGTATTATACAAACTCTGCTTGCTGTGATCAGTGAGAAGCAAATCAGCACTGATATATCAGTGCTGATTTGCTTCTCACTGGTCACAGCAAGCAGAGTTGCTCCTGTTGCTCCTGGGGGGCCCAAGGCAGCTGCCTCTTGAGCCCTGCTAGCCACTGCCCTGTTTGCTCCTGGGGGGCCCAAGGCAGCGGCCTCTTGAGCCCTGCTAGCCACTGCCCCAGGTGTCAGGCTGTCAGCTACACAGGGGGTGCTGCCATGCCATGCCTGCCGGCACTCCAGGCAGCGTACTGTGAGAGCTGTGATTCTCTAGGACCTTAGATGACATCATCACCATGTGACCAGTAACCTAGCAATATTACTGGTCACATGGCTATGAGGTCATCAAAGGTCCTATCAGGAGTATTGCTGTGGAAGTTTGCCTTAACTGTGGAGCTTTTTTTGTGAAGATTACATCAGAAAAAGGTGACAGGGGCTGTTTTGCTAATATACTGTAAACTACTGTATAGTGGGGTGCTGTATACTGTGGGGGGCTGTATACTGTGGGGGGCTGTATACTGTGGGGGCCTGTATACTGTGGGTGCTATATATTGTGGAGTGCTATACTGCGGTACTGTATAGTGTGGGGGGCTGTATACTGTAGGTGCTGTATATTGTGGAGTGCTATACTGCTGTACTGTATACTGTGGGGGGCTGTATAGTGTGGGGTGCTGTATCGTGTGTAGTTTTGGGTGCTGTATACGGTGAGGTGCTATACTGCTCTCCTGTATACTGTGAGGTGTTGTATACTGTGGGGTGCTGTATACTGTGGGCTGCTATACTGCTCTACTGTATACTGTGGGGTACTGTTTAGTGTGGGGTGCTATACTGCATGATGTGTGGTGCTGTATAGTATAGGGTGCTATACTGCATACTGTGGGGTGCTGGAGTGCACTGTAACACTAGGGTGAGCCGAGCCCTGGTCTCCTTCCTGCAGAGCGGTGCCCAATTCCAGCCTGAGCCCAGCTGCCCAGAGCACTGATCCTGAGCCGCTGGAGTCTTCAGAACTTGAAGTATTTACAGTCATTCACTACCAGATGTGTGGATTTTTTGTGTGTGTTGTGGTGGAGGGCGTGATTGCCTGCTAAGGTGTGGGAAGGGGGGATCCAGGGGGCCCAAGTAAATTTTTGCCCAGGGTCCAATCAATATTAAAGACGGCCCTGTTCGCCGATAACTGTGATCAACATAATAGGCTCAGAAAAGAACATCGAAAGTTGATAGAGAAGATATTCAAATGGATCGTGGACGTCACAGCGACGTGCGATCAGGCAGAAGTTATCTAGAGTCAACAAAACGGCTGCAGGGCCTCTCCTTCCAAATCCTAAATACCCCAGTGACATTCCCTATAATTTTTTTATTAATCATTCCAATAACAGGGCATCTTAAGAGTCCCGTATTGTTATTTATCGTCACTACCTCCCCGAGTCAGGAGTGGGTAATTTCCGCTCAATCACAATTATATTTCATCCTTTGATCTCCCATGGATGTGGTCTCTCTTTCTCACGCTCCCTCTCTGGCGTCGAACCCTGATTCGCCGCTAACCATGATCAACATGGTAGGCGCAGAAAAGAAGATCAAAAGTTGATAGAGCAGATATCCAATTGGATCGTGAACATCACGGGGACGTGCGACATGGTGTGGCAATATGTTTGCACATGCCTACGCGAACTGACTGATGGGTATGCCCCCTGCAACTTCTGGGTCTCCAAATTGGGCACATGGCCTGAGCTTGCCCTTTATGCCTTGAAGGTGCTGGCCTGCCCTGCAGCCAGTGTATTGTCTGAATGTGTGTTTAGCACGACTGGATGGGGTTATCACAGGTTATATTTCCCAATGTTTTGGGGTGTACCCTAATTTAAACCCCCCCCAAATTTTTTTTTTAACCAAAAAACAGTGTTGGCTATCTCCTCCTCCTCCACCGCCGCTTCCACCTACACCGCCACATCCACTGCCTCCTCAACCTCCTACTCCATATGGACCTCGTCCTCCTAGATCAAGATTATTATTTTTTATTTTTACGTATTTTATGTTATTTAAAGTCATTTCCCTATCCACATTTGTTTACAGAGCTCTTAACCACATTTTGCTGGCATTTTCAGTCCTCTAGCCCTTTCCATGACATTTGTAGAGCCATTTTAGTGCTCAAAAGTTCATGTCCCCATTGACTTCAATGGGGTTCGGGTTCAGGGTCACTGGTGGCACTCTGATCCCGCAGCTGAATCCTGTTTAGGAGACGATTCTGGCGCTTGCTGGACTTTCTTGGACGCCCTGAAGCCTTCTTAACAAGAATTTAACCTCTTTCCTTGAAGTTCTTGATGATCCTATAATTTGTTGATTGAGGTGCAATCTTAGTAGCCACAATATCCTTGCCTTTGAAGCCATTTTTATGCAACGCAATGATGGCTGCACGCGTTTCTTTGCAGGTCACCATGGTTAACAATGGAAGAACAATGATTTCAAGCATCACCCTCCTTTTAACATGTCAAGTCTGCCATTTTAACCCAATCAGCCTGACATAATGATCTCCAGCCTTGTGCTCGTCAACATTCTCACCTGAGTTAACAAGACGCTTACTGAAATGATCTCAGCAGGTCCTTTAATGACAGCAATGAAATGCAGTGGAAAGTTTTTTTTGGGATTAAGTTAATTTTCATGGCAAAGAAGGACTATGCAATTCATCTGATCACTCTTCATAACATTCTGGAGTATATGCAAATTGCTATTATAAAAACTTAAGCAGCGACTTTTCCAAAATCCAATATTTATGTAATTCTCAAAACTTTTGGCCACGACTGTACATATAGCACATAAATAACCACAAAATATTAAGCAATTCATTTATCACTTACTATTAAAATAACACTACAGAAATAAGACAAAGTTCTATTATAAACATATCCCCAAACTATTAAAATTATTATTATTATTTTTATTAGTAGTAGTAGTAGTAGTAGTATCAATAACTTCAATGCAAACAGAAAGGAATAAAGACTTTAGTAAAAACTTCACAAAGTATCATCAATCAGTTAATCCGACTTGAAAGACATACAAGGTAGTACTCAGAAGCTGGGTCCTCACAGATCCTGTCAATGAGCCAGTCCACTTTTCCTTGATTGTTCCTCTCATTTGAAATACATGGAAATGATAAAAGAACTCTTTAATCTACCACTGTCTCTTTTATAATACAGTAAGATGAAATACATTACTGTACATAAAGTACATAAAGTCTCTCATTACTTACATACCAATTGTTTATTTAATTTAAATAACAAAAAAAATCTATTGTATATCGTGACATCCAATAATGCTTTGTCAGTGGAAAGACATAATACAATGGAGAGTAAAGATTGAAATTGGGAAATATTCCATAAATATAATAAAAAAGCAAACAATACACAAACATAGAAAATAGTATCACCAGAGGAACCAAAGAAATCCAAACAGACTGAAACGCATTCCTGAAGATGTTCATGTGCTTCCTTCTTCCATAAATGATTTTTATGACCGCCCCCTCCTAGTTCTTGTACCATTTATATCAGTGCAGACTTTAGACTTTCTTTTTATCTGCAAGTGTGGACTGGAGGAAGATTCAACATGCTCTGTGTATGACAGTGAAATGATGTTAATAATGGGAAACTTCTGGATGTTCAAACTATATCTGGTTAATTTGTTTATTCTACAGGGTTTATGGTGAGTAGCATTGCTATCAAATAAGAAATCAATCTTTAGAGATTACCTATAGATTAATTATTAAAAAATAATATCTATATTACCTACATAAGTATACTGATATCGATAAATCAATGTTTAGAGATTACATATACAATAGTAATAGAAAAATCTATACATACAGTATACTGATCATATCTTATTTATCAAGACATTTAACATTTTTCATTCGTTGTTGGTTTTCCTCAAATAGATTTCAATAGATGAGCAAAGTAGACTCTACTGAGTTATCGTGAGGAGGCATAGGTTACTTTTTATTTTTTGTAAAAGCAGCCATTGAATAGATATTATTGGTGTATGGTTAATAATAAGAATATCCACGTCAAAGGGTATGAAACAGATATGTTGCAGAACATATTAAGTAACATACTGTACCTGTAACTGTAAGCTTCTGCTGTAGTATCTGTTATCTCTAATCTTAGCAAATTAGATAAAGGTTTTATACAGGTTTGGAGAGTAATCACTTATTGAATATGTATTCTGTTATTATCAAGAATCAGCAACTATGTCGATTTTGCTTATAATTTAGAATAAAGGCTTTGCAGAAGTATAGTAGGTTTCCATACACCTGCATAAGTATGTAGGAGCCAGAAATAGGGATGGGCAAATGCTCCTTACTATAAGTAAAGGGTTAAACAGCATCGGCCATAGTTTTATTGACTATATAAAGCATTCCTTCTGCTTCTGAAATGTATCCATAAAACCAGACAGGTTTGTCTAATTTTCATATTTCTTAATCGCTACTTAGACATATTAGGGAATGACATTAGTGGGCACCGGTATCTTAAATCTGTTAGTCTCTGGCTCTGTGTCTTATCCTTAAAGGGCTTCTGTCACCCCCCAAAGAGCAATTTTCAGTATTGGACTTAATATAATTGCTAATGTACACAGAGTCCATATATACCCCTCTTACCTCTGGCTGTGCTTTAAATTCTTTAAAAATAGTACTTTTGTGATATGCAAATTTCTTCACTACCAGCAAGTTGGGCGGTTGCTTGCTGGTAGCCGCCGCATCCTCGGTCTAAAAAAACACCCCCTCCTCCACTTGATTGACAGGGCCAGCGAGCGCTCTCCTCCTCTCGCTGGCCCTCTCTGCCCATAAAATCCAGCGCCTGCGCCGTACCGGTCCTCATTCGGTGCAGGCGCTCTGAGAGAAGGATGCTCGCTTGCCCGCTCCTTCCTCAGTGTGCCTGCCCCGATGACGTCAGCCTACACCCGGAAAAGAAGCATCGGGTGTAGGATGACGTCATCGGCGCAGGCGCACTGAGGAAGGAGCAGGCAAGCGAGCGTCCTTCTCTAAGAGCGCCTGCGCCAAATGAGGACTGGTACGGCGCGGGATTTTATGGGCAGAGAGGGCCAGCGAGAGGAGGAGAGCACTCGCTGGCCCTGTCAATCAAGCGGAGGAGGGGGCTTTTTTTAGACCGAGGATGCGGCGGCTACCAGCAAGTAACCGCCCAACTTGCTGGTAGTGAAGAAATTTGCATATCACAAAAGTACTATTTTTAAAGAATTTAAAGCACAGCCAGAGGTAAGAGGGGTATATATGAACTCTGTGTATATTAGCAATTATATTAAGTCCAATACTGAAAATTGCTGTTTGGGGGGTGACAGAAGCCCTTTAAACCTAACACTTTTATCTAGAAAAGCTACTCCAGTTTTTCTACTGCACCCTCCTGTTGGAGTTAGGTTCCAACTTCCTTTTTGACCTTTTAAAAAAGTTTGGGTAATAAATCTGGAGTGAAACTCATGGCTAACATAGCTTACTATGCCCACTTTGCCAACCAAATTTCAAAACTGGACTGAGTGGTATAAAAATTCAAAAAGTTGCAAGATTTTTTGTTCAAGTAAGTCCAAAAAGTTGTGAAAGCCCCATTTTGCTACTGCTGTGATTTTGGAATGAAGGCATGGTAAATCATGTCTAATATTTTCACATATGCAGTGAGCACCACCTAGTGATGGTTTTAGGTTAAACATAACTATATTTGTGTGGTATGTTAACTATAATTATAACTACATTTGTATGATCTACAATGGGACTTCCCAATTTTTTGAAAAACCACAACAAGCACTGGACTGGATGGAGCAAATGAATATCTGAAATTTTGCAACACTACGTCTGAGGGGATGGAGGGGATGTGAGGCTAGCGGGGGGGAGAATGGCCGGAGGTTAGAGGTTCGCTGACTGGATCGGGTGAACCAATGGAGAGGAGGGGGGGAAGGGGGAAAGGGAACCCACCTTGCAGGTATGTTTTGTTTTTTTTTGTTTTTTTTCTCTCTGCCTTTTCTTTTTCTTTTTTTTTCTTCTGCCCTGATTGATGTCCACTAGAATTGTATCTTGGAATGTTAGAGGTCTTGGGGAAAGGGTCAAAAGGCAAGCCATTATTGATGCCCTAAAAAGATACCTGCCTGCAATTATTTGCATAGTAGAAACCCATCTTACTAAAGAGACAGTGTCCCGCCTGAGAAACGGGATGGTGTTCTCAATCCCACCACTCCACCTTTAGTAGTGCCTCTAGGGGCGTCTCAGTCTTCATCCATGACTCCATAGACTTTACTTTGTCAGAATCCCACATAGATGATCAGGGTAGATTTATTTTTTTGTATGGTAAGCTTCACGGCTACAGTTATATTCTTGCTTTTTTTTATATCCCTCTGCCATTTTCAATGTACCCACTTATCCAGCTACTGCTTTTCTTGGAAAAGAGATCAGAATGTCGGCTAGTTCTGATGGGGGATTTCAATGCGGTCATGGATTCCAAAAAAGACAGACTGACATTAGATGCAGAAGCGGGAAGGAATTTTTGTAATTCCCCGTTGCCACAGTTGTGCTCGGAGGTTGGAGTAGTGGATATATGGGAACATCTTGGCGGCGGCAAGAGAGTATACTCCTGCGTTAGCAGGGGTGGCAGAGCAATGTCTAGGATTGACTTAGCATTTACAAACGAGAGTAATTTGAGTAACATCCAAACTATACGATATGGAGTAAGAACAGTCTCCGACCATTCACCCATATTAATTGAGGTTCGCACCGGGGAGAAAAAGGAGAATAGGGGGCTAGGATTCAAGTTGAATCCTTACTGGCTCACTATTATGGATAACCATCAGTCTATTAAACTACTGATTTCCTCCTTTTGGGAGGTGAATCTCCCCTCCGCTAACATCAATACAGTATGGGATGCTTTGAAAGCATATTTGAGGGGAGTCTTTATAAGTGATATTGCTGCGGTAAGGAGAACATTTAACAAACAAGAGGAGGAACTGGTCAAGACTGCCGCACTTACAACTGAGCAATTCATTAGCCAACCCACTGAATACAATAAGGAAAAGATGCAGAAGGCTAATTGTTCTTTGGAGAAATACGTAACCGAGAAAGCAAACCATAGAGTATTCTTCAGGGGTCTAAAGTATTTTTCGGAGTCTGGGCGTCCTGGTAAGCTCTTAGCCAGAATAATTACACAACAAGATAAGAAAAAGAAATCTATTATTTCGATTCGCAATGAAGAAGGGAAAACTATAACAGATCCAGAAGGAATTAGGGATACCTTTCTACAATACTTTGCACAGTTATATAAACCCTCTCCTGGTTTATCACCTGACCTGGCGAGGCGGTTTTTGGAGAAAATTCCACTTTTGACCCTAAAGGAAGCTCAAATAAAATATCTTGAAGAGCATTTGTCTCTCTTGGAGATCCAGGAGGCTCTGAGGTCTATCTCACGGAACCCATTGCCAGGGCTAGATGGCCTGCCATACGAATTTTACCGCAAGTATAGTGAGGTGATCCTTCCCCATATGCTAGAAGTTTTTTCTCCGGCAATACAGGGAGGGGGTCTACCATGTTCCATGATGGAGGCCTTGATAGTCCTAATCCCCAAAAAGGATAAAGATCCGTTAGAATTGAGTTCTTATAGACCAATCTCACTACTAAATACTGATGCTAAGATACTATCAAAAGTTTTGGCTAGGAGGCTCTCTCGAGTCATATCTGCCATTATCCACCCAGATCAAAATGGCTTTATGCCAAAAAGGGGTACTCATCATAACCTGCATAGGCTATTTATGAACATCCAGTTCCCTGGGGGTGGTGCCCGCTCCATCCTGTCGCTGGATGCTACCAAAGCCTTCGACAGGGTGGAGTGGACTTTTCTCTGGGAGGTGATGAAAAAAATGGGTTTTGGCCCCAGATTTATGGCGATGGTTCAATTATTGTACAACTCTCCAGTCGCTAGGATCAGGATTAATGACACGATAACAGAGAGCTTTGCACTAGGAAGAGGCACCCGTCAAGGCTGTCCCCTTTCCCCCTTTTTATTTAATATTTACATAGAACCCCTAGCAGCCAGCATAAGGCAGGACTCGAAGGTGGTCGGATTTGGTACAATGGGGAAGCATGATCGTGTATCCCTCTACGCAGATGACATCCTGTTTTTTATCCATCAAACAGAAAACACTCTTCCCCGTATAATGGAGCTGGTTGATCTTTTCTCCGACCCGTCTATTTTGGAAGTTAATTGGGAGAAGACTGCTCTCCTCCCTATAGACGAGTTGCGAGGAGATTGGGATAACCAGCTATTGATTTCCAACTCTATAAAGTACCTGGGGATAACAGTTTCTGCCAAACCTCAGGAATATTTACAACTCAATCTGATCCCCTTGCTGATAAAGTTGAGGGCTAAAACGAAGATATGGCGAAAAATTCTGCCTGCAAGAGCGGATTCTCGCCTGTATGGATTGCGGACAAGTATTTTAGACTGATAGAGCGGATGCTCAATGATCTACTATGGGGGAGGAAGCGAGTGAGACTGAAGTTGCTCTACTTCTCTATGCCCTACAATCAGGGAGGTCTTAACCTCCCCTATTTTAAGGGTTACTTTGTGGCCTCCCAACTTTGCCTCTTCAATGATTGGGAAAATCGTCATTTTTGTAGTAAAGTGGTGAAGGACTCCGGTTTTTCGGACTTTTTTACTGTACTAGAGTCTGATTATTTATCAAACATACAGACCGGTTACAAATTTTTCTGCAGAATGGTCACAAAAGCTTGGCTGGCTATTAGAAGTTGGTGTAGAGTTAAGGGATCACTCATGTGCACCCCATTGTGGCACAACCCAAAGCTTATGAATCTAGACGACCCAAATTGCCGGCAGTATTGGAGGACTAAAAATGTTCAGTACCTGCATCAAGTGGTCAGAGGTGGACAAATGTTGTCTCTTATGGAGCTAAAGCAAAGGGAAAATGTAGGTGAGGTGGCATGGTATGCATATTTTCAATTGAGGCTAGCACTTTCTAGCACTTCTAATAGTCACTTATTTACTTTAGACACTCCTGAATTTTTACATGATTTAATTTGTAAGAAAGCTGTCACAAAAGTTAAAATATCCCACTGCTATAGACACTTAATGAAAAATTATTTTTTGGATGTTCTCTCTCCGGGACAGAGATCCTGGTCTTCCGTACTTTCAGAGGTGGGCCCTCCAGATTGGGAGAATATAGGAGAAGGTTTAAAGTTTGTTTCACATAACTTTAACCACACTGTCGTAAAATTTAATATTTTGCACAAAATATATGTTACACCTATATGGCTATATAGGAGAGGATTTAGAGCTTCCTCTGACTGCCCACGTTGTGGTGACCCCGAGGCAGACCATTTACATCTGCTCTGGGACTGCCCAATGGTGGGCAGGTATTGGAGACTGGTTCAAACTAAGCTGGCTCGTAAACTCAACATTGACATCCCTTTGTCCCCCAGGATATGGGTCCTGGGAGACTTA
This sequence comes from Bufo bufo, assembly GCF_905171765.1. Taxonomy (NCBI): domain Eukaryota; kingdom Metazoa; phylum Chordata; class Amphibia; order Anura; family Bufonidae; genus Bufo; species Bufo bufo. The sequence continues at coordinate 230,006,279 of NC_053392.1, read as the reverse complement.
TCGGAAGTTAATTGCCAGCCAATAAAATGCAGATTGCTGATCAAGGTGATGTTTTTAGCCAGGCTTCTTATATCTAGAGTATGGTTCTCCTCCTCTGCTCCAGACTGTAATAACTGGTTGGGTTTGGTCGAGAAAGTGAAAGTTATGAGAGGGTTCTGTATAAACAAAGAGGATCCTGTTCAAGGTGGTGTAAACTGTGGAAGGATTGGGGTACGGTCCACTAATTCAGTTTCCCTTTTCTTTCTTTTTTTTTTTTTTTCCTGTTTTCTTTTTTTTTCCTTGCAAGGTGGGGGGGAGGAGGCCTGTGGGGTGGGTTGGGCATGATCTTATCAGTTTGGTCCTTTTTGTACAATTGTAAACTGTCGAGATGATTACAATAGAAGGAAAATTATAAAAAAAAAAAAAAGAAAAAAAAAAAAAAAAGAAAATTGCTGTTTGGGGGGTGACAGAAGCCCTTTAAACCTAACACTTTTATCTAGAAAAGCTAATCCAGTTTTTCTACTGCACCCTCCTGTTGGAGTGAGGTTCCAACTTCTTTTTTGACCTTTTAAAAAAGTTTGGGTAATAAATCTGGAGTGAAACTCATGGCTAACATAGCTTACTATGCCCACTTTGCCAACCAAATTTCAAAACTGGACTGAGTGGTATAAAAATTCAAAAATTTTGGAATGAAGGCATGGTAAATCATGTCTAATATTTTCACATATGTAGTGAGCACCACCTAGTGGTGGTTTTAGGTTAAACATAACTATATTTGTGTGGTATGGTAACTATAATTATAACTACATTTGTATGGTACATTAGCAGTTAATATTGCAGATTTAATTTAAGATGATAATATGAATCAAAAGGGTTTTTCAGAGACTTTAATTCTGATGACCTGTCCTCTGGATAGTTGATCACTATATGATCGGTTGGGGTTTGACACTCAGGACCCCTGCTGATCAGCTGCATGAGACGGCACTGGTGCTCCTGTGAGCACCGTTGCCTTCTTCTTGCTTCTCCAGTGGCTGTGCTTGGTATCACGCTCAGCCCCATTCACTTCTATGGGGCTGAGCTGCGTCTAGGCCACATGAATGATGAAAGTGTCGTCACTGCCTTCTCAAACAGCTGACTGGCGAGTGTGAGACCCCCACTGATCAGATAAGGATGACCTGTCCAGAGTATAGATCACCAGTATAAAAATCTTGGAAAACCACTTTAAAGGTTCCACTCTATTTGTTTTAGTAGCTTTAGTAATGTTATACATACCGTTTCCTCTTCTTGTCTCATTCCAATAATTCCAATAATTGCGTTATGTTACCACGGACCATAACGCAATTCTATGACAGAATGCATAACTGAATGTCTTTAGAGGCATTCCGTTATTCATTCCGTCATAATAGAAGTCTCCCCTGCATAACGGAAAACTGAATGGATCCGTTTTGCAGCCCATAGATCTCTATTATGACAGAATGAATAACGGAATGCCTCTAAAGACATTCCGTTATGCATTCCATCACAGAATTGCATTATGGTCAGTGGTAACGGAATCCATAACGTAATTCACCTTTCACCAGTAAACGAAGCGTAAACGAATTTCAAAATATGAAATTCGCTCATCTCTAGTTACTACCCCTAACTTATTCTTTATGAATTATATGCAGGTGCTGACACAAACTCTTTCAGAAATGAGGTTCTTTAACTACAAGATCTTCAGATTCTTTTTTATTCTGACAAGACCATTAGTGCCCATCATACATACACAATTCTGTCCCTGTTCCTTGTCCTTCTTGTTGGTATATTAAATGATCATCTCTTTGATATCCTCCTCTTCTGTATATGTACTCATCAGCGTATTGACATATCTTCTCCATCTGGAGCTATTTTTCATGATAATTGCTAAATATTAATTATGAGCCGATGCACTGCTGCTGTCACTCCTCTATCATTTTAACCGCCTCCGGACCGCCTAACGCAGGATCGTGTTCCGGAGGCTGCGCAGAGTCACGCATATACGCGTCATCTCGCGAGACGCGAGATTTCGCTCAAAGCTGGCCCGCGCATGCGCATCGCGGGCCGGCAAAAGTTAAAGAACAATTTTGTCACCAGCCTGCCAGCAACGATCATTGGCTGGCAGGCTGGCGATTTTCAAAAAAACGAATCACAAGCCGTATAACAGATCATATTAGTAAATATGATCTGTTATATGGCTTGTCTGCTCCTCTGCTGGTCCTTTTCGTCGGTTGGATCCAGCAGAGGAGCAAACTTTCACAGTGAGTAGCACCAACACCACACTTTAGCCCTTGATCGCCCCTGTCAATCACTTAGTGAAAGACAAAAAGTCATCAGTGTAAACTGTCACTTTTTTTTTTCACTAGTATTGGCTGTTAGGTTTTAGGATAGTTTAGGCCCCTTGGTTAGGTAGTTAGCGATCGGTTAGCGCCCAGCCCACCGCACCGCAGTCACTGATTCGCTGATTAGCGTATCGCTAATCAGCATTTGTACTTTTATAGTATCTGTAAGTGATCAAAACTGATCACGGTCAGATCTATAATAGTATTAGTGTCACTTTAGTTCGCACTCCACCCAAAACGCAGTGTTTGCCCGATCAGGCCTGATCGGTCGCCCACACGTGCGTTCACCCACGCCCGCCCCACCGCAGTGACAAAAAATATATATTTTTTGATCACTGCACATTCACTTTAAAAGCACTGCGGCGATAAAAAAATCAGTTTTGATATTTTTTATCAACCGCAGCGGCCTCCGGTACTTCGCTAGCCTCCCCTTTGTAAGACAGGCTTGCTTTTTTTCTTGGGTAGTCTCAGGGAATACCCCTAAATTTAGTAGTCCAAAATGTCAAACAGGGGGTATTCTTCTGAAGAGGCCTACAGGATTCTGACCCAGTCGGATGAGGAATGGGAACCCTCATCTGACGAATCTAGCGGGTCAGAATATGAACCTGTAGAAAGCAGTGGCTCTCTGACCCAAAGTTCTGACGAGGAGGTGGAGGTCCCTGATAGCACCAGGCGTACCAGGCCCCGTGTCGCTAGACCACAGGTTATGCAGGATCCGCTTCAAGAGCAGCAGAGTGGGGCTGGCGCTGCCGGATCACGTGGTGAGGCATACACCAGTAGCGCAGCCCTCCCTGGACATAGTACCAGCACTGCCGTACAACATGGTGACGTGGCGAGCACCAGAAGGGCAGTTGAAGCTGGTATGGTGGCACGTGCAATAGTTACCCCGTCGCAGCCACCGCAAAGACAGGCCCGTAGAGCCCCTAGAATCCCTGAGGTGCTGGCAAACCCTGATTGGCAGTCACCAACTTCAGCCGCACCATTAGTTCCCCCTTTCACCGCCCAGTCTGGAGTTCGGGTTGAGACGGCTCATATCGTTTCGGCCCTGGGATTTTTTGAGCTGTTCTTGACTGCGGAGCTCTTGGACTTAGTCGTGGCAGAGACAAACCGGTATGCCACACAATTTATATCCACCAACCCGGGAAGCTATTATGCCCAGCCTTTCCGGTGGAAACCAGTCCAAGTTTCCGAAATTAAAATTTTTCTGGGCCTTCTCCTCAACATGGGTCTAACTAAAAAGCATGAATTGCGGTCATATTGGTCCACGAACCCGATTCATCACATGCCCATGTTCTCTGCTGCTATGTCCAGGGCACGATTTGAGGCCATCCTCCGTTTCCTGCATTTTAGCGACAACACCACCTCACGTCCCAGAGGCCACCCAGCTTTTGACCGGCTCCACAAAATTCGGCCCCTCATAGACCACTTCAACCAGAAATTTGCAGATTTGTATACCCCCGAGCAAAACATCTGCGTAGACGAGTCCCTAATACATTTTACCGGGCGCCTTGGCTTCAAACAATACATCCCAAGCAAGCGTGCCCGGTATGGGGTCAAATTGTATAAGCTCTGTGAAAGGGCCACAGGCTATACCCACAAATTTCGGATCTATGAGGGAAAAGATCAGACCCTGGAGCCTGTCGGTTGCCCTGACTACCTGGGGAGCAGTGGGAAGACAGTCTGTCACCCTTATTTGGCAAGGGGTACCATCTTTATGTGGACAATTTCTACACAAGTGTGGCCCTCTTTAGGCATTTGTTTCTAGAACGGATTTGCGCCTGTGGCACCGCGCGAACTAGTCGCGTGGGCTTCCCCCAATGGCTCGTTACCACCCGTCTTGCAAGGGGGGAGAGGGCTGCCTTGTGTAACGAAGAACTGCTCGCGGTGAAATGGAGAGACAAGTGTAACGTTTACATGCTCTCCTCCATTCACGCAGACACGACAATACAAATTGAGCGAGCAACCCGTGTCATTGAAAAGCCCCTCTCAGTCCACGACTATAATTTGCTCATGGGAGGGGTGGACTTCAATGACCAGATGTTGTCTCCGTATTTAGTTTCCCGACGCACCAGACGCTGGTATAAGAAGGTGTCTGTATATTTAATTCAATTGGCTCTGTACAATAGTTTTGTTCTCTACAGTAAGGCTGGGAGAACACGATCCTTCCTCAAATTCCAGAAAGAGATCATCGAGAACCTCCTGTATCCAGAAGGTTCCGTGGCCCCATCCACCAGTGTAGTTAGCCGTCTACACGAGCGACATTTCCCCAGTGTCGTTCCTGGTACCTCAACCCAACCGTCACCCAGAAAAAGATGTTGTGTCTGTAGCAGAAGTGGAATAAGGCGTGACACCCGCTATTTCTGTCCTGACTGTCCTGACCACCCTGCCCTATGCTTTGGAGAGTGTTTCCGGAAGTACCACACACAGGTACACCTAGCATAGGGATTGCATCTCACAGGACAGGCACACAGGGCTATTAGGGCCCTTTTACTCTCAGCTGCTGCAAACCTCTCCTTTCACCTGGGATAAAGTGCATAACGTACTTCGCCACATCTTTGGGCGATTTGCGCTTTGCACATTGTCCCATGGGGAAGGAGAGGTTTGTTCTATAAAGGTAAAAAAAACTAAACAAAAAAAAAAAAAACACCAGTAAGCAAAAAGGTTAATGTTCAGTTCAAAAAGTTCAAAAAGTTAAAGTTTATATGTTCTCTTCCAAAGTTAATAAAATTATTGCGTTGCGGCCTGGTTTTTTCTTTTTTTTTTTTACCTTCCAGGTGGACCAACCGATCGACTAGCTGCAGCACTGATGTGCATTCTGACAGAAGCATTGCGCTGCTGTCAGATTACACGCAAGTCGGTGTATGCGGCGCTGCAAGACGAGATTTCTCCTCTGCAGTAAAAGATACGTTTGCCGAGGCATATGAGCTGAGGAGGTGGCGGTGTTCATATACTTTGGCAAACACTTTGTATATATAAAAAAAAAAATCCTGGCAAGAATTTATTCATCCACATCGATTGATGTGAATGGAGAAATCTGGTTTGCCAGGGCATACGAGCTAAGTGGGTATAGATGTTGGGCGGAGCTCCTATGTCCTGGCAGACGCCTTTCCCCTCCTTTTTATTTTTTTGGCAGAGATTTTTTCATCCACATTGATCGATGCGAATGAAGAAATCTGTGCCGTTCATTTTTTTCTTTCAGCCCAGGGGCTGAACGAAAAAAAAAAATCTCATTACCCGTATGCTCAATATAAGGAGAATAGCAGAAACTCCTAATGCTGGGCCTACATGTAATGAAAAATTCTATGAACTCGCTATGCCCATCAGCAAATACCTTTGGGTGTTTTCTTTCCAAAATGGGGTCACTTGTGGGGTAGTTATACTGCCCTGGCATTCTAGGGGCCCAAATGTGTGGTAAGTAGGTAAATGACCTGTGAAATCCGAAAGGTGCTCTTTGGAATGTGGGCCCCTTTGCCCACCTAGGCTGCAAAAAAGTGTCACACATGTGGTATCTCCGTATTCAGGAGAAGTTGGGGAATGTGTTTTGGGGTGTCATTTTACATATACCCATGCTGGGTGAGAGAAATATCTTGGCAAAAGACAACTTTTCCCATTTTTTTATACAAAGTTGGCTTTTGACCAAGATATTTCTCTCACCCAGCATGGGTATATGTAAAATGACACCCCAAAACACATTCCCCAACTTCTCCTGAATACGGAGATACCACATGTGTGACACTTTTTTGCAGCCTAGGTGGGCAAAGGGGCCCACATTCCAAAGAGCACCTTTCGGATTTCACCAGTCATTTTTTACACATTTTGATTTCAAACTCCTTACCACACATTTGGGCCCCTAGAATGCCAGGGCAGTAAAACTACCCCACAAGTGACCCCATTTTGGAAAGAAGACACCCCAAGGTATTCCGTGAGGGGCATGGCGAGTTCATAGAACTTTTTATTTTTTGTCACAAGTTAGTGGAATATGAGACTTTGTAAGAAAAAAAAAATCATCATTTTCCGCTAACTTGTGACAAAAAATAAAAAGTTCTATGAACTCACTATGCCCATCAGCGAATACCTTAGGGTTTCTACTTTCCGAAATGGGGTCATTTGTGGGGTGTTTGTACTGTCTGGGCATTGTAGAACCTCAGGAAACATGACAGGTGCTCAGAAAGTCAGAGCTGCTTCAAAAAGCGGAAATTCACATTTTTGTACCATAGTTTGTAAACGCTATAACTTTTACCCAAACCATTTATTTTTTTTACCCAAACATTTTTTTTAAAGACATGTATAACAATAAATTTAGAGTAAAATTTATATATAGATGTCTTTTTTTTGCAAAATTTTACAACTGAAACTGAAAAATGTCATTTTTTTGCAAAAAAATCGTTAAATTTGGATTAATAACAAAAAAAGTAAAAATGTCAGCAGCAATGAAATACCACCAAATGAAATCTCTATTAGTGAGAAGAAAAGGAGGTAAAATTCATTTGGGTGGTAAGTTGCATGACCGAGCAATAAACGGTGAAAGTAGTGTAGGTCAGAAGTGTAAAAAGTGGCCTGGTCTTTCAGGGTGTTTAAGCTATAGGGGCTGAGGTGGTTAATACAGCTTGTGAAATCTTTACAGAATAGAACTGAATGTTATTGCCACCAAATATATCCCAGCAAAATGTATGATCATGTGTATTTTTGGCAGACGTGGGGGTAGATTTAGAAAAAACGGTGTGAAGGAAAACTGGCTTAGTTGCCCATAGCAACCAATCAGATTCCACTTTTTTAGCGCTCCTTGGTTGCTATGGGCAACTATGCTGGTTTTCCTATACCCCAGTTTGATGGGTGGTCAGGGGACAATACAGCTGACAGCAGGGTAGTGAAAAACACAGCTTCAAGTGGGGGATGGTTTTTATTTTCAGGGGATAAAACACCTGGTAGTGGAGAATGCGTGATCAGGTTCATAACTGCATCCAGTGGGGGAGAGTTTTTCAGGGGACAATACTGCTGCCAGTTTGGGATGGGTGGTCAGCGGACAATACTTCAGTCTGTGGGGGAAGTTGTTGTCAGGTGACAATAGAGTTGCCAGTGAGGAAGGGGTTGTCATGGGACAATACATCTGCCATTGTGGGAGAGCTTGTCATAGGACAATAATGCAAGGTATTTTATACTTCATGGGAATATTTATTTGGTGCTGCTATGGATATATTTTCTACTGCATGGGCTATTTGGTGCTTTTGGGGAGATATTTTGTGCTGCACTGTGGCATTTGGTTCTTCTGGGGTGGCATTTTGTGCTGCATGGTGGTTATTTGACACTAGAGATGGCCTTGCGGTTCGCCCGGTGGTCGTTTCGCGACGAACTTTGCTCGTTCGCTGTTTGCCAAACAGGCGAACATATGGCGATATTCGCGCCGCCATATTCTTTTACATTGTGAAGAACTTTGACCCATGACACATCCATCAAGTGGTACAGGACAGCCAATTAAGACGTTTCAGCACATGGACATACCCCCTACCTTATAAATAAACCTGATCTGGGCGCCATTTTGCATTCAGTCTTTTGCCAGTGTAGGGAGAGGTTGCTGTGTGGAGCAGGGACAGACTGTTAGGGACACCAAACGCTAGCTAATAGGGTCACACAAGTCCTTTTAAGGACTGGTATAGGTGTGCTATAGATAGGTGTGACTTACTGAGGGGTGTGATATACTTATATTATACTTTCTAACATAGAAAGTATATTATAGTGCAATTGTATTGTGCAGCAGTTGTGTGCGGTTCTGCTGCGATACTGCAGCTACACAGAGTGCCAAACGCTATTGGAACAAATAATTTCTACTGGTGTGATTTAACAGTTGCCCCCCCCAAAAAAACTGATTGAAGCAGGGGTGCTATATACCAATAATATAGTGCATTTAGGTAGTGCAGCATTTGTCTGCAGTTTTGCTGTGTTACCACATCTAGACAGAGTGAAAAACACTATTTGAAGAAATAATTTCTACTAGTGTGATTAACCAGTTGCCCCCCCAAAAAACTGATTGAAGCAGGGGTGTTATATACCAATAATATACTTTCTATATAGTGCATTTAGGTAGTGCAGCATTTGCCTGCCGTTTTGCTGCGTTACCGCATCTACACAGAGTGAAAAACACTATATAAAGAAATAATTTCTACTGGTGTGATTAACCAGTTGCCCCCCAAAAAAACAGATTGAAGCAGGGGTGCTATATACCAATAATATACTTTCTATATAGTGCATTTAGGTAGTGCAGCATTTGTCTGCCGTTTTGCTGTGTTACCGCAGCTACACAGAGTGAAAAACACTATATGAAAAAATAATTTCTACTGGTGTGATTAACCAATTGCCCCCCAAAAAAACTGATTGAGGCAGGAGTTTGATATACCTTCTTCCACAAATACTGCTCTTCTATAGGGACTTTTGTCACAGGGTCATTTTGAAAATGACAGGCAGAGGAAGAGGCAGGCCATTCCGCAGGTGTGGTAGGGGTCAGGCAGGTGCACCAGGCCGCAGCCTAAGTGGGAAGTTTCAGAAGGTGCGTGCGATTGCGTCAAAGGACGCACCAGACTTGGTTGAGTGGCTCACTCAGCCTTCCGCTTCTGCACCCTATTCATCCTCTCTATCTGCACCCTCCTCACGGCGGTCGTTTCGCGACAAACTTTGCTCGTTCGCTGTTTGCCGAACGGGCGAACATATGGCGATATTCGCGCCCGCCATATTCTTTTACATTGTGAAGAACTTTGACCCATGACACATCCATCAAGTGGTACAGGACAGCCAATTGAGACGTTTCAGCACATGGACATACCCCCTATCTTTTAAATAAACCTGATCTGGGCGCCATTTTGCATTCAGTCTTTTGCCAGTGTAGGGAGAGGTTACTATGTGGAGCAGGGACAGACTGTTAGGGACACCAAACGATAGCTAATAGGGTCACAAAAGTCCTTTTAAGGACTGGTATAGGTGTGCTATAGATAGGTGTGACTTACTGAGGGGTGTGATATACTTATATTATACTTTCTAACATAGAAAGTATATTATAGTGCAATTGTATTAACCAATTGCCCCCCAAAAAAACTAATTGAGGCAGGAGTGTGATATACCTTCTTCCACAAATACTGCTCTTTTATAAGGACTTTTGTCACAGGGTCATTTTGAAAATGACAGGCAAAGGAAGAGGCAGGCCATACCGCAGGGGTGGTAGGGTCAGGCAGGTGCACCAGGCCGCAGCCTATGTGGGAAGTTTCAGAAAGTGCGTGCGATTACGTCAAAGGACGCACCAGACTTGGTTGAGTGGCTCACTCAGCCTTCCGCTTCTGCACCCTATTCATCCTCTCTATCTGCACCCTCTTCACTCTCTGCTGTGTGCACTCCCAAAGACACCACAACCATATCCCCTCCGCTCGAGTCAGAGGAATTATTTTCCCATCCATTACAAGACCTTACCGATGCGCAGCCATTCTTGGCATCGGATCAGGAAGAGGAGGTATCAATCGTCGCCACTCAGCAGTCTGACGAGACTACAGTACCCAGATCAGCCCAAGGAGGGTGGTCCCCGCTGTTGCTGCCTACTCCGAGATCTCTAATGTCAGTGGTGGTGAAGGTGACGAATCCGATGATGACGTGTCGATGGACGTCACGTGGGTGCCCACAAGAGAGGAAGAGGAAGGGAGTTCAGAGGGAGAGACTGAGCAGGAGATAGGGAGGAGAAGGAGGAGAAGCAGGCAGAACTTACAGTGCACAGGAGGCAAAAAGCAGACTGCTAATGTATCTGGAATGAGCCATCCACCATGCACGGTCACATCTGGCGCTCCCAGGACATGGCTGTGTGGGATTTTTTTAACATGTCCGCTGCTGACAATAGTGTTGCAATCTGCTGCCTGTGCTGTCAACGTCGCGGTAAGCCCAACACTCACCTAGGGACGACCGCCTTAAGAAGGCAACTGGCCTCCCATCACCGAGCCCAGTGGGAGCAACACCGTCAGAACCCACAAAGCCACACTCCCGGCTCTCTTGGTCCTGCCTCTTCTCCTTCTCCTCTTTCCTCCCAGTTGTCCTCCACTCCACCTTCCACCGCGCCATCGTCGCGGTCATGTGGCAAAAGGCAGGCCTCCTTGGCCCAAATGTTAGAGCGAAAAAAGATGATGACGCCAGATAACCCTCTTGCCCAACGGCTGACCGCTGGCTTGTCAGAACTGCTAGCCCACCAACTACTGCCATATAAACTGGTGGACTCGGAGGCCTTTAGAAAATTTGTGGCCATAGGAACACCGCAATGGAAGGTCCACGGAAGGAAATATTTCTCCCAGAAGGGCATCCCAGAGCTATATGGCCAGGTTCAGCGGCAAGTGAATGTATCTCTGGCACACAGTGTCGGTGCCAAGATACATCTGACCACAGACACGTGGTCTAGCAAACACGGGCAGGGAAGGTACATAACTTTTACTGCCCATTGGGTGAACCTTCTGACGGCCGTCAAGCATGTAACTCGTGGCACCCGTGTGGATTTGGTGTTACCACCACGGATTGCATGCAGGCCTGCCTCTTCTTCTCCGCCTCCTACTCCATCCTCCGTCTCCTCCTCGACTGACTCCTCTTTTTCCGCTGCTACTGTCTCTTCTGCTGCACCCCCCAAGCTCCCCAGAACCTATTCGACGTGCCAGCTGAGATGTTGCCATGCTGTGCTGCGGCTGTTGTGCCTGGAAGCCAAGAGTCACACCGGTCCTGCACTGCTTTCAGCTCTGCGGTCACAGGCCGATCAGTGGCCAACCACACTTAATTTGACAGTTGGTAAAGTGGTGTGCGACAATGGTGCCAATCTGCTGAGCGCGCTGAAACAGGGCAAAATGACACACATGCCATGCATGGCACACGTCCTGAACTTAGTCGTGCAGCGATTAGTTGCCAAATACCCCAGGGTCCAGGACGTCTTGCAGCAGGCCAGGAAAATCTCTGGCCGTTTTAGAAGATCTTACATGGCCATGGCTCGCCTTGCTGACGTTCAGCAGCGACACCACCTGCCCGTCTGACACGTCTGATTTGTGACTGCCCGACGCGATGGAACTCCACCTTGTATATGCTTGATAGGCTGCTCCAGCAGAAACGTGTAGTTAACGACTACCTGTACGAACTCTGCGGCAGGACAGGTTCTGGAGAGATAGTTTTTTTTTCACTGTGCCAGTGGCTGCTCATGCGTGACACATGCAGACTTCTGCGGCCATTTTTCATGCTCCAGTGTTTTAAGAGGGACCGCCGTATAAAAAGCATAAAAGGCAAGGACCAGTACTGGGTGGCAACGTACTTAGACCCCAGGTACAAACAGAAAGTGGCAGAAATGTTACCACCATCACAGAGGGCTGACAGAATGCAGCACTTCTAGGCCTTGCTTCGAGAAATGCTGCATTCTGCTTTTGAGGGCGCTGGCAGAGGAATTTCCACTCACAGAGAAACAGTTACGGGTACCAATCCAACAGTGCATGCAAGAAGTGGGCGTTTTGAAGATGTGTTGGTAACTTCGGATATGAGATCATTCTTGCAGCCAACCTATGGACAGCCGTCCTCCATTTCCAGCCTCAGGGAATGCCTAAACCGACAGGTGTCTGACTACATCGGGTTAACGGCAGATGTGGACGCTCTGAGAAGCGATGAACCCCTGGACTACTGCGTGTGCAGGCTTGACCTTTGGCCAGAGCTGGCACAATTTGCCATGGAACTGTTGGCTTACCCCTCGTCCAGTGTCCTGTCCGAAAGAACGTTCAGCGCAGCAGAGGGGATCCTGACCGATAGGCGCACTCGCCTAGCTCACGACAGTGTGGACTACCTCACATTTCTAAAAATGAATGAGGCATGGATCTCAGAGGAATTCAACACATGTGACGAGTCGACCACGTTTGATTGAATTTCCTCATGGCAGCCCGCAAATATATACGACACCACCCAGAACAAATCATGGTCCCTGTCTTAGGTAAATACAGCGGCATAAAATGCCTTTTATGTCCGCTGAATGCCTAATTTTTGTGGCCTGTACTGGCCGACAGTTACATATTTATCCTGTGACCGCCTAATGTACCTCCAGCCACAGATTTCAAAGTTCTTTGCTGTCAGGTGAATGCCTATTGTCTAATTTTTGGGGCCTATACTGGCCGACAGTTACATATTAATTCTGTAACTGCCTAATGTACCTCCAGCCACAGAATTCAAAGTTCTTTGCTGTCAGGTAAACGCCTATTGGTTAATTTTTGGGTCCTGTACTGGCCGACAGATACATTTTTATCCTGTGACCACCTAATGTACCTCCAGCCACATAATCCAAAGTTCTTTGCTGTCAGGTGAATGCCTATTGGCTAATTTTTGGGGCCTGTACTGGCTGACAGTTACGTTTTTAGGCCCCCTGCACACGAACGTGTGCTTCCCGCTGCCATATTGCGGACCGCATTTGCGAACCCTATGGAAGTACTACAGAGTGCTTCTGTGGGGTTTCGTCCCGTACTTTCGTTCCGCAAAAAGATAGAACATGTCCTATCTTTTCGCGGAACGGCCAGGTCGCGGACCCATTAAAGTGAACGGGTCCGCGATCCCCGCCCCACGGACTGTGTATGTGCATTGCAGCACGACCACGGGGTGCACGCGTTCATGTGCAGGGGGCCTTATCCTGTGACCGCCTAATGTACTTCCACCCACAGAATCCAAAGTTCTTTGCTGTCAGGTGAATGCCTATTGGCTAATTTTTGGGGCCTCTACTGGCCGACAGTTACATATTTATCCTGTGACCGCCTAATGTACCTCCAGCCACAGAATCCAAAGTTCTTTGCTGTCAGGTGAATGCCTATTGGCTAATTTTGGGGCCTGTACTGGCTGATAGTTACGTTTTTAGGCCCCCTGCACACGAACGTGTGCTTCCCGTTGCCATATTGCGGACCGCATTTGCGAACCCTACGGAAGTACTACAGAGTGCTTCCGTGGGGTTTCGTCCCGTACTTTCGTTCCGCAAAAAGATAGAACATGTCCTATCTTTTCGCGGAACGGCCGGATCGCGGACCCATTAAAGTGAATGGGTCCGCGATCCCCGCCCCACGGACTGTGTACGTGCATTGCAGCACGACCACGGGGTGCACGCGTTCATGTGCAGGGGGCCTTATCCTGTGACCGCCTAATGTACTTCCAGCCACAGAATCCAAAGTTCTTTGCTGTCAGGTGAATGCCTATTGGCTAATTTTTGGGGCTTCTACTGGCCGACAGTTACATATTTATCCTGTGACCGCCTAATGTACCTCCAGCCACAGAATCCAAAGTTCTTTGCTGTCAGGTGAATGCCTATTGTCAAATTTTTAGGGCCTGTACTGGCTGACAGTTAATTTTTTTTATCTCTAGCCACATAATCACACCCTTGTCTCACTCCTCTGCTTCTCATTATTGTGGCGTATAAACCGCATTCACCATAAGGACCTTCTAATATCACAGGGTCATGTGACTGTGCCCCCCACCCTGTACTGTGCCCCTCACCCAGTACTGTGCCCCCTTATACCCTGCATTGGGCCCTCTTACCACACCCTGTGCAGTGCCCCTAGTCATTCCCTGTACTGTGCCCTCTTATACTCTTTTATCCCGTCATGGTATGGCGGTTTTATCCGGTCACTGTGCAGAGGTGTTTTCCAGTCAATGTATGGCGGTGGTATCCAATATCTGGATGGCCATAACTGTATCCCTTTCCCTGCCCACGCCATCCTTTTTTAGACCTGGCATGAGCGGGAAAAATATGCAGATTGTGGTGCTAAGGACCTGTGCGCCACAATCTGTGTCAGAAATACGTCTAACATAGACATATTTATATATAATAAATGATCACCTAATTGTACTATCATTCGGGGGTAGGGATAATATCTTTTGTATTATATAGATTCTAGTGTATTATACTGTGCCCTGTATTTCCCAGTAGAAAATGATCCTTGCGAAGCACAGTCCTCATCCCTGACCACCAGGACCAGGTAGCGCTCTGTCAGTACATGGGGGCCTCCTCTCGCCGCCACGCTGCTCCGATTTGTACTGGTGCTTATTCTGATACTAGGGCTGGGTTCACATCCTATTTTTGCCATCCATTTAATGCATAGCAAAAATGTATGCGTTAACAGATGCATCAGACTGATGCCGTACAGTGGCGTCCGCTCACCATACAATTCCATGGTAGAAATAAAATTTACGTTAACATATGCATTTTTTTTTTATAGACTCTGCAAGATACAAAAACTTGGAGTGCTGCACATTTGTATACATCAAATCTATAGGAAATAAAAATTTTCTAGGCTCCAGCAGGGCACATTTTTGAGAATTTCCTTTTAATGGCCCCTGATTAAAATACATATTTTTTGTAGTAATTTTTGCCAATGATCCCCCTCTGTTATGTCACTGTCCATGTTGTGGGACTATTTGTGCACTTCTACTAAGTATTTGGTGACTGCAAATATGACCTGAACGTTTTTCAGGTTCGCCTGCCATTAAAGTGAATGGGGTTCGCTGCAAACTTGCGGTTCGCGAACATTTGATCGCGATCTCGCAATCGCGTTTGCGAACCGTCCCAGCCGATGTTCGTCCATCACTATTTGACACTGCTGGAAGACATTATATGCTGCACAGGAGGTATTTTGAGCTTTATCATGGTATCTGGTGCTATAAAGGACAGTAACGTATGTCCTTGAATATGTGATTAGGCATTTCTGTGTTCCTCTTTTATTTCCTTTCTTGTATTGATGGTTCATATAGGGGCATGACCACATAAAGCTAAATTCCCCACCACGTGCTTTCGGACCATTTTTATGCAGTATCATACAGGGGCTGGTGGAGTTTGTGTGGCAGGGCTGTTTTATAATCAAAGTCCAGTCCTGGCATTTATGACTTATCAGATCCTTCAGTTGCCAGATGTTATTTGAATTATATTACATGTTATTTGAATTAAGGTCACAGTAAGAGCTATATTACACCAACAGATTATCTGACCAATATCTGTCCAATCAGACCGATAGTTGGTGTGTATAACAAACGATTTATGTGTGTAATTGGCCATCTGACCAATGATTGGTCAGAAAATCTGTCAGATAATCTGTAAGTGCAACTCAGCCCTAATTGTAACGTGTAAATGATGAGACCAAAAGGAAACACTGGAAAAAAGAATTGCTTAAAAAGCGTGATCTCATCTTTCTATCATTATCTAATATTATAACTAGTCATAATTAGAGATGAGCAAATTTTTCAAACATTCAATTCGCCGGGTTGCTGAATTTTTGGGAAAAAATTTGGTTTGATGCAAACTTGTTTGCGGCGAATTTGGTTAAAAAACGTCTATTTCCTTGCTGCAGAGAGCCTTTATAGAGGTATAGAACACTGTGCCTCGTAGTAACACGCATAGGGAGTCTGTTTTGGTTGTGAAATAATACTGTGAGTTCGTATGACATGCAGATGACAGGCGTCGCTCTTAGAATCACTGCACACTTCACTTATTTGGGCAGTCAAGGGGCAAAACTGACCAAATAAATTAAGTATGTCGATGTTAGCGCCAAGAAGAAGCGCACTCCTTTTACGCCGTCGTCAGCTGATTCCACATAGATGTCTACAGAACTTGTTCTATTAAACGCTTAAAAAAGTAGAGCCCCCCGACAGAGTGGCGAGGGTGTCAGCAGTAAGTTTGTGTCGACGTCACTCATAATTTTGCCCTTCCTCTGATCCATCAGAACTAGTGTTGGGCGAGCATGCTCGGCCGAACACGATGCTCGAGTCTCTTCCCCGCACGTTTGTTAACTGCTACGCAGCCAATAAACCTTCAGTTAAGTACTGCCATTCACTGTAATGCTGTAGCCATGTTGGCTACTGGCATTACAGTGATTGGCTGGCCTGCCTATATAGCACCCGATGACAGGTGTTCGGCTCAGTCTTAGTCAGGGAGAGCTGGAGAGCAGAAGGGAGAGATATTGTAGGGAGTGAAATAGGAATATTTTTTTGTTTTTATACTTGTTATAGATCCAAAAGTACTTTTAAGGACTATTGTTGTGTGTAGCAGCAATATATATTTTTAGCGCAACCTGCGCTAAATTGCTAAAACTTGTTAGAGACCCAAAATTCCTTTTAAGGACTATTGTGTGTGACAGTAATATATATTTTTAGTGCAACCTGCATTAAATTGCTAAAACTTGTTAAAGACCCAAAAGTCCTTTTAAGGACTATATTTGTATATGGCCTCAATATATATTTTTAGCGCAACCTGTGTTAAATAGCTTGCAATTGTTTGGCCGCTGCAGACAGCGACATTATCTGTGCTACATCTCCTGTCTAACGTGTGCGCAGCCTAAAAATATCTGTGACATCCAGTGTACTTTTTCCGTAGACGGTGTCCACTGCGGACAGTTACATTACCTGCGCTACATCTCCTGCATAACGTTTGCGTATTCAAAATATCAGTGACATTCAGTCCAATTTTTTTCGCTGCTGGTGGCAGTGACATTACCTGCGCTACATCTCCAGTATAACGTTAGCGCATCCGAAATATCTGTGACATTCAGTGTAATTTTTTTCGCCGCTGGTGACAGCGACATTATCTGCACTACATCTCCTGTCTAACATGTGCAAAGTCCAAAAATATCTGTGAAATCCAGTATACTTTTTCTGTAGACAGTGTCTGCTGCGGACAGTTACATTACCTGCGCTACATCTCCTGTATAATGTTTGCATATCCGAAATATCAGTGACATTCAGTCTAATTTTTTTGCTGCTAGTGGCAGCGACATTACCTGCACTAAATCTCCTGTATAACGTTTGCCCATCCTAAATATCAGTGACATTAAATCAGTGTAATTTTTTTATTAGCCGCTGGTGACAGCGACATTACTTGCGCTATACCTTCTATATAACGTTTGTGCATCCAAAATATGAGTGACATTCATTCAGTGTAATTTTTTCGATTAGCTGGTGGTGACAGCAACATTACTTGCGCTATACCTCCTGTATAAAGTTTGTGCATCCTAAATATCAGTGACATTCATTCAGTGTAATTTTTTATTAGCCGGTGGTGACAGCAACATTACTTGCGTTATACCTCCTGTTTAATGTGTGCGCATCCTAAATATCAGTGACATTCATTTAGTGTAATTTTTTATTAGGCAGTGGTGACAGCGACATTACTTGCGCTATAACTCCTGTTTAACGTGTGCGCATCCTAAATATCAGTGACATTAATTCAGTGTCATTTTTTATAAGGCGGTGGTGACAGCATCAATACTTGCGCTATACCTCCTGTTTAACTTGGGCGCATTCTAAAAATATATGTGACATTTTGTGTACTTTATTTGCGCATACACTTACAAAACCTGCGCTACTGTACGTGTGACATACTTGCAAGCATATATACCATTTAATATGCGCAAGGCGATCAGTAAGGGACGGGGAAGTGGCCCTGCTGCGGATGGTGCACGCAGAGGCTGTGGCCTTGGGTGCGGTGAAACAGTGCCTGCTGCCAGAGCACAAGAAACACACACATCCACGATACCTAGTTTCATGTCTCAGTTTACAGGGTGGCGCAGGACACCACTCTCGAAGTCAGACCAGTGCGACCAGGTAGTCGGTTGGATTGCAGCAGATAATGCTTCCAGTCGGTTAAGCACCACCCTGTCTTCCACAAAGTCTAGTCTCAGTAGTCGAGTCTGGTCAACAGAATCCTCACCCTGATACTCCTTCCACCCACCATGGAGAGTCTTGGCAAACAAATGATCCCACACTCGGATATTCCAAGGAGCTCTTTTCATGGCCATTCCTTAATTTGGGCCTCTCGCCAAGCCCGCTTGTAGAGGGACATGAGGAAATCTTGTGCCCTGATTCCCAAACTCTGGAGCATCCACAGTCAGAAGAAGATGACAGTGGGGAACGGCAATTAGTGTTTCACAAGGTGGATGATGATGATGAGACACATTTGCCAATAAGTCAACCGCAATTAGTGTATCAAAAGGTTCATGATGAGGATGAGACACAGTTGTCAATAACGGAGGTTGTTGTTATGTCAACAATTCAGGAGGATAACCAGAGTGAGAAAGTGGAAGAGGACGTACTGGAGGATGAAGTCACTGACCCAACCTGGGAAGGTGGCAAGCCGAGCAAGGACAACAGAACAGAGGGGGAGGCATCCGCAGCACCGCAACAGGCTGTAAGAGGCAGTGGGGTGGCAAAAGGGAGAAGGCGGGCCACATCAAACAGGCCCGCAACTGTTCTCTGGAGTACCCCCTTGCGGCAATCTCCCTTTACCAGGAGGTAGGTGTTCCGCAGTCTGCCGCTTTCTTGAGTAAAGTGCGGATGATAAAAGAATTGTCATTTGCAACCTGTGCCGTACAAAAATGAGCAGGGGCGTGAACACTAGCAACCTCACCACCACCAGCATGATCCACCACATGGCATCAAAGCACCCTAATAGGTGGGATGAACGCCTGGGTCCACAACCAGTGTCTGCAGGTCATGCCAAGGTCTCCTCTTCCCCTGTGTTACGTGCTAGCCAATCCCCTGTCCAAGACGCAGGCCCGGATGCCTCCCGCCATGCACCTGGACCTTAGCAAGCACCATCAGCTAGCACATCCACTTCTGTGTCCCAGCGCAGCATACAGATGTCTATAACTCAGGCCTTTGAACAAAAGCGCAAATACCCACTCACCCACCCACAGATCATAGCACTAAATGCGCACCTTTCCAATTTGCTGGCCCTGGAAATGTGGCCATTTAGGCTTTTGGACACTGAAGCTTTCCGCAGCCTGATGGCGGCGGCTGTCCCGCGGTACTTTGTCCCAGCCGCCAATATTTTCCACGGTGTGCAGTCACAGCCTTACACTAGCATGTGTCCCGTAACATCACCCGTGCGATGACCAACAAAGTTATTGGGAAGGTCCACTTAACGACTGACACATTTGGCCAGGGAAGCTACATTTCCATGACGGCACACTGGGTGAACGTTGTGGAGGCCAGGAGTGAGTCGTACCCTGGGATGGCACAGGTATTACCGATGCCAAGGATTGTGGGCCCTACTTCCATCAGGGTTTCCGCTGCCACCTACGTTAGTAGCTCCTCCTCCGCCTCCTCCTCCACTTCCACCTCTAAATTATCATCTTGCAGCACCAGTCAGACATCAGTCGGTAGCACTGCAGTGGGGAAGCAGCAACAGGCCATACTTAAAGGGGTATTATCATCTTTATAATCATCTTTCATTCCCCCCCACCCCCCTGAGGCTTTTCCTAAATATAATGCTTTTTCTAAATCTTATAGTTTTTAATAAAAATGAAAATTCATATTTTATTGTTTATACTCGCTGCCCATGGATACGGCCACCTATCACCGGCCGCATCCATGGGCCGCGCCTGCGCACTTCATACTCTGCGATCCTGCGGCCGGCATCTTGTGAACGCGCACGTCTTATCTCTTTCAGGCGTCCGCGCATGGGCAGTATATCCATCGTGTCCGAGATAGAGCTGCGCATGCGCGGGCATCCGAACAGTTCGGGAGAGTCAGCGGAGTGAGCGGACGGACGTAGGAGGACTGGGAGACTATCTCCTAATAGGTAAGCATAATTTCTACTGCCCCACTAATCCACCAACGATTATTGAATATGTGCCAATAAAGGGGGTTCATCCTGAATTCAAAGGGGGCAGCTGGATGAATTGTATGTACACTGGGGGCAACTGGATGAATTGTATGTACACTGGGCAAAACTGTATGAATTGTATGGACACTGGGGGCAACTATATGAATTGGATGGACACTGGGGGCAACTATATGAATTGTATGGACACTGGGGGCAACTATATGAATTGGATGGACACTGGGGGCAACTATATGAATTGGATGGACACTAGGGGCAACTATATGAATTGAATGGACACTGGGGGCAACTATATGAATTGGATGGACACTGGGGGCAACTATATGAAATGGATGGACACTGGGGGCAACTATATGAAATGGATGGACACTGGGGGCAACTATATGAAATGGATGGACACTGGGGGCAACTATATGAAATGGATGGACACTGGGGGCAACTATATGAAATGGATGGACACCGGGGGCAACTATATGAAATGGATGGACACTGGGGGCAACTATATGAAATGGATGGACACTGGGGGCAACTATATGAAATGGATGGACACTGGGGGCAACTATATGAAATGGATGGACACTGGGGGCAACTATATGGAAGGTAGGGAGGCACTTATGGGGGCAGATGGAGGAGGCACTTATGGGGGCAGATGGAGGAGGCACTTATGGGGCAGATATGCAGAGATGTGTATGTGGCGGTTTAGAATCAATGCGGGTGAAAGATACAGTTGTGGCCAAAAGTTTAGAGAATTACATAAATATTGGAAATTGGAAGTTGCTACTTAAGTTTTTATAATAGCAATTTGCATATACTCCAGAATGTTATGAAGAGTGATCAGATGAATTGCATAGTCCTTCTTTGCCATGAAAATTAACTTAATCCCCCAAAAACCTTTCCACTACATTTCATTGCTGTCATTAAAGGACCTGCTGAGATCATTTCAGTAATCGTCTTGTTAACTCAGGTGAGAATGTTGATGAGCACAAGGCTGGAGATCATTATGTCAGGCTGATTGGGTTAAAATGGCAGACTTGACATGTTAAAAGGAGGGTGATGCGTGAAATCATTGTTCTTCCATTGTTAACCATGGTGACCTGCAAAGAAACACGTGCAGCCATCATTGCGATGCATAAAAATGGCTTCACAGGCAAGGATATTGTGGCTACTAAGATTGGAACCTCAATCAACAATTTATAGGATCATCAAGAACTTCAAGGAAAGAGGTTCAATTCTTGTTAAAAAGGCTTCAGGGCGTCCAAGAAAGACCAGCAAGCGCCAGAATCGTCTCCTAAAGAGGATTCATCTGCGGGATCGGAGTGCCACCAGTGCAGAGCTTGCTCAGGAATGGCAGCAGGCAGGTGTGAGCGCATCTGCACGCACAGTGAGGCGAAGACTTTTGGAAGATGGCCTGGTGTCAAGAAGGGCAGCAAAGAAGCCACTTCTCTCCAAAAAAAAATCAGGGACAGATTGATCTTCTGCAGAAAGTTTGGTGAATGGACTGCTGAGGACTGGGGCAAAATCATATTCTCCGATGAAGCCTCTTTACGATTGTTTGGGGCATCTGGAAAAAGGCTTGTCCAGAGAATAAAAGGTGAGCGCTACCATCAGTCCTGTGTCATGCCAACAGTAAAGCATCCTGAGACCATTCATGTGTGGGGTTGCTTCTCATCCAAGGGAGTGGGCTCACTCACAATTTTGCCCAAAAACACAGCCATGAATAAAAAATGGTAGCAAAACACCCTCCAACAGCAACTTCTTCCAACAATCTAACAACAGTTTGGTGAAGAACAATGCATTTTCCAGCACGATGGAGCACCGTGCCATAAGGCAAAAGTGATAACTAAGTGGCTCGGGGACCAAAACGTTGACATTTTGGGTCCATGGCCTGGAAACTCCCCAGATCTTAATCCCATTAAGAACTTGTGGTCAATCCTCAAGAGGCGGGTGGACAAACAAAAACCCACTAATTCTGACAAACTCCAAGAAGTGATTATGAAAGAACGGGTTGCTATCAGTCAGGAATTGGCCCAGAAGTTGATTGAGAGCATGCCCAGTCGAATTGCAGAGGTCCTGAAAAAGAAGGGCCAACACTGCAAATACTGACTCTTTGCATAAATGTCGATGTAATTGTCGATAAAAGCCTTTGAAACGTATGAAGTGCGTGTAATTATATTTCACTACATCACAGAAACAACTGAAACAAAGATCTAAAAGCAGTTTAGCAGCAAACTTTGTGAAAACTAATGTTTGTGTGATTCTCAAAACTTTTGGCCACGACTGTAGAATCAGATGTAGCAGGGTTGAATAAGCACTGTTCAGCCACAGTACTAATGGTGAAGGAAATAGACGGATTTAGCAGAGATGTGTATGTGGCGGTTTAGAATCAATGCTGGTGAAAGAGAAACAGATGTAGTAGAGCTGAATATGCGGCTGTTCTGATACAGTGCTGGTTGAAGAGAGAAACAGATGTAGCAGAGCTGAATATGCGGGTGTTCTGACACAGTGCTGGTTGAAGAGAGAAACAGATGTAGTAGAGCTGAATATGCGGCTGTTCTGATACAGTGCTGGTTGAAGAGAGAAACAGATGTAGCAGAGCTGAATATGCGGGTGTTCTGACACAGTGCTGGTTGAAGAGAGAAACAGATGTAGTAGAGCTGAATATGTGGCTGTTCTGATACAGTGCTGGTTGAATAGAAAAACAGATGTAGCAGAGCTGTATATGTGGCAGGTCAGCATCAATGCTGGTGAAAGAGAAACAGATGTAGCAGAGCTGAATATGCGGGTGTTCTGACACAGTGCTGTTTGAAGAGAGAAACAGATGTAGTAGAGCTGAATATGCGGCTGTTCTGATACAGTGCTGGTTGAAGAGAGAAACTGATGTAGTAGAGCTGAATATGCGGCTGTTCTGACACAATGCTGGTTGAAGAGATAAAAAGAAAGATGTAGCTTTTCAGACACAGTGCTAGTGGGGGAGTAGAATAAGGATGTAGCAGGGCTGTATAGGAAGCCATTCAGCCAAAGTGATGTTAGGGGACTGGAGAAGACACATGTAGCTGAGCTGTATATGCATCTATAAAGATACATAGTGTGAGGTTTATACACAACTGGAGTACAGCTGTAATGGAAACAAATCTGCATCAGTGCTGGTGGGTGGGGGTTGGTCAAGCTTTTGGGCTAATGTATAATATGGAATTATAGTTTTTGATGCACAGAATGGGTTTGTAAAAGATCAGACAGATATTTTATGTGTAAAACTGCAGAACAGCCACCTGTTACTGTACACTGAGCTCACTTTACATGGCTCTCTGATGATTCCCCAGCAGGGGGAGGGGCCCTTACAGACACTGCATGCTGCCAGACTGATGAGTCATACTCTTCACATGAACGAGCACGCAGGACTCAGCTCTCAGTGTGATGTCATAAGGAGGCGTGGCCGGCCTTCACTCTAGCTGCCTAAGCCCGCCCAGCCTTAGCTGCAGAAAAACCAGGAAGTGAACAGCTAGCTGGCAGCAATTGAGGATGAAGTAGCAAGATGAGAAAACCCCTTTAAACTGATCTGCTTAGGTAACAAATAGCACATCACCGCAGAGCTGTGGCAGGGGATAAGATAAGGGACCAGACTGAGCTGTGGCTCTCGTCACTCAACCTACAACCAGGTATGGTTGTGTCTGAAAATGGCCTAAATTTGGTGGTGGCTTTGGAGCTCGGCAAGCTCACACACATACCATGCCTAGCCCATGTGTTCAACCTAGTGGTTCAGCGGTTTCTCAAAACCTACCCCAATTTGCCTGAGCTACTAGTGAAGGTGCGCCACGTGTGTGTCCATTTCTGCAATTCATCCACAGCTTCGCCAGTCTGGCAACGCTGCAGCAGTGCTTGCAATTGCCAGCTCACCAACTGTTGTGCAATGCAAGCAAGCGCTGGAATTCGACGTTCCCAGGCTTTGTGAGCAGCAGAGGGCAGTAGTGGAATACCAGCTTCAACATGGTCATCGCCTTTCCAGTCAGCTTCCGCTCTTCACAAGCGACAAGTGGGCATTGATGTCTGATCTTTGTGAGGTTTTACGCAACTTTGAGGAATCAACACAGAGCGGCAATAATGCTATTATCAGTGTAACTATCCCACTTCTGTGTCTACTCAAACGCTTTCTGCTCACAATTAAGGAGGACGCTTTGCATGTGGAAGAGGTGGAAATGGGGGAAGAAAGTACACAGGGTAATAGCCAGACCACCCTCAGTTCGTCTTCTCAGTGCAAATTGGATGATGAGGAGAAGGAGAAGCAGGAGACGGTTGCATCCGCTACAAAGGGTAGTACCTATGGAAGCTTTATTCCATCTGTTTAGCGTGGATGGGTAGAAGAGGAGGAAGAGGATGAGGAGATTGAGAGTCATCCTCCTGATGAGGACAGAGAAGTCTTGTCTGTTGGGACTCTGGCACACATGGCTGACATTATGTTAGGCTGTCTTTCCAGTGACCCTCGCAGTGTTTTCATTTTGGCCAACACCAATTACTGGTTGCTCACCCTTCTCGACCCCCGCTACAAAGAGAACTTCTCATCTCTCATTCCTGTGGTGGATAGTATGAGCAAAATGGTACAATACCAGAAGGTCCTTGTGGAAATATTGTTCCAAAAATTTCCAGCTGACAACGCTGGCTGCAGAGTATGTAGTTCCTTGGGAGAGGAGGGGAACACACAGCAATTCCAACAGAGGCAGGGCAACACTCTCCAAGGTCTGGGACAGTTTTATGACACCCCGCCAGCACCCTCAACCTGATGCGTGGACTATTGTCACAAGGAGGGAAAATTTTGGGAAGATGGTGAAGGAGTAAGTAGCAGACCGTTTTAGCGTCCTCAGTGATCCCTGTATGCCTTACAACTATTGGGTGTCCAAGCTGGACACGTGGCAAGAAATGGCGTTCTATGCCTTGGAGGTGCTGGCCTGCACTGCCGCCAGCGTTTTGTCAGAGTGTGTATTTAGTGCTGCTGGGGGCATAATAACTGATAAGCGCATCAACCTGTCAACTGAAAATGCTGACCGGTTGACTCTTATAAAAATGAACAAGGCCTGGATTTCCCCTGACTTCTTTACTCCACCATAAGAAAGTGGCTCAACATAAAGGCACTCTAAATGTGGCTTTCATGGTGTATTGAATATACTGTATTCCCATGCACCCCTTCCATCACAAAAAAAGGGAATATGGTTCAATCTACCTTTTCTCATCCTCCTCCTCCATCATATCAACATGCTTATTAGGCTGCCCTCGCTCCTAATGTTTTAGAGGGTCAGCTGCGATATACCAGTTGACCCCCAAAAAAACTGTTTGAAGCAGGGGTGTGATATACCTATAATATCATTTCTATATAGTGCATTTGTATTGTGCAGAAGTTGTGTGCGGTTCTGCTGAGATACCGAAGCTATACAAAGGGACAAACGCTATTGGAACAATTAATTGCAACTGGTGTGATATACCAGTTGCCTCCCCAAAAAACTGATTGAGGCAGGAGTGTGATATATAGTGATGGACAGACAAGTTTGCGGCGGCCCCCATTCACTTTAATGGCAGGCGAACCTGAAAAACCTTCAGCTCATATTTGCAGCAACCAAATACTTAGTAGAAGTGCGCAAATAGTTCCACAACATGGACAGTGACATACTAGAGGGGGATCAATGACAAAAATTCCAACAAAAAATATGTATCTTAATCAGGGGACATTTTTATGCTTCTTAAAGGGAAATTCTCTGAAATGTGCCCTGTTGGAGCCTAGAAAGTTTTTATTTTAGGTCACGGGAGTACGGGCCTTGAAAATTAGGCATTCACCTGACATAAAAGAAATTCTGATTATGTGACTCGAGGTACATTATGTGGTCAATGGATAAAAATTTTACTGTAGGCCACTGGACTACAGGCCCCAAATATTAGGCATTCACCGGACAGAAAAGATCAAATGATTATGTGGCTGGAGGTATATTACACGGTCAATGGATATCAATTTTACTGCAGGCCAGTACAAATACAGGTCAAATACATATGTTTAAAAGAACTAAAAATATAAAATTGAATTAAAAACATGGCTAACGAATTTCCCACTCTTGAAAAAATCCCTAATGATAATAGTTAAAATTCGATAAGATGTGGTCGTCACTGGTGTTGAATTCCTCCGAGGACGCCACAATTATTCATTCAGCGTAACTAAAAGAACAAGTATGTATGTGGCTGGAGGTAGATTACACGGTCATTGGATATCAATTTTCCAGCAGGCCAGTGTACTACAGGCCAGAAAAATTATGCATTTGGCGTACATAAAAGAACAAGTAAGTAAGCGGCTGAAGTTAGATTACACGGTCATTGGATATCAATTTTACAGCAGGCCAGTGTACTACAGGCCCCAAAAATTATGCATTCAGCTTACAGAAAAGAACAAGTAAGTATGTGGCTGGAAGTCTATTAGACGGTCAATGGATATCAATATTACTGAAGGCTAGTACAAATACAGGTCAAATTCATATGTTTAAAAGAACTAAAAATATAAAATTGATTAAAAACATGGCTAACGAAATCCCCCCTCTTGAAAAAAACCCTAATGATAATAGTAGAAACACGTGATCGTCACAGGTGTTGAATTCCTCCGAGGCCCAAAAGATTAGACATTCAACGTACAGAAAAGGCCTTTTATTCTGCTGTACTTACCTAAGACAGGGACCAATATTTGTTCTGGGTGGTGGAGGATATTTGTGGGCTGGCAAGAGGAAATTCAATTAAACGTGGTCATCGCAGGTGTTGAATTCCTCCGGGATCCATGCCTCATTCATTTTTAGAAATGTGAGGTAGTCCACACTGTCGTGAGCTAGGCGAGTGCGCTTATCGGTCACGAACCCCCCCCCCCCCCCCCCCCCGCTGCGCTGAACGTCCTTTCGGACAGGACACTGAACGAGGGGCAAGCCAGCAGTTCCATGGCAAATTGTGCCAGCTCTGGCAAGAGGTAAAGCCTGCACACCCAGTAGTCCAGGGGTTCCTCGCTTCTCAGAGCGTCCACAACGGCAGTTAACCCAATGTAGTCGGACACCTGTCGGTCTAGGCGTTCCTTGAGGCTGGATCCGGAAGGCTCTCGATGAGTTGGCTGCAAAAATGATCTCATATCCAAAGTGACCAACACATCTTCAAACCACCCTATTCTTGCATGCATGTGGGATTGGTACCCACAAGTGTTTCTCTGTGAGTGGAAATTCCTCTGCCAGCGCCCTCAATAGCAGAATGCAGCATTTCTCCAAGCAAGGCCTGGAAGTGCTGCATTCTGACAGCCACAAACTGGTAACTTGTCCGCCTTTTTGTGTTTGTACTGGGGGTCTAAGTACGTTGCCACCCAGTACTGGTCCTTGCCATTTATGCTTTTTATACAGGGGTCGCTCTTCAAACACTGGAGCATGAAGGCCCCCATTTGCACTAAACTGGAAGTGGTGGAGTGGCCTGGCTCCTGCTCATCGTCCAGGATAATGTCGTCCTCTGTCTCCTCCCCCAGCCACGGACAACACCAGGGATCCCAGAAACGTTTAAAGCATGCTCTTCTTGCTCCTCCTCCGCCCCTGCACCATCCTCCTGTGACTATTCTTCAGACCCCTGTTGACTTGTCTCAGATGGAGTAGCCACCCCTGGGAATTCATCCAGTATTGCGACTTCCTCATCTTCCTGCTCCTCGACGACTTGATCAATGACACAACGCAATGCACGCAAAGTAGGCGTAAGGTACGATGTCACTGATGGTGCCCTGGCTGCGACTGACCAGTTTAGTGATCTCATCAAATGGCCGCAGAAGTCTGCTTGCGTTGCGCATGAGCAGCCACTGGCGCAGTTTAAAAAAAACAATCTCGCCAGAACCTGTTCTGCCGCAGAGTTCATACAGGTAGTCATTAACTGCACGTTTCTGCTGGAGCAGCCTATCAAGCATATACAAGGTGGAGTTCCAGCGCGTTGGGCAGTGACAAATCAGACGTCTGACGGGCAGGTGGTGTTGCCGCTGAATGTCAGCAAGGTGAGCCATGGCCGTGTAAGATCTTCTAAAATGTCCAGAGATTTTCCTGGCCTGCCGCAAGACGTCTTGGACCCCGGGGTATTTGGCAACGAATCGCTGCATGACTAAGTTCAGGACGTGTGCCATGCACGGCACATGTGTCATTTTTCCCTGTTTCAGCACGCTCAACAGATTTGCACCGTTGTCGCACACCACTTTACCAACTGTTATATTGAGCGGGGTTAGCCACTGATCGGTCTGTGACCACAAAGCTGAAAGGAGTGCAGGACCGGTGTGGCTCTTGGCTTCCAGGCACAACAGCCGCAGCACAGCATGGCAACGGCGCAGCGGAAGAGGTGGTAGCAGTGGAAAAGAATGAGTTAGCCGAGGAGGAGAAGAAGAGGCAGGGCTGCATGCAATCCATGGTGGTAACACCAAATCCACACGGGTTCCACGGGTTGCATGCTTGACGGCTGCCCGAAGGTTCACCCAGTGGGCAGTAAAAGTTATGTACCTTCCCTGCCCGTTTTTGCTAGACCACGTGTCTGTGGTCAGATGTATCTTGTCACCGACACTGTGTGTCAGAGATACATTCACTTGCCGCTGAACGTGGCCAAATAGCTCATTGATGCCCTTCTAGGAGAAATATTTCCATAGCGGTGTGCCAATAGCCACAAATTTTCTAAAGGCCTCCGAGTCCACCAGTTTATATGGCAGTAGTTGGCGGGCTAGCAGTTCCAAAAAGCCAGCGGTCAGCCGTTGGGCAAGAGGGTTATCCGGCATCATCATCTTTTTCCACTTGAATATTTGGGCCACGGAAGCCTGCCTTTTGCCAGATGAACGTGATGACGGCACGGTGGAAGGTGGAGTGGAGGACAAATAGGAGGAGAGAGGAGAAGGAGAAGAGGCAGGACGTGGTGCACCAGGAGTGTGTATTTGTGGGTTCTGACGGTGTTAATCCCACTGGGCTCAGTGATGGGAGGCCAGGTGCTTCTTAAGGCGGTCGTCCCTAGGTGACTGTTGGGCTTACCGTAATTTATGAGTTGACAGCACAGGCTGCAGATGGCAACACTATTGTCATCAGCGGACACGTTAAAGAAAGCCTACAATGCGGAGCCATACTGGGAGCGCATGGTGGATGGTTTGTTCCAGATACATTAGCAGTCTGCTTTTTGCCTCATGTGCACTGTAAGTTATGCCTGCTTCTCCTTCTTCTCCTCCTCCCTATCTGCTGCTCCGTCTCTCCCTCTGTAATCCCCTCCCCTTCCTCTCTTGTTGGTACACACGTGATGTCCATAGACACTTCATCATCGTCTCCTTTACCACCACTGACATTAGAGATCTCGGAGTAGGCAGCAACATCGGGGACTACCTTCCTTGGGCTGATCTGGGTACTGTCGTCAGACCGCTGGGTGGCGGCCGTTGCTACCTCTTCTTCCTCATCCAATGCCAAGAATGCCTGTGCATCGGTAAGGTCTGGGAATGGATGGGAAAATAATTCCTCTGACCCTAGTGGAGCGGCTATGGTGGTGGTGGTGTCTTTGGGGGTGCACACAGCAGAGAGTAAAGAGGGTGCAGATAGAGAGGATGAGGAGGGTACAGAAGCGGAAGGCTGAGTGATCCACTCAACCAAGTCTGGTGCGTCCTTTGATGTAATCGCAGCACCTTCTGCAACTTCCCACTTAGGCTCCGGCCTGGTGCACCTGCCCGACCCCTACCACCCCTGCGGAAAGGCCTGCCTCTTCCTCTGCCTGTCATTTTCAAAATGACCCTGTGACAAAAGTCCCTATAGAAGCAGTATTTGTGAAAGAAGATATATCACACCCTTGCTTCAATCAGTTTTTTTGGGGGGCAACTGGTATATCACACCAGTAGAAATTATTTGTTTCAATAGCATTTGTCACTCTTTGTAGCTCAGGAAACGCAGCAAAACCGCAAACAAATGCTACACTACCCAAATACACTATATATAAAGTATATAATTGGTATATAACACCCCTGATTCAATCAGTTTTTTTTGGGGGAAACTGGTATATCACACCAGTAGAAATTATTTGTTCCAATAGCGTTTGGCACTCTGTGTAGCAGAGGAAACGCAACAAAACCGCAAACAAATGCTGCACTACCCAAATGCACTATATAGAAGGATAGATCATCAGTTAAAACAAAGTGCAGAACCCCTTTAACTTTAATAATTTAATTTATTTTCATTTTGAGGGATATCTTTTCCATTCACACGTCCGCCAAATGGGTCCGCACCCGTTCCGCAATTTTGCGGAACGGGTGCAGACCCATTCATGTTCAATGGTGCCGGAATGTGCTGTCCGCATCCACATTTGTGGATCCGCACTTCCGCATCTGTGCTTCCGTTTCCTCAAAAAAATAGAACATGTCCTATTCTTGTCCGCAATTGCAGACAAGATTAGGCATTTTCTATTATAGTGCCGGCGATATGCGGTCCACAAATTGCGGAATGCATATTGCCTTTGTCTGTGTTTTGCGGATCCGCAAAACACTTACGGACGTGTAAATGGACCCTCATAGTAAAATTATTAAAGGTTACATTTTATCTTTATGTATATTCTAATGGATTGCCTTCCTTGTACAATGTTATAATATACTTTCTATGTTAGAAAGTATATTATAGTGCATTTGTATTGTGCGGCAGTTGTGTGCGGTTCTGCTGCAATACTGCAGGTATATAGAGGGACAAGCGTTATTGGAACAAATAATTTCTACTGGTGTGATATACCAGTCGCCCCCCAAAATAACTGTATACCAGTATACTTTCTTTATAGTGCATTTGGGTACTGTATAGTGCATTTGCGCATGCGCGTACGTGAAAATTATATTGCCGATATTTCGCATTAAAAAAATAATAAATGGAGATCGCAAATTCGAATAATACATCTGGTATGTCATTGTCCATGTTGTATTTACAATTGGGACATAACCTGGGTAAGGTTTATCATATAATTTATTTACAGATGCCTATACAGGCGTTGAACTTATCTTGCCCCAGGTGAAACTTAATACTTCACTTTTATTTTGCTTATATTAAAAACGTGTGTTTAGTACCTTTATTTTATTTGTATTTACTGAACCTAAGCAAGAAAAAAGTTAAAAATACAGTATCCACTACACTGTGTAGTGAATAGTCAGTTGATCAAGAGGGAGAGTATGTGCACTATCTCTCACCCCTATCACTTTACAGGCAATTAGCTGCTTTCATGCCGCTTGCAGTACCACTATCAACTGAACTAAGTAGTTGGAGCAACGAGCAGCTATCCCTCTGAGAATACAGCACTTAAATCATACCATGTGCTGTCATATCTATTATCCCTTTTTCCGTGAACACGCCGCGAACTTACGGCTCCTGAACATTTGATCCCGTTCGCGAACCGTCCCAGCAGATCTTTGTCCATCACTAGTCCTCACACGTGTAGCAGCCATTTTAGGAAAAAATGCAATTCGTTGTCATGAAGCACGAGGAAATTTGCATTCGGTGCAAATAAAAATTTTCCAGAAATTCGGATCGAATTCCACTTCGTCAGTTTCGATTCGTTCATCTCTAATACTAACCATTGACAGGTGAGTTTTTTTATGCTCAGGTGGACAGGGAAGGACCCCAGGGATTGTCTTCTCCAAGGCAGGACAGCCCCTTTAAGTCATCTATTACCCCTGTGTATCTGTAAGCCACTAGGTTAGGTCATGTACCACCACTACTTGTGGTACCTAATGTGCTCTATATGCAGGAAAAGGCATTTAATTCATTTTCTCAGTTTTAATTTAATTCATTTTATGTTTCATGTCAAATTGTGTCTCCTTTTTCTGGTCTAGCGTATGACTTACGGCTTAGACAAATGCAATTTTATTAATTTTTCCCTTTATTAAACTAGTGTAACCATATGTTTTCTTTTCAGGGCAAATCCAAGGCATGTGTTAAATAAGCGGGATCCAGATGCTGGTATGTAATAATTGTATACCCCCCATCCATGATGAAATCATATTTATCTATATCATGTAGAAAAGCAGTACATTCTTAATAAATAGGGGAGAACGTAGGACACACAGTCACCGACGTGAAGGACGTGTCACCTTTCTCAGTTCCCTGAATGATACTAGATTTGTATTAACTAAATGGCTGTAACCAGCGGACTTGAGCTTCCAATCATCTTTGCTTAATTCTAATTAAATATAAACTTTGCCCTTAGATGGTGGCAAAAAAGTAACCATTTATTTCATGCCCTTTCCTTGCTTTTCCCCTTTAATAGTAGTTTGAAATGACACAGGTTAATTGATAAGTGCAGTATGTTCAACAATGAGCAGTTTCATGATAAGAACATTGCATGGAGTGTTGAACTATGAGAAGCAATAGTCATCTACTGTAGTCCTATGTCGTAAACATTTCATCTACACTTTTTATATTACTGAAGGACAATGACTTCTGCTGAACATACATTGGAAATATTGGGGAAATACTGATCAAAATCTCATAAATACTTATCACTGCACACAATTTGAAAAATTGCATTATAAAGACATATTCCTTCCTTGAGAATGCTAGAACAGCATTTGAGGAGAGCAGAGGATTGGCAAATGTCTGATATTGATTAGACATACTCCCTTGTAAGGGTGGCTATACGCATTAGATTTAAAGGAATTTTCTGGGCTACAGATATTGATAACTTCTCCTCCAAGCAGGTCATTAAGATCAGATCGTTTGCAGCTGTTTCAGGCCGTCGTGGGGCCAGAGAGTATACAATGCATAATGCTGGAAGCAGACTGATCCATACACTGTGTAGTGGCCACGCCATAGTACTGCAGTTAAGCAACCATTCAAGTGAAAGGAAGCTTAGCTTCAGTTCACTGGCATCAGAAACTACACAGAGTATGGAGCCATCTGCTTCTGCCCTGTACACAATTACCTTCTGGCTCAATGGCAGCATCAAACAGCTAATTATCGGTGGGGGTCCTTGTGTTGGACCCCCACCGATATGATGTTGATGACCTATCCTGAGGATAGATCATCAATATCTGTAGCACAGAGAACCCCTTCAGCCTACCGATCTTGGTTAGACCGGAGGGCTCTCAAATGTGTATGGGGAGTCTAAAGTCCCCTCTGAGTGCAGTTCTTTGAGGGGGAAATAGGATCTAGCTTTTCCCCTTTTCACACATGCACTTTTAGTTAAGCCAAGTTTGTAAGTATATAGGGGGGTGGGGTTCACAGCTAAAGCTTGTATTTCTGCAGGAATTTTCATGTGGATTACCTCCAATGAAAGTCGATAGAAAGAATCAAGTGATTTGTTGAGCCAACACTGGTTTTTGGTTTTAATTTATTAAATTATTATTTTTTTGTTTCAATTAGGCTACACCCCAAAACATTGGGAAATATAACCTGTGATAACCCCCTCTAGTCGTGCTAAACACACGTTCAGACAATACACTGGCTGCAGGGCAGGCCAGCACCTCCAAGGTGTAAAGGGTAGGGTTGTTCGTACCGAACTTTAGGATTTTTGGACCCTGTACCCGAACCTGAACATTTCAGTAAAAGTTCGGGTTCCGTGTTCGGCGATTTCTTAGTACTTTTTGAAAGGCTGCAGAGCAGCCAATCAACAAGCGTTTAACTGTGTGACCTTAGAAGCCATCACAGCCATGCCTACTAATGGCATGGCTGTGATTGGCCAGTGCAGCATGTGACCCAGCCTCTATATAAGCTGGAGTCACGTAGCGCTGCACGTCACTCTGCTGTGCTTAGTGTAGGAAGAGGATGATGCTGCTGCTGTGAGGGAGAGAATAGGACAGAATCTGCTATCAGAACTCCAATTGAACTCAGCGATCTACATAGATTTAGTTGTGTGGGTGGGGTGCACAATCTTTTTACCCTGCCCTGAGCCCAGTGACAGAGAAAAATAACTTTTATCCGTCTGTTAGTTAGGTGGGCGGCGGCGGCCATTTGATGCAAGCTAAGTGCACCAGCACTGCATCTGTGCTTTTGTGACATTCAAATCCAAGCTTGAAATACTGCAATAATAATCTGGGTTTTTAAAAACACCCTTTTTGGGCAAAAATACACAATTATACAGCCCTTGCTGCATCTGCACGTGTGAAATTCAAGCGATATATACAGCTTTCATATTCTGTTAGTAAAAAAGCACCCTTTTTTTTTGCAAAATACTTAATATTGCAGCCCTTGCTGCATCTGTGATTGTTAAAAACAAGTTTTAAAAACTTCAATAATTTTCTGGCTTTGAAAAAACACCCATTTTTGGCAATAACTTATTTTGTGCCTCTGCCTCATTAGTCAGTGTGCAATTTAATCTAGAAATACAACTATAATTTTCTGGGTTTTAAAAAACACCCTTTTTGTGCAAAATACACAATTTTACAGCCCTTGCTGCATCTGCACGTGTGAAATTCAAGGGGTATATACTGCTGTCATATTCTGTTATTAATCAAACACCCATTTTGGGCAAAAAACTTAATTTTGCAGCCTTTGCTGCATATGTCATTGTGAGATACACCCTTTAGATACTGTGGTTCTATTCTGCTATAAATAAAACACCCATTTTGGCAAAAAATCTTTAATTGCGGCCTAGTCTGGATCTGTACGTGTGAGATACACCCTTTACATACTGTGGTTCTATTCTGCTATTAACAGGGCCGCTGATAGAAATCATGGGGCCCCGTACAGCATACATGACGGGGCCCCCTTCAGCTCCACCCCCTGATCCCTACTTCAGCCACACCCCTGGCCCCGCCCTTGGCCCCTCCCCAGACTCCGCCTTGAGACAACATGCAGATTTGTCTACAAGTGATATTTATGGCGCTGGGGGGTCGTCTGTGAATGGCGCTGTTATGGAGGGGATCTGTGAATGGCACTGTTATGGAGGGGATCTGTGAATGGCACTTTTATGGAGGGGATCTGTGGATGGCACTGTTATGGAGGGGATCTGTGGATGGCACTGTTATGGAGGGGATCTGTGGATGGCACTGTTATGGAGGGGATCTGTGGATGGCACTGTTATGGAGGGGATCTGTGGATGGCACTGTTATGGAGAGGATCTGTGGATGGCACTGTTATGGAGGGGATCTGTGGATGGCACTGTTATGGAGGGGATCTGTGGATGGCACTGTTATGGAGGGGATCTGTGGATGG
The DNA here is from genome assembly GCF_905171765.1 of Bufo bufo. Classification (NCBI taxonomy): domain Eukaryota; kingdom Metazoa; phylum Chordata; class Amphibia; order Anura; family Bufonidae; genus Bufo; species Bufo bufo. The sequence continues at coordinate 229,971,153 of NC_053392.1, read as the reverse complement.
CACTGTTATGGGGGGATCTGTGGATGGCACTGTTATGGAGGGGATCTGTGGATGGCACTGTTATGGGGGGATCTGTGGATGGCACTGTTATAGAGGGGGATCTGTGGATGACACATACCGTATATAGCATCTTATGCTATGTGTCATCCACAGATACCCCTCCATAACAGTGCCATTCACAGATACCCTCCATAACAGTGCCATCCACAGATCCCCCCCATAACAGTCATCCACAGATCCCCCCATAACAGTGTCATCCACAGATCCCCCCATAACAGTGTCATCCACAGATCCCCCCCATAACAGTGTCATCCACAGATCCCCCTCCATAATGGTGCCATCCACAGATCCCCCCCATAAGTGTCATCCACAGACCCCCCGGCCCCCCCCATAAGTGTCATCCACATGACAGACCCCCCCCCCATAACAGTGCCATCCACGGATCCCCCGCCCTCCCTATAACAGTGCCGTCATGACGTCATCCATATAGATCCCCCCCCCCGCCACTCACAGTAGTATACATTAATAAATCGGTGCAGCCGTGCAGGCTGCAGACAGTAACTTTAATTTTAGCACAGGCACAGCGCTCATCTCTTTACTAAAATACTACCTTACATTCAGCTCCTGCCTCCTCCCTCCACCCTCCAGTAACAAGTGCGGGCGGCAGCGCTCACTCACTGACGTCACGCGCCTGCGCCGCCTAGTGGGAGGAGCAGGCGTGTGACGTCGGTGAGTGAGCGCCGCCCCCACACTGCCTGCTGTTACTGGAGCCAGCCCACTGACAGCAAAAAAATTAAAATGGCTCGGGAGTAGGGTTGCCACCTTTTCTTCAAGCCAAACCCGAACAGAAGGGAGGGAGGGCCCCCTTCCAGGCCCCGCCTCCAGCCACGCCCATGTCCCGCCTCCAACCATGTCCCGTCTCCACCCTTGGTCGCTGTCGCACCGCGATCGTTACGCCCCTGATCCCACGCCTGCGCCGTCCCGTTTAGTATTCGGCGCAGGCGCGGGATTTACGGGACGAAGAGGAGAACTCGGACGTCAATCAACTGGACATGGGCGTGCCACTGCCAAAGGGTGAATAGACGGAGCCTCTAGGTGCTGCAGGAACGCCCTCATAGCACCTAGAGGCTCATTAGCATATGATAAGTCTTTATTTTAAGAGAACGGCGGCAGCGGCAGGCAGGGAGTTATGTACTGCTGACATCAGCACATCGCTAATGTCAGTCAGCTACATAACATAACGTTTTTTCTGATGATTGACAGATTCAGAAACCTGTTTAAAGGGCTTCTGTCACCCCACTAAACTCTTTTTTTTTTTTTTTTTCGGCTTCTTATAATCCCTATACTGCGATATATGAATACATAATGTTATTAGTCATTTTGGTTCAGTAGATAATGAATAAAACAGATTTTTATAATATGTAAATTACCTCTCTACCAGCAGGCAGGGCGGTTACTTGCTGGTAGCATCCGCATCCTCCTATCATAATGACGCCCCCTCCTCATGTTGATTGACAGGGCCAGCGAACGCGATCGTCCTCTGGCTGGCCCTGTCTGCTATCAAGTTATTGCGCCTGCGCCGTAGCGGTCTTCAGTCGGCACAGGCGCACTGAGAGGAGGACGCTCGCTCGGCCGCTCCTTCCTCAGTGCGCCTACACCAATGACTTCACATCTACACCCGGCGCAGGCGCACTGAGGAAGGAGCGGCCGAGCGAGCGTCCTCCTCTCAGTGCGCCTGTGCCGACTGAAGACCGCTACGGCGCAGGCGCAATAACTTGATATTTCTCTCACCCAGCATGGGTATATGTAAAATGACACCCCAAAACACATTCCCCAACTTCTCCTGAGTACGGAGATACCAGATGTGTGACACTTTTTTGCAGCCTAGGTGGGCAAAGGGGCCCATATTCCAAAGAGCACCTTTTGGATTTCACTGGTCATTTTTTACAGAATTTGATTTCAAACTCCTTACCACACATTTGGGCCCCTAGAATGCCAGGGCAGTATAACTACCCCACAAGTGACCCCATTTTGGAAAGAAGAGACCCCAAGGTATTCGCTGATGGGCATAGTGAGTTCATGGAAGTTTTTATTTTTTGTCACAAGTTAGTGGAATATGAGACTTTGTATGGAAAAAAAAAAAAATAAAATCATCATTTTCCACTAACTTGTGACAAAAAATAAAAAATTCTAGGAACTCGCCATGCCCCTCACGGAATACCTTGGGGTGTCTTCTTTCCAAAATGGGGTCACTTGTGGGGTAGTTATACTGCCCTGGCATTTTCCAGGGGCCCTAATGTGTGGTAAGTAGGTAAATGACCTGTGAAATCCTAAAGGTGCTCTTTGGAATGTGGGCCCCTTTGCCCACCTAGGCTGCAAAAAAGTGTCACACATGTGGTATCGCCGTACTCGGGAGAAGTTGGGCAATGTGTTTTGGGGTGTCTTTTTACATATACCCATGCTGGGTGAAAGAAATATCTCGGCAAAAGACAACTTTTCCCATTTTTTTATACAAAGTTGGCATTTGACCAAGATATTTATCTCACCCAGCATGGGTATATGTAAAATGACACCCCAAAACACATTGCCCAACTTCTCCTGAGTACGGCGATACCACATGTGTGACACTTTTTTGCAGCCTAGATGCGCAAAGGGGCCCACATTCATTTTATGAGGGCATTTTTAGACATTTGGATCCCAGACTTCTTCTCACGCTTTAGGACCCCTAGAATGCCAGGGCAGTATAAATACCCCACATGTGACCCCATTTTGGAAAGAAGACACCCCAAGGTATTCAATGAGGGGCATGACGAGTTCATAGAAATTTTTTTTTTTTGGCACAAGTTAGCAGAAATTGATATTTTATTTTTTTTTCTCACAAAGTCTCCCTTTCCGCTAACTTGGGACAAAAATTTCAATCTTTCATGGACTCAATATGCCCCTCACGGAATACCTGGGGGTGTCTTCTTTCCGAAATGGGGTCACATGTGGGGTATTTATACTGCCCTGGCATTCTAGGGGCCCTAAAGCGTGAGAAGAAGTCTGGAATATAAATGTCTAAAAAATTTTACGCATTTGGATTCCGTGAGGGGTATGGTGAGTTCATGTGAGATTTTATTTTTTGACACAAGTTAGTGGAATATGAGACTTTGTAAGAAAAAAATAAATAATTTCCGCTAACTTGGGCCAAAAAAATGTCTGAATGGAGCCTTACAGAGGGGTGATCAATGACAGGGGGGGTGATCAATGACAGGGGGGTGATCAGAGAGTCTTTATGGGGTGATCACCCCCCTGTCATTGATCACCCCCCTGTAAGGCTCCATTCAGATGTCCGTATGTGTTTTGCGGATCCGATCCATGTATCCGTGGATCCGTAAAAATCATACGGACATCTGAATGCAGCATGACAGGGGGGGGGGGGTGATCAATGACAGGGGGATGATCAGGGAGTCTATATGGGGTGATCACCCCCCCTGGAAGGCTCCAGGGAGACGCCTGTATGTGTTTTGCGGATCCGATCCATCTATCAGTGGATCCGTAAAAATCATGCGGACATCTGAATGGAGCTTTACAGGGGGTTGATCAATGACAGGGGTGTAATCAATGACAGGGGGGTGATCAGGGAGTCTATATGGGGTGATAACCACAGTCATTGATCACGCCCCTGTAAGGCTTCATTCAGACGTCGTATGCGTTTTGCGGAACCGATCCATTTATCAGTGGATCCGTAAAAATCATGCGGACATCTGAATGGAGCTTTACAGAGGGTTGATCAATGACAGGGGTGTAATCAATGACAGGGGGGTGATCAGGGAGTCTATATGGGGTGATCACCACAGTCATTGATCACGCCCCTGTAAGGCTTCATTCAGACGCCCGTATGCGTTTTGCGGATCCGATCCATTTATCAGTGGATCCGTAAAAATCATGCAGACATCTGAATGGAGCTTTACAGGGGGTTGATCAATGACAGGGGTGTAATCAATGACAGGGGGGTGATCAGGGAGTCTATATGGGGTGATCACCACAGTCATTGATCATGCCCCTGTAAGGCTTCATTCAGACGTCCGTATGCGTTTTGCGGATCCGATCCATTTATCAGTGGATCCGTAAAAATCATGCGGACATCTGAATGAAGCTTTACAGGGGGTTGATCAATGACAGGGGTGTAATCAATGACAGGGGGGTGATCAGGGAGTCTATATGGGGTGATCACCACAGTCATTGATCATGCCCCTGTAAGGCTTCATTCAGACGTCCGTATGCGTTTTGCGGATCCGATCCATCTATCAATGGATCCGTAAAAATCATGCGGACATCTGAATGGAGCTTTACAGGGGGTTGATCAATGACAGGGGGGTGATCAGGGAGTCTATATGGGGTGATCACCACAGTCATTGATCATGCCCCTGTAAGGCTTCATTCAGACGTCCGTATGCGTTTTGCGGATCCGATCCATTTATCAGTGGATCCGTAAAAATCATGCGGACATCTGAATGAAGCTTTACAGGGGGTTGATCAATGACAGGGGTGTAATCAATGACAGGGGGGTGATCAGGGAGTCTATATGGGGTGATCACCACAGTCATTGATCACGCCCCTGTAAGGCTTCATTTAGACGTCCGTATGCGTTTTGCGGATCCGATCCATCTATCAGTGGATCCGTAAAAATCATGCGGACATCTGAATGGAGCTTTACAGGGGGTTGATCAATGACAGGGGGGTAATCAATGACAGGGGGGTGATCAGGGAGTCTATATGGGGTGATCAGGGGTGATCAAGGGTGAATAAGGGGTTAATAAGTGACAGGGGGGGGGGTGTAGTGTAGTGGTGCTTGGTGCAACATATTTACTGAGCTACCTGTGTCCTCTGGTGGTCGATCCAAACAAAGGGGACCACCAGAGGACCAGGTAGCAGGTATATTAGACGCTGTTATCAAAACAGCGTCTAATATACCTGTTAGGGGTTAAAAAAAACACATCTCCAGCCTGCCAGCGAACGATCGCCGCTGGCAGGCTGGAGATCCACTCTCTTACCTTCCGTTCCTGTGAACGCGCGCGCCTGTGTGCGCGCGTTCACAGGAAATCTCGCGTCTCGCGAGAGGACGCGCCGGCGCGTCCACCCAGAAGAGCAGGGCCGCCGCAAAGACGCAATCCTGCGTACGGCGGTCCTGAGGAGGTTAATAAAACACCAATTTTGGGCAAAAATCTTTAATTGTGGCCTAGTCTGGATCTGTACGTGTGAGATAGACACTTTAGATACTGTGGTTCTATTCTGCTATTAATAAAACACCCTTTTTGTGCAAAATACACAATTTTACAGCCCTTGCTGCATCTGAACGTGTAAAATTCAAGGGTTATATACTGCTGTCATATTCTGTTATTAAACAAACACCCATTTTGGGCAAAAAACTTAATTTTGCAGCCTTTGCTGCATATGTCCTTGTGAGATACACCCTTTAGATACTGTGGTTCTATTCTGCTATTAGCAAAACACACATTTTGGGCAAAAAACTTAAATTGCGGCCTAGTCTGGATCTGTATGTGTGAGATACACACTTTAGATACTGTGGTTCTATTCTGTTATTTCAAAAACAGCCATTTTGGGCAAAAAAATTAATTGCGGCCTAGTCTGCATCTGTACGTGTGAGATACACCCTTTAGATACTGTGGTTCTATTCTGCTATTAATAAAACACCCAATTTTGGGCAAGATCCTAAATTTGAGAAATATGAGTAAAGCGTCAAATAAGGGACGTGACCCAGGTCGTGGTGCTGCTGGTGGAGCTCCTGTTGCAGGGAGAGGACGTGGTAGATCTGTGCCAGCTACATGCACAAGTGAAACCCCTTCCTCAGGTGCGAGTAGGCGACAGAACCTGCAGCAGTATTTGGTCGGGCCTAATGCGGCTCTACGAATGGTGAATCCAGAACAAGTACAGGCGATAGTAGATTGGGGTGCTGACAGTGCCTCCAGTTCCTTCATATTGTCTCCCATCCAGTCTCCTGCGGAAATATCAGAGTTGGCGCCTGCAGCCCATGTCCATCAGTCTTTCACCTCACCCCCTTGCAAATCAGAGAAGCAGTCTGAACCCCAAGTCATGCAGCAGTCTCTTCTGCTTTTTGATGACTCTGTTAGCAGTGTTTCCCAGGGCCATCCACCTATCCCTGCCCAGAAGTGGAAGATATTGCCCAACCACTTAAGTTTCAAGATGAGTAAATGGGAGGACCATCGCAGCACGTCTCGGATGATGACGAAACACAGGTGCCAATTGCTGGGGCTTTCGAAAGTGTGCAGACCGACAAGGGTGGCAGGGGTAAAGACTGGGTTGAAGATGATGTGGAGGACGATTAGGCCCTTGCCCCACATGGAATCAAGGTCATGCGAGTGACCTGTGTAGTTCGGAGGAAGAGGGGGTGGTCGCACAGAGCCACCAGCACAGCAGAAGAGTAAGCGGGTGCAAAAGCGGAGCGGCCGTCCCCTGGACAGTACGCCTGCTACTGCCCACCACAGCAAGGGACCGAGCACACCAAAGCCAGCTCCAAGGAGTTCCCTGGCGTGGCAGTTCTTCAGACAATGTGCTGACGACAAGACACGAGTGGTTTGCACGCTGTGCAATCAGAGCCTGAAGCGAGGCATAAACATTCTCAACCTGATCACAACCTGCATGACCAGGCATTTAAGTGCAAAGCACAAGCTGCAGTGGAGTAGACTCCTCAAAAACCCAGAAAGGTCTCTGGCTCTTCCTACTTCCTCTTCTACTGCAGTCTAGGCCTCTTCATCCACCTCTGGAGTGACAGTGCCACCTGCCACCCCGCAAACAGAGTATCTGCCAACAACACCACCATCTGGGTCACCAAGCATCTCCACAATGTCCCATGGAAGCAATCAGCTCTCCATCTCACAAACACTGAAGCAGAAGAGGAAGTACCATCCTACTCACCCGCGATCCCTGGCCCTGAATGCCAGCATTTCTAAATTACTGGCCTTTGAAATGCTGTAATTCCGTCTGGTGGAGACAGAAAGTTTTAAAGGTCTTATGGCGGTGGCTGTCCCACAGTACGTCGTGCCTAGCCGCCACTACTTTTCCAGGTGAGCCATTACTTCCCTGCACAACCAAGTGGGGGACAAAATCAGATGTGCACTGCGCAACTCCATCTGTGGCAAGGTGCACCTTACTACGGATACGTGGACCAGTAAGCACGGTCAGGGCCGTTATATCACCATAACAGCACACTGGGTAAATGCAGTGGCTGCTGGACCTGAGGCGGATAGCAGTTTGGCACATGTCCTTCCACCACCGAGGATTGCGGGGCGCTTCAGTTTGCCTCCTGTTGCTTCCTCCTCCTACTCCGCTTCCTCATCCTCTACCGGCTCCTCATCTGATCAGCGTAACACCTTCACCACCAACTTCAGCACAGCCAGGGGTAAACAACAGCAGGCAGTTTTAAAACGTATCTGTTCGGGGGACAAACCCCACACCGCGCAGGAGCTGTGGATGGGCCTTGAACAACAGACCGATGAGTGGTTGGTGCCAGTGAGCCTCAAGCCCGGCCTGGTAGTGTGCAATAATGGGCGAAATCTCGTAGCAGCTCTGGGACTAGCCGGTTTGACACACATCCCTTGCCTGGCGCATGTGCTATATTTGGTGGTGCAGAGATTCCTTAAAAATTACCCCGATATGTCAGAGCTGCTGCATAAAGTCTGAGCATGCTTTCGGCGTTCTCACCCTGCTGCTGCTCGCCTGTCAGCGCTGCAGCGTAACTTCGGCCTTCCTGCTCACCGCCTCATATGCGACGTGCCCACAAGGTGGAACTCTACCTTGCACATGCTGGCTAGACTGTGCGAGCAGCAGCAGGCGATAGTGGAGTTTCAGCTGCAGCACGCACGGGTGAGTCGTTCTGCGGAATAGCACACCTTTACCACCAATGACTGGGCCTCATGCGAGACCTGTGTTCCTTGTTGTGCTGTTTCGAGTACACCACCAACATGGCCAGTGCCGATAACGCTGTTTTTAGCATTACTATCCCACTTCTATGCCTCCTTGAAAAACCGCTGCTGGTGATGATGGAAGAGGATGTGGCACAGGAGGAGGAAGAGAGATCATTTCATAGGGTTTCCGGTCAGTTATTCACAAGTGGCTCCGAGGGTGGGTTCCTGCACCCACAAACGCCAGGTACACAATTGTCCAGCCAGGGCACAGTTCTGGAGGATGACGAGGTGGAGGATGAGGAGGAGGAGATGGAGGAGGAGAAACCTTGTTCACAGCAGGATGGCACCCAGACAAGCTCATGTCCATCACTGGTGCGTGGCTGGGGGGATACAGAGGACACAGACGATACACCTCCCACAGAGGACAGCTTTTCATTGCCTCTGGGCAGCCTGGCACACATGAGCGATTACATGCTGCAGTGTCTCCGCAATGACCGCCGAGTTGCCCACATTCTAACTTGTGCGGATTACTGGGTGGCCACGCTGCTGGATCCCCGTTACAAGGACCACGTACCGTCCTTAAAGGGATTCTGTCACCTCGTATAACACAAATTCAGATTTTAAACCAGTCATGCTCCACAGCTTACCTTGAATCGGCTGTGCTGTTTTTTATTCTAATCCGTCCAGCAGTTTTGCAGAAAAACGACTTTTATAAAACCCTGAAGGTGCCCAGAGGGGCGTTATGTTCCCCTTTGTGTGCCCAGTAACGCCCCTCTTACAGTGCCCAAAACGCCTTCCTCCAGAATCCCTAACCGCCCACAGCGTCTCATCCCTCTCCTCCCCCTCCCTGATGGCCAAGCGAAGTCTCGCGCGAGCATCGGACGTCACTAGGCTCGGCGCATGCCCAGTGACGACGATGAAGCTCCTGCCCTCAGTCTCCAGCAAATCGCACTGGCGCAGCCCTCGATGGGTACTGCGTCTGCGCGAGACTTCGCTCGGCCGTCAGGGAAGGGGAGGAGAGGGATGAGACGCTGTGGGCGGTTAGGGATTCTGGAGGAAGGCGTTTTGGGCACTGTAAGAGGGGCGTTACTGGGCACACCAAGGGGAACATAACGCCCCTCTGGGCACCTTCAGGGTTTTATAAAAGTCGTTTTTCTGCAAAACTGCTGGACGGATTACAATAAAAAACAGCACAGCCAGAGGCGCATGCGCGAGGCTCACGAGGAAGACATGATTCTGTGAGCTCCGCACCGCACGCCGACTTACCCTCACTTTAGCGCCTGAACCAGGCTCCTATACGCCTACAAGTATATGCATCAGACCCCTAAGATGCCCCGCTCCAAGGGGAGGTCGAAAATACCCGGTACACCCGCTCCTTCACAGACCTTACCGGAACTCTTCCGGCAGACAAGGCACACTGCCATGGCGGACGCCGCCGCTGATCCACCGAGCCCCGTCTCCTCTTCTGAAGGTGAGCCAACTCCGGACATCAGCGACCATAATGTGGGTCAAGAAGACCTTTACAAGAACATTGCAGCATTGTTCCGGTCTGAATTGTCCCAGGCGGTCACGGAATTTTCCCGCCAGATCCACGATCTAGGGAACAGAGTCTCTGACCTAGAGACACGCACGGATGACATCTCAGACGCCATAGGCCGCAATAGGGATGATGTTAATTCACATGAGGCCCAACTGGCGGATTTGGAGCTAAAAATTGAAGACCTAGAGAATAGGTCCAGGAGAGGAAATCTACGGGTCAGGGGGCTCCCTGAATCTTATCAAGACCTTCAAGCCACCCTCTCCTCCCTGTTTTCAACGCTCCTACCACAGGAAGAACTCAACTATTTAAAGATGGATCGGGTCCACAGAGCATTAGGGAAACCACGCAGCTCGGACTTACCTCGAGACGTTATCCTTAAATTTCATCATCCTGGGACCCGAGATAAAATATTATTTGCAGCCAGAGGCAACCCGACCCTTCCGGGTCTGCCTCCATCTGTCCACCTATATGCAGACCTTGCTCCATCCACGCTCCGACGAAGGCGGGAAATGAGACCGGTTACTCAAGCTCTCCAAAAGGCCCAGATCAGGTATAGATGGGGCTTCCCTTTTAGCCTGACTTTTCAAGTGAACTCTCGCTCACATACGGTGCGTTCACCGTCTGAAGGGCTGGAAGCACTACAGCGGGCCGGAGTGCAGTGTGAGATAGCATCGCCTCCCAGCCCCGCTCCGCTACCGCAGCGACCAGCAAGAGTTTGGACCTTGGTCACTCCAACATCCTCTAGATCGGGCAGACAGAAGACCTCTTGATTTTTATATCTTCTCCTCATACCTAGCACACTGATGAGGTCTCTAGATCCACTTGGATCCGTTTTCTTATTTGTCTATCGACATCTGTTAAGTTTATACAGTTTAGGCTAACCTTTTTTCTTATAGGGTATCGGCATGTGGACTTTCATGTTGACCTTAACCATGTGTTTATGTGGAGGGATGAGGCAGACCAAAGTTTGGCTGTTTCCCCTACCGCATCTACCAACCAAACAGGTTGTAAGTTATGGGCCCCAAAGCCCTTTATGTTACTTTTTGCTGTTTTATACCCATTTTTATGTTGTTCACCATTTTGAGGCATTGCATATGTACACGACTATGGCGGATGTTGTTGTTCGGACAACTGGGGGGGCGGTGTGGCTGGAGGCGGATGAGGTATGGCGCGTTCAGGCTTCTCCTCTAACCTTTCAAGATGTATAAAATATTAACCCATAACGTTAGGGGATTTAATTCTCCTAGGAAGAGGAAAACCGCATTTTCTTCATATCTTAAACACGCGCCAGATGTCATCTGCCTTCAGGAGACTCATTTCTCACACACCTCCCACCCTAAATATCTTCATGCTCAGTACTCGAGATATTACTCGTCCACTTACCTCTCTAAAAGCAGGGGTGCGGTAATACTTTTGAGAAATTCCTTCCCCATGACTGTTACCTATACCAATATTGACCTGGAGGGAAGGTTTGTTATCTTGATGGGGATATACAGAGAAGAAACTGTATGTTTGGTCAATACTTACGCCCCTAATGTTAGACCTATTTCATTCCTAGAGGAAGTAAGTAAAATAGTTGAATCCCTTTCCTACCATAAAATAATTTGGTGCGGTGATTTTAATATTACCATTCACCCTACTTTAGACCGTTCAGTCCCGCAACCTATTCCACGCTCTAAAACTTTATCCGGCAGAATAAACCAACTCCTGCAATCCCTTTCTTTGGCCGACACATGGAGGGAACATAACGGCTCTCAAAGGAGCTATACATATTACTCCCCTGCTCATCAGGTATACTCCCGTATTGACTTGATCCTTGCCTCTTCATCCAGTCTCCCTAACCTATCTTATTCCAGGCATATTATATCACCCTGGTCAGACCACGATATGGTCCTTACAGCTTTCTCAGCATCCCACCAAAACTTTACCAGAGCAGTATGGAGACTCAATGAATCCATTTTGACACAACCTACAATTCTTTCCCAATTGCAAGAGGATGTTTCCCACTTCTTTGCGGACAATGCTACCCCTGATATGGACCCCATGAATCTTTGGCTTACACATAAAGCTTTTATGAGGGGTAAGTTGATCAGTATAACATCCAGACGTAAAAAAGAACGTACACAGACTCAAACTAACCTGGAGTTTAAACTTAATAGACTTGTATGGGCACACCAAAAGAACCCATCTTTATACCTCCTAAAAGCCATTAAAGATGTGAAACAGCAGCTAAATATGATACTTACTAATAATACTGAGAAAGCCCTCCGCTGGACAAGTTCTTTTTATTATAGGTACGCTAACAAGCCTGACAGACTACTTGCCAGTCAACTAAAAACGAGACAAAAAACTAATCAGGTTTTTCAGATCCGTACTAGGCCTGACTATGTAACTTCCCACCCAGATATTATTTATAAAACTTTCCATAAATATTATGAGCTTCTCTATACTCCACCAGGGGGGGATACTGTTCCTCAGATAGATGAATTTATGTCATCGACTAGACTTCCTATTCTATCCCCAGAGGCGCAGTCTGAATTAAGCAAGCCAATTTCGACAGACGAGGTGACATTTGCCATTAAGTCCCTTAAACTTGGAAAAGCCCCAGGCCCCGACGGGTATACTGCTCTTTATTATAAAAAATTGGCTCCACTACTTATCCCTCACATTACTAACATATGCAACCAGCTTATGCAGGGAGCCCCACCCCCGGAAGAGTTTCTTAAAGCGTCCATTACGGTCATCCCCAAGCCTAATAAGGACCCTTTGCTTACAACTAACTTCAGACCAATTTCTCTATTGAATATTGACAACAAGCTCTTTACATCAATATTAGCTAACAGACTTAACAGGTTCATTCCAGACCTCATACATAGAGACCAAGTGGGATTCATCCCTGGGAGGGAAGCCCCTGACAACATAAGAAAAATATTGAACATAATACACTCATCTCAGAAGCAAAAGATCCCGCTTGCGCTCCTGGCACTGGATATTGAAAAGGCCTTTGACACAGTTACCTGGCCATACTTATATAAGGTCCTTACAGTAATAGGTGTTAGGGGACCCTTTCTTAGGGCTATCCAAGCTCTCTACTCCAACCCTAAAGCCAATCTCAAACTCCCGACCACTCTATCCCAACCCATTCATATAGGGAGGGGAACGCGTCAAGGTTGCCCCCTATCCCCAGCACTTTTTGCCTTGGCCATTGAACCCTTAGCGGCCCGTATTAGAGCACACAAAGACATTACAGGCTTCTCGATTGGGGCCACTGAGCACAAGTTGAGTCTGTTCGCTGATGACTTAATGCTATCAATTACTAACCCTATTATTTCCTTCCCTTCACTACTAAAACTGCTTGACTCTTTTTCCAAAGCATCGGGCCTAACAATAAACCACACCAAATCTGAACTAATGCTTTGTAATACACCAGAAACAACAAAAACCTTACTTTTACAAAAATTCCCTTTTCAGTGCAGACCAAGGCACGTCTCCTACCTGGGGGTCTCGATACCGAGTTCACTAGAAGAAACATATAAAATAAATTATCCACCAATGTATCGTAAGATTCGCCAGGATCTAGCGTCATGGCAGAAACTTCCAATATCATGGGTGGGGAGGATTAACATAATTAGGATGGTTACGCTTCCAAGGTTATTGTACTTATTTAGAGCTCTCCCAGTACCCATCCCACTATCGGACCTGAGATCCCTTCAGGGAGACGTGCTTAGGTTTATATGGGCGAATAAACGTCCTCGAATTGCCAAATCAATTATGTGTAGGCACAAGTCAGTCGGGGGGCTATCTGTCCCAGATATGTCGAAGTATTATAAAGCAGCCAGACTGGCACAAATGTTCTTAACCCACCTAGATCCAAAACTACATCCCCTGTGGATTGAAATGGAGGCCTCCAGTCTCTATCCATATTCCTGGAGAGCTTTGATCTGGAATGTTGGTAGTATCCCGCGTACTATTAAGTCTATTTCACCTTTAACATACTACTCATTACTCCTGTGGAGATCGGTTAGATTCAAGAGTAATCTTCAATCCAAACCCACCCCTCTAGCTCACTTACTAGGGAACCCGCAGTTCACCCCGGGTCTCCAACATCGCAACTTTTCATGGTGGATGAGCAATCAATTATGTATACTTCATAAATTCTTATCTAGAGGTAAATTGTTAACAATTGACAGCTTCAAGGAGATGCACTCCCCTCCACCCGAAGAGAATTTGCGTTTGAATCAAGTATTCTCCTTCTTGAAGTCATTGCAAATAGCGGATAGGAATATCTCATTCTCCCCATTTGAAAGATCAGTCACATATTCCCTTTATAGGCAGGGGCTATTATCTCGTATCTATGGCTTACTCTGTCAAAAACCCGAAGAGGTTAAACTACCTTACATGAAGGCCTGGGAGGAGGACATGCAACTGGAATCCTCGTTCCCCAAATGGTATCAGAGATCGCAGACCCTTACAAAAGGATCATGGCAGGTCACACTAGCTGAAACCTCAATTAAAATACTCCACAGAACCTATATGGTTCCTACTAGACTCAATCGTATGTACCCAGAGGTTTCCCCAAATTGCTTTAGAGGTTGTGAAGAAGAGGGGTCTATGATCCACATTTGGTGGACTTGCCCAATCGTTAGAAGGCTATGGGCCCAAACAACTGCACTATTGTCTACAGTTTTACAATGTGATTACCCTACATCACTTCCCTTATGCTTATTGGGCGATAAACCACATTGGCTGACATCCGCCAAGTTTAAACTTTCCCAACACATATTGATGGCCACCAGGATCCACATAGCTTTTAAGTGGCGTACTGATGTACTTTGCTTTCAGATGGTCCTTGATAGGATTAACAAAATTCTTCAAGGTGAAAAATTATCTGCCATACGTACGGATACATTCTGTTCATTTGAAAGGGTTTGGGAGCCTTGGCTGTCCTCCTCCTATGCCCCAGATATACGCTATAGTATTTCTTTATAAACCCCCGTGTCAAACATTACTCGATGTATGGACCTTTATCTGTTACATGATGCCCTCAATAGGGCCTGATAGAACTTCATCTGCGATGAATATATCGAATCTTGAACAAACATGTATATGCCTTAAACATTAATTATTGTTTCTGTACTTTATTTAAAAGACTTTGTTTTGTATGTCTTTTTTCTGTTTAAATTTCTCAAAAACCAAATAAATGATTTTTGAAACTAAAAAACAGCACAGCCGATTCAAGGTAAGCTGTGGAGCATGACTGGTTTAAAATCTGAATTTGTGTTATACGAGGTGACAGAATCCCTTTAATTCCGTAACTGGAGCGTGATCGTAAGATGTGCGAGTACAAGGGAACGCTGGTAGACGCGCTGCTGATGTTATTCCCACCTGACAGCGGAAGCACAAGGCGAATGCAGAGGAGGAGGAAGAGGTCGCCAACGCAGCTGGGGCCCTGCCTGCACCTCAGAAGGCAGGGTTAGCATGGCCGAAATGTGAAAAAGCTTTGTCAGCATGCCACAGCAACCAGCACCACCAGCATTTCAGCAACATGGTGGAGCAGAATGTGTGCACACGCCTACACGTGCTGAATGACGGGTCTGCCCCCTTCAACTTCTGGGTCTCCAAATTGGGCACATGGCCTGAGCTTGCCCTTTACGCCTTGGAGGTTCTGGCCTGCGCTGCAGCCAGTGTATTATCTGAACGTGTGTTTAGCATAGGAGCGGGAGTTATCACAGACAAGCGCAGCCGCCTGTCCACAGCCAATGTGGACAAGCTCACGTTCATTTAAATGAACCAGGCATGGATACCACAGGACTTGTCCGTACCTTGTGCAGAATAGACATGTATACCAGCCGTAACCAGCCATTGTTATACTACAGCGCAATTGCTCATTCTTGTATTTTAGATATTTCACACTCTTTTGGAGTGTACCCTAATCTAAAAAAAATTTAAATTAAAACCAAAAACCAGTGTTGGCTACCTCATCCTCCTCCACCGCTGCTTCCACCTACACCGCTACGTCCACTGCCTCCTCAAACTCCTACTCCGTATGGAACTCCACCTCATAAATCAAGTTTTTTTCTTTTTTTGATTTGTACGTATTTTATTTTATGTTATTTCACAAATTTGTCTGTTACATTTTTGGGTGAAATTCAACAAATTTTGGGTGTGATATACCCCTGCTATACCTAGTAGACAGGTAAAAAAAACAATCACTAATTTGTCTGTTACATTTTCGGGTGAAATTAACCAATTTTTTGCTGTAATATACCCCTCCACTACCTACTGTAGTTGACAGCTTAATAAGTTTCACTAATTTTTCTTTTACATTTTCGGGTGACATTAAACAAGCATAGGTGACAACAAGCATAGGTGACAGGGACAGAAATAAAAAATAAAAAAATCATTTCCATTGGTGGGTGACATTAACCCATTTCTGGCGATGAAAAACCCCTACTCTGCATAGGTGACAGGGACTTAAATTTCTAAAATTCATCTTTAATTGGCCCTTTCATTCGATCCTTCTGGTTTAATAATTTGTCCCACATTTCCGCTTCATTCCATTGCAGCAATTGATCTCCTTTGGATGAGGTCTCCCTTTCTCACGCTCCCTCTCCGGCGTGGAACCCTGATTCGCCGATAACCATGATCAACATGGTAGGCTCAGAAAAGAACATCGAAAGTTGATAGAGAAGATATCCAAATGGATGGTGGACGTCACAGGGACGTGCGACATGGTGTGGCAGTATATTTGTGCACATGCCTACACAAACTGACTGATGGTTCTGCCCCCTGCAACTTCAGGGTCTCCAAATTGGGCACATGGCCTGAGCTTGCCCTTAACGCCTTGGAGGTGCTGGCCTGCCCTGCAGGCAGTGTATTGTCTGAACGTGTGTTTAGCACGACTGGAGGGGGTTATCACAGGTTATATTTCCCAATGTTTTGGGGTGTACCCGAATTTAAAAAAAATATAAATAAATTTAAAACCAAAAAGCAGTGTAGGCTACCTCCTCCACTGCCGCTTCCACCTACACCGCCACATCCACTGCCTCCTTAACCTCCTACTCCATATGGACCTCGTCCTCCTAGATCAAGATTATTATTTTTTATTTTTACATATTTTATGTTAATTAAAGTAATTTCCCTATGCACTTTTGTTTGCAGAGCACTTGCCATGCTCTTAACTAGGGTTGAGCGAACCCGAACTGTAAAGTTCAGGTTCGTACCGAACTTTAGGATTTTTGTACCCCGGATTCGAACATTTCCGTAACAGTTCGGGTTCGAGTTCGGTGTTCGGCTCTTTCTTGGCGCTTTTTGAAAGGCTGCACAGCAGCCAATAAACAAGCGTCATACTTCTTGCCCCAAGAGGCCATCACAGCCATGCCTACTAATGGCATGGCTGTGATTGGCCAGAGCAGCATGTGACCCAGGCTCTTTATAAGCTTGAGTCACGTAGCGCTGCACGTCACTCTGCTGTTACAAGTGTAGGGAGAGGATGCTGCTGGACTTGTGATTTCAGGGAGAGAATAGGAGAGAATCTAACTCAGCGATCTACCTAGAAATAGTTGTGTGGGTGCAGGACACAATCATTTTACCCTGCCCTGAGGCCATTGACCAAAAAAAAAAAAACTTTTATAATTCTGTTAGTTAGGCGCCCATTTTATGCATGCTCAGTGCACTAGCACTGCATCCGAGCTTTTGGGACATTGCAAATCACCATTTTTTTGGGGCAAACTACAACATCTGGATTAGTCAGTGTGCAATCCAAGGTAGAAATACACCCATCATTTTCTGGGGATTGAAAAACACACTTTTTTTTTCAAAAAACTGTATTTTCCAGATCTGCAAGTGTTAAATTCAAGTTTAATATATACAGCATTCATATTTTGTTAGCAAAAAAAATGACTTTTTTGGCAATCTACAACATCTATATAAGTCAGTGTGCAATTTAAGCTAGAAATACACCCATCATTTTCTGGGGTTTGAAAAACACACTTTTTTTCTTCTTCAAAAAACAGTATTTTCCAGATCTGCAAGTGTTAAATTCAAGTTTAATATATACAGCATTCATATTCTGTTAGCAAAAAAAGACTTTTTTGGCAATCTACAACATCTGTATTAGTCAGTATGCAATTTAAGCTAGAAATACACCCATAATTTTCTGGGGTTTGAAAAACACACTTTTTTGACAATAAAACAGTATTTTCAGGCCTTGCAGCATCAGCACGTGTGAAATTACAGGCTTATATACTGCTGTCAAATTCAGTTGTTAAACAAACAGTCGTTTGGGCACAAAAAATTTAGTTGGCAGCCTTTGATGCAGATGTCATTGTGAGATACACCCTTAATACATTTGGGTTACATTCAGAGATTTTAAATACCGCCAAATGGTGCACCAATATTGAAATCAGGCCTACACTGGTTCAGGCCTTGTGAGATACACCCTTTACATACAGGGGTTTGAATCAGGGATTTGAAATACAGCCATTTGAAATACATCCATTTTGTGCAAAGATATATTTACTTCAGGCCTACAGTGGTTCAGGCCCTGTGAGATACCCCCTATACATACAGGGGTTTGAATCAGGCATTTGAAATACAGCCATTTGAAATACAGCTATTTTGTGCAAAGATATATTTACTGCAGGCTTACACTGGTTTAGACAGTGTGATCCCCCCCACTACCTACAGGGGTTTGAATCAGGCATTTGAAATACAGCCATTTGAAATACAGCCATTTTGTGCAAAGATATATTTACTTTAGGCCTACACTAATTCAGGGCGTATGTGATCCCCCCTGTACATACAAGGGTTTGATTCAGCCATTTGAAATACAGCCATTTAAAATACAGCCATTTTGTGCAAAGATATATTTACTTCAGGCCTACACTGATTCAGGGCGTGTGAGATCCCCCCTATACATGCAGGGGTTTGATTCAGCGATTTGAAATACAGCCATTTGAAATACAGCCATTTTGTGCAAAGATATATTTTCTTCAGGCCTACACTGATTCAGGGCGTGTGTGACCCCCCCTAAACATTCAGGGGTTTGATTCAGCCATTTGAAATACAGGCATTTGAAATACAGCCATTTTGTGCAAAGAAATCTTTAATTCAGGCCTACACTGATTCAGGGCGTGTGAGATCCCCCCTATACATACAGGGGTTTGATTCAGCCATTTGAAATACAGCCATTTGAAATGCAGCCATTTTGTGCAAAGATATATTTACTTCAGGCCTACACTGATTCAGGGCGTGTGAGATCCCCCCTATACATACAGGGGTTTGATTCAGCCATTTGAAATACAGCCATTTGAAATACAACCATTTTGTGCAAAGAAATCTTTAATTCAGGCCTACACTGATTCAGGGGATGAGAGATACCCCCTATACATTCACGGGTTTGATTCAGCCAATTGAAATACAGCCATTTGAAATAAAGCCATTTGAAATACAGCTGTTTTGTGCAAATAAATCTTTAATTCAGGCCTACACTGATTCAGGGCGTGTGAGATACCCCTTTACATACAGGGGTTTGAATCAGGCATTTGAAATACAGCCATTTGAAATACAGCCATTTTGTGCAAAGATATATTTACTTCAGGCCTACACTGATTCACGGCGTGTGTGATCCCTCCTATACATACAGGGGTTTGATTCAGCCATTTGAAATACAGCCATTTGATATACAGCCATTTTGTGCAAACATATATTTTCTTCAGGCCTACACTAATTCAGGGCATGTGTGATCCCCCCTATACATACAGGGGTTTGATTCAGCCATTTGAAATACAGCCATTTCAAATACAGCCATTTTGTGCAAAGAAATCTTTAATTCAGGCCTACACTGATTCAGGGCGTGTGAGATCCCCCCTATACATACAGGTTTTTGATTCAGCCATTTGAAATACAGCCATTTGAAATACAGACATTTTGTGCAAAGAAATCGTTAATTCAGGCCTACACTGATTCAGGGCGTGTGAGATACCCCCCTACATACAGTGGTTTGAATCAGGCATTTGAAATACAGCCATTTGAAATACAGCCATTTTGTGAAAAGATATATTTACTATAGGCCTACACTGGTTCAGGGCGTGTGTGATCCCCCTATACATACAGGGGTATGATTCAGCCATTTGAAATACAGCCATTTGAAATACAGCCATTTGAAATATAGCCGTTTTGTGCAAAGATATATTTGCTTCAGGCCTACACTGGTTCAGAGCGTGTGAGATACCCCCCTACATACAGGGGTTTGTATTAGGCATTTGAAATACAGCCATTTTGTGCAAAGATATATTTACTTCAGGCCTACACTGATTCAGGGAGTGTGTGATCCCCCCTATACATACAGGGGTTTGATTCAGCCATTTGAAATACAGCCATTTGAAATATAGCCATTTGAAATACAGACATTTTGTTCAAAGATATATTTACTTCAGGCCTACACTGGTTCAGACCGTGTGATCCCCCCTATACATACAGGGGTTTGATTCAGCCATTGGAAATCCAGCCATTTGAAATCCAGCCATTTTGTGCAAATAAATCTTTAATTCAGGCCTACACTGATTCAGGGCGTGTGTGATCCCTCCTATACATACAGGGTTTTGATTCAGACATTTGAAATACAGCCATTTGAAATACAGCCATTGGAAATACAGCCCTTTTTTTGCAAAGATATATTTACTTCAGGTCTACACTGATTCAAGGCGTGTGAGATCCCCCCTATACATACAAGGGTTTGATTCAGCCATTTGAAATACAGCCATTTGAAGTACAGCCATTTTGTGCAAAGATATATTTTCTTCAGGCCTACACTGATTCAGGGCGTGTTAGATCCTCCCTATACATACAGGGGTTTGATTCAGCCATTTGAAATACAGCCATTTGAAATACAGCCTTTTTGTGCAAAGAAATCTTTAATTCAGGCCTACACTGATTCAGGGCGTGTGAGATCCCCCCCTATACATACAGGTTTTTGATTCAGCCATTTGAAATACAGTCATTTTGTGCAAAGATATATTTACTTCAGGCCTACACTGGTTCAGGGCGTGTGTGATCCCCCTATACATACAGGGGTATGATTCAGCCATTTGAAATACAGCCATTTGAAATACAGCCATTTGAAATATAGCCATTTTGTGCAAAGATATATTTGCTTCAGGCCTACAATGGTTCAGACCGTGTGATCCCCCCTATACATACAGGGGTTTGATTCAGCCATTTGAAATCCAGCCGTTTGAAATCCAGCCATTTTGTGCAAATAAATATTTAATTCAGGCCTACACTGATTCAGGGCGTGTGTGATCCCTCCTATACATACAGGGTTTTGATTCCGACATTTGAAATACAGCCATTTGAAATACAGCCATTTTGTGCAAAGATATATTTACTTCAGGCCTACACTGATTCAGGGCGTGTGAGATCCCCTCTATACATACAGGGGTTTGATTCAGCGATTTGAAATACAGCCATTTGAAATACAGCCATTTTGTGCAAATAAATCTTTAATTCAGGCCTACACTGATTCAGGGCGTGTGAGATACCCCCCTACATACAGGGGTTTGAATCAGGCATTTGAAATACAGCCATTTGAAATACAGCCATTTTGTGCAAAGATATATTTACTTCAGGCCTACACTGATTCAGGGCGTGTGTGATCCCCCCTATACATACAGGGGTTTTATTCAGCCATTTGAAATACAACCATTTGAAATACAGCCATTTGAAATACAGACATTTTGTGCAAAGATATATTTACTTCAGGCCTACACTGATTCAGACCGTGTGATCCCCCCTATACATACAGGGGTTTGATTCAGCCATTTGAAATACAGCCATTTGAAATCTAGCCATTTTGTGCAAAGATATATTTACTTCAGGCCTACACTGATTTAGGGCGTGTGAGATCCCCCCTATACATACAGGGGTTTGATTCAGCGATTTGAAATACAGCCATTTGAAATACAGCCATTTGAAATACAGCCATTTGAAATACAGCCATTTTGTGCAAATAAATCTTTAATTCAGGCCTACACTGATTCAGGGCGTGTGAGATACCCCCTATACATACAGGGGTTTGAATCAGGCATTTGAAATACAGCCATTTGAAATACAGCCATTTTGTGCAAAGATATATTTACTTCAGGCCTACACTGATTCAGGGCGTGTGTGATCCCCCCTATACATACAGGGGTTTGATTCAGCCATTTGAAATACAGCCATTTGAAGTACAGCCATTTTGTGCAAAGATATATTTTCTTCAGGCCTACACTGATTCAGGGCGTGTGAGATCATCCCTATACATACAGGGGTTTGATTCAGCCATTTGAAATACAGCCATTTGAAATACAGCCATTTTGTGCAAAGAAATCTTTAATTCAGGCCTACACTGATTCAGGGCGTGTGAGATCCCCCCCTATACATACAGGTTTTTGATTCAGCCATTTGAAATACAGCCTTTTGAAATACAGCCATTTCGTGAAAAGATATATTTACTATAGGCCTACACTGGTTCAGGGCGTGTGTGTGATCCCCTATACATACAGGGGTTTGTTTCAGCCATTTGAAATACAGCCATTTGAAATACAGCCATTTGAAATACAGCCATTCGAAATATAGCCATTCGAAATATAGCCATTTTGTGCAAAGATATATTTACTTCAGGCCTACATTGGTTCAGACCGTGTGAGATACCCCCCTACATACAGGGGTTTGTATCAGGCCTTTGAAATACAGCCATTTGAAATACAGCCATTTTGTGCAAAGATATATTTACTTCAGGCCTACACTGATTCAGGGAGTGTGTGATCCCCCCTATACATACAGGGGTTTGATTCAGCCATTTGAAATACAGCCATTTGAAATCTAGTCATTTTGTGCAAAGATATATTTACTTCAGGCCTACACTGATTCAGGGCGTGTGTGATCCCCCCTATACATACAGGGGTTTGATTCAGCCATTTGAAATACAGCCATTTGAAATCTAGCCATTTTGTGCAAAGATATATTTACTTCAGGCCTACACTGATACAGGGCGTGTGTGATCCCCCCTATACATACAGGGGTTTGATTCATCCATTTGAAATACAGCCATTTGAAATCTAGCCATTTTGTGCAAAGATATATTTACTTCAGGCCTACACTGATACAGGGCGTGTGTGATCCCCCCTATACATACAGGGGTTTGAATCAGCCATTTGCAATACAGCCATTTGAAATTTAGCCATTTTGTGCAAAGATATATTTACTTCAGGCCTACACTGGTTCAGACCGTGTGAGATACCCCCCTACATACAGGGGTTTGAATCAGGCATTTGAAATACAGCCATTTTGTGCAAAGATATATTTTTTTCAGGCCTACACTGATTCAGGGCGTGTGTGATCCCCCCTATACATACAGGGGTTTGATTCAGCCATTTGAAATACAGCCATTTTGAGCAAAGAAATCTTTAATTCAGACCTAGTCTGGTTCAGGCCGTGTGAGATACACCCTTTACATACTGTTGTTCTTTTCTATTATTAATTAAACACCCATTTAGGGCAAGATGCTAAATTCAAAAAATATGAAGAGAGTGTCAAATAAGGGACGTGGCCCAGGTCGTGGTGCTGCTGGTGGAGCTTCTGTTGCAGAGAGAGGATGTGGTCGATTTGTGCCAGCTATGCGCATAAGTGAAACCCCTTCCTCAGGTGCGAGTAGGCGACAAAACCTGCAGCGGTATTTGTTCGGGCATAATGCTGCTCTACGAATGGTGAGGCCTGAACAAGTACGGGCGATAGTAGATTGGGTTGCTGACATTGGATCCAGTTTCTTCACATTGGCTCTCACCCAGTCTCCTGCTGAAATATCACAGTTGGCACCTGCAGCCGATGTCCATCAGTCTTTCACCTCACCCCCTTGCAAATCAGCCAAGCAGTCTGAGCCCCAAGTCATGCAGCAGTCTCTTCTGCTTTTTGATGACTCTGTTAGCAGGGTTTCCCAGGGCCATCCACCTAGCCCTGCCCCAGAAGTGGAAGAGATTGAGTGCACTGATGCCCAACCACTTATTTTTTGAAGATGAGTACATGGGAGGACCATCGCAGCACGTCTCGGATGATGACGAAACACGGGTGCCAACTGCTGGGGCTTTTGAAAGTGTGCAGACTGACAAGGAAGTCAGGGGTGAAGACTGGGTGGAAGATGATGTGGAGGACGATGAGGTCCTCGACCTTACATGGAATCAAGGTCATGCGAGTGATCGATGTAGTTCAGAGGAAGAGGCGGTGGTCGCACAGAGCCACCAGAGCAGCAGAAGAGGGAGCAGGGTGCAAAAGCGGAGCGGCCGTCCTCTAGACAGTACAACTCCTACTGCCCACCACAGCAAGGGACCGAGCACACCAAAGCCAGCTCCAAGGAGTTCCCTGGCATGGCAGTTCTTCAGACAATGTGCTGACGACAAGACACGAGTGGTTTGCACGCTGTGCAATCAGAGCCTGAAGCGAGGCATAAACGTTCTCAACCTGAGCACAACCTGCATGACCAGGCATTTAAGTGCAAAGCACGAGCTGCAGTGGAGTAGACACCTAAAAAACGAGCTGCTTCCTCTTCTGCTGCAGTCGCGACCTCTTTATCCACCTCTGGAGTGACAGTGCCACCTGGCACCCCGCAAACAGAGGATCTGCCAGCAACACCAACACCTGGGTCACCAAGCATCTCCACAATGTCCCACGCAAGAGTTCAGTTCTCCATATCCCAAACCCTGGAGAGGAACAGGAAGTACCCCCCTACCCACCCGCGATCCCTAGCCCTGAATGCCAGCATTTCTAAATTACTGGCCTTTGAAATGCTGTCAGTCCATCTGGTGGAGACGGATAGTTTTAAAGGCTTTATGGCGGTGGCTGTCCCACAGTACGTTGTGCCCAGCTGCCACTACTTTTCAAGGCCAGCTATCCCTTCCCTTCAAAACCAAGAAGGGGACAAAATCAGGTGTGTACTGCGCAACGCCATCTGTGGCAAGGTGCACCTGACTACGGATACGTGGACCATTAAGCACGGTCAGGGCCGTTATATCTCCATAACAGCACACTGGGTAAATGCAGTGGTGGCTGGGCCTGAGGCGGATAGCAGTTTGGTGCATGTCCTTCCACCACGAGGATTGCAGGGCGCTTCAGTTTACCTCCTGTTGCTTCCTTCTCCTACTCTGCTTCCTCATCCTCTACCAGCTCCTTATCGGGTCAGAGTAACACCTTCACCACCAACTTCAGCACAGCCAGGGGTAAACGACAGCAGGCAGTTTTAAAACGTATCTGTTTGGGGGACAAACTCCACACCGCGCTGGAGCTGTGGACGGGCCTTGAACAACAGACCGATGAGTGGTTGTGCCAGTCAGCCTCAAGCCCGGCCTGGTGGTGTGCGATAATGGGTGAAATCTCGTAGCCGCTCTGGGACTAGCCGGTTTGACGCACATCCCTTGCCTGGCGCATGTGCTGAATTTGGTGGTGCAGAGATTCCTTAAAAATTACCCCGACATGTCAGAGCTGCTGCATAAAGTGCGGGCCTTCTGTGCGCGCTTTCGGCGTTCTCACCCTGCTGCTGCTCGCCTGTCAGCGCTGCAGCGTAACTTCGGCCTTCCTGCTCACCGCCTCATATGCGATGTGCCCACAAAGTGGAACACCACCTTGCACATGCTGGCCAGACTGTGCGAGAAGCAGCAGGCGATAGTGGAGTTTCAGCTGCAGGACGCACGGGTGAGTCGCTCGGCGGAACAGCACCACTTCATCACCAATGACTGGGCCTCTATGCGAGACCTGTGTTCCTTGTTGCGCTGTTTCGAGTACTCCATCAACATGGCCAGTGCCGATAACGCCGTTCTCAGCGTTACTATCCCACTTCTATGCCTCCTTGAAAAAACGCTCCTGGCGATGATGGAAGAGGATCTAGCACAGGAGAAGGAGGAGGAAGAGCGATCATTTTGTAGGCTTTCCGGCCAGTCATTCCCAAGTGGCTCTGAGGGTGGGTTCCTGCACCCACAAACCCAAGGTACACAATTGTCCAGCCAGGCCACAGTTCTGGAGGATGAGGAGGTGGAGGATGAGGAGGAGGAGATGGAGGAGGAGGAACCATGTTCACAGCAGGATGGCACCCAGACCAGCTCATGGCCATCACTGGTGCGTGGTTGGGGGGGATACCGAGGACACAGACGATACACCTCCCACAGAGGACAGCTTTTCGTTGCCCCTGGGCAGCCTGGCACACATGAGTGATTACATGCTCCAGTGTCTCCGCAATGACCGCCGAGTAGCCCACATTCTAACTTGTGCTGATTACTGGGTGGCCACGCTGCTGGATCCCCGTTACAAGGACATCGTGTCGTCCTTAATTCCCTCACTGGAGCGTGATCGTAAGATGCGTGAGAACAAGCGCACGCTGGTAAATGCGCTGCTGGTGGCATTCCCACCTGACAGCGGGGGCACAGTGGAAGCACAAGGCGAAGGCAGAGGACGAGGAAGAGGTCGCCAATGCAGCTGGGGCACTGCCAGCACATCAGAAGGCAGGGTTAGCATGGCAGAAATGTGGAAAAGCTTTGTCAGCACGCCACAACAACCAGCACCACCAGCTGATATGGAACATCTTAGCAGGAGGCAGCATTTCACCAACATGGTTGAGCAGTATGTGTGCACACGCCTACACGTACTGAATGACGGGTCTGCCCCTTCAACTTCTGGGTCTCCAAATTAGGCACATGGTCTGAGCTTGCCCTTTATGCCTTGGAGGTGCTGGCCTGCCCTGCAGCCAGTGTATTATCTGAACGTGTGTTTAGCACGGCAGGGGGCATGATCACAGACAAGCGCAGCCGCCTGTCCACAGCCAATGTGGACAAGCTCCCGTTCATTAAAATGAACCAAGCATGGATCCCTCAGGACTTGTCCATACCTTGTCCAGAATAGACATGTTTACCGGCACTAACCAGCCATTGTTAAACTGCAGCGCAATTGCTCATGTTTGTATTTTGGATATTTCACACTCTTTTGGAGTGTACCTTAATTTTTAAAAATTTAATTAAAACCAAAAACATGTGTGGGCTATCTCGTCCTCCTCCACCGCCGCTTCCACCTACTCCGCTACGTCCACCGCCTCCTCAAACTCCTACTCAATATGGAACTCCACCTCGTAAATCCATTTTTTTTTTTGTGCGTGTTTTAAAAAAATAAAATAAAATTGTCATTAACATATTTGAGTGAAATTCACCAATTTTTGGGTGTATAGTACCACTGCTATACCTAGTATGCCGGTTAAAAAAATATAAAAAAATTGTCATTAACATTTTCTGGTGAAATTAACCAATTTTTGGGTGTATAGTACCACTGCTATACCTAGTAGGCCGGTTAAAAGAAATAAATAAATTGTCAGTTACATTTTCAGTTGAAATTCAAAAATTTTTGGGTGTGAAGTACCACTGCTATACCTAGTAGACCGGTAAATAAATAAAAATAAAAAAATTGGCAGTTACATTTTCTGGTAAATTTCAGCAATTTTTTGGTGTGATGTACCACTGCTATACCTAGTAGGCCGGTTAATAAAAAATATAACATTTGTCAGTTACATTTTAGGGTCAAATTGACCAATCTTTGGGTGTAATAAACCCCTCCTCTACCTTGTTGACAGCTTAATAAATTTCAATAATTTTTCTTTTACATTTTCGGGTGACAATAAACAATTGTTTTCTGTCATAGACCCCTGCTCTACCAAGTAGACAGGTTAATTAATTTCTGTAATTTTTCTGTTACATTCTTGGGTTGACATTATGCAATTTTAGACGTGAATAAACCCCTGCTCTGCATAGGTGACAGGGAATAAAATTTCTGAAATGCTTCTTTAATTGATGCGCACCACCTCCTTTGATTTAATGCTTAAACTTAAACAAGTTGTACCATATTTAAGCTTCAATACTTTGTCCCACATTTCCGCTATACTCTTTTGGCCCAACATTTGCGCCTCAATAGCTTTTCTCACAATTCTGCTTGACTCTTTTGGCCCACATTTGGGCTTCTGTAATTTGTTCCACATTTGTGCCTCTATATTTTTTCCCACATTTCTTCTCGATCCCAATTTTTAAAAATAAATTTATCTCCCTTAAATTTGGTCTCTTTTTCTCACGCTCCCTCTCCGGCCTGGAACCCTGATTCCACGCCACCCGTCATCACCATGGTAGGCGCATAAAAGAACATCGAAAGTTGATAGAGCAGATATCAATTGGATCGTGAACATCACGGGGACGTGCGACATGGTGGGGCAGTAAGTGTGCACACGCCTACACAAATTGACTGACAGGGGTCAGCCCCTGCAACTTCTGGGTCTCCAAATTGAGCACATGGCCTGAGCTTGCCCTTTACCCCTTGGAGGTGCTGGCCTGCTCTGCAACCAGTGTATTGTCTGAACGTGTGTTTAGCATGACTGGAGGGGGTTATCACAGGTTATATTTCCCAATGTTTTGGCGTGTACCCTAATTTTAAAAATAAAATTTAAAGCCAAAAACCAGTGTAGGCTACCTCCTCCTCCTCCACCGCCACTTCCACCGGCACCGCCACATCCACCGCCTCCTCAACCTCCTACTTCATATGGACCTGGTCCTCCTAGATCAAGATTATTATTTTTTATTTTTACGTATTTTATGTTATTTAAAGTCATTTCCCTATCCACATTTGTTTGCAGAGCAGTTGCCATGCTCTTAACCACATTTTGACGCCATTTGCAGCCCTCTAGCCCTTTCCATGACATTTTTACAGCCATTTTAGTGCTCAAAAGTTCGGGTCCCCATTGACTTCAATGGGGTTCGGGGTCAAGTTCGTGTCAAGTTCGGGTTCCGAACTCGAACTTTTTTGTGAAGTTTGGCTGAACCCATCGAACCCGAACATCCAGGTGTCCGCTCAACTCTAGTAAAGGGCAAGCTCAGGCCATGTGCCCAATTTGGAGACCCAGAAGTTGAAGGGGGCAGACCCATCATTCAGTACGTGTAGGCGTGTGCACACATACTGCTCCACCATGTCGCACGTCCTCGTGATGTCCACGATCCAATTGGATATCTTCTCTATCAACTTTCGATGTTCTTTTATGCGCCTACCATGGTGATCACGGTAAGCGGCGAATCAGGGTTCCAGGCTGGAGAGGGAGCCTGAGAAAGGGATACCACATCCAAGGGAGGTCAATGGATGAAATTAAATGTAATCGAGCGGAAATGTGAGACAAAGTATTGAAGCATAAGCTTCCAAGTTAAGGAGGGGGTGCGCGGCAATTACCCACTCCCGACTCGGTGTTCTTTTCTGAGCCTACCATGTTGATCATGGCTATCGGCCAATCAGGGTTCCACGCCGGAGAGGGAGCGTGAAAAAGGGAGACCTCATCCAAAAGAGGTCAATGGCTGCAATGGGATGGAGCGGAAATGTGGGACAAGTTATTAAAGCAGAAGGATCGAATGAAGGGGCCAATTAAAGACGAATTTTAAAAATTTAAGTCCCTGACACCTATGCAGAGCAGGGGTTTTTCATCGCCAGAAATGGGTTAATGTCAACCACCGATGGAACAGATTATTTTAAAAAATTTCGTTCTCTGTCACTTATGCAGAGCAGGATTTTATTCACGGCAAAAAATGTAAAATGTCACCCAAGAATGTAACAAAAAAATTTGTGAAATTTATTAACCTGTCTACTAGGTAGAGCAGGGGTATATCACACCCAAAAATGGGTGAATTTCACCCGAAAATTTAACATACAAATTAGTGATTTTTTTTACCTGTCTACTAGGTAGAGCATGGGTATATCACATCCAAAAATTTGTGAACTTCACTGAAAAATGTAACAGACAAATTAGTGATTTTTTTTTACCTGTCTACTATGTATAGCAGTGATATATCACACCCAAAAATTGGTGAATATTTTTTACCTGTCTACTAGGTAGAGCAGTGGTATATCACACCCAAAAATTGGTGAATTTCACCTGAAAATGCAACAGACAAATTTTTTTTTTTTTTTTTACCAGTCTACTAGGTATAGCAGTGGTATATCACACCCAAAAATTGGTAAATTTCACCCAAAAATGTAACAGACAAATTAGTGAATTTTTTTACCTGTCTACTAGGTAGAGCATGGGTATATCACACCCAAAAATTGGTGAATTTCATCCGAAAATGTAACAGACAAATTAGTGATTTTTTTTTACCTGTCTACTAGGTATAGCAGTGGTCTCTCGCACTAAAAAATTTGTGAATTTCACACGAAAATGTAACAGACAAATTATTGTTTTTTTTTACCTGTCTACTAGGTAGAGCATGGGTATATCACACCCAAAAATTGGTGAATTTTTATCCGAAAATGTAACAGACAAATTAGTGAATTTTTTTTATCTGTCAACTAGGCATAGTAGTGGTATATCACACCCAAAAATTGGTGAATTTCACACAAAAATGTAACAGACAAATTAGTGAATTTTTTTTGCTTGTCTACTAGGTAGAGCAGTGGTATATCACACCCAAAAAGCGGTGGAAGCGGCGGTGGAGGAGGACGAGGTAGCCAACACTGGTTTCTGGTTTAAATATTTTAAAAAAAAATTAAGGTACACTCCAGAAGAGTGCGCTGTAGTATAGCAATGGCTGCTTAAGGCCGGTATACATGCAGCCAGCCAGTAGCGCAGGGGCAACACATGAGGTGCACGGTGGACCGATGAGGGGCCAAATAATAACACACAGTTGATCAGTTTACTCACAGTTAGCAGAAAGCTTCCCTGGGCTGGCAGCACAGTGTTGAGGTGGACAGCACAAAATCCTCTAGGGCACGCTCAGTGGTAGGGAAGCATCAGCCAAGATGGTGGTTGAGATGCCCTTGATGTTAGGGGTGCTTAGGGTGCTTGTTGCGGCTGAGTCCCTTGATGTTTTTTGTCGTGACGCCAGTACCGTTAATGGTGTTACAACCAATAGTGGTAATAATGAGGTAGGCAGTGGTAAGATACAACTCACATATTTTACTGATGTTGACTTTGGTTGCAGCAGTACAGAATACAGTCTCTTGTTGGTATTAGAGTTAGTCTGCAAATCCACTGTTCCTAGGCTTTCTTAGGCTGGATTTAAGCTTAGCCGGAATTTTCTGTATCAGTGTAATTTGGTGAGGTTGCCGGAGGCTATGGTATCCTTCACCTGAATATCCAAAGGTCTTTAATGCCTGGTTGGTGGCTTTTATCCTTTGGTTGTTAATCCTTTCCTTTGTCCCTTTCTGGACTAAACTTTCATCTGAGCAGAAGTGCTGGATCTGCACTCTCTCACTCTCAGCATCAGACTACTAATCACTGATCTCTGGTCAGTCTTACTATTCTGTCTCACTAGGACTGAACTAGGTGTATATATAGAACCTACGTTTTATCCCCATCTAGTGGTGGGATGTATAAATTACACCTAATCTGCCTGGTAACAGGGATTTTGCAGATGAGTTAGTACAAAGTCACATAATGCAACATAATACAATTTTTAGGGTAAAAAGTGCTTTTAAGCAGAGGCCACACACATGTAGTGGGACGCTGCATACCCACATGGTAAAATATAAGTTGCCCTCGACTTTGGTAATGTCCGAAGCTGTGGATCTCTAAGCCGTGTCCTGAAATACACCAAATACACACCACCATATATATACATATGGATATAGACATTGCAATGTATTATCATGACACTTCAATAACCTCCAGTGAATAAAGGGTTATGCACAAAAATACATTCTAGGCAAATATATAAAATATATCACATACATTTTTTATTTTTTATGGTAGATGTGTTACGGCCAAAAATAGTTATTAGAGAATGATCTCACATAAGGGCAGTAAAGTCCATGATATGGTTCAGAAGACAGAGTCCATACCTAAAATGGGGTATAAAACATGTATAACAACTTTTTTTAAGTGCAAAAATTTTGTTGTAAAAAGGATGAGCACAGAAAAAGTCTTTCTGGGTAGTATGCTTTAAACATTGCGTTAACAAAGTCCCTTGATAACCTGAAAATGGGGTAAAAAGGGGTTAAACAGGATAAAACACACACATGTAGTGCAAAACTTTCTGGATTCAGGTGGAGTCCTGGATGGAGTCCTTGCAAATAGAACATAGAGAGGGGCTCAAAATAAAAACAATAATAGAAGTCCTCTCAAGCAATGGCAGCTCCTGCTCCATGTACAGTAGGTGTTTGTGAGATTGTGTTTTCAGCATGACAGCGTCGCGCTGATACTCGGCGACGTGGTGCCGAGATCTCGCACTCACTGGGATAGCGACAGCACATCCCAGCAAGCGCGTCATAGAAGCGACGGGAGATCCGACTTGGATTCCCGCCAATTCTAAACGTGTGCGGCGTTTGTTATGAATCCTGAGGGGGAAGTCCCCGCCGGATTTTAAATAAAAATCCGGCCTGGGTCCCGCCCTCAGGAGCATACCGGGCCCTTAGGTCTGTTATGGGTTGTAAGGAGAGCCCCCCCTACGCCGAAAAAAACGGCGTAGGGGGTCCCCCTACAATCCATACCAGACCCGTATCCAAAGCACGCTACCCGGCCAGCCAGGAAGGGAGTGGGGACGAGCGAGCGCCCCCCCCCCCCTCCTGAGCCGTACCAGGCTGCATGCCCTCAACATGGGGGGTTGGGTGCTCTGGGGCAGGGGGCGCACTGCGGCCCCCCCACCTCAGAGCACCCTGTCCCCATGTTGATGAGGACAGGGCCCCTTCCCGACAACCCTGGCCGTTGGTTGTCGGGGTATGCGGGCGGGAGGCTTAACGGAATCTGGGAGCCCCCTTTAATAAGGGGGCCCCCAGATACCGGCCCCCCACCCTAAGTGAATGAGTATGGGGTACATCGTACCCCTACCCATTCACCTGCAAGAAAAGTGGTAAAAACACAAATAAACCACACAGTGTATTAAAATATTTTATTTTTCTGCTCCGGAGGCCGCCCCCTGTCTTCTTTATTAGCTCTTTTACCAGGGGGGGGCTCTTCTTCTTCCGATATCCCGACGGGTCTTCTCCGCTATCCGGGGGGGGCTTCTCAACTCTCCGGGGTTCTCCTTCTGTCTTCTCCTTCTGTCTTGTTGTCTCCTTCTGTCTTCTGTCTCCGGGGGGGGCTCTTCTTCTTCCGATATCCCGACGGGTCTTCTCTGCTATCCGGGGGGGTCTTCTCAACTCTCCGGGGTTCTCCTTCTGTCTTCTCCTTCTGTCTTGTTGTCTCCTTCTGTCTTCTGTCTCTGGGGGGGGCTCTTCTTCTTCCGATATCCCGACGGGTCTTCTCCGCTATCCGGGGGGGTCTTCTCAACTCTCCGGGGTTCTCCTTCTGTCTTCTCCTTCTGTCTTCTCCTTCTGTCTTGTTGTCTCGGCGCACCCCGATTCTTCGTCTTCTCTTCTTGTTTTCGCCTCTCTCTGTTGTTGACTCGGCGCACCCCGGTTCTTCGTCTCGCGAGACTCGGCGCACCCCGATTCTTCGTCTCGCGAGACTCGGCGCACCCCGATTCTTCGTCTCGCGAGACGAAGAACCGGGGTGCGCCGAGTCAACAACAGAGAGAGGCGAAAACAAGAAGAGAAGACGAAGAATCGGGGTGCGCCGAGACAACAAGACAGAAGGAGAAGACAGAAGGAGAAGACAGAAGGAGAACCCCGGAGAGTTGAGAAGACCCCCCCGGATAGCGGAGAAGACCCGTCGGGATATCGGAAGAAGAAGAGCCCCCCCCGGAGACAGAAGACAGAAGGAGACAACAAGACAGAAGGAGAAGACAGAAGGAGAACCCCGGAGAGTTGAGAAGACCCCCCCGGATAGCGGAGAAGACCCGTCGGGATATCGGAAGAAGAAGAGCCCCCCCCTGGTAAAAGAGCTAATAAAGAAGACAGGGGGCGGCCTCCGGAGCAGAAAAATAAAATATTTTAATACACTGTGTGGTTTATTTGTGTTTTTACCACTTTTCTTGCAGGTGAATGGGTAGGGGTACGATGTACCCCATACTCATTCACTTAGGGTGGGGGGCCGGTATCTGGGGGCCCCCTTATTAAAGGGGGCTCCCAGATTCCGTTAAGCCTCCCGCCCGCATACCCCGACAACCAACGGCCAGGGTTGTCGGGAAGGGGCCCTGTCCTCATCAACATGGGGACAGGGTGCTCTGAGGTGGGGGGGCCGCAGTGCGCCCCCTGCCCCAGAGCACCCAACCCCCCATGTTGAGGGCATGCAGCCTGGTACGGCTCAGGAGGGGGGGGGGGGCGCTCGCTCGTCCCCACTCCCTTCCTGGCTGGCCGGGTAGCGTGCTTTGGATACGGGTCTGGTATGGATTGTAGGGGGACCCCCTACGCCGTTTTTTTCGGCGTAGGGGGGGCTCTCCTTACAACCCATAACAGACCTAAGGGCCCGGTATGCTCCTGAGGGCGGGACCCAGGCCGGATTTTTATTTAAAATCCGGCGGGGACTTCCCCCTCAGGATTCATAACAAACGCCGCACACGTGTAGAATTGGCGGGAATCCAAGTCGGATCTCCCGTCGCTTCTATGACGCGCTTGCTCTCCATCGCGGCAAGCCAGCTCGGCGCTGGCTCCCGCGATGGGGCTCGTATGTGCTCAATCTCGCCGAGAAATACAGCGAGATTGACACAAAATCGGGTTCACCTACTGTAAGTGATTGTTGAACGGCTTACTTAATTGTAGGGATCAGAACACTATGATACATCCGTCGGAATTGGGCTTCCAGAATCCCATGAATCAGGGGAAGATCCTTCAGGTTGTCCCTCCATTATTCTCTGTTTGGGTGTGGATGGCAAGTTAAGTTAATGCTTCACTTTTTCAAAAATTGGGGGCCGTTCTTTTTTTACGTTTGCAAGCCAGCCCAACTGCAGGGTCACTCCTGGTCACAGGATTTAATTCCTCAGGTGGATTTTTCAGTGCTGAAGAGTCTGTTGGTTCCTCTCCATAATGCGGGATAGCAAATCCCTGTTGCTGCTGTACAGCTAGTTGTTGGGATAGCATTGCACAGTCCTCTGTAGCTGTACTGAGGCTTTGTGGTTCGGGCCTTCTCCTTCTAACCCTTTCCCCCTGGGGTTTAGGTTTACTATCAGGTTCTTTGGTAACAATAGCGGGTTGCCAAAGAATATTGGTTCCTGCAAAACCAGTGGTGTATTGGTTCTGTGTAGTAGGTGGCACATATTTTGCAGCAGGCCGCACGTGGGCGGTAAAAAGTTCCTTTTCTGGATCTTCCTCAGACTCAAAGTCCTTATCAAACTCTTGGGTCTCCGTGGGTTGTCCTGGCCGACGTACTGCAGTGGCATAGAATCCACATGTACCCTCTGCAGGAGTGAACTCGACCACCTCATTTACATATAGGCTGTGTAGCCAAGGGGGAAGCTCCTTTCTTTTCACAGACCGGTGATTGACATAGTAATCACAGTTAGTCGCCATGTCGCGGATGAATCCAAATCCCCGCTGTTTACAAAAGTCCAACACTCGGCCCAGTTTTCGTACTGGTACCGGGAAATCTTTACCGGTGCCTCCAGTAACTTGCGAGTTAGTCCCTCGTTATATTTTTTGCAGGCATGGGTGCGCGGGAGTCGAGCAGACTTTATCTCTGTGGACAACCTAGTCCAAAGCGCGGTCTGTTCCGTGGTGGGCCACGCTATGGCGGGAGCATCATCAACCAGACTGGACCTTTCGGCAACTTTCGGTGGCTGGTGTCGCAGCATCGCGACTGCATGCTGACCTGCATTGCTCTCCGCAGATTCAGGGCCGTGGTCCCCACTACGTTCCCTCCAGTGGCGGTCCCACAACTCTTGCACATGAACCTGAAGTTCTGGAGTAATATGCGTAGGGGTCCGAGTCGAAGCGGCGACAGGGTCCCGTCTGGATTCAATCGCAGGTGCAGAGCTCATTTGCTTTTCTGCCATGCTGCTCCGGTGCTTCACTTCTCTCTCTATGCAGCAATCAGCGTCTCTCTTTTGAACGTGCGCACGCACGTCACGCTCTTCCTGAGTACTAGGCCCTCCTCCCAGGTCTTTTTGAATGACAGGAGCGGTGCAACCATTATCCACCATAAGAGTAGCGGTCTCAGCGAATCGAGCGTTCGGCACAACACTGGTCAGTACTCCAATTGGGTTTGGTGGTTTGGTGACACACAATAATGGAGCAGTCTTTTGGGTATTAGGATATTCCTAGGTGGCTATGTCTCGGTCACAACATCCAATAGGTGGGCACATTGGTATTCCACACATGGTTTCACCCATTACACTCTGCGGCAGCACTTTTCATAGGGCAGAGGGGGCGGCGATGCTTTTGCATACAGGGTTCAGCCTCTCAGAAAACAACACAGTAAAGATAGGATGGACTTGACCAGACAATTTTGCATAAGTGGGCGGCACTACGGTTTCCCACTCTTCAGGGGGTGTCGCTAACCTGTCCACAGTGATGGCACAGTATTTCTTTTCAAACAAGAGCTCCGGTGGCCATTTTAAGTACATAGAAACAGTCTATTCATTGACAGCAAGCCGTTTTAGTGACACACAAATGTCGGATTTTCTCACTTTTAACACTGCGATTTTTATGCTGGGGACTAGTATAGCACTTCCATACACTTTCCAAGCAATTTAAACAGGTCTGTAGCCCAATACAGTGCACGATAAGCAAAAGTCTCTCAATAAAGCAAAGGGGCTTATTCACATGTGACAGTCTCTCAAATATGGCGCAAGGGTTAATATCCTGTTCGTGACCCCAAGAAAAGATATGCAGCCAGCCAGTAGCGCAGGGGCAACACGGGAGGTGCACGGTGGACCGATGAGGGGCCAAATAATAACACACAGTTCATCAGTTTACTCACGGTTAGCAGAAAGCCTCCCTGGGCTGGCAGCACAGTGTTCAGGTGGACAGCACAAAATCCTCCAGGGAACGCTCTGTGGTAGGGAAGCATCAGCCAAGATGGTGGTTGAGGTGCCCTTGATGTTAGGGGTGCTTAAGGTGCTTGTTGCGGCTGAGTCCCTTGATGGTTTTTGTCGTGACGCCAGTACCGTTAATGGCGGTACAACCAATAGTGGTAATAATGAGGCA
Organism: Bufo bufo; assembly: GCF_905171765.1. Classification (NCBI taxonomy): domain Eukaryota; kingdom Metazoa; phylum Chordata; class Amphibia; order Anura; family Bufonidae; genus Bufo; species Bufo bufo. The sequence continues at coordinate 229,934,634 of NC_053392.1, read as the reverse complement.
GGCAGTAGTAAGATACAACTCACAACTTTTACTGATGTTGACTTTGGTTGCAGCAGTACAGAATACAGTCTCTTGTTGGCATTAGATTTAGTCTGCAAATCCACTGTTCCTAGGCTTTCTTAGGCTGGATTTAAGCTTAGCCGGAATTTTCTATATCAGTGTAATTTGGTGAGGTTGCCGGAGGCTATAGTATCCTTCACCTGAATATCCAAAGGTCTTTAATGCCTGGTTGGTGGCTTTTATCCTTTGGTTGTTAATCCTTTCCTTTGTCCCTTTCTGGACTAAACTTTCATCTGAGCAGAAGTGCTGGATCTGCACTCTCTAACTCTCAGCATCAGACTACTAATCACTGATCTCTGGTCAGTCTCACTAATCTGTCTCACTAGGCCTGACCTAGGTATATATAGAACCTACGTTTTATCCCCATCTAGTGGTGGGATGTATAAATTACACCTAATCTGCCTGGTAACAGGGATTTTGCAGATGAGTTAGTACAAAGTCACATAATGAAACATAATACCATTTTTAGGGTAAAAAGTGCTTTTAAGCAGAGGCCACACACATGTAGTGGGACGCTGCATACATGTCTATTCTGCACAAGGTACAGACAAGTCCTGTGGGATCCATGCCTGGTTCATTTTAATGAATGTGAGCTTGTCCACATTGGCTGTGGACAGGCGGCTGCGCTTGTCTGTGATCACCCCCCCTGCCGTGCTAAACACACGTTCAGATCATACACTGGCTGCAGGCCAGGCCAGCACCTCCAAAGCGTAAAGGGCAAGCTCATGCCATGTGCCCAATTTGAAGACCCAGAAGTTGAAGGGGGCAGACCCATCATTCAGTTTGTGTAGGCGTGTGCACACATACTGCCCCACCATGTTGGTGAAATGCTGCCTCCTGCTAAGATGTTGCATATCAGCTGGTGGTGCTGGTTGTTGTGGCATGCTGACAAAGCTTTTCCACATTTTGGCCATGCTAACCCTGCCTTCTGAGGTGCTGGTGGTGCCCCAGCTGCGTTGGCGACCTCTTCCTCCTCCTCTGCCTTCGCCTTGTGCTTCCACTGTGCACCCGCCGTCAGGTGGGAATGCCACCAGCAGCCCGCCTACCAGCGTGCGTTTGTACTCGCACATCTTACGATCACGCTTCAGTGAGGGAATTAAGGATGGTACTTTGTCCTTGTAACGGGGATCCAGCAGCGTGGCCACCCAGTAATAAGCACAAGTTAGAATGTAGGCAATTCGGCGGTCGTTGCGGAGACACTGCAGCATGTAATCGCTCATGTGTGCCAGGGTTCCCAGAGGCAACAAAAAGCTGTCCTCTGTGGGAGGTGTATGGTCTGTGTCCTCTGTATCCCCCCAGCCACGCACCAGTGATGGCCATGAGCTGGTCTGGGTGCCACCCTGCTGTGAACATGGTTAATCCTCCTCCATCTCCTCCTCCTCATCCTCCACCTCGTCATCCTCCAGAACTGTGCCCTTGCTGGACAATTGTGTACCTGGCGTTTGTGGGTGCAGGAACCCACCCTCACAGCCACTTGTGAATGACTGGCCGGAAACCCTATGAAATGATGCCTCTTCCTCCTCCTGTGCCACATCCTGTTCCATCATCGCCAGCAGCGGTTTTTCAAGGAGGCATAGAAATGGGATAGTAACGCTGAGAACAGCGTTATCGACACTGACCATGTTGGTGGAGTACTCAAAACAGCGCAACAAGGAACACAGGTCTCGCATGGAGGCCCAGTAATTGGTGGTATATAGCAGGTATAGCAGGTATAGCAGTGGTATATCACACCGAAAAATTTGTGAATTTCACACAACAATTTAACAGACAAATTAGTGATTTTTTTTTACCTGTCTACTAGGTATAGCAGTGGTATATCACACCCAAAAATTGGTGAATTTCACACGAAAATGTAACAGACAAATTCGTGATTTTTTTTTACCTGTCTACTAGTAGAGATGTCGCGAACAAAAAGATTTCCATTCGCGAATGGCGAACGCGATCTTCCGCGAATGTTCCCGGACGGGCGAACTGCCATAGACTTCAATAGACAGGTGAATTTTAAAACCCACAGGGACTCTTTCTGGCCACAATAGTGATGGAAAAGTTGTTTTAAAGGGGACTAACACCTGGACTGTGGCATGCCGGAGGGGGATCCATGGCAAAACTCCCATGGAAAATTACGTAGTTTATGCACAGTGTGGTAAGTTGAATTCGCAATGCGATTAATATAAATTGCATTAATCGCATTGCGATTACAACTTAGATCTGAGTTCCTAATGGTTGTATTGCTAGAATTGACGAATATAACGAATATAGCACTATATTCTCAATCTTCGTTAAATTCTAGCAATACAACCATTAGGAACCCAGCTCTAAGTTGAAATCGCAATGCGATTAATATAACCTGCATTAATCGCATTACGATTACAACTTAGATCTGAGTTCCTAATGGTTGTATTGCTAGAATTGACGAATATAACAAATATAGCACTATATTCTTAATCTTCGTTATATTCTAGCAATATAACCATTAGGAACCCAGCTCTAAGTTGAATTCGCAATGCGATTAATATAATCTGCATTAATCGCATTGCGATTACAACTTAGTCAAATTTGTGACACTGCAGCTTCAGAATGAATCTAAGATGGATGCTGTCCTTGCTTTTTGATAGAACGTGGGAGGGTCTGGGAGGGTATGCTGATTGGCTGGAATGTGTCTGCTGACTGTGAGGTACAGGGTCAAAGTTTGCTCGATGATGATGTATAGGGGGCGGACCGAACATCGCATATGTTCACCCACCGCGGCGAACACGAACAAGCTATGTTCGCCGGCGAATAGTTCGGGACATCTCTATCTACTAGGTATAGCAGTGATATATCACACCCAAAAATTGGTGAATTTCACACGAAAATGTAACAGTCAAATTAGTGATTTTTTTTTACCTGTCTACTAGGTAGAGCAGTGGTATATCATTTGAAAAATTGGTGAATTTCACACAAAAATTTAACAGACAAATTTGTGATTTTTTTTTACCTGTCTACTTACTAGATATAGCAGTGGTATATCACACTAAAAAATTGGTGAATTTCACACCAAAGTGTAACAGACAAATTATTGATTTTTTTTTACCTGTCTACTAGGTTGAGCCTGGGTATATCATACCCAAAAATTTGTGAATTTCATCCGAAAATGTAACAGACAAATTACTGATTATTTTTTTACCTGTCTACTAGGTATAGCAGTGGTATATCACACCCAAAAATTGGTGAATTTCACATGACAATGTAACAGACAAATTATAGATTTTTTTTTACCTGTCTAGTAGGTAGAGCATGGGTATATCACACCCAAAAGTTGGTGAATTTCATCCAAAAATGTAACAGACGAATTAGTGATTTTTTTTTACCTGTCAACTAGGTATAGCAGTGGTATATCACACCCAAAAATTGGTGAATTTCACACAAAATTGTAACAGACAAATTAGTGTTTTTTTTTACCTGTCTACTAGTTAGAGCAGTGGTATATCACACCCAAAAATTGATGAATTTCACCCAAAAATGTAACAGACACATTAGTGAATTTTTTTACCTGTCTACTAGGTAGAGCATGGGTATATCACACCCAAAAATTGGTGAATTTCATCCGAAAATGTAACAGACAAATTTGTGAATTTTTTTTACCTGTCAACTAGGTATAGCAGCAGTATATCACACCCAAAAATTGGTGATTTTCACCCGATATTGTAATAGACAAATTAGTGATATTTTTTTACCTGTCTACTAGGTATAGCAGTGGTATATCACACTAAAAAATTGGTGAATTTCGCTGGAAAATGTAACAGACAAATTAGTGAATTATTTTTAACCGTCTACTAGGTTGAGCATGGGTATATCATACCCAAAAATTTGTGAATTTCATCCGAAAATGTAACAGACAAATTACTGATTATTTTTTTACCTGTCTACTAGGTATAGCAGTGGTATATCACACCCAAAAATTGGTGAATTTCACATGACAATGTAACAGACAAATTATAGATTTTTTTTTACCTGTCTAGTAGGTAGAGCATGGGTATATCACACCCAAAAGTTGGTGAATTTCATCCAAAAATGTAACAGACGAATTAGTGATTTTTTTTTACCTGTCAACTAGGTATAGCAGTGGTATATCACACCCAAAAATTGGTGAATTTCACACAAAATTGTAACAGACAAATTAGTGATTTTTTTTACCTGTCTACTAGTTAGAGCAGTGGTATATCACACCCAAAAATTGGTGAATTTCACCCAAAAATGTAACAGACACATTAGTGAATTTTTTTACCTGTCTACTAGGTAGAGCATGGGTATATCACACCCAAAAATTGGTGAATTTCATCCGAAAATGTAACAGACAAATTTGTGAATTTTTTTTACCTGTCAACTAGGTATAGCAGCGGTATATCACACCCAAAAATTGGTGATTTTCACCCGATATTGTAATAGACAAATTAGTGATATTTTTTTACCTGTCTACTAGGTATAGCAGTGGTATATCACACTAAAAAATTGGTGAATTTCGCTGGAAAATGTAACAGACAAATTAGTGAATTATTTTTAACCGTCTACTAGGAAGAGCAGTGGTATATCACAGCCAAGAATTGGTAAATTTTACCCGAAAATGTAACAGACAAATTAGTGAAATGACATAAAATAAAATACGTACAAATAAAAAAAAAAAACTTAATTTATGAGGTGGAGGTCCATATGGAGTAGGAGTTTGAGGAGGCGGTGGACGTAGCGGTGTAGGTGGAAGCGGCGGTGGAGGAGAATGAGGTCGCCAACACTGGTTTTTGGTTTAAATTTTTTTTTTTTAATTAGGCTGGTTTCACACGAGCGCGTCCGGATTAGTTCCGGATGCGTCCCGGTGTGTTGCGGCAAACCCGCGCGAGTAGGAATGCAATTGCAGTCAGTTTTGACTGCGATTGCGTTCCGATGTTCAGTTTTTATCGTGCGTGTGCAATGTGTTTTGCACGCGCGTGATAAAAAACCGACTGTGGTACCCAGACCCAAACTTCTTCACAGAAGTTCAGGTTTGGGGTCGGTGTTGTGTAGATGTTATTATTTTCCCTTATAACATGGTTATAAGGGAAAATAATAGCATTCTGAAAACAGAATGCTTAGTAGGTGATCAGTTGAGGGTTAAAAAAAATAAAAAAAATTAACTCACCTTCTCCTGTTGTTCGCGTAGTTCTCCCGGTCTTTAGTTCTCTAAAAGATAAACTATGGGCTAAAGGACCTTTGGTGACGTCAGATCACATGCTCCAATCACATGGTCCATCACCGCGGTGATGGACCATGTGATTGGAGCATGTGATCTTACGTCACCAAAGGTCCTTTAGCCCATAGTTCATCTTTTGAGAAGTAAAGAAGAGACAGGGACTTACGCGAACAAACGGAGAAGGTGAGTTAATTTTTTTTATTTTTTTTAACCCTCAACTGATCACTTACTATGCATTCTGTTTTCAGAATGCTATTATTTTCCCTTATAACCATGTTATAAGGGAAAATAATACAGTGAATAGACTGTCACCTAGCAACCATGCGTGAAAATCGCACAGCATCCGCACTTGCTTGCGGATGCTTGCGATTTTCACGCAACCCCATTCACTTCTATGGGGCCTGCGTTGCGTGAAAAACGCAGAATATAGAGCATGCTGCGATTTTCACGCAACGCACAAGTGACGAGTGAAAATTACCGCTCATCTGAACAGCCCCATAGAAATGAATGGGTCAGGATTCAGTGCGGGTGCAATACGTTCACCTACAGCATTGCACCCGCGCGGAATACTCGCCCGTGTGAACGCAGCCTTAGGGTACACTCCAAACGAGTGCGCTGTAGTATAGCAATGGATAGTTAAGGCCGGTATACATGTGTATTTTGCACAAGGTACAGACAAGTCCTGTTGGATCCATGCCTGGTCCATTTTAATGAATGTGAGCTTGTCCACATTGGCTGTGGACAGGCGGCTGCGCTTGTCTGTGATCACCCTCCCTGCCGTGCTAAACACACGTTCAGCTAATACACTGGCTGCAGGGCAGGCCAGCACCTCCAAGGCGTAAAGGGCAAGCTCAGGCCATGTGCCCAATTTGGAGACCCAGAAGTTGAAGGGGGCAGACCCATCATTCAGTTTGTGTAGGCGTGTGCACACATACTGCTCCACCATGTTGGTGAAATGCTGCTTCCTGCTAAGACGTTCCATATCAGCTGGTGGTGCTGGTTGTTGTGGCGTGCTGACAAAGCTTTTCAACATTTTGGCCATGCTTACCCTGCCTTCTGAGGTGCTGGTGGTGCCCCAGCTGCTTTGGCGACCTCTTCCTCCTCCTCTGCCTTCGCCTTGTGCTTCCACTTTGCCCTCGCTGTCAGGTGGGAATGCCACCAGCAGCGCGTCTACCAGCGTGCGTTTGTACTCGCGCATCTTACGATCACGCTTCAGTGAGGGAATTAAGGATGGTACGTTGACTTTGTAACAGGTATCCAGCAGCGTGGCCACCCAGTAATCAGCACAAGTTAGAATGTGGGCAACTCGGCGGTCATTGCGGAGACACTGCAGCATGTAATCGCTCATGTGTGCCAGGCTTCCTAGAGGCAACAAAAAGCTGTCCTCTGTGGGAGGTGTATAGTCTGTGTCCTCTGTATCCCCCCAGCCACGCACCAGTGATGGCCATGAGCTGGTCTGGGTGCCACCCTGCTGTGAACATGGTTCCTGCTCCTCCATCTCCTCCTCCTCATCCTCCACCTCGTCATCCTCCAGAACTGTGCCCTTGCTGGACAATTGTGTACCTGGCGTTTGTGGGTGCAGGAACCCACCCTCACAGCCACTTGTGAATGACTGGCCGGAAACCCTATGAAATGATCCCTCTTCCTCCTCCTGTGCCACATCCTGTTCCATCATCGTCAGCAGCGGTTTTTCAAGGAGGCATAGAAGTGGGATAGTAACCCTGAGAACAGCGTTATCGACACTGGCCATGTTGGTGGAGTACTCGAAACAGTGCAACAAGAAACACAGGTCTTGCATGGAGGCCCAGTAATTGGTGGTGTAGCGGTGCTGTTCTGCAGAGCGACTCACCCATTCGTGCTGCAGCTGAAACTCCACTATTGCCTGCTGCTGCTCGCACAGTCTTTCCAGCATGTGCAAGGTGGAGTTTCACCTTGTGGGCAAGTCGCATATGAGGCGGTGAGCGGGAAGGCCGAAGTGCTGACAGACGAGCAGCAGCAGGGTGAGAACGCCAAAAGCGTGCACAGACGGCCCGCACTTTATGCAGCAGCTCTGACATATCGTGGTAATTTTTAAGGAATCTCTGCACCACCAAATTCAGCACATGCGCCAGGCAATGGATGTGCGTCAAACCGGCTAGTCCCAGAGCTGCTACGAGATTTCACCCATTATCGAACACCACCAGGCCGGGCTTGAGGCTCATTGGCACCAACCACTCATGGGTCTGTTGTTCATGGCCCATCCACAGCTCCTGTGCGGTGTGGGGTTTGTCCCCCAAACAGTTAACTTTTAAAACTGCCTACTGTCGTTTACCCCTGGCTGTGTTGAAGTTGGTGGTGAAGGTGTTACGCTGACTGGATGAGGAGGCAAACTGAAGCGTCCTGCAATCCTCTGTGGTGGAAGGACATGCGCCAAAATGCTATCCCCCTTAGGCCCAGCCACCACTGCATTTACCCAGTGTGCTTTTATGAAGATATAACGTCCCTGACCGTGCTTACTAGTCCGCGTATCCGTAGTAAGGTGCACCTTGCCACACATGGCGTTGCGCAGTGCACACCTGATTTTGTCACCCACTTGGTTGTGAAGGGAAGGGATGGCACGCCTGGAAAAGTAGTGGCGGCTGGGCACGACGTTCTGTGGGACAGCCACCACCATAAGGCTTTTAAAACTCTCCGTTTCCACCAGATGTAATGACAGCATTTCAAAGGACAGTAATTTAGAAATGCTGGCATTAAGGGCCAGGGATCGCGGGTGGGTAGGGGGGTACTTCCTCTTTTGCTCCAGTGTTTGGGAGCTGGACAGCTGAACGCTTCTGTGGGACATTGTGGAGATACTTGGTGACCCAGATGGTGGTGTTGCTGGCAGATCCTCTGTTTGCGGGGTGGCAGGTGGCACTGTCACTCCAGAGGTGGATGAAGAGGCCGAGACTGAAGCAGAAGAGGAAGCAGGAGGAGCCAGAGACCTTTCTTGGTTTTTGAGGTGTCTACTCCACTGCAGCTTTTGCTTTGCACTTAGATGCCTGGTCATGCAGGTTGTGCTCAGGTTGAGAACGTTTATGCCTCGCTTCAGGCTCTGATTGCACAGCGTGCAAACCACTCGTGTCTTGTCGTCAGCACATTGTCTGAAGAACAGCCATGCCAGGGAACTCCTTGGAGCTGGCAATTGGTGTGCTCGGTCCCTTGCTGCGGTGGGCAGTAGCAGGCGTACTGTCTAGGGGATGGCCGCTCCGCTTTTGCACCCTGCTCCCTCTTCTGCTGTGCTGGTGGCTCTGTGTGACCACCGCCTCTTCCTCCGAACTACACAGGTCACTCGCATGACCTTGATTCCATGTGGGGTCGAGGACCTCATTGTCCTCCCCATCATCTTTCACCCAGTATTCACCCCTGCCCTCCTTGTCGGTCTGCACACTTTTAACCGCCTCCGGACCGCCTAACGCAGGATCGCGTTCCGGAGGCGGCAGCCCTGCGCACAGTCATGCATATATGCGTCATCTCGCGAGACGCGAGATCTCCTGTGAACGCGCGCACACAGGCGCGCGCGTTCACAGGATCGGAAGGTAAGCGAGTGGATCTCCAGCCTGCCAGCGGCGATTGTTCGCTGGCAGGCTGGAGATGCGATTTTTTTAACCCCTAACAGGTATATTAGACGCTGTTTTGATAACAGCGTCTAATATACCTGCTACCTGGTCCTCTGTTGGTCCCTTTTGTTTGGATCGACCACCAGAGGACACAGGTAGCTCAGTAATAAGTAGCACCAAGCACCACACAACACTACACCCCCCCTGTCACTTATTAACCCCTTATTAACCTCTGATCACCTCTGATCACCCCATATAGACTCCCTGATCACCCCCCTGTCATTGATCACCCCCTTGTCATTGATCACCTCCCTGTAAAGCTCCATTCAGACGCCCGTATGATTTTTACGGATCCACTGATACATGGATCGGATCCGCAAAACGCATACGGACGTCTGAATGGAGCCTTACAGGGGGGTGATCAATGACGTGGGTGATCACCCCATATAGACTCCCTGATCACCCCCCTGTCATTGATCACCCCCCTGTAAGGCTGCATTCAGATGTCCGTATGTTTTTTACGGATCCACGGAAACATAGAAACATAGAAACATAGAATGTGTCGGCAGATAAGAACCATTTGGCCCATCTAGTCTGCCCAATATACTGAATACTATGGATAGCCCCCGGCCCTATCTTATATGAAGGATGGCCTTATGCCTATCCCATGCATGCTTAAACCCCTTCACTGTATTTGCAGCTACCACTTCTGCAGGAAGGCTATTCCATGCATCCACTACTCTCTCAGTAAAGTAATACTTCCTTATATTACTTTTAAACCTTTGCCCCTCTAATTTAAAACTGTGTCCTCTTGTGGTAGTTTTTCTTCTTTTAAATATGCTCTCTTCCTTTACCGAGTTGATTCCCTTTATGTATTTAAAAGTTTCTATCATATCCCCTCTGTCTCTTCTTTCTTCCAAGCTATACATATTAAGGTCCTTTAACCTTTCCTGGTAAGTTTTATCCTGCAATCCATGTACTAGTTTAGTAGCTCTTCTCTGAACTCTCTCTAGAGTATCTATATCCTTCTGGAGATATGGCCTCCAGTACTGCGCACAATACTCCAAGTGAGGTCTCACCAGTGTTCTGTACAGCGGCATAAGCACTTCACTCTTTCTACTGCTTATACCTCTCCCTATACATCCAAGCATTCTGCTGGCATTTCGTGCTGCTCTATTACATTGTCTTCCCACCTTTAAGTCTTCTGAAATAATTACTCCTAAATCCCTTTCCTCAGATACTGAGGTCAGGACTGTGTCAAATATTCTATATTCTGCCCTTGGGTTTTTACGCCCCAGGTACATTATCTTGCACTTATCCACATTAAATTTCAGTTTCCAGAGTTCTGACCCTTCTTCTAGTTTTCCTAAATCCTTTTCCATTTGGCGTTTCCCTCCAGGAACATCAACCCTGTTACATATCTTTGTGTCATCAGCAAAAAGACAAACCTTACCAGCGAGGCCTTTTGCAATATCACTTATGAAGATATTAAACAAAATCGGTCCCAGTACAGATCCCTGTGGAACCCCACTGGTAACATTACCTTGTTTTGAATGTTCTCCATTGACTACAACCCTCTGTTGTCTGTCACTCAGCCACTGCCTAATCCACTCAACAATATGGGAGTCCATGCTCAATGACTGCAGTTTATTGATAAGTCTTCTATGTGGGACAGTGTCAAAAGCCTTACTAAAATCTAGATATGCGATGTCTACTGCACCTCCACCGTCTATTATTTTATTCACCCAGTCAAAAAAATCTATAAGATTTGTTTGACATGATCTCCCTGAAGTAAACCCATGTTGTTTTTCATCTTGCAATCCATGGGATTTTAGATGTTCCACAATCCTATCCTTTAATAGGGTTTCCATTAATTTGCCTACTATTGATGTCAGACTCACTGGTCTATAGTTGCTCGATTCCTCCCTACTACCTTTCTTGTGAATGGGCACGACATTTGCCAATTTCTAATCTTCCGGGACGACTCCTGTTACTAATGATTGGTTAAATAAATCTGTTAACGGTTTTGCCAGCTCACCACTAAGCTCTTTTAATAATTTTGGGTGTATCTCATCAGGCCCCTGTGACTTATCTGTCTTCACCTTAGACAGCAAACTTAGAACATCTTCCTCTGTAAAGATACATGCATCAAACGATTTAATAGTCATTCTTTCTAGTGGAGGTCCTTCTCCTTTTTCTTTTGTAAAAACTGAACAGAAGTATTCATTAAGGCAGTCGGCTAGCCCTTTATTCTCTTCTACATACCTTCCGTCCTTTGTTTTTAATTTAGTTATTCCTTGTTTTAATTTCCTTTTTTCATTTATATATCTGAAGAATGTCTTATCCCCTTTTTTCATAGACTGAGCTAGTTTTTCTTCTGCCTGCGCTTTAGAAGTTCTTATAACTTGCTTGGCCTCTCTCTGTCTAATCTTGTAGATTTCCTTATCTTCATTGCTCTGGTTTTTTTTATAATTACAAAATGCTAGCTTTTTATTTTTAATGATTTGGGCCACTTCTGCTGAGTACCACATTGGTCTCCTCCTTTTTTTTCTTTTACTGACGAGTCTAATGCAATTTTCTGTTGCCTTCAATAATGCACCTTTTAAGTAGTCCCATTTCTCCTGGACTCCATGTAATCCGTTCCAGTCTGATAAGGACTCATTTATGACTAATTTCATTTTTGAAAAGTCTGTTTTTCTAAAATCTAAAACTTTTGTTTTTGTGTGGTGGGACTCTTTCACAGTTCTTATATTAAACCACACTGACTGGTGATCACTAGATCCCAAGGTTTCGCCTACAATGACATCATATACCGAATCCCCGTTTGTGAATACCAAATCCAAAATGGCCTCCCTCTGGGTTGGCTCCTCAACCACTTGTTGTAGAGATAACCCCAGTAGGGAATTTAGAATATCTGTACTCCTGGTAGAACTTGCTATTTTGGTTTTCCAGTTTATATCTGGAAGATTGAAATCTCCCATAATGATAACTTCTCCTTTCATTGTCATTTTAGCTATTTCTTCAACTAGTAGATCATCTAGTTCTTTAACTTGACCAGGTGGTCTATATATCACACCTACACGAGTTACTGCATGGTTAGCAAACTGCAACGTAACCCAAACTGACTCTATGTTGGCCTCACCAACTTGTATTAGGTTAGATTTAATGCTATCTTTCACATACAGGGCCACTCCTCCTCCTTTCTTGCCTTCTCTGTCTCTTCTGTATAAAGAGTACCCTGGTATGGTTATGTCCCAGTCATTTCTTTCATTAAACCATGTCTCCGTAACAGCCACTAAATCTACATTCTCAGATGCCATTATTGACCCAAGTTCATAGATTTTTTTACCTAAACTGCGAGCATTTGTAGACAGGATACATGGATTGGATCCGCAAAACACATACAGGCGTCTGAATGGAGCCTTACAGGGGGGTGATCACCCCATATAGACTCCCTGATCACCCCCCTGTCATTGATCACCCCCTTGTAAGGCTCCATTCAGACGTCCGTTTGATTTTTACGGATCCACTGATACATGGATCGGATCCGCAAAACACATACGGACGTCTGAATGTAGCCTTACAGGGGGGTGATCAATGACGGGGGTGATCACCCCATATAGACTCCCTGATCACCCCCCTGTCATTTATCACCCCCCTGTCATTGATCACCCCCCTGTAAGGCTGCATTCAGATGTCCGTATGTTTTTTACGGATCCACGGATACATGGATCGGATCCGCAAAACACATACAGGCGTCTGAATGGAGCCTTACAGGGGGGTGATCACCCCATATAGACTCCCTGATCACCCCCCTGTCATTGATCACTCCCTTGTAAGGCTCCATTCAGACGTCCGTATGATTTTTACGGATCCACTGATACATGGATCGGATCCGCAAAACACATACGGACGTCTGAATGGAGCCTTACAGGGGGGTGATCAATAACAGGGGGTGATCACCCCATATAGACTCCCTGATCACCCCCCTGTCATTGATCACCCCCCTGTCATTGATCACCCCCCTGTAAGGCTGCATTCAGATGTCCGTATGTTTTTTACGGATCCACGGATACATGGATCAGATCCGCAAAACACATACAGACGTCTAAATGGAGTCTTACAGGGGGGTGATCACCCCATATAGACTCCCTGATCACCCCCCCTGTCATTGATCCCCCCCCTGACATTGATCATCCCCCTGTAAGGCTCCATTCAGAATTTTTTTTGGCCCAAGTTAGCGGAAATATTTATTTTTTTTCTTACAAAGTCTCATATTCCACTAACTTGTGTCAAAAAATAAAATCTCACATGAACTCACCATACCCCTCACGGAATCCAAATGCGTAAAATTTTTTAGACATTTATATTCCAGACTTCTTCTCACGCTTTAGGGCCCCTAAAATTCCAGGGCAGTATAAATACCCCACATGTGACCCCATTTCGGAAAGAAGACACCCCAAGGTATTCGCTGAGGGGCATATTGAGTCCATGAAAGATTGAAATTTTGGTCTCAAGTTAGCGGAAAGGGAGACTTTGTGAGAAAAAAAAATTTAAAAATCTATTTCCGCTAACTCGTGCCAAAAAAAAAAATTTCTATGAACTCGCCATGCACCTCATTGAATACCTTGGGGAGTCTTCTTTCCAAAATGGGGTCACATGTGGGGTATTTATACTGCCCTGGCTTTTTAGGGGCCCTAAAGCGTGAGAAGAAGTCTGGGATCCAAATGTCTAAAAATGCCCTCATAAAAGGAATGTTGGCCCCTTTGCGCATCTAGGCTGCAAAAAGTTGTCACACATCTGGTATCGCCGTACTCAGGAGAAGTTGGGCAATGTGTTTTGGGGTGTCATTTTGCATATACCCATGCTGGGTGAGATAAATATCTTAGTCAAATGCCAACTTTGTATAAAAAATGGGAAAAGTTGTCTTTTGCCGAGATATTTCTCTCACCCAGCATGAGTATATGTAAAAAGACACACCAAAACACATTGCCCAACTTCTCCTGAATACGGCGATACCACATGTGTGACACTTTTTTGCAGCCTAGGTGGGCAAAGGTGCTCACATTCCAAAGAGCACCTTTCGGATTTCACAGGTCATTTACCTACTTACCACACATTAAGGCCCCTAGAATGCCAGGGCAGTATAACTACCCCACAAGTGACCCCATTTTGGAAAGAAGACACCCCAAGGTATTCTGTGAGGGGCATGGCGAGTTCCTAGAATTTTTTATTTTTTGTCACAAGTTAGCGGAAAATGATGATTTTTTTCTTTTTTTTTTCTTGCAAAGTCTCATATTCCACTAACTTGTGACAAAAAATAAAAAGACAACTTTTCCCATTTTTTTATACAAAGTTGGCATTTGACCAATATATTTATCTCACCCAGCATGGGTATATGTAAAATGACACACCAAAACACATTGCCCAACTTCTCCTGAGTACGGAGATACCACATGTGTGACACTTTTTTGCAGCCTAGGTGGGCAAAGGGGCCCACATTCCAAAGAGCACCTTTCGGATTTCACCGGCCATTTTTTACAGATTTTGATTTCAAACTACTTACCACACATTAGGGCCCCTAAAATGCCAGGGCAGTATAACTACCCCACAAGTGACCCCATTTTGGAAAGAAGACACCCCAAGGTATTCGCTGATGGGCATAGTGAGTTCATAGAAGTTTTTATTTTTTGTCACAAGTTAGTGGAATATGAGACTTTGTAAGAAAAAAAAAAAATAATAATTTTACGCTAACTTGTGACAAAAAATAAAAACTTCTATGAACTCACTATGCCCATCAGCGAATACCTTAGGGTGTCTACTTTCCGAAATGGGGTCATTTGTGGGGTGTTTGTACTGTCCAGCCATTGTAGAACCTCAGGAAACATGACAGGTGCTCAGAAAGTCAGAGCTGCTTCAAAAAGCGGAAATTCACATTTTTGTACCATAGTTTGTAAACGCTATAACTTTTACCCAAAGCATTTTTTTTTTACCCAAACATTTTTTTTTATCAAAGACATGTAGAACAATAAATTTAGAGAAAAATTTATATATGGATCTCGTTTTTTTTTGCAAAATTTTACAACTGAAAGTGAAAAATGTCATTTTTTTTGCAAAAAAATCTTTAAATTTCGATTAATAACGAATTACAAAAAGTAAAAATGTCAGCAGCAATGAAATACCACCAAATGAAAGCTCTATTAGTGAGAAGAAAAGGAGGTAAAATTCATTTGGGTGGTAAGTTGTATGACCGAGCAATAAACGGTGAAAGTACTGTAGGTCAGAAGTGTAAAAAGTGGCCTGGTCATTAAGGGTGATTAAGCTAGGGGGGCTGAGGTGGTTAAAAGCCACAGCAGTTGGCACCTGTGTTTCGTCATCATCCGAGACGTGCTGCGATGGTCCTCCCATGTATTCATCTTGAAACGTAAGTGGTTGGGCATGGATGGACATGCGCCAAACTGATATCCGCCTCAGGCCCAGCCACCACTGCATTTACCCAGTGTGCTGTTATGGAGATATAACGTCCCTGACCGTGCTTACTAGTCCACGTATCCGTAGTAAGGTGCACCCTGCCACACATGGCGTTGCGCAGTGCACACCTGATTTTGTCCCCCACTTGGTTGTGCAGGGAAGGATGGCACGCCTGGAAAAGTAGTGGCGGCCGGGCACGACGTACTGTGGGACAGCCACCGCCATAAGGCTTTTAAAACTCTCCGTCTCCACCAGACGTAATGACAGCATTTCAAAGGACAGTAATTTAGAAATGCTGGCATTCAGGGCCAGGGATCGCGGGTGGGTAGGGGGATACTTCCTCTTCTGCTCCAGTGTTTGGGAGATGGACAGCTCAACGCTTCCATGGGACATTGTGGAGATACTTGGTGACCCAGATGATGGTGTTGCTGGCAGATCCTCTGTTTGCGGGGTGGCAGGTGGCACTGTCACTCCAGAGGTGGATGAAGAGGCTGAGACTGTGGCAAACCCAGCCACTGTATATTGTCATTCCTGTATGTACGATGTTATTGCATATGTGTATACCACTTTAAAGAACCAAGCGTATATATGTTTTGTGTAATATGGTTCAGGTGGGCTGTAACGTTCCTATGCTGGCGGCATGAAAACCGCCAGCATTCATTCAATTGTATTTTGTTATGAGGGTACCCAGATAGCTAATTGTATTGTATTTGTGTATTCTGAGTGCCATTCACCTAATGATATGCACTCAGACTTGAGCTATCTGGGAATATGTTAAATGTCTGTGTTTGCTGTGGGGGGTGTGACATTGTGTGTTTGGGTGGTGATTTCTGTCCGGTTGTCCCCACATGTGTATTGGAGATTTCCCTTTGTCTTGAGAGATAATTGGATTACTCCTCGGGTGTCTCCAGGGCAGAGAGGAGGAAACCATGATGCATTGTGGGGATGTGTTGTGTCTGTGTATCCTGAGTTGCTGCATATCTGTCCTGTGTCGCAGTCTTCCTTCTGGTCCACTAGGGGCGTGTCCACCAGATGGGGACCTGCATAAATACGGGCGGGTAGCCCTCAATAAATGAGTTCCTGTTTTATACCTTCATGAAGTCTTGGCTCCTGTTTGGGGGATGGAATAACTACACTCTTGGGGATTGCTATATCACAATACTCCCCTGAGTATAAGCTCTTGTAAGAGCTTGCTCCTGGTTCCTGTCTCTCGATTTAGGAGAGGTTCACCCACTGGAGCCTTGTCATAGGTCCAGGGTGGGTAGGAGACAGCGAGACCTCCACCAAGCTTCAGCGGTTCGTTGGGTCTGCAGTGCTGACGGTGTCAAGTGGAGTGCTTGGAGTCCTCTGGAAGCACTAGGAGCATCTATCGACGGAAGTACTCAGTCGGGGTGCTAGGCGTTCCATTACAGTTCTTGGGAGAGAAAGATCGTATGCTGTACCGGCCTATTTGGATCATTGCCTGCTTTTCCTGTCTACCAGCCGAGACCTTGTGGATCGTGCTACCCCTCCGCTACGAGACTGAAGCAGAAGAGGAAGCAGGAGGAGCCAGAGACCTTCCTTGGTTTTTGAGGTGTCTACTCCACTGCAGCTCGTGCTTTGCACTTAGATGCCTGGTCATGCAGGTTGTGCTCAGGTTGAGAACGTTTATGCCTCGCTTCAGGCTCTATTGCACAGCGTGCAAACCACTCGTGTCTTGTCGTCAGCACATTGTCTGAAAAACTGCCACACCAGGGAACTCCTTGGAGCTGGCTTTGGTGTGCTCGGTCCCTTGCTGCGGTGGTCAGTAACAGGCCTACTGTCTAGGGGACGGCCGCTCCGCTTTTGCACCCTGCTCTCTTTTCTGCTGTGCTGGTGGCTCTGTGCGACCACCCCCTCTTCCTCCGAACTACACAGGTCACTCGCATGACCTTGATTCCATGTGGGGTCGAGGACCTCATCGTCCTCCACATCATCTTCCACCCAGTCTTCACCCCTGCCCTCCTTGTCGGTCTGCACACTTTTAAATTTTAAAATTTAAATGGGTGTTTTTAAGGAATATGACAGCAGCATATAACGCTTGAATTTCACACGTACAGATGCAGACAAGGCCGCAAATTAAGATTTTTGCCCAAAATGGTGTTAATTTAATACCAGAATAGCACAGCAGTATGTAAAGGGTGTATCTCACAATGACAGATGCAGCAAAGGCTGCAAAATTAAGATTTTTGCCCAAAATGGTGTTAATTTAATACCAGAATAGCACAGCAGTATCTAAAGCATGTATCTCACACGTACAGATGCAGACATAGCCGCGTATTATGTTTTTTGCCTAAATTGGTGTTTTTTTAATAGCAGAATGGAACAACAGTATCTAAAGGGTGTATCTCACACGTACAGATGCAGACAGGGCCGCAAATTAAGAATTTTGCCCAAAATGGGTGTTTTTTAAATACCAGAATATGACAGCTGTATATAACGCTTGAATTTCACACGTACAGATGCAGACAAGGCCGCAAATTAAGATTTTTGCCCTAAATGGGTGTTTTTTTAATACCAGAATAGCACAGCAATATCTGAAGCGTGTATCTCACACTGACAGATGCAGACAAGGCCACAAATTAAGTATTCCGCCCTAAATGGGTGATTTTTAAAACCCAGAAAATTATAGCTGTATTTCTAACTTAAATTGCACACTGACTAATGTGGCAGAGGCCCCAGATAGAGGGTATTTAAAGCTTGTTTTAACAATAACAGATGCAGCAAAGGCTGCAATATTAAGTATTTTGCCCAAAATGGGAGTTTTTTTAACCACCTCAGCCCCTATGGCTTAAACACCCTGAAAGACCAGGCCACTTTTTACACTTCTGACCTACACTACTTTCACCGTTTATTGCTCGGTCATGCAACTTACCACCCAAATGAATTTTACCTCCTTTTCTTCTCACTAATAGAGCTTTCATTTGGTGATATTTCATTGCTGCTGACATTTTTACTTTTTTTGTTATTAATCGAAATTTAACGATTTTTTGGCAAAAAAATGAAATTTTTCACTTTCAGTTGTAAAATTTTGCAAAAAAAACGAGATCCATATATAAATTTTGCTCTAAATTTATTGTTCTACATGTCTTTGATAAAAAAAAAAAATGTTTGGGTAAAAAAAAAAATGGTTTGGGTAAAAGTTATAGCGTTTACAAACTATGGTACAAAAATGTGAATTTCCGCTTTTTGAAGCAGCTCTGACTTTCTGAGCACCTGTCATGTTTCCTGAGGTTCTACAATGCCCAGACAGTACAAACACCCCACAAATGACCCCATTTCGCTGATGGGAATAGTGAGTTCATAGAAATTTTTATTTTTTGTCACAAGTTAGTGGAAAATGATGATTTTTTTTTTATTTATTTTTTTCTTACAAAGTCTCATATTCCACTAACTTGTGACAAAAAATAAAAACTTCTATGAACTCACTATGCCCATCAGCGAATACCTTGGGGTGTCTTCTTTCCAAAATGGGGTCACTTGTGGGGTAGTTATGCTGCCCTGGCATTCTAGGGGCCCAAATGTGTGGTAAGGAGTTTGAAATCAAATTCTGTAATGAATGGCCGGTGAAATCCGAAAGGTGCTCTTTGGAATGTGGGCCCCTTTGCCCACCTAGGCTGCAAAAAAGTGCCACACATGTGGTATCTCAGTATTCAGGAGAAGTTGGGGAATGTGTTTTGGGGTGTCATTTTACATATACCCATGCTGGGTGAGATAAATATCTTGGTCAAATGCCAACTTTGTATAAAAAAATGGGAAAAGTTGTCTTTTGCCAAGATATTTCTCTCACCCAGCATGGGTATATGTAAAATGACACCCCAAAACACATTCCTCAACTTCTCCTGAATACGGAGATACCACATGTGTGACAAAAAATACCACATGTGTGACAAAAAATAAAAACTTCCATGAACTCACTATGCCCATCAGCGAATACCGTGGGGTGTCTTCTTTCCAAAATGGGGTCACTTGTGGGGTAGTTATACTGCCCTGGCATTCTAGGGGCCCAAATGTGTGGTAAGGAGTTTGAAATCAAATTCTGTAAAAAATGACCAGTGAAATCCGAAAGGTGCTCTTTGGAATGTGGGCCCCTTTGCCCACCTAGGCTGCAAAAAAGTGTCACACATGTGGTATCTCCGTATTCAGGAGAAGTTGGGCAATGTGTTTTGGGGTGTCATTTTACATATACCCATGCTGGGTGAGAGAAATATCTTGGCAAAAGACAACTTTTCCCATTTTTTTTATACAAAGTTGGCATTTGACCAAGATATTTATCTCACCCAGCATGGGTATATGTAAAATGACACCCCAAAACACATTCCCCAACTTCTCCTAAATACGGAGATACCACATGTGTGACACTTTTTTGCAGCCTAGGTGGGCAAAGGGGCCCAAATTCCTTTTAGGAGGGCATTTTTAGACATTTGGATACCAGACTTCTTCTCACGCTTTGGGGCCCCTAAAATGCCAGGGCAGTATAAATACCCCACATGTGACCCCATTTTGGAAAGAAGACACCCCAAGGTATTCAATGAGGGGCACGGCGAGTTCATAGAAAAAAAAAAAATTTTGGCACAAGTTAGCGGAAATTGATTTTTTTGATTTTTTTGATTTTTTTCTCACAAAGTCTCCCTTTCCGCTAACTTGGGACAAAAATTTCAATCTTTCATAGACTCAATATGCCCCTCAGCGAATACCTTGGGGTGTCTTCTTTCCAAAATGGTGTTATTTGTGGGGTGTTTGTACTGCCCTGGCATTTGAGGCTCTCCGCAATCATTACATGTATGGCCAGCATTAGGAGTTTCTGCTATTCTCCTTATATTGAGCATACGGGTAATGAGATTTTTTTTTTCCGTTCAGCCTCTGGGCTGAAAGAAAAAAGAAAGGAACAGATTTCTTCATTCGCATCGATCAATGTGGATAAAAAAATCTCTGCCAAAAAAAAAAAGGAGGGGAAAGGCGTCTGCCAGGACATAGGAGCTCCGCCCAACATCCATACCCACTTAGCTCGTATGCCCTGGCAAACCAGATTTCTCCATTCACATCAATCGATGTGGATGAATAAATCATTGCCGGGATTTTTTTATTTTTTTTTATATACAAAGTGTTTGCCAAAGCATATGAACACCGCCACCTCCTCAGCTCATATGCCTCGGCAAACGTATCTTTTACTGCAGAGGAGAAATCTCGTCTTGCAGCGCCGCATACACCGACTTGCGTGTAATCTGACAGCAGCGCAATGCTTCTGTCAGAATGCACATCAGTGCTGCAGCTAGTCGATCGGTTGGTCCACCTGGAAGGTAAAAAAAAAAAAAAAAAAAAAAAAACCAGGCCGCAACGCAATAATTTTATTAACTTTGGAAGAGAACATATAAACTTTAACTTTTTGAACTGAACATTAACCTTTTTGCTTACTGGTGTTTTTTTTTTTTTTTTACCTTTATAGAACAAACCTCTCCTTCCCCATGGGTCAATGTGCAAAGCGCAAATCGCCCAAAGATGTGGCGAAGTACGTTATGCACTTTGTCCCATGTGAGACGTTTGCAGCAGCTGTGAGTGAATGGGCCCTAATAGCCCTGTGTGCCTGTCCTGGTGAGATGTGATCCCTATGCTAGGTGTACCTGTGTGTGGTACTTCCGGAAACACTCTCCTAAGCATAGGGCAGGGTGGTCAGGACAGTCAGGACAGAAATAGCGGGTGTCACGCCTTATTCCACTCCTGCTACAGACACGACATCTTTTTCGGGGTGACGGTTGGGTTGAGGTACCAGCAACGACATTGGGGAAATGTCGCTCGTGTAGACGGCTAACTACACTGGTGGATGGGGCCACGGAACCTTCTGGATAAAGGAGGTTCTCGATGATCTCTTCCTGGAATTTGAGGAAGGATCGTGTTCTCCCAGCCTTACTGTAGAGAACAAAACTATTATACAGCGCCAATTGAATTAAATATACAGACACCTTCTTATACCAGCGTCTGGTTCTGCGGGAAACTAAATACGGAGACAACATCTGGTCATTGAAGTCCACCCCTCCCATGAGCAAATTATAGTCGTGGACTGAGAGGGGCTTTTCAATGACACGGGTTGCTCGCTCAATTTGGATTGTCGTGTCTGCGTGAATGGAGGAGAGCATGTAAACGTCACGCTTGTCTCTCCATTTCACCGCGAGCAGTTCTTCGTTACACAAGGCAGCCCTCTCCCCCCTTGCAAGACGGGTGGTTACAAGCCGTTGGGGGAAGCCCCGGCGACTAGGTCGTATGGTGCCACAGGCGCAAATCCGTTCTAAAAACAAATGCCTAAAGAGGGCCACACTTGTGTAGAAATTGTCCACATAAAGATGGTACCCCTTGCCAAATAAGGGTGACACCAAGTCCCAGACTGTCTTCCCACTGCTCCCCAGGTAGTCAGGGCAACCGACCGGCTCCAGGGTCTGATCTTTTCCCTCATAGATCCGAAATTTGTGGGTATAGCCTGTGGCCCTTTCACAGAGCTTATACAATTTGACCCCATACCGGGCACGCTTGCTTGGGATGTATTGTTTGAAGCCAAGGCGCCCGGTAAAATGTATAAGGGACTCGTCTATGCAGATGTTTTGCTCGGGGGTATACAAATCTGCAAATTTCAGGTTGAAATGGTCTATGAGGGGCCGAATTTTGTGGAGCCGGTCAAAAGCTGGGTGGCCTCTGGGACGGGAGGTGGTGTTGTCGCTAAAATGCAGGAAACGCAGGATGGTCTCAAATCGTGTCCTGGACATAGCAGCAGAGAACATGGGCATGTGATGAATTGGGTTCGTGGACCAATATGACCGCAATTCATACTTTTTAGTTAGACCCATGTTGAGGAGAAGGCCCAGAAAAATTTTAATTTCGGAAACTTGGACTGGTTTCCACCGGAAAGGCTGGGCATAAAAGCTTCCCGGGTTTGCGGTTATAAATTGTGTGGCATACCGATTTGTTTCTGCCACAAGTAAGTCTAAGAGCTCCGCAGTCAAGAACAGCTCAAAAAATCCCAGGGCCGAACCGATCTGAGCCGTCTCAACCCGAACTCCAGACTGGGCGGTGAAAGGGGGAACTACAGGTGCGGCTGAAGTTGGTGACTGCCAATCAGGGTTTGCCAGCACCTCAGGGATTCTAGGGGCTCTACGGGCCTGTCTGTGCGGTGGCTGCGACGGGGTAACTACTGCACGTGCCACCGTACCAGCTTCAACTGCCCTTCTGGTGCTCGCTACTTCACCATGTTGTACGGCAGTGCTGGTACTAGGTCCAGGAAGGGCTGCGCTGCTGGTGTATGCCTCACCACGTGATCCGGCAGCGACAGCCCCACTCTGCTGCTCTTGAAGCGGATCCTGCACAACCTGTGGTCTAGCGACACGGGGCCTGGTACGCCTGGTGCTATCAGGGACCTCCACCTCCTCGTCCGAACTTTGGGTCAGAGAGCCACTGCTTTCTACAGGTTCATATTCTGACCCGCTAGATTCGTCAGATGAGGGTTCCCATTCCTCATCCGACTGGGTCAGAATCCTGTAGGCCTCTTCAGAAGAATGCCCCCTGTTTGACATTTTGGACTACTAAATTTAGGGGTATTCGCTGAGACTACCCAAGAAAAAAAGCAAACCTGTCTTACAAAGGGGAGGCTAGCGAAGTACCGGAGGCCGCTGCGGTTGATAAAAAATATCAAACCAGATTTTTTTATCGCCGCAGCGCGTGTAAAGTGAATGTGCAGTGATCAAAAAATATATATTTTTTGTCACTGCGGCGGGGCGGGCGTGGGTGAACGCACGTGTGGGCGACCGATCAGGCCTGATCGGGCAAAAACTGCGTTTTGGGTGGAGGGCGAGCTAAGGTGACACTAATACTATTATAGATCTGACCGTGATCAGTTTTGATCACTTACAGATACTATAAAAGTACAAATGCTGATTAGCGATACGCTAAACAGCGAATCAGTGACTGCGATGCGGTGGGCTGGGCGCTAACTCACGCTAAACTACCTAACCAAGGGGCCTAAACTATCCCTAAAACCTAACAGTCAATACCAGTGAAAAAAAAAAAGTGACAGTTTACACTGATCACTTTTTTTCCTTTCACTAGTGATTGACAGGGGTGATCAAAGGGGTGATCAAAGGGTTAATTGGGGTGCAGGGGGTGATCTGGGGCTAAGGTGTAGTGTTGGTGCTACTCACAGTTCAGTCTGCTCCTCTGCTGGATCCAACCGACGAAAAGGACCAGCAGAGGAGCAGACAAGCCATATAACAGATCATATTTACTAATATGATCTGTTATATGGCTTGTGATTCGATTTTTTGAAAATCGCCAGCCTGCCAGCCAATGATCGTTGCTGGCAGGCTGGTGATGAACTTGTTCTTTAACTTTTGCCGGCCCGCGATGCGCATGCGCGGGCCGGCTCTGACCGAAATCTCGCGTCTCGCGAGATGACGCACGGATGCGTCCAGGAGGAATGAATCAACCACCTTCCGGACGCATCCGTGCGTTAGGCGGTCGGGAGGTGGTTAATAACAGAATATGACAGCAGTGTATAACGCTTGAATTTCACACGTACAGATGCAGCAAGGGCTGTAAAATTGAGTAATTTGCCCAAAAAGGGTGTTTTTTTAAAACCCATAAAATTATAGCTGTATTTTTAGCTTAAATTGCACACTGACTAATGCTGCAAAGGCACCAGATGTAGGATATAGCCAAAAATGGGTGTTTTTTTAAACCCAGATTATTATTGCAGTATTTCAAGCTTGGATTTCAATGTCACAAAAGTACATATGCAGTACTGGTGCACCCACCTAACTAACAGATGGATAAAAGTTCTTTTTCTCTGTCACTGGGCTCAGGGCAGGGTAAAACGATTGTGCACTGCACCCACACAACAAAATCTATGTAGATCGCTGAGTTC
Organism: Bufo bufo; assembly: GCF_905171765.1. Taxonomy (NCBI): domain Eukaryota; kingdom Metazoa; phylum Chordata; class Amphibia; order Anura; family Bufonidae; genus Bufo; species Bufo bufo. The sequence continues at coordinate 229,910,402 of NC_053392.1, read as the reverse complement.
AATTGCAGTTCTCATTAAAGTTTCTTTCCTATTCTCTCCCTCACAGCAGCAGCATCCTATCCCTACACTAAGCACAGCAGAGTGACGTGCAGCGCTACGTGACTCCAGCTTATATAGAGGCTGGGTCACATGCTGCACTGGCCAATCACAGCCATGCCATTAGTAGGCATGGCTGTGATGGCTTCTAAGGTCACAGAGTTAAACGCTTGTTGATCGGCTGATCTGCAGCCTTTCAAAAAGCGCTAAGAAATCGACGAACACCGAACCCGAACTTTTACTGAAATGTTCGGGTCCGGGGTCCAAAAATCCTAAAGTTCGGTACAAACCAGAACTTTACAGTTCGGGTTCGCTCAAACCTAATGATGACCCGTTGTGTAACATAGTTACCCCTACACCACCTCCACCATGTTCACCAGAGAATAAGGAACTTTTTGGAAGTGATGCTTTCTGTGGTCTGTTAATAAATAAGCATGGACCATTCCAAGCATGCATATCAGTAATCAATCCTGAACGCTTCTTTGATAGCTGTGTGTTTGATCTCTGTGCACTCGGAGATGAGACTTTGTGTAAAGCATTAGAGGCTGTTGTCTGGCGAAACTGTTCTTTTTGTCATACGTATTCCTTTAAGATATGTAATTCATAGATATTTCTGTTTGCTAAAATTCCATTGATTTCATATTTGTAATATTTGTATTTCTTTTATTTTTACCCAGCTATTGCATGTCCTGCCAACAGTCACTATAATGGATGTGGCAGTGCTTGTCCAGCCACCTGCTTAAATCAGAATGCACCAAACAACTGCAATAAGCCATGTACTGATGGTTGTGAATGTGATTGTGGCTTTGTTCTCAGTGGAAGCACTTGCGTTCCTGTCAGTGACTGTGGATGTAGTTATGAAGACAGATACTATCAGGTTAGTATTTACTGCCTTGCTACATATCTTAGTTATTGATTTTTGAGATGATGTGATCCAGTGACACCTACTGTAAACCAGTCATTGCTTATTATTATAAACCCAGTGGGGCAGTTATCCTATATAATAGATAGACTACATTCCAACTCTTGTTCAGCTTACTTGGCAACATAATTTGGTGCCAATATTTTGGCACAAAATGGTGCATCCTATACCACACCCACTTTTCAATGAAACCATTACGATTTCCTTTCAAATCCACACCACTTAGCAGGCAAGGCACAGTGGATTACTCTTTTTGGCTTACTTTCCTCATAAATAAAATGCCTTCACACAGGGGCATAATTATAATTCATAGGGTCCCATAGCCAAATAAGATGGAGCCCCACACCTAGTGTAAGAAAGTGAAAACAGCAGCATAAGCAATAATAATAAATGGTATATATAATAGAACCATATATCAGAAAACCCACATTATAACAAAAATTCACACCACATTGTTATTCCCCATAAAAAGGAACAATGTTCTTTAACCTGACTGGGGCACCCCACCTCTGGGCCCTATGGCTGCTATGACTACAGTTATGTCCAAGCATTAAGAAACGGTTTCATTATGTTCACATTTTGTTATGTTGAATTATAGAGAGCACCTAGTATGTGTGAGAACTATTGTAAGCCAGGAAATGCTTCTCTGGGTTTCTGTGAAAAATATTAGCAAAATAGCGTATATCACGTCTGCTGGCATCTTTTCCTTTTGGAAGGAACACTAATATGCATATTCTAATTAGATATTCCTATTCTCTCTGATGCACCCAGGATGAATCTTAAGAAATTTAGGTTTGTCTGAATTAAAATCTTTTTGAAAAATAAACATACTGTGATTTCTAGAGATTAGCGAATTTTTTTAAAATTCGATTTGGCCAGTTCGCCAGAATAAAAAAAATCATTTGGTTCGATACCAATTTATTCACGGTGAATAAAGTTAAAAAACTGCTATTTTCTGGCTGCAGAGAGCCTTTATAATGGTGTAGAACACTGAGCCTTGCAATAACACGCATATGGACTCTGCTGTGGTAGTGAAATTATACTGTCAGTCAGTTTGACATGCAGATGACAGGCGTCACTCTTAGAATCACTGCACACTTCACTTAATTGGGCAGTCACGGAGACAAAACTGACTAAATAACTCCAGTATGAACTCAGCCTTACAGGTCGATGTTAGCGCCAGGTATAAAAAAATGTGCAGAAGCCCAAGATCCTACTGTAGCGTGAAAGAGCACACTCCTTTTTTACCATCATCAGCTGATTCCACATATATGTCAACAGAACCTGTTCTATTAAATGCTTGTACAAGTAGAGCCCCCTGACAGAGTGGAGAGGGTTAATGTAATAAAGGACTGGCACTCGCTGTTCGTAGTCTTGCAAATATTCTTCTTTATTGCCACATAACAGTATCTGTGACGCGTTTGGGCACTGAACTGTGCCTTTGTCAAACAGTTTGTTTGACAAAGGCACAGTTCAATGCCGAAACGCATCACAGATACTGTTATGTGGCAATAAAGAAGAATATTTGCAAGACTACGAACAGCGAGTGATGGTCCTTTATTACATTGATTTTCATAGGACGCCAATCCTAGGACACATGCACCGCCACGCTACACCTGCAGTGCCGACTGATTTGCAGCATATACTAGAGTGGAGAGGGTGTCAGCACTAAGTTTGTGTTGACGTCACTGATTATTTTGCCCTTCCTCTGATCCGTCAGAACTAGAATCCGCAAAAAAACGGATCCTGTCTGTTGAGCATCCACCTTCACTCGGTCAGCATTTGGTATTGCTAATGCAAAAGTATTGCTAATGCAAAAAAATAACAGGAGTGGATCCAAAACAGAGATGACACGTGAATGGAATATTTGCATGTGTACTGTGTTTTGTACCCACTTCTGCTTTTGGCTACGAAATCACAAGCCAATTCTGATGGGACCATACAGGTCTTACAGCTGCTACACAGGCAGGATCCGTTGTGCATCTCATTTTTCCTTCCTTCTGACAGATCAGAAGAAGGGTCAAATAAATGATTATGTCAGCCAGGCCGAAAGTCAAAAAAGTGGCCCAGTCATGAAGTGGGGAGAGTGGGAACAGCATGAGAAGTCCACAGAGTGGCCCTATGACATAGTGGTGAGGTGGAAGAAGCAGCAGCATCAGGAGGAGGCAACAGAGTGGCACAATGAAAGATTGGAGGTGGCAGAAGCTTTAGGAGGCCACAGAGTGGCAAGCTGACATAGTGTGGAGGTGGCAGCAGCATGAGGAGACCACAGAGTGGCAAGGTGACATAGTGTGGAGGTGGCAGAAGCATTATGAGACCAATGAATGGCAAGGTGACATAGTGTGGAGGTGTAAGCAGCATGAGGAGACCACAGAGTGGCAAGGTGACATAATGTATAGGTGGCAGCAGAATCCGGAGGCCACAGAGTAGCAAGGTGACATAGTGTGGAGGTGGGTGGCAATACCAGTACCAGCTGAAGATGGTGGGTGAAAGAAGGAGCACTTGGCATCAGATGTGTGGCATCAGGCAGGTGGCAGCATCAAAATAGTAGCTGAGGCAGGTATCCAGAAGAAACCGGTCTCTTTTGTCAAAGTGTTGGTGTGGCTCCATGGATAATCTAGTCTGATGCATCAGGTATTGGTGGGTGGAAATCCTGGCTGATCCATGCCTGATTCATCTTGACAAAGGTCAGTCTCTCCACATTTTTGGTGGACAGGCGAGTTCTTCTTGGGGTAACTATGGCCCCCGCCGCACTAACTACCCGCTCTGATGCTACACTACTGGCCGGGCAGGACAGCTTTTCCAGGGCAAACTCTGACAATTGCGGTAACAAATCCAGTTTGGTTGCGCACTAGTCCAGCGGATCTTCAACTCGGGGTGGCAGGGTGCTGTCCAAATATGCCACCACCTGCTGGTTCAGGTTCTGCTCCAGGTCTAGATGCTGCTGGTGAGTAGTTTCTTTACTAGGTGGGTGAAGAAAGTTGCTCATCAGCGACTCTAGACTCAGGCTGCTGCTGATGGAGCTGGTACTGCTTCTGCCACCCCACCCCACCCCTCCCCAGCAGCCATGACATTTGAACGTGAGTGCAGAGTGCCTCCCTGGTCAGACCTGCGAGAGGATGGACGATGGCGCAGATAGGCAGCGGCCAACTGACTACATAGGATGTCTCTATAGAAGTTCTGTTTTTCCTCCCTCTCAGCGGCTGTAAAAAAGGCCCCCATTTTGTACCGGTAGCGAGGGTCCAACAAGGTGGAGAGCCAGAAGTCATCCCTCTGCCGAATGGTGACAATTCGGCTGTCACTACGCAAGCAAGAGAGCATGCATCGGGCTATTTGCACAAGTGACTCGGAGGGACTCCCTGCCTTCATCTCCACTGCATACTTCCACAATGTGTCTGGTTCCTCTGCCTCATTTTCCTCATTGCCCTGTTGCTTCTCTGCCTGCTTCTGCTCTTCCTCTTCTGTCACCCATGTAAAAAACCCACACATTTCGCTACACATTGCTTGTGCTCCAATGTCCACCTCCTCCTCCAGTTCAGCCCCCACAGGGCTCATGTAGCCGTGAGATCTAGGCGCCATGTCTCCAGTCCCCTGACCAGCCAGATTTACCAGCATCTGTTCCAGGACATGAAGCAGTGGAATTACATTGTTCATCCCGTAGTCCTGGCGACTGACAAATAACCTGGCATCCTCAAAGGGCTTGAGCAAACGGCTTGTATCACACATGAGCTGCCACTGGCTGAGATTGAAGTTCGTATAGTCGGTCCAACATATGGAGGGTGGAATTCCAACTGGTAGAAACGTCGCATATCAGTCTATGTTGGGGGATGCTTTTCTGCTGCTGCAGCTCAAGGAGGGTGTGCTTTGCAATGTACGAGTGGTTGAAGTACATGCAAAGTTTCCTGACCATTTTTAGGATGTCTTGCAGATGGGTGGAAGACTTCAAGAACCATTTGACAACCAGATTGAACACGTGCGGTATGCAGGAAGCATGGCTCAGCCTTCTTGACGTAGCGCCGACACCATGCTCTTCCCATTGTCAGTCACCATGGTTCCGATTTTGAGTTGTCGCGGAGAAAGCCAGGATTCAATTTCTTGAAGAAGGACATGGAGCAGTTCCTCCCCTGTGTGACTCCGTTCACCCAGGCAAACAAGCTGCAGAACAGCGTGAAACTGCCATGCCCTGCACATGTGGTATGCTGGAGGGGTACTGTGAATTGTCCCTGCAATGGAGGCTGAGGACACGTTGGAGGATGAGGAGACAGAGGTGGAAATTGTCGTAGGACCAACGGCGTGAGAACGTGGAGGCGGAAGCGGTGTCACCTGACCAAGTTGCTAATGTGGCTGTGCAGGAACTACATTCACCCAGTGGGCCATAAAGGACATATATTGTCCCTGACAGTAGTTACAGCTCCACTTGTGCAAGGCTGGTACTTGCAAAGAAATGACGGCTTGGGACTCTCCACTTCGGCTCGGCACAAGCCATCATTTCATTTCTCTGCAGAGAAATTTTACCATTTGGAAAGGGAGGAACTACAGCACCAGCAACTTGGACAGGAGCAAGTTCAGCTTCTGCGCTGTTGGAGTGCACACATACTGTTGTCTCTTGGCAATCGCTTCGGTGATCGATTGCTGACGGAATGACTGACGAGGAGTAGGAGGACGAGGTGCAGGAGCATCAGGACCGGTAGATGATGGAAAGGACAGACAGCTCCCTTCAGCTAAGGTGGTCGAGCTTTGACTGCCTGAAACCGGGTGCGTGCCACTGGGTGATGCAGCGGTTGCTGCAGCAGGCTGGACCACCACATCAGATCCACAGTTGTCCCAGGCCACTTAATGGTGACACTGCATATGTTGACGCAGGGCCGTGGTGCCAACATTGGCACCCTGGCCACGCTTCACCTTCTGCCCACAGATTCTACATATGGCCATGTTCACCTCCTCCTGCGGCTTAACAAAAAACTGCCACACCGCCGAGTAGGTGATTTTACCCCCAACACTACGCACTGACTGACTGCTACCGCCGCTGCCTCTGCGAAACGGTGCAATGCTACTTCCCGGGCAGGTAGGCTATTGAAAAGTGGGTGGTCTATCCAGGCACGTTCGGCTACTCACGTTCGGCTTCTCACTGCTGCCAACCTGCTGACTCCCAGCCACGCTCGCGACTTGCTGGCTCCGCCGCTGCCTCACGGGCAAGCTGCCACCACCTTCTCCCAATGATGAAGCCCTTTCGTCACCCCGGCTCCCAAGTGGGTTCAGCTTCATCATCATCATCGAGTACTGACCGCTCACAACACCAGCACCCACGCCACTCTCCTCATTACTACTTGCCCGCATACCGGAGGAATCGGCGGATGTCTCCTCAAGATCTTGGCTGGACAGTGGCTGTTGACTGTCCTCTAGTAGCTCGTCCTTGCTGTATAGTGGAGCTGAGCCCACAGCATATAGTAATTCTCTGGCTGAGGGAACAAAAAAGGACAGAGGCAGGTTGAGGACAGGTGAGGGCCATGCCATGCCCGGGCCATGCCAACTAAGGGTTGTGTCTGACGAACCCACGACTCTTGGCTGGGGGTGTCTGATGTCACTTGCAATGAAGTAGAAGATCAAATTAACCATTCAAGAACCGCTAGGATGCTGGTCAAGAAACAACCTCTAGCTGACACTGGGAGCTCAGGCCTCTCAAGGTGACCCCTGCTGCCACGACCCCTTACTTTGCTGCGATCTCTGCCTGCACCAGAAACATTTAGGCCTCTGCCACTCCCCTGTGCAGGGCCTGGCACTTCTCTTTCTGACATACTGTTAGATCAAATAAATAAATAAAAGGGAAATTAAAACACCCCAAAAAAGTCAGCAATTTTCTCACTTTACCAAACAACGGCTAATAAGCCCTTTTTTCCCACTAATACACACAAAAAAGGGCTTTAGAACATATAACTGCACCGCTGAACAGCAAATATATTAAACTTTTGCCACTAATATAAGACAAAAAGGGCTTTAGAACATATAACTGCACCACTGAAGGGCAAGTAGGCCCTTATTTTATTCCACTTATACACAGCACAGAAGGCTTTAGAACATATAACTGCACCGCTGAACAGCAAATATATTTTCATTTTGCCACTAATACACGGCAAAAAGGGCTTTAGAACATAACTGCACCGCTGAACGGCAAATATATATATTTTTTTTCCACTAATACATGGCAAAAAGGGCTTTAGAACATATAACTGCACCACTGAACGGCAAATATATTTTACTTTTGCCACTAATACACGATAAAAAAAGCTTTAGAACATATACAGTAACTGCACTGCTGAATGGCAAATATATTTTAGTTTTGCCACTAATACATAACAATAAGGGCTTTAGAACATATAACTGCACCACTGAACAGCAAAGATATTTTTCATTTTGCAACTAATACACGGCAAAAAGGGCTTTAGAACATATAACTGTACCTCTGAAGAGTAGAGTTGAGCGGACACCTGTATGTTCGGGTTCGACAGGTTCGGCCGAAAAAGTTCGAGTTCGGGACCAGAATTTGACCCGAAATTGACCCGAAACCCCATTGAAGTCAATAGAGGCCCGAACTTTTGAGCACTAAAATGGCTCTAAAAGTGTCATGGAAAGGTCTAGAGGGCTGCAAATGGCATCAAAATGTGGTTAAGAGCATGGCAAGTGCTCTGCAAACAAATGTGGATAGGGAAATTACTTTAAATAACATGAAATACGTAAAAATAAGAAAGAATAATCTTGATCTAGGAGGACAAGGTCCATATGGAGTAGCAGGTTGAGGAGGCAGTAGATGTGGCGGTGTAGGTGGAAGCGGCGGTGGAGGAGGATGAGGTAGTCTACACTGATTTTTTGTTTTAATTTTATTTTTTTTATTTTTTTTAAATTAGGGTACACCCCAAAACATTGGGAAATACAGTCCTGATCAAAAGTTTAAGACCACTTGAAAAATGACAAAAAATCATATTTAGCATGGCTGGATCTTAACAAGGTTCCAAGTAGAGCTTCAACATGCAACAAGAAGAAATGGGAGTGAGACAAAACTTTTTTTGAGCATTCAATTTAATGAAAACAACAAACAAACTGAGACAGGCTGTTTTTCAGCTGATCAAAAGTTTAGGACTACACCTCCAAAAAAAAACTAAAGCCCCCCAAAACAGAAATCCAACTTCCAAACATGAACTCAGTAATGAGTAGCTCCGCCGTTATTGTTTATCACTTCCAAAATTCGTTTCGGCATGCTTGATGCAAGTTGTTTCCATGGGGTGAGTGGGAACATTTCTCCAAGTGGTGAAGACGGCCGCACGAAGGCCATCTACTGTCTGGAACTGTTGTCCATTTTTGTAAACTTCCCTTGCCATCCATCCCCAAAGGTTCTCAATTGGATTTAGATCAGGGGAACACGCAGGATGGGCCAAAAGAGTGATGTTATTTTCCTGGAAGAAGTCCCTTGTCCTGCGGGCATTGTGTACTGTAGCGTTGTCCTGTTTAAAAACCCAGTCGTTACCATACAGACAAGGGCCCTCAGTCATGAGGAATGCTCTCTGCAACATCTGGACATAGTCAGCGGCCGTTTGATGCCCCTGCACTTCCTGAAGCTCCATTGTTGCATTGAAGGAAAAATCACCCCAGACCATTATGGCGCCCCCTCCACTGTGGCGCGTAGAAAACATCTCAGGTGGGATCTGCTTGTCATGCCAGTAACGTTGGAAACCATCAGGAGCATCAAGGTAAAAAAAATTCTCATCAGAGAATAAAACTTTCTTTCACCTTTGAATGTCCCATGTTTGGTGCTCTCTTGCAAAGTCCAAACGAGCAGTTCTGTTGCGTTCAAGGAGACGAGGTCTTTGAAGACGTTTTTTGTTTTTGAAGCCCTTCAGTCTCAGATGCCATCTGATGGTTATGGGGCTGCAGTCAGCACCAGTAAGGGCCTTAATTTGGGTCGAGGATTGTCCAGTGTCTTGACGGACAGCCAATTGGATCCTCCGGCTCAGTGCTGACGACATTTTTTGGGGTCTTCCACTTGACTTTTTTGTTCCATAACCCTCAGGATCATTTAAGAAATTCCAAATGACTGTCTTACTGCGTCCCACCTCAGCAGCGATGGCGCGCTGTGAGAGACCCTGCTTATGCAATTCAACAACCCGACCACGTTCAAAAAGGGAGAGTTTTTTTTGCCTTTTCCATCACAACGTGTGACTACCTGACAGAAAATGACAATGAATCCACATCTTTGCACAGATTTGGCCTTTTAAAGGCATGTGGTACTAAACTTTTGATCAGCTGAAAAACAGCCTGTTTCAGTTTATTCATTGTTTTAATTAAATTGAATGCTCAAAAAATGTTTTGTCTCACTCCCATTTATTCTTGTTGCATGTTGAAGCTCTACTTGGAAACTTGTTAAGATCCAACAATGTAAAATATGATTTTTTGCCATTTTTCAAGTGGTCTTAAACTTTTGATCAGGACTGTATAACCTGTGATAACCCCCTGCAGTCATGCTAAACACACGTTCAGACAATACACTGGCTGCAGGGCAGGCCAGCACCTCCAAGGCGTAAAGGGCAAGCTCAGGCCAGGTGCCTAATTTGGAGACCCAGAAGTTGAAGAGGGCAGACCCATCATTCAGTACGTGAGGCATGTGCACACATACTGTTCCACCATGTTGGTGAAATGCTGTCTTTTGCTAAGACGTTCCATATCAGTTGGTGGTATTGGTTGTTGTGGCGTGCTGACAAAGGTTTTCCACATTTCGGCCATGCTAACCCTGTCTTCTAAGGTGCTAGTGGTGCCCCAGCTGCGTTGGCGACCTCTTCCTCTGCCTTCGCCTTGTGCTTCCACTGTGCCCCCGCTGTCAGGTCTACCAGCGTGCCCTTGTACTTGCGCATCTTATAATCACGCTCCAGTGACGGAATTAAGGATGGTACGTTGTCCATGTAACGGGGATCCAGCAGCGTGGCCACCCAGTAATCAGCACAAGTTAAAATGTTGGCAACTCGGCGTTCGTTGCGGAGACACTGCAGCATGTAATTGCTCATGTGTGCCAGGCTGCCCAGAGGCAACGAAAAGCTATCCTCTGTGGGAGGTGTCTGTGTCCTCTGTATCCCCCCAGCCACGCACCAGTGATGTCCATGAGCTGGTTTGGGTTCCACCCTGCTGTGAACACGGTTCCTCCTCCTCCATCTGCTCCTCCTCATCCTCCACCTCCTCATTCTCCAGAACTGTGCCCTGGCTGGACAATGGTGTACCTGGCGTTTGTGGGTGCAGGAACCCTCCTTTGGAGCCACTTGTGAATGACTGGCCAGAAACCCTATGAAATAATCCCTCTTCCTCCTCCTCCTCCTGTGCCACATCCTCTTCCATCATCGCCAGCAGAGTTTTTTCAAGGAGGCATAGAAGTGGGATAGTAACGCTGAGAACGGTGTTATCGGCACTGACCATGTTGGTGGAGTACTCGAAACAGAGCAACAAGGAACACAGGTCTCGCATGGAGGCCCAGTCATTAGTGGTGAAGTGGTGCTGTTCCGCAGAGCGACTCACCCATGCGTGCTGCAGCTGAAACTCCACTATCACTTGCTGCTGCTCGCACAGTTTGGTCAGAATGAGCAAGGTGGTGTTCCACCTTGTCGGCACATCGCATATGAGGCAGTGAGCGGGAAGGCCGAAGTTACGCTGCAGCGCTGACAGGCGAGCAGCAGCAGGGTGAGAACGCCGTAACCGGGCACAGACGGCCCGCACTTTATGCAGCAGCTCTGAAATAACGGGGTAATTTTTAAGGAAACTCTGCACCACCAAATTCAGCACATGCGCCAGGCAAGGGATGTGCATTAAACCGGCTAGTCCTAGAGCTGCTACGAGATTTTGCCAATTAACGCACACCACCAGGCCTGGCTTGAGGCTCACTGGAACCAACCACTCATCGGTCTGTTGTTCCATCCAGTCTTCAGCTCCTGCGCAGTGTGTGGTTTGTCCCCCAAACAGATAAGTTTTAAAACTGCCTGCTGTCGTTTACCCCTGGCTGTGCTAAAGTTGGTGGTGAAGGTGTTACGCTGACCGGATGAGAAGTCGGTAGTGGATGAGGAAGTGGAGTAGGAGGAGGAAGCAACAGGAGGCAAAGAGAAGTGCCCTGCAATCCTTGGTGGTGGAAGGACATGCACCAAACTGCTATCCGCCTCAGGCCTAGCCGCCACAAAATTCATCCAGTGTGCTGTTATGGAGATATAACGTCCCTGACCGTGTTTACTGGTCCACGTATCCGTAGTTCGGTGGACCTTTCGACAGATGGCGTTGCGAAGTGCACACCTTATTTTGTCCCCCACTTGGTTGTGCAGGGAAGGGATGGCATGCCTGGAAAAGTAGTGGCGGCTGGGCACGACATACTGTGGGACAGCAACCGCCATAATGCTTTTAAAACTTTCCGTCTCCATCAGACGTAATGACAGCATTTCAAAGGACAGTAATTTTGAAATGCTGGCATTCAGGGCCAGGGATCGCGGGTGGTAGGGGGGTACTTCTTCTTCCGCTCCAGTGTTTGGGAGATAGAGAGATGAACGCTTCCGTGGGACATTGTGGAGATGCTTGGTGACCCAGGTGGTGGTGTTGCTGACAGATCCTCTGTTTGCGGGGTGGCAGGAGGCACTGTCACTCCAGAGGTGGATGAAGAGGCCGAGACTGCCACAGAAGAGGAAGCAGGAGGAGCCAGAGACCTTCCTTGGTATTTGAGGTGTCTACTCCATTGCAGCTCGTGCTTTGCACTTAGATGCCTGGTCATGCAGGTTGTGCTCAGGTTGAGAACGTTTATGCCTCGCTTCAGGCTCTGATTACACAGCGTGCAAACCACTCGTGTCTTGTCGTCAGCACATTGTCTGAAGAACTGCCACGCCAGGGAACTCCTTGGAGCTGGCTTTGGTGTGCTCGGTCCCTTGCTGCGGTGGGCAGTAGCAGGCGTACTGTCTAGGGGACGGGCGCTCCGCTTTTGCACCCTGCTCCCTCTTCTGCTGTGCTGGTGGCTCTGTGCGACCACCCCCTCTTCCTCCGAACTACACAGGTCACTCGCATGACCTTGATTCCATGTGGGGTCGAGGACCTCATCGTCCTCCACATCATCTTCCACCCAGTCTTCACCCCTGCCCTCCTTGTCGGTCTTCACACTTTCGAAAGCTACAGCAGTTGGCACCTGTGTTTCGTCATCATCCGAGACGTGCTGCGGTGGTCCTCCCATGTACTCATCTTGAAACATAACTCGTTGGGCATCGGTGCACTCAATCTCTTCCACTTCTGGGGCAGGGGTAGGTGGATGGCCATTAGGAACCCTGCTAGCAGAGTTATCAAAAAGCAGAAGAGACTGCTGCATGACTTGGGGCTCAGACTGCTTGGCTGATTTGCAAGGGGGTGAGGTGAAAGACTGATGGACATCGGCTGCAGGTGCTAACTCTGATCTTTCAGCAGGAGCCTGGGTGGGAGACAATGTAAAGGAACTGGAGGCACTGTCAGCAACCCAATCTACTATCGCCTGTACTTGTTCTGGCCTCACCATTCGTAGAGCTGCATTAGGCCCGACCAAATACCGCTGACGGTTCTGTCGCCTACTCACACTTGAGGAAGGTGTTTCACTTGTGCGTGTAGCTGGCACAGATCGACCATGTCCTCTCGCTACAACAGGAGCTCCACCAGCAGCACCATGATCGGGGCCATATCCCTTATTTGACACTCTCTTCATATTTCTCAAATTTAGGATCTTGCCCAAAATGGGTGTTTTTTAATAACAGAATAGAACAACAGTATCTAAAAGGTGTATTTAACAATGACAGATGCAGCAAAGGCTGCAAAATTTAGTTTTTTGCACAAAATAGGTGTTTTTTTAATAGAAGAATAGAACAACAGTATCTAAAGCGTGTATCTCACACTGACAGATGCAGACAAGGCCGCAAATTAAGTATCTTGCCCAAAAAGGGTGTTTTTTTTTAATAACAGAATATGACAGCAGTATATAATGCTTGAATTTCACACGTACAGATGCAGCAAGGGCTGTGAAATTGAGTATTTTGCACCAAAAGAGTGTTTTTTAAAACCCAGAAAATTATTGAAGTATTTCAAACTTGTTTTTAACAATCACAGATGCAGCAAAGGCTGCAATATTAAGTATTTTGCACAAAAAGGGTGATTTTTTAATACCAGAATAGCACAGCGGTATCTAAAGCCTGTATCTCACACTGAGAGATGCAGACAAGGCCGCAAATTAAGTATTTTGCCCAAAATGGGTGTTTTTTTATAGCAGAATAGCACAGCAGTATCTAAAGTGTGTATCTTACACTGACAGATACAGACAAGGCCGCAAATTAAGTATTTTGCCCAAAATGGGTGTTTTTTTATAACAGAATAGCACAGCAGTATCTAAAGCGTGCATCTCACACTGACAGATGCAGACAAGGCCGCAAATTAAGTATTTTGCCCAAAAAGGGTGTTTTTTTAATAACAGAATATGACAGCAGTATATAACGCTTGAATTTCACACTGACAGATGCAGCAAAGGCTGCAATATTAAAGGGCTTCTGTCACCCCACTAAACTCATTATTTTTTTTTGGGTACTTATAATCCCTATCCTGCGATATAGCTATACATTATTATTATTAATCATTTTCGTTCTGTAGATATGCCAAAAAATGTACTTTTATAATATGCTAATTTCCTGTCTACCAGCAAGTAGGGCGTCTACTTGCTGGTAGCAGCCGCAAAAAACCGCCCCCTCCTCTTGTTGATTGACGCCAGCCGCGATCTCTTCCTCCGGCCAGCCCTGTCAGCATTTCAAAAATCGCGCGCCTGTGTTCATTCGGCGCAGGCGCTCTGAGATAAGGAGGCTCGCCTCCTCAGCACTCCCTCAGTGCGCCTGCGCCGATGACGTCACCGAAAAAGAAGACGTCATCGGAGGAGCAAGCACGGCGTATAGGTGTGCTTGCTCCTCCTCCCATTGGTTGCTTGATGCACATGGAGGTGACTAGGAGCAGCACACCATATGTGCGGCGTCTGCGCTCCTGAACATAGAAGCCCAATGGCTTAGGTAAGTTTAGCGTAGGACCCGCCTGACCTGAGACCACCTTGGCGCTTGGTAGGCGGGCTCAGATGTGTTTTGATCAAAATATATTGGCTGAGCAACAAATGCACATATGCTGTGCTGTTGCACAGTACTTGCATAAAATGGCCGCCGCCCACCTAACTAACAGACGGATAAAAGTTATTTTTCTTGGTCACTGGGCTCAGGGCAGGGTAAAAAGATTCTGCACTGCACCCACAAAACAAAATCTAGGTAGATCGCTGAGTTAACAAGCACTTCTGATTAAAGATTCTGTCCTATTTTCTCCCTCACAGCAGCAGCATCCTATCCCTACACTAATCAGAGCAGAGTGAGGTGCAGCGCTACGTGACTCCAGCTTATATAGAGGCTGGGTCACATGATGCACTGGCTAATCACAGCCATGCCATTAGTAGGCATGGCTGTGATGGCTTCTAAGGGCACAGAGTTAAACGCTTGTTGATTGGCTGCTCTACAGCCTTTCAAAAAGTGCCAAAAAATAGCCGAACACCGAACCCGAACCCGAACTTTTACTGAAATTTACAGTTTGGGTTTGCTCAACTCTACTGAAGAGCAAATATATTTTACTTTTGCCACTAATACACGACAAAAAGGGCTTTAGAATATATAATTGCACCGCTAAATGGCAAATAGGCCCTTATTTTATTCCACTTATACACGCCACAGAAGGCTTTAGAAAATATAACTGCACCGCTGAACAGTAAATATATATTTTACTTTTGCCACTAATACACGACAAAAAGGGCTTTAGAACATATAACTGCACCGCTGAATGGTAAATAGGCCATTATTTTATTCCACTTATACACGCCACAGAAGGCTTTAGAACATATAACTGTACCGCTGAACGGCAAACATATTTTACTTTTGCCACTAATACACGGCAAAAAGGGCTTTAGAACATATAACTGCACCACTGAATGGCAAATATATTTTTCTTTTTTTCTCTTATACTGTACACTCCACAAAAGGCTTTAGAACATATAACTGCACCACTGAACGGCAAATATATTTTTCTTTTTTCAACTTATACACTTCACAAAAGGCTTTAGAACATATAACTGCACCGCTGAACGGCAAATAGGCCCTTATTTTTTTCCACTTATACACGCCACAGAAGGCATTAGAACATATAACTGCACCACTGAATGGCAGATATATTTTTCTTTTTTCCACTAATACACTTCACAAAAGGATTTAGAACAGGCATCCTCAAACTGCGGCCCTCCAGCTGTTGCAAATCTACAACTCCCAGCATGCGCGACCAGCCTACAGGTATCAGCCTACAGCAGGGCATTGTGGAAGTTGTAGTTTTACAACACCTGGAGGGCTGCAGTTTCAGGATGCCTGCTTTAGAACATATAACTGCACCGCTGAACGGAAAATATATTTTACTTTTGCCACTAATACACAACAAAAAGGGCTTTAGAACATGTAACTTTACCGCTGAATGGCAAATATATTTTTTATAAAAGAGTTGTCCAGGATTAGGAAAAGTGTTTCTTTTTTTTCTCCAGAAACAGTGCCACTATTATCTATGGATTTTGTCAACTATTACAGTCCAGCCCCATCAACATGAGCTGCCAAACCATACATAGCCTATACACAAATATGGTGCTGTATCTGGGAAAATGTTGGCTGTTTAATTCTAATCCTAATTAACCTCTTCAAAGGACATCTTTCAGCAAATTTGTACCTATGAAACTGGATGACCTGCTGCATGTGCGCTTGGCAGCTGAAGACATCTGTGTTGGTCCCATGTTCATATGTGCACGCATTGCTGAGGAAAATTAAGTTTTAATACATGCAATTGAGCCTTTAGGAGCAATGAAGGTGTTGTTGTTACTCCTAGAGGCTCTGCTCCCTCTGCAACTGCTGCACCCTCTTCACTTGATTGACAGGATCAGGAGTGATGACTTTTTAACTTTAAGGTAATGGAGATTCTTCTACTATACTGTACATACTAACACATTGTACTGCACTTTACAGAAAAATGAAGCGTTCTGGGGAGGGGAATGTGAGAGATATTGCCAATGTGTAGGAAACAATCAGGTGACCTGCATAGAGCAATCTTGTGGACCTAATGAAATCTGCAAAGTTCACAATGGTGTCAAGACTTGCGTAGCAGCAAACACGGCCATCTGCCATATTTACGGAGATCCTCACTATATAACTTTTGATGGGAAACTGTATCATTTCCAAGGAGCTTGCAATTATGCAGTAGTAGAGACCCGCGGAAACTCATCATCTGCAAACTTCTCAGTCACGACAAGGAACGAACACAGAGGAAACCCTTCCTGGACAGCAATAAATTCAGTTTCTGTTCGGATCAAT
The DNA here is from genome assembly GCF_905171765.1 of Bufo bufo. Classification (NCBI taxonomy): domain Eukaryota; kingdom Metazoa; phylum Chordata; class Amphibia; order Anura; family Bufonidae; genus Bufo; species Bufo bufo. The sequence goes on along the minus strand of NC_053392.1, from coordinate 229,894,007 downwards.
GACCTTTATATCACTATGGGGAAACATAAAGTTGTGGAGGTACAGTAAAATTCCATATTACTGCTGTTTCCAAAGTGTTAAGCAAAATGCTTATGTTAAGACTATGTTGCGCATCCTTTTTCCTTTAGGTAAATGGAAACATTATGATATTGCCTGTGACCTCAATACCTGGCATCAACATACAGTTGAGTGGTGCTTTTGTTGTCTTACAAACTGACTTTGGACTTGAAGTTAAATTTAACGGAGATCATGAACTTCTTGTCAAAGTGAATGAGAAATATAAGGAACAACTGTGTGGTCTCTGTGGCACCTACAATGGTAATCAACTGGATGATTTTCTAACTCCAGAAGGTCTAATACTATCTGATTCCAATGACTTTGGAAAAAGCTGGCGTGTTGCCGATGATAACTGGATGTAAGTAGAGAGAAAGAATTACATTTATTTTCTAGTTAGTCTTTCATTCTTCACTTTATTTTTTTATTTCAGTTTATATAATTTTGTCAAAACTTGTATATTAGAGAGCATCTACCAGCAGGATCAAACCTACTAAACCAGCCATAATGCCTGGTAGGGCTGACCCTCCTATTTAAAAACTTATCGTTCTTCCCCCAATCCATTACTGGGTTTAGAAGAAATAAGGGATTTTTAAATATGCAAATTAGGGTTTAAGTGCACTAAAGAGCTCCTTATCATCATAGCCAAGCTTCCCTAGACACTCCTCCATTGGATTGACAAGACCAGGCATTTGGTTGGAGAAATGAGTGTTCAAGTAATCAGAGAAGGAAAACTAAGGTGCACCGAGTGTCTTGGGTCTACCACTTGGTGCCTTTAAGTCCCTATTTGCATATTAAAAAGAAAAAAAATCGTATTTCTTCTAAGTTCAGCAAGGGATGGGTGGAAGAAAGGTATGTTTTAAATCAGCAGGGCCAGCCCAACCAGGCATAATGGCTGGTTTAGTATTCTTTATCCTGCTGACAGCAGCTCTTTAAAAGCAATCATCAATTCATGATTAAAGGGGTTGGCCACGTTCTGGTTAGTGTTGACCAATGTGTTTGTGAGATGACTATATGGCACTTACTAATATAGCTTTGTTGAAATTCTGCACCATTCTCTATATTTTATTCGGCTTACTCCCTTATTTACAAAGTATTTTCTGCTGTCCACGGGGAGGTCCTGTCCATAAGATGGAGAGTCATGGGACCAGGCAAATCACCTCCATGTCATGTCTCCTCCATTCAAATACACTGCACCTGCCATCTGCACTTGTTCTGTTGGGAGTTTAGTGCAGGTGCACATTTTGTGTTTGTGGCCTGCAACTGCAGTTCCATAAGCTCATGTAAGAGCTTTATTCACAAAATGTACACTATATTTAATCTAGACTATTTGTAAAGTTTCTATATTTTGAACTTAAATGCATTGCTGCAAAAAATATTAGCAAAATGTGTACATTTAGAGAATGATTACTATCCTTTTAACATCACTTATCTGTGTTTTAGCTGTGAAGATGATATTGTTGATCCCCCGCCTTGTGATCCTGCATTGGAAATCAAATATGAAGATGAATGTAGAGTCATCTTGTCAGGCAGTGGTCCTTTTAAGAACTGTCATTACCTCATTCTACCACAGTTATATTTCGAGAACTGTGTGTATGATCTCTGTGCCACAGGAGGAAGCCAGGATCAATTCTGCAATGCACTAGAGTCTTATGCTGCTGCCTGTGAAAGTGCAGGAGTCACGGTTGGAGACTGGAAAGAAGACACCATATGTAGTAAGTGCCTTATATTGTTTTATTTTTCACACAATATTAACAGCTTGTTACTGTATTTATTTGTATAGCAGATGCTTAACCGTCCAATCATTTTAATGATTTAGTCTGTACTAATAAATAATGAAATAATACAAATATCTAAGCAAATAAATATGTATACAATAAATATGGAGTAAATAAGAAGTAATATCTGCAGACCTCTCATTTTTAAATTTTTTTTTTTTTACTATGCTTTTTTATCTTATTCTCATCAGAAGTACCAACTACTACTCCCATGACAACAGCTTCTCCACCAACTACCGGTAAGTCCTTAAGTCCATCAGGTACAGTAAAAACATGTCTTAAATTAAACAGAAATATAGAAATTTAGGGGGTCATTTATGACCAGATATATGCCGCGCTTGTGTTGTATATCTGGCAAAGATTCTGGAGAAGTGGGCATGCCTGCTGGAGTTCACTGTATCTGGCCTAGTGGGATACTGCCATTCACTTCATGGCACAGACTTCATTGACTATAATGGGATCCAGCCGTTTTTTGGCATGAGCACAAGGTTTCGACTGGAGAAAAAACGGTGCATGCACCAGTTTTTGTCCGGCCAAAACCTGGCACTCATGTAAGTTATATACAAGCCAGGAATAGTGCTATACTCATGGGCAAACACATGACACTTACGCTAAAAAAAACACACCTTAGAATACTGTATGTTCCTATATTACTGTACATTCCAATGTGTTTTCCTTTTATTTATGAAGAAAGTGTTTTCAAAAGAAAAATGTACATTTAGCCTAAAAATGTAATGCCTTACTTCTTTATTGATTTAGCTATGTACATTTATGTACACATATACAGAAATATATCCACCCATTATCCATAGTGAAATAACTAGCAGTATAACAGTGACATTGATGTAATCTATCATTGTATTCACAGGTTCCTGTGAGGTCAATGGAGATCCTCATTATTACACCTTTGATAACCAGGTTCACCACTTTATGGGAAACTGCACCTACACTCTTTCTAAGCTCTGTGAACATAATGGAAATCTATCTATCTTCAATGTGGAGGCAGCTAATGAGCACAGAGGAGGAAACAGTAGAGTGTCCTATGTCAAGTATGTGAACGTGGACGTGAATGGATACAGGATCACACTGGAGAAGGACAGGGTAGTCAAGGTAAGGTTCTAGGTTTAACATGTACTTGCAGACCGCCGAACATAGTAAAAAATATGGTTGGGCCGCATAGAACTCCGCAGAGATGTTTATAGAAAGTTTTGGCTCACAAACATTGATGGAAATTACTGACCAAACACTGATGTGTGAATGGGGCGTTAGGCTGTGTAAATTCACACCTCTCTCACTAAGGCCTCATTCACACATCAGTGTTTTGGTCAGTGATTATCACCAGTGATTGTGAGCCAAAATCAGGAGTGGAGCCTCCACAGACATAAGGTAAAAGGGCTCATGCACATGAACGTATTTTCTTTCCGTGTCCGTTACATTTTTTTTGCAGACCGTATGCAGAACCATTCACTTCAATGGGTTTGCAAAAGAAAACGGAAGTTAATCCTGGTGCATTCCATTTCCATATGTCTGTATTTCCTTTCTGCAACAAAAAAGAACATGTCCTATTATTGTCCGCATTACGGACAAGGATAGTACTGATCTATTAGGGGCAATCTGTTCCGTTCAGCAAAATACGGAATGCACACGGATGTCATCCGTATTTTTTGAGGATCCGGGTTTTTTGCAAACCGTAAAATACATAAAGTCCTGTGCATGAGCCCTAAGGGAAAGCTCTGCACCTGTTCTTTGTTTAGAACCGCACCTGGGTTGGCTCACAATCACTGATGGAAATCACTGACCGAACAATAAAATTGTCAAACACATTGCAAAAGTGCAAAAAGTTACACATGAACCAGAATTTGCAACTTGTTTCTGCAAAAAAAAAAACAGGTATGCAGAGGTAGATAAATCACCTAAGATATGTATAACAAAAAAACTAAAGAAATAAAAAATTGCAAAGAAAAAACAAAAGCAAAAAGCCACCACTGGCACAAACTCTACCTACAACACCACTCATGACAACCTAAATCTATACATCACATAGTGATTACCATGACAAAAAGGCAAAGCCAACTTTACTGTAGTGGCAGTTTGTGGTACTAAATTTTTTTTTACCAAAACAATAAAAATACAGGAATAGCAAATGGCAAAATAATGTACCAGAAAAAAAGGAACAAATATTATTTAAAACACATCTTGTACCCTATTTATGCCTGGCATTAACAGAGACAGGGGCTTTATAACTACTAAAGTTAAAAAAAACTAAAAGACAATGTAAATATACATGTAATGAAAAGTAATTAACCTTATTGCGTATGACCCCAATAAAAATACAGGAATAGCAAATGGCAAAATAACCTTATTGCGTATGACCCCAATAAAAATACAGGAATAGCAAATGGCAAAATAATGTACCAGAAAAAAAGGAACAAATATTATTTAAAACACATCTTGTACCCTATTTATGCCTGGCATTAACAGAGACAGGGGCATAACCTGGAAATCATTACCAAATATAGTATAAGAACATTAAGTGCTTGGATTTCCAAGCTTAGAATAAATCGCCTCAGACAGAAACTTTAATTTAATATTCTTCTTTTAACTTCTAGGTAAATGGAAGCATTGTGCTGTTACCAAAAGCTCTAGTATCAGGTATTAATATATTCCTGAGTGGACATGATGTTCTGGTCACAACAGCATTTGGCCTAATTGTGAGATTTGATGGCAACCATAGAGTGGTAGTGACTATTCCACATGAATATACAAACAAAGTGTGTGGACTCTGTGGTAATTTCAACGGGAATAAGACTGATGACTTCCTAAACCCAGATGGAGAACTAGAGCTCGACTCCAACAGCCTTGGTAACAGTTGGCAAGTGGAGAATGACACCACGTAAGTCAGTTCTTTTTATGTACATTCAGTCTGTTAAGTTATTGTTTTGTGAATAATATATTTACTTCTGACTTCTAATCTATTGGAAAAATCAGTTCATTTATAAACTTATTTTATTGAAACATACATCTTTTCTCAATATGATATTTCCACAAATAAATGTTCTAGATTTTAATAAAATGATATTTAGAGCATAGATTTCACAGTTTCTTCTATCTTATCATTTAAAATTGAGCTCCTTATGTATTTAACTATTCTCCTTTAAGGTGTACTCCTGGGCCACCTGTTCAGCCTAACTGCACTGATGATGAAAAAGTTACTATTACCAGCAACAGCTTCTGTGGAATCATCACTGACAAAAATGGTCCATTTAAAGACTGTCATGATGTTGTAGATCCTCTGGTCTACTTTAATAACTGTTTGTATGACCTGTGTGAATTAAATCTGGATCCTGGAGCCCTGTGTGACAATCTGCAGTCCTATGTACAGTCCTGTCAGTCTAATGGAGCTGTAATCCATTCATGGAGAAATTACACTTTTTGCCGTAAGCAGAACATAAATAACGTTTTGATTGTTTTACTTGCTTGAACCAATCCTCAATCAATGAGTACGCACTCTTTAAAAAGCTTTATAACTACTAAAGTTAAAAAAAACTAAAAGACAATGTAAATATACATGTAATGAAAAGTAATTAACCTTATTGCGTATGACCCCTATTTATGTACTAAAGTTTCTAACCCTATTTCACAGCTATCAAATGTCCACCAAACAGCCATTTTGAACAGTGTGGGACAGCCTGTCCAGCTACCTGCAGGAGTCCAGGATCTCCATCTAACTGCAATCTGCCTTGCACAGAATCATGTATATGTGACCCCGGGTATGTTTTGTACAACAAGAAATGTGTGCCCAGTCTCCACTGCGGATGTTGGGAAAATGATAAGCATTATCCTGTAGGATCTGAATTTTGGAAAGATGACACCTGCTCCACAAAATGCAGATGCCCTTCACCTGGAAGCAGTTTAATCTGTAACAGTGACGGTTGTCCAAGTAGCCAGTACTGTTCAGTGACCAACGGCAATCCTGAATGTGTGTATTACACGTATGGTGTCTGCAGAGTACACAATGACCCTCATTATGAGACTTTTGATAGACAGACCCACCACTTCATGGGTCTGTGCACATATACTCTCACCAAGTTATGCACCAACTCCTCATCACTTCCATATTTTAATGTGGAAGCAAAGAATGTACACAGAGGAAATCCATCTGTTTCCTATGTGCAGAGAGTGCTTGTTGAAGTTTATGGCTACAGAATACAGATTCTGAACAAAGAAAAATCTCGCATTTTGGTAAGACCAATGTCATTGCAGGTCAATGATATTTGGACTAATCTACCAGTCATTTTGAATGGAGGTGCAGTGAAAGTGGCTATAAGTGGAAGATATGTGGTTCTAGAGACTGATTTCAAACTTGAAGTTTCTTATGACACTGATCATACCGTGGAAGTGAAATTACCCGACACATTCTCAAATAAAGTTTGCGGTATGTGTGGTAACTTCAACAACAAGAGACCAGATGACTTCCTGATGCCAAATGGACAGTTGGCCCAGAATTCTAATGAATTAGGAAATAGTTGGATAGTCTATGACAAATCTGATCCAACATGTACAGATGTACCCACTCCAACTCCACCCACCACGTGTCCTCCAGAGAAAAAGAACCTGTATGAAAGTGATACATTCTGTGGTATACTAACAAGTAAAGATGGCCTGTTTAACATATGTCACTCTGTAGTCGATCCTGACAGCTTCTTTGAAAGCTGTGTGTTTGATTTCTGTGCTTTAGATGGAGGCAAAGATGTTTTGTGTAGTGCCTTACAAGCATATGCTGATGCCTGTCAAAAACAAGGAGTCACCATTCCAAACTGGAGAAACATAACATCATGTGGTATGTATTGGCAGAATAAATTGTACTATTTCTGTAAACTGTAGCTGAAATATGAAATGTCTTTTAATTGTGGCAAATTTTATGTATTACAAATAACAGGGGGTCAAGACTGTCCAGGTAACAGCCAGTACAATGAATGTATGACCGCATGTCCCGCTACCTGCCTGGACCTACATGCTCCAGAGAAATGCAGCTCTCCTTGTGTGGAAGGGTGTGAATGTAATAATGGTTATATCCTCAGTGGAGGAATTTGCATTTCTGAAGCACAATGTGGATGTTGGTACAATGGCCAATATTACAATGTAAGTGTTGAACAACACAAACTATTTTATGCATGTTATTTGCTCTTTTACATTTTGTTTTCTGTTGTTGTTACACATACTGTATTTTCCATTTTTTTTTTACAGAGAGATGAAGAGTTCATTGAAGGAAACTGTGAGAGAAGATGTCAGTGTCAAGAAAACAATATTGTATCTTGTCTACCAATGTCTTGTCCAGAAGATGAAATCTGCAAGGTACAATATGGTTTTCTGGGCTGCTACAAACCAAGCACAGCAATCTGCCATATTTATGGAGACCCCCATTACTCTACATTTGATGGCACACTTCATCACTTCCAAGGATCGTGTAACTACACTGTGTCGGAGACTTGTGCCAATACATCGCACAGCTTTAGTGTCACTACACGCAACGAACACAGAGGTAACCCAAGCTGGACGGCCATTAGTTCTGTTGCCCTGACTGTCGACGATGTACACATTCTGATACAGAAGAACAATATTGTGCATGTAAGTCTATTGCTAATTTATTTTATTCTACCCATATTTTGCTCATAACTTCAGGAGTTATAAGATAAGAGACAAATTATAGTGATGAGCAGCAGGGGCTATATTCGAATTTCCGATACATTATGAATATTTGGGCAAATTATCATTATATATTTGCGAATTCGCAAATTCGAGATTATTTTCTTGATTGCGAAAAATCAGCAATGTAATATTCGCATAATGCGCGCGGAATACAGGCATGGGTCACATTTGCTACATTTTACAAGCTGCTTGAAGTTTCCTGAGACTGGATAAAATGGTTGGCATGGCAGAACATAAAAAATGTCTCTATATGCAGTTAGAGTGCTCCAATATATTTGCGATTGCGCTAATCGGCACCAATGATGCGAATATTTTGGCGCATTATGTGAAACTTCACATTTTAGCAGGTCTTCTTGTATGTATGGACAGCAGAACCCATCACACTACCTAACACACTGAACTGCAACAGCTACACTATGTCAAGATATAACCTACACTGACTATCTACCACTAACTATGTGTATTATATATATAAAAGCTATCTAACTATCTATCTAATGTAATGAGTGGAAAGCACAGAGCACAGCAATGACACTGCTTTCTCTCTCAGAATTTAAAAAAACTGTAGAAAATGGCTACTGAGGAGGTTCTTATATAGTAAGGGGTAGGCAGCTTTCCTATTGGTTGCTAGGGATGCTGCTAAGCTCAGACAAAGACATTGCAGCCTTCTCATTGGCCAAAAAGAAAGAAGGGAGGTTACTGATGAAAAGAAAATCTAGAATATTCGAAAATACAAATATATATCACTATATTCTAAATATTCACTAATTCTCGAAGTGCCGATATTCGCGATTAATATTCGCGATTTGAATATTCACGCCCAACACTAACAAATTACAGAATATGAGAAAAAAAAGTGCTACAGTACACATATTTTTAAGATGCCAAGAAGATGCTGTCTTATTAAAGGACTTTGGCCTCTTTCACACGGGCGTTGCGGAAAAATGTGCGGGTGCGTTACGGGAACACCCGCAATTTTTCCGCGCGAGTGCAAAACATTGTAATGCGTTTTGCACTCGCGTGAGAAAAATTGCGCATGTTTGGTACCCAAATCCGAACTTCTTCACAGAAGTTCGGGCTTGGGTTAGGTGTTCTGTAGTTTGTATTATTTCCCCTTATAACATGGTTATAAGGAAAAATAATAGCATTCTGAATAAGGAATTCTTAGTAAAACAGCGCTGGAGGGGTTAAAAAAATAAAATAAAATAATTTAACTCACCTTAGTCCACTTGATCGCGATGCCCGGCATCTCCTTCTGTCTCCTTTACTAAACAGGACCTGTGGTGAGCATTCATTACAGGTCAAGGACCTGTGGTGACGTCACTCCAGTCATCACATGATCCATCACTATGGTAAAATATCATGTGATGGATCATGTGATGACCAGAGTGACGTCACCACAGGTCCTTGACCTATAATGAATGCTCACCACAGGTCCTGTTCAGTAAAGGAGACAGAAGGAGATGCCGGGCATCGCGATCAAGTGGACTAAGGTGAGTTAAATTATTATTATTTTTTTAACCCCTCCAGCGCTATTTTACTATGCATTCTGTATTCAGAATGCTATTATTTTCCCTTATAACCATGTTATAAGTGAAAATAATAATGATCGGGTCTCCATCCCGATAGTCTCCTAGCAACCGTGCGTGAAAATCGCACCTCATCCGCACTTGCTTGCGGATGCTTGCGATATTCACGCAACCCCATTCACTTCTATGAGGCCTGCGTTGCGTGAAAAACGCAGAATATAGAACATGCTGCGATTTTCAAGCAACGCACAAGTGATGCGTGAAAATCACTTCTCATGTGAACAGCCCCATAGAAATTAATGGGTTGGTATTCAGTGCGGGTGCAATGCGTTCATCTCACGCATCGCATCCGCGCGGAATACTCGCCCATGTGAAAGGGGCCTAAGGCTGGGTTCACACGGGCGTTGCGCGAAAATGTGCGGGTGCGTTGCGGGAACACCCGCGATTTTTCCGCGTGAGTGCAAAACATTGTAATGCGTTTTGCACTTGCGTCAGAAAAATCGCGCATGTTTGGTACCCAAACCCGAACTTCTTCACAGAAGTTCGGGCTTGGGATCGGTGTTCTGTAGATTGTATTATTTCCCCTTATAACATAGTTAGAAGGGAAAATAATAGCATTCTGAATACAGAATGCATAGTAAACTAGCGCTGGAGGGTTAAAAAAAAAATAAATGTAACTCACCTTAGTCCACTTGATCGCGTAGCCCGGCATCTCCTTCTGTCTCCTTTGCTGAACAGGACCTGTGGTGAGCATTAATTACAGGAACAGGACCTTTGATAAGGTCACTCCGGTCATCACATGATCCATAACCATGGTAAAAGATCATGTGACGTACCATGTGATGACCGGAGTGACGTCATCAAAGGTCCTGTTCCTGTAATTAATGCTCACCACAGGTCCTATTCAACAAAGGAGACAGAAAGAGATGCCGGGCTACCGCGATCAAGTGGACTAAGGTGAGTTAAATTATTTTTATTTATTTTTTTAACCGCTCCAGTGCTGTTTAACTATGCATTCCTTATTCAGAATGCTATTATTTTACCTTATAACCATGTTAAAAGGGAAAATAATAATGATCGGGTCTCTATTCCGATCGTCTCCTAGCAACCGTGCGTGAAAATCGCACCGCATCCGCACTTAGTGTTCTAGTTCTGTATTGAACAACATTAGTTCACATTTTGCAGTCTGTTTTGTAAGAGCAAAAATATATTACCCCAAGATATGCTGTAAAACCTTCAGCACTCCAGCTGTTGTGAAACTACAGTTCCCAGCCTGCTCCATTAATTTCTGTGAGAGTTCTGAGAAGAGCAGAGGCAGTATGCATGCTGGAAGTTGTAGTTGCACAATAGCTGGAGTGCCAGAGGTTGCCTACCCCTGCTGTAAAACATATCTCAAAATGCTAACAGCTCAGAAAAGATTGCTGACCCAATAATCTTGTACAGAAACTAGAATAACATATATAGATAGAAAATGTTTCACTTTCTGGTTTTAAATAACAATATAGATGAGATATTCCATTTAAAATAAAGGAAACACTGGTCTTAGATTTAATCGAAGAGATATTTTTATGCTTATTGAGGTTACTCTCTTCTGTTCCTTTACAGGTTAGCAATGCTTTAGTTACTCTTCCTACGAATGTGTCTGGCATAAGTATCATAAAAAGTGGGCAGTATGTAGTAGTGAATACCAACTTTGGACTCCAAATTAAATTTAATGGAGATCATGAGTTATTTGTTATAGTGGATGAAAGATACAAAGATTTATTATGTGGTTTATGTGGCACCTACAATGACAACCGCCTTGATGACTTCATAACACCTGATGGCAGCATTGCAACTGATGTCAATGACTTTGGAAATAGCTGGCGAGTACCAGATGATGGTTGGCCGTGAGTATTGTCTTGTTCTATTTATTCATCAGATCTGTTGTCCCATTCATCTTTCACCAACTGTTTTACGATATGAGATCTAACTTTAAGCTTTTAATGTTTGTAGGTGTGACTCAACTCCTCCTCCTCCATCAACATGCCTTCCTGACATACAACAAGAGGCTGAGGCTAAATGTGAAATAATTAAACTTCTCAATGGCCCCTTTGCACAGTGTCATACTCTCATACCTTCATATCCCTACTTTGAGAGTTGTGTGTATGACCAATGTGCAACAGAAGGGAATGATGATTATTTCTGCAGTTCACTAGAGGTTTATGCTGCAGCTTGTGAAGCAATTGGAGTATCTCTTGGTGACTGGAAAAAAGATACTAACTGTGGTAAGTTAAAAAAGTCTTACTTTTATTGTATTATATTAAATATAATATATTTTACATTATAGTATACCTATTATGTTTACTTACTAGAAGTAGAAACAAGCTCAGCTTCACCCACAACATCTACTGCCACCACAACAACTGTGTCACCTACACCATGTAAATGCCTTTCCTGCCTAATATGTTTATGAAAAAAAGTAATATTATTAGATTTCTACTATAGTATCTTTATTGATATTATAAGTATTGTCAAATCCTCATGTATACATTTGTATACTTTTCTCTGGAATAGATACATGTAATATGAACTGTTCTTTTGATACTGGATTCTGTAACTGGAAGCAATCAAAAATGGATGAATTGGACTGGATACGCTGGCAAGGTTCAACACCCTCCGATCTAACAGGGCCTTCATTTGACCACACAACAGGAAGTAAGCAATTGACAAAACTATCTCAATATTAGTTGTCCCTTTTTGAACTATTACCAGCCCTTTATTATAACAAAAATTAAAACGAGTCTGAGAAGACATCATGAAAACTTTAAAAGACAATATATTTTTCATATTATTCAGATGGATACTATCTGTACATTGATGGGCGTAATTCAAATAAGGGAGACCGAGCAATGTTGGAGAGTCCTGCTGATTGTTTCACGGGAAGCCAATGCTTACAGTTCTGGTATCACATGTATGGAGTTGCACAATACATGGAGCTAAAAGTCGCTGTTTTAAGAGCAGATGGTTTGAAAGATGTGATTAGCCTAAAGGGCAATGCTGGGGATGTTTGGTATTTAGAAAAGATTTTCTTACCAGACAGTGACATCATCCAGGCAAGTGGAACCATCTTTACAGTGATTTTTTTTTTTATGGTACTTCTTTAGTGCACTAACCCAATATGATCTTATGTTGTAATATGTTGTGTTCACAGATTTTCATTGAAGGCATCATAGGTGAAGAGTTCCGCAGTGATGTGGCCATAGATGACATATCTCTTATCCCGGGACACTGTTTTGGTAAGTCATGTGATCTGGATTTTTTGCCTGAAGACTACTTTCAGTGAACTTCCAGTGAATTTCAATCAGTTTGTATGTACAGTGGGATGCGAAAGTTTGGGCAACCTTGTTAATCATCATGATTTTCCTGTATAAATCGTTGGTTGTTACAATAAAAAAAGTCAGTTAAATATATCATATAGGAGACACACACAGTGATATTTGAGAAGTGAAATTAAGTTTATTGGATTTACAGAAAGTGTGCTATAATTGTTTAAACAAAATTAGGCAGGTGCATAAATTTGGGCACCACAAAAAAGAAATGAAATCAATATTTAGTAGATCCTCCTTTTGCAGAAATTACAGCCGCTAAACGCTTCCTGTAGGTTCCAATGAGAGTCTGGATTCTGGTTGAAGGTATTTTAGACCATTCCTCTTTACAAAACATCTTTAGTTAATTCAGGTTTGATGGCTTCCGAGCATGGACAGCTCTCTTTAAGTCACACTACAGATTTTCTATTATATTCAGGTCTGGGGACTGAGATGGCCATTCCAGAACGTTGTACTTGTTCCTCTGCATAAATGCCTTAGTGGATTTTGAGCAGTGTTTAGGGTCGTTGTCTTGTTGAAAGATCCAGCTTCAGCTTTGTCACTGATTCCTGGACTTTGGTCTCCAGAATCTGCTGATACTGAGTGGAATCCATGCGTCCCTCAACTTTGACAAGATTCCTAGTCTCTGCACTGGCCACACATCCCCACAGCATGATGGAACCACCACCATATTTTACTGTAGGTAGCAGGTGTTTTTCTTGGAATGCTGTGTTCTTTTTCCTCCATGCATAACGCCCCTTTTTATGGCCAAATAACTCAATGTTAGTTTCATCAGTCCACAGCACCTTATTCGAAAATGAAGCTGGCTATTCCAAATGTGCTTTAGCCCACCTCAAGCAGCACTTTTTGTGCTGTGGGCGGAGAAAAGGCTTCCTCTGCATCACTCTCGCATACAGCCTCTCCTTGTGTAAAGTGCGCCGAATGGTTGAATAATGCACAGTGACTCCATCTGCAGCAAGATGATGTTGTAGGTCTTTGGTGCTGGTCTGTGGGTTGACTCTGACTGTTCTCACCATTCGTCGCTTCTGTCTATCCGAGATTTTTCTTGGTCTGCCACTTCGAGCCTTAACTTGAACTGAGCGTGTGGTCTTCCATTTCCTCAATATGTTCCTAACTGTGGAAACAGACAGCTGAAATCTCTGATACAGCTTTCTGTGTCCTTCCCCTAAACCATGATGGTGAACAATCTTTGTCTTCAGGTCATTTGAGAGTTGTTTTGAGACCCCCATGTTGCTACTCTTCAGAGAAAATTAAAAGAGGAGGGAAACTTACAATTGACCCCCTTAAATACTCTTTCTCATAATTGGAATCACCTGTGTATGTAGGTCAGGGGTCACTGAGCTTACCAAGCCAATTTGAGTTCCAATAATTAGTTCTAAAGGTTTTGGAATCAATAAAATGACAACAGTGCCCAAATTTATGCACCTGCATAATTTTGTTTAAACAATTATAGCACACTTTTTGTAAATCCAATAAACTTCATTTCACTTCTCAAAAATCACTGTGTGTGTCTCCTATATGATATATTTAACTGACATTTTTTATCATAACAACCAACGATTTATACAGGAAAATCATGACGATTAACAAGGTTGCCCAAACTTTCGCATCCCAATGTATATCCACATCAACTGTTTGGCTCTGTTCACATTTCTGTTTAGAGCCTCCATTCTTTTATATACAATAGCATGCATCATGTCAAAATGACGGACACCACAATGGAGCCCTACGGATCTCATTGTAATTCATTAGGGTCTGTCGGTCTGCTGTTGTTCATTGAATGGAATCTTTGAACATTGCTGTTACATTAAGCTTACAGTATCCAAACATTGAATCTAAAATGGGTATAAATTAGGTTTGTCCAAAGCAAAAAAACATAGATATGTAAATGTATCCCATAACTAAAGTAAGAATAATAAATTTTCCAATGAAAAGAACCAAAGGATTTCAGCTGATTTCAAGCCTTGAAAAATTGCACTAATTATTTTCTTTGCATTTTTTTTTATTGTCCAGATAAATTGGATTACACTTATTAAACATATGCATATTCCTTTATTTATAGATAGATTTTTATTTACTCTATTTTAATATTTAATTATGTATATTACCTTATTCTCTTCAGGACAATCAGCCACCACCCCTGCAACTACTACTACTCCAAGAACTACCAGTCAACCCATAGTTCTACCAGGTACAGCAAAAATATTTTACAAATTAGTTGGACAAGACCCAAAAGGTTTCACTTTATCTATCTAATTAAATTCTCTGTTCTAAATAATATATCAGATACATACATACATACATACATACTGTATGTTTTTTATTTTAAATTTAGGCCCCTGCACATGGTGAAGTACAGATATAAGAATTATTAACTTGAGACGTTACACATTAAAACACTTGTATTTAATGAGTTAACTCTAAGGGTAACAATTGCCACATCTTGTTATAGAAGTGCCCCTCCATAACTTGCCTTTTGGCTCCAGATATCCAAAGATAAATAGCACTACATAACTAGCTATGAAAATGCTGGCATTGTGAGTAGTGATGAGCAAAGTTTTGTAAAATTTGATTTGACTGCTTCACCGTAATTTACAAAACAATTTGCTTTGTGATTAATTACTTTGTCACGTAGCATATTTCTTTGTAAGTAGTGGGTGCAGTGACAAGGAACGGTTATTGAGTCGCTCCCCATCATTGTACCCCTCAGATGACACATTCATTGCTGATCGCTATGGGGTAGAGTAATATTAGGTCTATAATAAAAAATGTAAAAATAAAATCATATTTACCTCATCCATTTGATAGTGAATAGGGATGCGCGAACCCGAACTGTATAGTTCGGGTTCGTACTGAATTTTGGGGTGTCCGTGACACGGACCCGAACCCGAACATTTTCGTAAAAGTGTTCGGTGCTGGTGTTCTGCGCGTTCTTGGCGCTTTTTGAAAGGCTGCAAAGCAGCCAATCAACAAGCATCATACTACTTGCCCCAAGAGGCCATCACAGCCATGCCTACTATTGGCATGGCTGTGATTGGCCAGTGCAGCATGTGACCCAGCCTCTATATTAGCTTGGGTCACGTAGCGCTGCACGTCACTCTGCTGATACAAGTGTAGGGAGAGGTTGCAGCTGCGACATTAGGGCGAGATTAGGCAGATTAACTCCTCCAAAAGACTTTATTCAGTGATCGATCTACAGCTGTGGATCATTGAACTGCTGCTATTCAATTGCTCAGTGTTTTTAGGGTGCCCAGAGCGTTTTTCAGTCACTTTTTTCTGGGGTGATCGGCGGCCATTTCGTGGCTTGCTTGTGCGCAAGCACAAACTGCCACCAAGTACATTTAACCATCAATAGTGTGGTTATTTTTTGCTATATCCTACATCAGGGTCAAGCTTTCATCAAGTGCATTTAACCATCAATAGTGTGGTTATTTTTTGGACATATACTACATCAGGAGCAAGCTGACCTTGTCACCCAAGTGCATTTAACCATCAATAGTGGGGTTATTTTTTGCTATATACTACATCAGGGTCAAGCTTTCATCAAGTGCATTTAACCATCAATAGTGTGGTTATTTTTTGGCCATATACTACATCAGGGGCAAGCTGACCTTGTCACCCAAGTGCATTTAACCATAAATAGTGTGGTTATTTTTTGCTATATACTACATCAGGGTCAAGCTTTCATCAAGTGCATTTAACCATCAATAGTGTGGTTATTTTTTGGCCATATACTACATCAGGGGCAAGTTGAGCCTGTCACCCAGCGCCTAAAAACTAGGCCTCACATTTATATTAATCCAAATCTGTCATTACTGCTTTAGCTGGTCAAGTTATTTTTAGTGACCGTCAAAGCACAGTTTTTGTTCTGGGTTGAAAAACAATTCCCAAATTTGCAATTCTCAAAATTAGTGGTTTCTGCTGTATCAGGCCTACTTTAAATCTATCCCTAAAAGGGTATATTAGATTCAAGGTGCTGATAGGGTAATTCTCAAAAACTTAACACACACGCTACAGTGCAGATCTGTCACGGCTGAGCATGGGGGAAATCCTCAGCCGTGCGATGACAGAAGATGTTAGGCGGCTCGGCCAGGGGAACAGGATTAGGGAGCAGGTCACCTCCTAACACATCCCTAACCTGACCCTAACTCCTAGCTGCATGGGCCGACCTTGAAGGTAGGAGGGCCCATGCTCAGGAACCTCGGATCCCTAACTCACCCTCCGACCGGTCCCTGAACTAGGAGTCAGGGTAAGACGGTCTGTTCCTTCTGGACACGGAGGAACAGAGGTCTCACTGGCCAAGCTGCAAGGAATGGGGGAACACATACATCATACAGATATGACAGGCAAACTAAACAAGTTCCACACATACCTGTCACAGCCACGCTGACTGGAACCCATGCATGCCAACTCATGTCCTCAGAACACAAAGGGACATAGTACACATAACACACAGGTACCCAGGACATCCGTAGTTGCAATAAACAGAGACAAAGGAAAATATCAATTGAACATCATGACATAAAGTACACAGATAAAGCCATGACCACAAGGGTGGCCCCCACTGGCAGGTGATATACACAGGAGGCTGCTCCAGCTACACATGGCTGAAGCAACCCACTGAGACATGCCAAACACTGAGGCTTTATAGGCCAAGAGGCCACACCCAACAGTCAGACACACCCCGTGACTCACACACACTGAAAGGGAGTTAACCCTTCCAGCACCAGGGAAGGGAAACATAAAAAGGGAAGTGTCCAAAATGCAAACACACTGTGACTGTTGCCGCAGACAACGACATGGGTGGCAAGCGTGTCCTGGGAGTCAGCCCGAAGGCCGGGACACTGCCACCACATGTACACATACTAAACGTTGCCACGGACAGCCACAGTGAGGGGAAAGGTCCCAGTGCACAGGTAACATAAAACAGTGCACACCAAACATACATACACACACACCTAACATAAAGGAAGTCAGGTGAGACCGCATGCCAAAGCAGCAAGCTGCCTAGCGCCGCTCAGGCTGCTCTGCTGACAATTACAGAACACAACTAGTTGCCCGCGGCAACCACAAGTAAGGCCACACACAGCGACCCTCACCTGTGGTTGAACACACAAACTAAACCGCAGGCAACCGCATGCGGTATGGAGTCACGGCCAGGGCCGGCGTCATAACCCGGCATCCCCGGGCAAGTGCCGGGGCCCAATGCTCCTGGGGGGGCCCACTGAGCTGCTATGAGCACTTCCATCAATACAGATGGGAGCTCTCGCTGCTGTCAATTCACATACGCAGTACCCCTCTGGTGGGCCCTCTGAGCTGCAGAGACTCAGGACACGCCCCCTCTACACAGGACACACGCTGCCTGAGGAGAGAGACCGCAGGACTGGAGCTGGAGCAGAGAAGTGTGGAGACAGTCTGTGAGTGAGTCTGCACTGTGACTGTCTCTTCTCTGTGGGACAGACGGAAAGGGGGGGACTCTTCCATCTGTTGCTTCATTCTATTTAGTGGTTTTACTGTTTTATTAAGCAGTTTGTCTCCATGACACCTGCCCTCCCATATCCTGTCCTATATCATCCTCATGGAGCCCCTGCTGTCTCCTTTCCTCCCTCATGTATCCAGAGCTCCTGTCTCCTATTGCTGCCCTGCACAGACTTCCTGCCACTACTTGTTGTATGAATCCCCCTCAGAGCCCCTTCCACCTACTTGCTGTGTCCACCCCTCCTGTCCATCCAGGGCCCTTGTCTCACTCTGCCTCTCATTATGGTGGCATCTGAACCGCATTCACCATAAAGGACCTTCTAATGTCACAGGGTCACGTGACTGTGCCCCCCACCCTGTACTATGCCCTCTTATACCCTTTTATCTGGTCACTATATGGCGGTGTTATCACTATATGGCGGTGGTATCCAATAACTGCATGGCCATAACTGTATCCCCTTCCCTGCCCACACCACTTTTGTTAGACCTGGCATGAGTGGGAAAAGATACAGATTGCGGTGTTAAGGACCTTTGCGCCACATCTGTGTCAGAAATACGCCTAATATAGACGTATTTCTATATAATAAATGACCCCCTAATTGTATTATTATTCGGGGGTAGGGCTAATATCTTTATATTATATAGATTCTAGTGTAATATACTGTGCCCTGTATTTCCCAGTAGAAAATGATCCTTGGGAAGCACAGTCCTAATCCCTGACCACCAGGACCAGTTAGCGCTCTGTCAGTACATGGCGGCCTCCCCTCTCCGCCACACTGCTCCGCTGTGTACTGGTGCTTAGGGTACTTTCACACTTGCGTTTTTCTTTTCCGGCATAGAGTTCCGTCACACGGGCTCTATACCGGAAAAGAACTGATCAGGTATGCCCCCATGCATTCTGAATGGAGATTAATCCGTTCAGTTTGCATCAGGATGTCTTCAGTTCAGTCGTTTTGACTGATCAGGCAAAAGAGAAAACCGTAGCATGCTACGGTTTTATCTCCGGCTAAAAAAACTGAAGACTTGCCTGAATGCCGGATCCGGCATTTTTTCCCATAGGAATGTATTAGTGCCGGATCCGGAATTCAGAATGCCGGATCCGTCCTTCCGGTATGCGCATGCGCAGACTGAAAAAAAAGGTGAAAAAATAAATGCCAGATCCATTTTTGCCGAATGACACCGGAAAGACGGATCCGGCATTTCAATGCATTTTTTAGACTGATCAGGCATTTTTAAGACTGATCAGGATCCTGATCATCTTACTAATGCCATCAGTTAGCATACATTTTGCCTGATCCGAAACTGCTTGCCGGATCTCTCTGCCGCAAGTGTGAAAGTAGCCTTATTCTGACACTAGGGCTGGGTTCACATCCTATTTTTTCCATCCATTTAATGTATACCAAAAATGTCTGCGTTAACAGATGCCTCAGACTGATGCCGTACAGTGGCGTCCATTTGTATACATCAAACCGATAGGAAAAACGTACTAAATTTCGCTGTGGGGCCCAGTCAGTTCTAGCTACATCACTGCACATCTCCTTCTCTCCTCCAGGCCTGTCTCACTGCTGCAGCGGGCCGCCGTAGAGAAGGAGAGCAGGGAGCTGCGGTTAGTGAATGACAGGACCACCAGCTCCCCTGCAATGATAGGTATGTGAGGGGGCCACTGGGGGGTCATTCATCACACTGTGAGGGCCCCTTACTCAGTATAATGACTCCCAGTGCCCCCCATTTAGTATAATGATCCCCATTGACCCTCCATTTAGCATAATGACCACCAGAGCCCCCATTAAATATAATAACCCCTTGTGCCCCCTCCATACAGTATAACCCCCAGTGTGGGGGCGACTGGGGGTCATTATTCTGAATGGAGGGTCACTGTGGGGTCATTATACTGTGAGGGCCCTTTACATAGTATAATGACCCCCAGTGTCCCCCATTTAGTATAATGATCACCAATGACCCTACATTCAGTATAATCACCCCCAGAGCCCCCTCCATACAGTATTCCCCCAGTGTGGGGGCTACTGGGGGTCATTATTCTAAATGGGGGCGACTGGGGGTTATTATTCTGAATGCAGGGCCACAGGTGGTCATTATACAGTGGGGGGGGGGGATTGGGGGTTCATTATACTGTGTGAAGGGCCACTAGTAGTCATTATATTGTGTGAAGGGCCACTAGTAGTCATTATACTGTATAGGGGCCGCTGGGGGTCATTATACCGTGTAGGAGCCACAGGGGGACATGTCAATGTAAAAAAATGCCTCATGGGGGCCCACTGGGATTTATCGCCCAAGGGCCCACATGAACCTGGAGCCGGCCCTGGTCACGGCAATAGCCATGGCCGTGACAAGATCCAAGTCTAATTCTGTGATTAAACGTATACCTGTCACCCAGCGCCTAAAAAATAGGCCTCACATTTATATTCATCCAAATCTGTACTGTTTTAGCTGGTCAAGTTAGTTTTACTGTCCGTCAAAGCACAGTTTTTGTTCTGGGTTGAAAAACAATTCCCAAATTTGCAATTCTTAAAATTAGTGGTTTCTGCTGTATCAGGCCTACTTTAAATCTATCCCTAAAAGGGTATATTAGATTTAAGGTGCTGATAGGGTAATTCTCAAAAACTTAACACACACGCTACAATGCAGATCCAAGTCTAATTCTGTGATTAAACGTATACCTGTCACCCAGCGCCTAAATAATAGGCCTCACATTTATATTCAGCTAAATCTGTCATTACTGGTGTGCGTGTATTAGTGTAATACGGTACCTAAATAAATAGCCAGATAGACTTAGTGTTAGGTGTCTGTAAAAAAAGGCCTGAATTGTAATTCAATACATTGGCCCGAATAATATTTTTCTTATTGTGGTGAACGGTAACAATGAGGAAAACATCTAGTAAGGGACGCGGACGCGGACATGGTCGTGGTGGTGTTAGTGGACCCTCTGGTGCCGGGAGAGGACGTGGCCGTTCTGCCACAGCCACACGTCCTAGTGTACCAACTACCTCAGGTCCCAGTAGCCGCCAGTATTTACAGCCATATTTGGTGGGGCCCAATGCCGTTCTAAGGATGGTAAGGCCTGAGCAGGTACAGGCATTAGTCAATTGGGTGGCCGACAGTGCATCCAGCACGTTCACATTATCTCCCACCCAGTCTTCTGCAGAAAGCGCACAGATGGCGCATGAAAACCAAGCCCATCAGTCTGTCACATCACCCCCATGCATATCAGGGAAACTGTCTGAGCCTCAAGTTATGCAGCAGTCTCTTATGCTGTTTGAAGACTCTGCTGCCAGGGTTTCCCAAGGGCATCCCCCTAGCCCTTCCCCAGGGGTGGAAGAGATAGAATGCACTAACGCACAACCACTTATGTTTCCTGATGATGAGGACATGGGAATACCACCTCAGCACGTCTCTGATGATGACGAAACACAGGTGCCAACTGCTGCGTCTTTCTGCAGTGTGCAGACTGAACAGGAGGTCAGGGGTCAAGACTGGGTGGAAGACGATGCAGGGGACGATGAGGTCCTAGACCTCACATGGAATGAAGGTTGTGCCACTGACTTTCACAGTTCGGAGGAAGAGGCAGTGGTGAGACCGAGCCAACAGCGTAGCAAAAGAGGGAGCAGTAGGCAAAAGCAGAACACCTGCCGCCAAGAGACTCCGCCTGCTACTGACCGCCGCCATCTGGGACCGAGCACCCCAAAGGCAGCTTCAAGGAGTTCCCTGGCAGGGCACTTCTTCAAACATCAGAGCCTGAAGCGAGGCATTAACGTTCTGAACCTTAGCACAACCTGCATGACCAGGCACCTGCATGCAAAGCATGAATTGCAGTGGAGTAAACACCTTAAAAACAAGGCAGTCACTCAGGCTCCCCCTGCTACCTCTTCTGCTGCTGCCGCCTTGGCCTCTTCTGCTGCTGCCGCCGCCTCGGCCTCTTCCTCCGCCTCTGGAGGAACGTTGGCACCTGCCGCCCAGCAAACATGGGATGTACCACCAACACCACCACCTGCGTCACCAAGCATCTCAACCATGTCACACGGCAGCGTTCAGCTCTCCATCTCGCAAACATTTGAGAGAAAGCGTAAATTCCCACCTAGCCACCCTCGATCCCTGGCCCTGAATGCCAGCATTTCTAAACTACTGGCCTATGAAATGTTGTCATTTAGGCTGGTGGACACAGACAGCTTCAAACAGCTCATGTCGCTTGCTGTCCCACAGTATGTTGTTCCCAGCCGGCACTACTTCTCCAAGAGAGCCGTGCCTTCCCTGCACAACCAAGTATCCGATAAAATCAAGTGTGCACTGCACAACGCCATCTGTGGCAAGGTCCACCTAACCACAGATACGTGGACCAGTAAGCACGGCCAGGGACGCTATATCTCCCTAACTGCACACTGGGTAAATGTAGTGGCGGCTGGGCCCCAGGCGGAGAGTTGTTTGGCGCACGTCCTTCCGCTGCCAAGGATTGCAGGGCAAGATTCTTTGCCTCCTGTCTCCTCCTCCTCCTACTCAGCTTCCTCCTCCTCTTCTTCCACCTGCTCATCCAGTCAGCCACACACCTTCACCACCAACTTCAGCACAGCCCGGGGTAAACGTCAGCAGGCCGTTCTGAAACTCATATGTTTGGGGGACAGGCCCCACACCGCGCAGGAGTTGTGGTGGGGTATAGAACAACAGACCGACGAGTGGTTGCTGCCGGTGAGCCTCAAGCCTGGCCTGGTGGTGTGCGATAATGGGCGAAATCTCGTTGCAGCTCTGGGACTAGCCGGTTTGACGCACATCCCTTGCCTGGCGCATGTGCTGAATTTGGTGGTGCAGAAGTTCATTCACAACTACCCCGACATGTCAGAGCTGCTGCATAAAGTGCGGGCCGTCTGTTCGCGCTTCCGGCGTTCACATCCTGCCGCTGCTCGCCTGTCTGCGCTACAGCGTAACTTCGGCCTTCCCGCTCACCGCCTCATATGCGACG
The DNA here is from genome assembly GCF_905171765.1 of Bufo bufo. Taxonomy (NCBI): domain Eukaryota; kingdom Metazoa; phylum Chordata; class Amphibia; order Anura; family Bufonidae; genus Bufo; species Bufo bufo. The sequence continues at coordinate 229,871,122 of NC_053392.1, read as the reverse complement.
TGCCCACCAGGTGGAACTCCACCTTGCACATGCTGGACAGACTGTGCGAGCAGCAGCAGGCCATAGTGGAGTTTCAGCTGCAGCACGCACGGGTCAGTCGCACTGCGGAACAGCACCACTTCACCACCAATGACTGGGCCTCCATGCGAGACCTGTGTGCCCTGTTGCGCTGTTTCGAGTACTCCACCAACATGGCCAGTGGTGATGACGCCGTTATCAGCGTTACAATACCACTTCTATGTCTCCTTGAGAAAACACTTAGGGCGATGATGGAAGAGGAGGTGGCCCAGGAGGAGGAGGAGGAAGAGGGGTCATTTTTAGCACTTTCAGGCCAGTCTCTTCGAAGTGACTCAGAGGGAGGTTTTTTGCAACAGCAGAGGCCAGGTACAAATGTGGCCAGACAGGGCCCACTACTGGAGGACTAGGAGGACGAGGATGAGGAGGAGGTGGAGGAGGATGAGGATGAAGCAGGTTCACAGCGGGCTGGCACCCAACGCAGCTCGGGCCCATCACTGGTGCGTGGCTGGGGGGAAACGCAGGACGATGACGATACGCCTCCCACAAAGGACAGCTTGTCCTTACTTTTGGGCAGCCTGGCACACATGAGCGACTACATGCTGCAGTGCCTGCGCAACGACAGCAGAGTTGCCCACATTTTAACGTGTGCGGACTACTGGGTTGCCACCCTGCTGGATCCACGGTACAAAGACAATGTGCCCACCTTACTTTATGCACTGGAGCGTGAAAGTAAGATGCGCGAGTACAAGTGCACGTTGGTAGACGCGCTACTGAGAGCATTCCCAAATGTCACAGGGGAACAAGTTGAAGCCCAAGGCGAAGGCAGAGGAGGAGCAAGATGTCGCCAACGCAGCTGTGTCACGGCCAGCTCCTCTGAGGGCAGGGTTAGCATGGCAGAGATGTGGAAAAGTTTTGTCACCACGCCACAGCTAACTGCACCACCACCTGATACGGAACGTGTTAGCAGGAGGCAACATTTCAATAACACGGTGGAACAGTACCTGTGCACACCCCTCGACGTACTGACTGATGGTTCGGCCCCATTCAACTTCTGGGTCTCCAAATTGTCCACGTGGCCAGAGCTAGCCTTTTATGCCTTGGAGGTGCTGGCCTTCCCGGCGGCCAGCGTTTTGTCTGAACGTGTATTTAGCACGGCAGGGGGCGTCATTACAGACAAACGCAGCCGCCTGTCTACAGCCAATGTGGACAAGCTGACGTTCATAAAAATGAACCAGGCATGGATCCCACAGGACCTGTCCATCCCTTGTGCAGATTAGACATTAACTACCTCCCCTTAACAATATATTATTGTACTCCAGGGCACTTCCTCATTCAATCCTATTTTTATTTTCATTTTACCATTATATTGCGGGGCAACCCAAAGTTGAATGAACCTCATCTCTGTCTGGGTGCCGGGGCCTAAAAATATCTGACAGTGGCCTGTTCCAGTGGTGAGTGACATGAAGCCTGATTCTCTGCTATGACATGAAGAATGATTCTCTGCTGACATGAAGCCTGAATCTCTGTTATGGGACCTCTCTCCTCTGCCTGGGTGCCTGGGCCTAAATATGTGACAGTGGCCTGTTCCAGTGGTGGGTGAAGTGAAGCCTGATTCTCTGCTATGACATGAAAACTGATTCTCTGCTGACATGAAGCCTGAATCTCTGTTATGGGACCTCTCTCCTCTGCCTGGGTACCTGGGCCTAAATATATGACAGTGGCCTGTTCCAGTGGTGGGTGACGTGAAGCCTGATTCTCTGCTATGACATGAAGACTGATTCTCTGCTGACATGAAGCCTGAATCTCTGTTATGGGACCTCTCTCCTCTGCGTGGGTGCCGGGGCCTAAAAATATCTGACAGTGGCCTGTTCCAGTGGTGGGTGACGTGAAGCCTGATTCTCTGCTATGACATGAAGACTGATTCTCTGCTGACATGAAGCCTGAATCTCTGTTATGGGACCTCTCTCCTCTGCCTCGGTGCCTGGGTCTAAATATGTGACAGTGGCCTGTTCCAGTGGTGGGTGACGTGAAGCCTGATTCTCTGCTATGACATGAAGACTGATTCTCTGCTGACATGAAGCCTGAATCTCTGTTATGGGACCTCTCTCCTTTGCGTGGGTGCCGGGGCCTAAAAATATCTGACAGTGGCCTGTTCCAGTGGTGGGTGACGTGAAGCCTGATTCTCTGCTATGACATGAAGACTGATTCTCTGCTGACATGAAGCCTGAATCTCTGTTATGGGACCTCTCTCCTCTGTCTCGGTGCCTGGGTCTAAATATGTGACAGTGGCCTGTTCCAGTGGTGGGTGACGTGAAGCCTGATTCTCTGCTATGACATGAAGACTGATTCTCTGCTGACATGAAGCCTGAATCTCTGTTATGGGACCTCTCTCCTCTGCCTGGGTGCCTGGGCCTAAATATGTGACAATGGACTGTTCCAGTGTTGGGTGACGTTATGGGACCTCTCTCCTCTGCCTGGGTACCTGGGCCTAAATATATGACAGTGGCCTGTTCCAGTGGTGGGTGACGTGAAGCCTGATTCTCTGCTATGACATGAAGACTGATTCTCTGCTGACATGAAGCCTGAATCTCTGTTATGGGACCTCTCTCCTCTGCGTGGGTGCCGGGGCCTAAAAATATCTGACAGTGGCCTGTTCCAGTGGTGGGTGACGTGAAGCCTGATTCTCTGCTATGACATGAAGACTGATTCTCTGCTGACATGAAGCCTGAATCTCTGTTATGGGACCTCTCTCCTCTGCCTCGGTGCCTGGGTCTAAATATGTGACAGTGGCCTGTTCCAGTGGTGGGTGACGTGAAGCCTGATTCTCTGCTATGACATGAAGACTGATTCTCTGCTGACATGAAGCCTGAATCTCTGTTATGGGACCTCTCTCCTCTGTCTCGGTGCCTGGGTCTAAATATGTGACAGTGGCCTGTTCCAGTGGTGGGTGACGTGAAGCCTGATTCTCTGCTATGACATGAAGACTGATTCTCTGCTGACATGAAGCCTGAATCTCTGTTATGGGACCTCTCTCCTCTGCCTGGGTGCCTGGGCCTAAATATGTGACAATGGACTGTTCCAGTGTTGGGTGACGTAAAGCATGATTCTCTGCTAGGATATGCAGACTAATTCTCTGCTGACATGAAGCCAGATTCTCTGTTACAGGACCTCTCTCCTCTGCCTGGGTGCCTGGGCCTAAATATCTGACAATGGACTGTTCCAGTGTTGGGTGACGTAAAGCATGATTCTCTGCTAGGACATGCAGACTGATTCTCTGCTGACATGAAGCCAGATTCTCTTTTACGGGACCTCTCTCCAATTGATATTGGTTAATTTTTATTTATTTTATTTTTATTTTTATTTATTTCCCTATCCACATTTGTTTGCAGGGGATTTACCTACATGTTGCTGCCTTTTGCAGCCCTCTAGCTCTTTCCTGATCTGTTTTACAGCCTTTTTAGTGCCGAAAAGTTCGGGGTTCGGGTTCGGGACGAAGTTCGGGTCGGGTTCGGATCCCGAACCCGAACATTTTCGGAAAATTCGGCCGAACTTCTCGAACCCGAACATCCAGGTGTTCGCTCAACTCTAATCGCGAAGAGTCGGCTGTCGCCATCTTGACAGAAGATCCAGCATGAAATCTTGCATGGGCCAGTGATCATATCACCAAGTGGACCGGCTGGTGATGTCATACATCACAGCGCACTGGATTTTGCGCAGGATCTTCAATCAAGATGGGCTATTGTATGTAAAAAAAAACTGTATAGATCAATAAAACTATGCAAATCTAAACAGTTGCATTTTAGAAGAGGATATATATATATATATATATATATATATATATATATATATATTGTCAGAAGTATATAGAACAATCTTTAGATGTACCGAACTATACAAGCTCATTATACATACTGTAGAACAATAATGTGCAATAACGTATAACAAGAGAATTTATGTAATCTATCATTGTATTCATAGGTTCATGTGAGGTCAATGGAGATCCTCATTATTACACCTTTGATAACCAGGTTCACCATTTTATGGGAAACTGCACCTACACTCTTTCCAAACTGTGCGAACATAATGGAAATCTATCTGACTTCAATGTGGAAGCAGCTAATGAGCACAGAGGAGGAAATACAAGAGTATCCTATGTCAAGTATGTGAATGTGGATGTGCATGGATACAGGATCACACTGGAGAAGAACAGGGTAGTCAAGGTATGATTATAGATCCTAAGGGGGAGATTTATCAAACTGATGTAAAGTAGAACTGGTTTAGTGGCCTATAGCAACCAATCAGATTCCAGCATGTTCTATATTCTGCGTTTTTCACGCAATGCAGGCCCCATAGAAGTGAATGGGGCTGCTTGAAAATCGCAAGTAGGTGCGGATGCGGTGCGATATTCATGTACGGTTGCTAGGAGACGATCGGGATGGGGACCCGATCTTTATTATTTTCCCTTATAACATGGTTATAATGGAAAATAATAGCATTCTTAATACAGAATGCATAGTACAATAGGGCTGGAGGGTTTAAAAATAAATAAATAATAATTTAACTTACCTTAATCCACTTGTTCGCGCAGCCGGCATCTCTTCTGTCTTCTTCTTTGAGGAATAGGACATTTGATGATGTCACTACGCTCATCACATGGTCCATCACATGATCCATCACCATGGTAAAAAGATCATGTGATGGACCATGTGATGAGCGGTATGACGTCATCAAAGGTCCTATTCCTCAAAAAACAAGACAGAAGAGATAACGGCTGCGCGAACAAGTGGATTAAGGTGAGTTAAATAATTTAAAAATGTTTTTTAACCCTTCCAGTCCTATTGTACTATGCTTTTTGTATTCAGAATGCTATTATTTTCCCTTATAACCATGTTATAAGGGAAAATAATAAAATCTACACAACACCTAACCCAAACCTGAACTTCAGTGAAGAAGTCCGGGTTCGGGTCTGGGCACCAAACATGCCGATTTTTTTCACGTGCGTGCAAAACGCATTACAATGTTTTGCACGCGCGCGGAAAAAAACGCAAACATGGAACGCAATCGCAGTGAAAACTGACTTGTTTTAGTGTCAAAATCGCAATATTTTCCCTAAACGCATCCGGCCCCAATCCGCAACGCCCGTGTAAAAGAGGCCTAAGTGTTCCAAATTATTATTGCATAAGTATTGCATAAGAGCGTATAATCCTGATGAAGTGCTTGCAATTATGTTATTAATTATGGAATTATGAGTTTAGAATAAATGACTTCAGAAATTCTTCTTATATGTTATTCTCTGCATATAGGTAAATGGAAGCATTGTGACCTTACCAGAAACTCTAGTACCAGGTATTAATATATTCCTGAGTGGACATGATGTTCTGGTCACAACAGCATTTGGCCTAATTGTGAGATTTGATGGCAACCATAGAGTGGTTGTGACTATTCCACATGAATATACAAACAAAGTGTGTGGCCTCTGTGGTAATTTCAACGGGAATAAGACTGATGACTTCCTAAACCCAGATGGAGAACTAGAGCTCGACTCCAACAGCCTTGGTAACAGTTGGCAAGTGGAGAATGACACCACGTAAGTCAGTTCATTTTATGTACATTCAGTCTGTTAAGTTATTGTTTTGTGAATAATATATTTACTTCTGAATTCTAATCTATTGGAAAAATCTCTTCTATTATAAACGTATTTTATTGAAACATACATCTTTTCTCAATATGATATTTCCACAAATAAATGTTCTATATTTTAATATAATTATATTTAGTGTATAGATTTCTTAGTTTCTTCTATCTTATCATTTGAAATTGAGCCCCTTATGTATTTAACTATTCTCCTTTAAGGTGTACTCCTGGGCCACCTGTTCAGCCTAACTGCCCTGATGATGAAAAAGTTACTATTGTCAGCAACAGCTTCTGTGGAATTATCACTGACAAAAATGGTCCATTTAAAGACTGTCATGATGTTGTAGATCCTCTGGTCTACTTTAATAACTGTTTGTATGACCTGTGTGAATTAAATCTGGATCCTGGAGCCCTGTGTGACAATCTGCAGTCCTATGTACAGTCCTGTCAGTCTAATGGAGCTGTAATCCATCCATGGAGAAATGACACTTTTTGCCGTAAGCAGAACATAAATAACGTTTTGAATGTTTTACTTGCTTGAACCAATCCTCAATCAATGAGTACCCACTCTTTAAAAAGTTTTATAACTACTAAAGTTAAAAAAAAACTAAAAGACAATGTAAATATACATGTAATGAAAAGTAATTAACCTTATTGCGTATGACCCCTATTTATGTACTAAAGTTTCTAACCCTATTTCACAGCTATCAAATGTCCACCAAACAGCCATTTTGAACAGTGTGGGACAGCCTGTCCAGCTACCTGCAGGAGTCCAGGATCTCCATCTAACTGTAATCTGCCTTGCACAGAATCATGTATATGTGACCCCGGGTATGTTTTGTACAACAAGAAATGTGTGCCCAGTCTCCACTGCGGATGTTGGGAAAATGATAATCATTATCCTGTAGGATCTGAATTTTGGAAAGATGACACCTGCTCCACAAAATGCAGATGCCCTTCACCTGGAAGCAGTTTAATCTGTAACAGTGACGGTTGTCCAAGTAGCCAGTACTGTTCAGTGACCAACGGCAATCCTGAATGTGTGTATTACACGTATGGTGTCTGCAGAGTACACAATGACCCTCATTATGAGACTTTTGATAGACAGACACACCACTTCATGGGTCTGTGCACATATACTCTCACCAAGTTATGCACCAACTCCTCATCACTTCCATATTTTAATGTGGAAGCAAAGAATGTACACAGAGGAAATCCATCTGTTTCCTATGTGCAGAGAGTGCTTGTTGAAGTTTATGGCTACAGAATACAGATTCTGAACAAAGAAAAATCTCGCATTTTGGTAAGACCAATGTCATTGCAGGTCAATGATATTTGGACTAATCTACCAGTCATTTTGAATGGAGGTGCAGTGAAAGTGGCTATAAGTGGAAGATATGTGGTTCTAGAGACTGATTTCAAACTTGAAGTTTCTTATGACACTGATCATACCGTGGAAGTGAAATTACCCGACACATTCTCAAATGAAGTTTGCGGTATGTGCGGTAACTTCAACAACAAGAGACCAGACGACTTCCTGATGCCAAATGGACAGTTGGCCCAGAATTCTAATGAATTAGGAAATAGTTGGATAGTCTATGACAAATCTGATCCAACATGTACAGATGTACCCACTCCAACTCCACCCACCACGTGTCCTCCAGAGAAAAAGAACCTGTATGAAAGTGATACATTCTGTGGTATACTAACAAGTAAAGATGGCCTGTTTAACATATGTCACTCTGTAGTCGATCCTGACAGCTTCTTTGAAAGCTGTGTGTTTGATTTCTGTGCTTTAGATGGAGGCAAAGATGTTTTGTGTAGTGCCTTACAAGCATATGCTGATGCCTGTCAAAAACAAGGAGTCACCATTCCAAACTGGAGAAACATAACATCATGTGGTATGTATTGGCAGAATAAATTGTACTAATTCTGTAAACTGTAGCTGAAATATGAAATGTCTTTTAATTGTGGCCAATTTTATGTATTACAAATAACAGGGGGTCAAGACTGTCCAGGTAACAGCCAGCACAATGAATGTATGACCGCATGTCCCGCTACCTGCTTGGACCCACATGCTCCAGAGAAATGCAGCTCTCCTTGTGTGGAAGGGTGTGAATGTAATAATGGTTATATCCTCAGTGGAGGAATTTGCGTATCTGAAGCACAATGTGGATGTTGGTACAATGGCCAATATTACAATGTAAGTGTTGAACAACACAAACTATTTTATGCATGTTATTTGCTCTTTTACATTTTGTTTTCTGTTGTTACACATACTGTATTTTCCATTTTTTTTTTTACAGAGAGACGAAGAGTTCATTGAAGGAAACTGTGAGAGAAGATGTCAGTGTCAAGAAAACAATATTGTTTCTTGTCTACCAATGTCTTGTCCAGAAGATGAAATCTGCAAGGTACAAGATGGTTTTCTGGGCTGCTACAAACCAAGCACAGCAATCTGCCATATTTATGGAGACCCCCATTACTCTACATTTGATGGCACACTTCATCACTTCCAAGGATCGTGTAACTACACTGTGTCGGAGACCTGTGCCAATACATCGCACAGCTTTAGTGTCACTACACGCAACGAACACAGAGGTAACCCAAGCTGGACGGCCATTAGTTCTGTTGCCCTGATTGTCGACGATGTACACATTCTGATACAGAAGAACAATATTGTGCATGTAAGTCTATTGCTAATCTATTTTATTCTACCCATGTTTTGCTCATAACTTCAGGAGTTAAAAGATAAGAGACAAATTATAGTGATGAGCAGCAGGGGCTATATTCGAATTTCCGATACATTATGAATATTTGGGCGAATATTCGTCATATATTTGCGAATTCGCAAATTCAAGATTATTTTCTTGATTGCGAGAAATCAGCAATGTAATATTCGCGTAATGCGCATGGAATACAGGCATGGGTCACATTTGCTACATTTTACAAGCTGCTAGAAGTTTCCTGAGACTGGATAAAATGGTTGGCATGGCAGAACATTAAAAATGTCTCTATATGCAGTTAGAGTGCTCTAATATATTTGCGATTGCGCTAATCGGCACTAATGATGCAAATATTTTGGCGCATTATGTGGAACTTCACATTTTAGCAGGTCTTCTTGTATGTATGGACAGCAGAACCCATCACACTACCTAACACACTGCACTGCAACAGCTACACTATATCAAGATATAACCTACACTGACTATCTACCACTAACTATGTGTATTATATATATAAAAACTATCTAACTATCTATCTAATGTAATGAGTGGAAAGCACAAAGCACAGCAATGACACTGCTTTCTCTCTCAGAATTTAAAAAAAACTGAAGAAAATGGCTGCTGGGGAGGTTCTTATATAGTAAGGGGTAGGCAACTTTCATATTGGTTGCTAGGGATGTTGCTAAGCTCAGACAAAGACATTGCAGCCTTCTCATTGGCTCAAAAGAAAGAAGGGAGGTTACTGATGAAAAAAAAATCTAGAATATTCGAAATTACAAATATATATCACTATATTCTAAACATTCACGAATTCTCGAAGTGCCGATATTCGCGATTAATATTCGCGATTGGAATATTCACGCCCAACACTAACAAATTACAGAATATGAGAAAAAAAGTGCTACAGTACACATATTTTTAAGACGCCAAGAAGATGCTGTCTTATTAAAGGACTTTGTGTTCTAGTTCTGTATTGGACAACATTAGTTCACATTTTGCAGTCTGTTTTGTAAGAGCAAAAATATATTACCGCAAGATATGCTGTAAAACCTTCAGCACTCCAGCTGTTGTGAAACTACAGTTCCCAGCCTGCTCAATTCATTTCTGTGAGAGTTCTGAGAAGAGCAGAGGCAGTATGCATGCTGGAAGTTGTAGTTGCACAATAGCTGGAGTGCCAGAGGTTGCCTACCCCTGCTGTAAAACATATCTCAAAATGCTAACAGCTCAGAAAAGATTGCTGACCCTATAATCTTGTACAGAAACTAGAATAACATATATAAATAGAAAATAAATTGCAAACGGCAAAAATTGAATATGTTTCACTTTCTGGTTTTAAATATCAATATAGGTGAGATATTCCCTTTAAAATAAAGGAAACAATGGTCTTAGATTTAATCGAAGAGATATTTTTTATGCTTATTGAGGTTACTCTCTTCTGTTCCTTTACAGGTTAACAATGCTTTAGTTACTCTTCCTACGAATGTGTCTGGCATAAGTATCATAAAAAGTGGGCAGTATGTAGTAGTGAATACCAACTTTGGACTCCAAATTAAATTTAATGGAGATCATGAGTTATTTGTTATAGTGGATGAAAGATACAAAGATTTATTATGTGGTTTATGTGGCACCTACAATGACAACCGCCTTGATGACTTCACAACACCTGATGGCAGCATTGCAACTGATGTCAATGACTTTGGAAATAGCTGGCGAGTACCAGATGATGGTTGGCCGTGAGTATTGTCTTGTTCTATTTATTCATCAGATCTGTTGTCCCATTCATCTTTCACCAACTGTTTTACAATATGAGATCTAACTTTAAGCTTTTAATGTTTGTAGGTGTGACTCAACTCCTCCTCCTCCATCAACATGCCTTCCTGACATACAACAAGAGGCTGAGGCTAAATGTGAAATAATTAAGCTTCTCAATGGCCCCTTTGCACAGTGTCATGCTCTCATACCTCCATATCACTACTTTGAGAGTTGTGTGTATGACCAATGTGCAACAGAAGGGAATGATGATTATTTCTGCAGTTCACTAGAGGTTTATGCTGCAGCTTGTGAAGCAATTGGAGTATCTCTTGGTGACTGGAAAAAAGATACTAACTGTGGTAAGTTAAAAAAGTCTTACTTTTATTGTATTATATTAAATATACTATATTTTACATTATAGTCTACCTATTATGTTTACTTACTAGAAGTAGAAACAAGCTCAGCTTCACCCACAACATCTACTGCCACCACAACAACTGTGTCACCTACACCATGTAAATGCCTTTCCTGCCTAATATGTTTATGAAAAAAAGTAATATGTATAGATTTCTACTATAGTATCTTTATTGATATTATAAGTATTGTCAAATCCTCATGTATACATTTGTATACTTTTCTCTGGAATAGATACATGTAATATGAACTGTTCTTTTGATACTGGATTCTGTAACTGGAAGCAATCAAAAATGGATGAATTGGACTGGATACGCTGGCAAGGTTCAACACCCTCCGATCTAACAGGGCCTTCATTTGACCACACAACAGGAAGTAAGCAATTGACAAAACTATCTCAAAATTAGTTGTCCCTTTTTGAACTATTACCAGCCCTTTATTATAACAAAAATTAAAACGAGTCTGAGAAGACATCATGAAAACTTTAAAAGACAATATATTTTTCATATTATTCAGATGGATACTATCTGTACATTGATGGGCGTAATTCAAATAAGGGAGACCGAGCAATGTTGGAGAGTCCTGCTGATTGTTTCACGGGAAGCCAATGCTTACAGTTCTGGTATCACATGTATGGAGTTGCACAATACATGGAGCTAAAAGTCGCTGTTTTAAGAGCAGATGGTTTGAAAGATGTGATTAGCCTAATGGGCAATGCTGGGGATGTTTGGTATTTAGAAAAGATTTTCTTACCAGACAGTGACATCATCCAGGCAAGTGGAACCATCTTTACAGTGATTTTTTTTATTTTTTTTTATGGTACTTCTTTAGTGCACTAACCCAATATGATCTTATGTTGTAATATGTTGTGTTCACAGATTTTCATTGAAGGCATCATAGGTGAAGATTTCCGCAGTGATGTGGCCATAGATGACATATCTCTTATCCCGGGACACTGTTTTGGTAAGTCATGTGATCTGGATTTTTTGCCTGAAGACTACTTTCAGTGAACTTCCAGTGAATTTCAATCAGTTTATATGTACAGCGGGATGCGAAAGTTTGGGCAACCTTGTTAATCATCATGATTTTCCTGTATAAATCGTTGGTTGTTACAATAAAAAAAGTCAGTTAAATATATCATATAGGAGACACACACAGTGATATTTGAGAAGTGAAATTAAGTTTATTGGATTTACAGAAAGTGTGCTATAATTGTTTAAACAAAATTAGGCAGGTGCATAAATTTGGGCACCACAAAAAAGAAATGAAATCAATATTTAGTAGATCCTCCTTTTGCAGAAATTACAGCCTCTAAACGCTTCCTGTAGGTTCCAATGAGAGTCTGGATTCTGGTTGAAGGTATTTTAGACCATTCCTCTTTACAAAACATCTTTAGTTAATTCAGGTTTGATGGCTTCCGAGCATGGACAGCTCTCTTTAAGTCACACCACAGATTTTCTATTATATTCAGGTCTGGGGACTGAGATGGCCATTCCAGAACGTTGTACTTGTTCCTCTGCATAAATGCCTTAGTGGATTTTGAGCAGTGTTTAGGGTCGTTGTCTTGTTGAAAGATCCAGCTTCAGCTTTGTCACTGATTCCTGGACTTTGGTCTCCAGAATCTGCTGATACTGAGTGGAATCCATGCGTCCCTCAACTTTGACAAGATTCCTAGTCTCTGCACTGGTCACACATCCCCACAGCATGATGGAACCACCACCATATTTTACTGTAGGTAGCAGGTGTTTTTCTTGGAATGCTGTGTTCTTTTTCCTCCATGCATAACGCCCCTTGTTATGGCCAAATAACTCAATTTTAGTTTTTATCAGTCCACAGCACCTTATTCGAAAATGAAGCTGGCTATTCCAAATGTGCTTTAGCCCACCTCAAGCAGCACTTTTTGTGCTGTGGGCGGAGAAAAGGCTTCCTCTGCATCACTCTCGCATACAGCCTCTCCTTGTGTAAAGTGCGCCGAATGGTTGTATAATGCACAGTGACTCCATCTGCAGCAAGATGATGTTGTAGGTCTTTGGTGCTGGTCTGTGGGTTGACTCTGACGGTTCTCACCATTCGTCGCTTCTGTCTATCCGAGATTTTTCTTGGTCTGCCACTTCGAGCCTTAACTTGAACTGAGCGTGTGGTCTTCCATTTCCTCAATATGTTCCTAACTGTGGAAACAGACAGCTGAAATCTCTGAGACAGCTTTCTGTGTCCTTCCCCTAAACCATGATGGTGAACAATCTTTGTCTTCAGGTGATTTGAGAGTTGTTTTGAGACCCCCATGTTGCTACTCTTCAGAGAAAATTAAAAGAGGAGGGAAACTTACAATTGACCCCCTTAAATACTCTTTCTCATAATTGGAATCACCTGTGTATGTAGGTCAGGGGTCACTGAGCTTACCAAGCCAATTTGAGTTCCAATAATTAGTTCTAAAGGTTTTGGAATCAATAAAATGACAACAGTGCCCAAATTTATGCACCTGCCTAATTTTGTCTAAACAATTATAGCACACTTTTTGTAAATCCAATAAACTTCATTTCACTTCTCAAAAATCACTGTGTATGTCTCCTATATGATATATTTAACTGACATTTTTTATCATAACAACCAACGATTTATACAGGAAAATCATGACGATTAACAAGATTAACTTTCGCATCCCACTGTATATCCACATCAACTGTTTGGCTCTGTTCACATTTCTGTTTAGAGCCTCCATTCTTTTATATACAATAGCATGCATCATGTCAAAATGACGGACACCACAATGGAGCCCTACGGATCTCATTGTAATTCATTAGGGTCTGTCGGTCTGCTGTTGTTCATTGAATGGAATCTTTGAACATTGCTGTTACATTAAGCTTACAGTATCCAAACATTGAATCTAAAATGGGTATAAATTAGGTTTGTCCAAAGCAAATAAACATAGATATGTAAATGTATCACATAACTAAAGTAAGAATAATAATTTTTCCAATGAAAAGAACCAAAGGATTTCAGCTGATTTCAAGCCTTGAAAAATTGCACTAATTATTTTCTTTGCATTTTTTTTTATTGTCCAGATAAATTGGATTACACTTATTAAACATATGCATATTCCTTTATTTATAGATAGATTTTTATTTACTCTATTTTTATATTTTATTATGTATATTACCTTATTCTCTTCAGGACAATCAGCCACCACCCCTGCAACTACTACTACTCCAAGAACTACCAGTCAACCCATAGTTCTACCAGGTACAGCAAAAATATTTTACAAATTAGTTGGACAAGACCCAAAAGGTTTCACTTTATCTATCTAATTAAATTCTCTGTTCTAAATAATATATCAGATACATAATACTGTATGTTTTTTATTTTAAATTAAGGCCCCTGCACAAGGTAAAGTACAGATATAAGAATTATTAACTTGAGACGTTACACATTAAAACACTTGTATTTAATGAGTTAACTCTCAGGGTAACAATTGCCACATTTTGTTATAGAAGTGCCCCTCCATAACTTGCCTTTTGGCTCCAGATATCCACGATGAATAGCACTACATAACTAGCTATGAAAATGCTGGCATTGTGAGTAGTGATGAGCAAAGTTTTGTAAAATTTGATTTGGCTGCTTCACCGTATTTTACAAAACAATTTGCTTTGTGATTAATTACTTTGTCACGTAGCATATTTCTTTGTAAGTAGTGGGTGCAGTGACAAGGAACGGTTATTGAGTCGCTCCCCATCATTGTACCCCTCAGATGACACATTCATTGCTGATCGCTATGGGGTAGAGTAATATTAGGTCTATAATAAAAAAATTTAAAATAAAATCATATTTACCTCCTCCATTTGATCGTGAATAGGGATGAGCGAACCCGAACTGTATAGTTCGGGTTCGTACCGAATTTTGGGGTGTCCGTGACACGGACCCGAACATTTTCGTAAAAGTCCGGGTTCGGTGTTCGGCGCTTTCTTGGCGCTTTTTGAAAGGCTGCAAAGCAGCCAATCAACAAGCATCATACTACTTGCCCCAAGAGGCCATCACAGCCTTGCCTACTATTGGCATGGCTGTGATTGGCCAGTGCAGCATGTGACCCAGCCTCTATATAAGCTTGGGTCACGTAGCGCTGCACGTCACTCTGCTGATACAAGTGTAGGGAGAGGTTGCAGCTGCGACGTTAGGGAGAGATTAGGCAGATTAACTCCTCCAAAAGACTTCATTCAGTGATCGATCTACAGCTGTGGATCATTGAACTGCTGCTATTCAATTGCTCAGTGTTTTTAGGGTGCCCAGAGCGTTTTTCAGTCACTTTTTTCTGGGGTGATCGGCGGCCATTTTGTGGCTTGCTTGTGCGCCAGCACAAGCTGCCACCAAGTACATTTAACCATCAATAGTGTGGTTATTTTTTGCTATATCCTACATCAGGGTCAAGCTTTCATCAAGTGCATTTAACCATCAATAGTGTGGTTATTTTTTGGCCATATACTACATCAGGGGCAAGCTGACCTTGTCACCCAAGTGCATTTAACCATCAATAGTGTGGTTATTTTTTGCTATATCCTACATCAGGGTCAAGCTTTCATCAAGTGCATTTAACCATCAATAGTGTGGTTATTTTTTGGCCATATACTACATCAGGGGCAAGCTGACCTTGTCACCCAAGTGCATTTAACCATAAATAGTGTGGTTATTTTTTACTATATCCTACATCAGGGTCAAGCTTTCATCAAGTGCATTTAACCATCAATAGTGTGGTTATTTTTTGGCCATATACTACATCAGGGGCAAGTTGAGCCTGTCACCCAGCGCCTAAAAAATAGGCCTCACATTTATATTAATCCAAATCTGTCATTACTGCTTTAGCTGGTCAAGTTATTTTTAGTGACCGTCAAAGCACAGTTTTTGTTCTGGGTTGAAAAACAATTCCCAAATTTGCAATTCTCAAAATTAGTGGTTTCTGCTGTATCAGGCCTACTTTAAATCTATCCCTAAAAGGGTATATTAGATTCAAGGTGCTGATAGGGTCATTCTCAAAAACTTAACACACACGCTACAGTGCAGATCCAAGTCTAATTCTGTGATTAAACGTATACATGTCACCCAGCGCCTGAAAAATAGGCCTCACATTTATATTCATCCAAATCTGTACTGTTTTAGCTGGTCAAGTTAGTTTTACTGTCCGTCAAAGCACAGATTTTGTTCTGGGTTGAAAAACAATTCCCAAATTTGCAATTCTCAAAATTAGTGGTTTCTGCTGTATCAGGCCTACTTTAAATCTATCCCTAAAAGGGTATATTAGATTCAAGGTGCTGAAAGGGTAATTCTCAAAAACTTAACACACACGCTACAGTGCAGATCTGTCACGGCTGAGGATGGGGGAAATCCTCAGCCGTGCGATGACAGAAGATGTTAGGCGGCTCGGCCAGGGGAACAGGATTAGGGAGCAGGTCACCTCCTAACACATCCCTAACCTGACCCTAACTCCTAGCTGCATGGGCCGACCTTGAAGGTAGGAGGGCCCATGCTCAGGAACCTCGGATCCCTAACTCACCCTCCGACCGGTCCCTGAACTAGGAGTCAGGGTAAGACGGTCTGTTCCTTCTGGACACGGAGGAACAGAGGTCTCACTGGCCAAGCTGCAAGGAATGGGGGAACACATACAACATACAGATATGACAGGCGAACTAAACAAGTTCCACACATACCTGTCACAGCCACGCTGACTGGAACCCATGCATGCCAACTCATGTCCTCAGAACACAAAGGGATATAGCACACATAACACACAGGTACCCAGGACATCCGTAGTTGCAATAAACAGAGACAAAGGAAAACATCAACTGAACATCATGACATAAAGTACACAGATAAAGCTATGACCACAAGGGTGGCCCCCACTGGCAGGTGATATACACAGGAGGCTGCTCCAGCTACACATGGCTGAAGCAACCCACTGAGACATGCCAAACACTGAGGCTTTATAGGCCAAGAGGCCACACCCAACAGTCAGACACACCCCGTGACTCACACACACTGAAAGGGAGTTAACCCTTCCAGCACCAGGGAAGGGAAACATAAAAAGGGAAGTGTCCAAACTACAAACACACTGTGACTGTTGCCGCAGACAACGACATGGGTGGCAAGCGTGTCCTGGGAGTCAGCCTGAAGGCCGGGACACTGCCACCACATGTACACATACTAAACGTTGCCACGGACAGCCACAGTGAGGGGAAAGGTCCCAGTGCACAGGTAACATAAAACAGTGCACACCAAACATACATACACACACACCTAACATAAAGGAAGTCAGGTGAGACCGCATGCCAAAGCAGCAAGCTGCCTAGCGCCGCTCAGGCTGCTCTGCTGACAATTACAGAACACAACTAGTTGCCCACGGCAACCACAAGTGAGGCCACACACAGCGACCCTCACCTGTGGTTGAACACACAAATTAAAGTCACGGCAATAGCCATGGCCGTGACAAGATCCAAGTCTAATTCTGTGATTAAACGTATACCTGTCACCCAGCGCCTAAAAAATAGGCCTCACATTTATATTCATCCAAATCTGTACTGTTTTAGCTGGTCAAGTTAGTTTTACTGTCCGTCAAAGCACAGTTTTTGTTCTGGGTTGAAAAACAATTCCCAAATTTGCAATTCTCAAAATTAGTGGTTTCTGCTGTATCAGGCCTACTTTAAATCTATCCCTAAAAGGGTATATTAGATTCAAGGTGCTGATAGGGTAATTCTCAAAAACTTAACACACACGCTACAGTGCAGATCCAAGTCTAATTCTGTGATTAAACGTATACCTGTCACCCAGCGCCTAAATAATAGGCCTCACATTTATATTCAGCTAAATCTGTCATTACTAGTGTGCGTGTATTAGTGTAATACGGTACCTAAATAGATAGCCAGATAGACTTAGTGTTAGGTGTCTGTAAAAAAAGGCCTGAATTTTAATTCAATACATTGGCCCGAATAATATTTTTCTTATTGTGGTGAACGGTAACAATGAGGAAAACATCTAGTAAGGGACGCGGACGCGGACATGGTCGTGGTGGTGTTAGTGGACCCTCTGGTGCTGGGAGAGGACGTGGCCGTTCTGCCACAGCCACACGTCCTAGTGTACCAACTACCTCAGGTCCCAGTAGCCGCCAGTATTTACAGCCATATTTGGTGGGGCCCAATGCCGTTCTAAGGATGGTAAGGCCTGAGCAGGTACAGGCATTAGTCAATTGGGTGGCCGACAGTGCATCCAGCACGTTCACATTATCTCCCACACAGTCTTCTGCAGAAAGCGCACAGATGGCGCATGAAAACCAAGCCCATCAGTCTGTCACATCACCCCCATGCATATCAGGGAAACTGTCTGAGCCTCAAGTTATGCAGCAGTCTCTTATGCTGTTTGAAGACTCTGCTGGCAGGGTTTCCCAAGGGCATCCACCTAGCCCTTCCCCAGGGGTGAAAGAGATAGAATGCACTAACGCACAACCACTTATGTTTCCTGATGATGAGGACATGGGAATACCACCTCAGCACGTCTCTGATGATGACGAAACACAGGTGCCAACTGCTGCGTCTTTCTGCAGTGTGCAGACTGAACAGGAGGTCAGGGATCAAGACTGGGTGGAAGACGATTCAGGGGACGATGAGGTCCTAGACCCCACATGGAATGAAGGTCGTGCCACTGACTTTCACAGTTCGGAGGAAGAGGCAGTGGTGAGACCGAGCCAACAGCGTAGCAAAAGACAAAGAGGGAGCAGTAGGCAAAAGCAGAACACCCGCCGCCAAGAGACTCCGCCTGCTACTGACCGCCGCCATCTGGGACCGAGCACCCCAAAGGCAGCTTCAAGGAGTTCCCTGGCATGGCACTTCTTCAAACAATGTGCTGACGACAAGACCCGAGTGGTTTGCACGCTGTGCCATCAGAGCCTGATGCGAGGCATTAACGTTCTGAACCTTAGCACAACCTGCATGACCAGGCACCTGCATGCAAAGCATGAACTGCAGTGGAGTAAACACCTTAAAACAAGGAAGTCACTCAGGCTCCCCCTGCTACCTCTTCTGCTGCTGCCGCCTCGGCCTCTTCTGCTGCTGCTGCCGCCTCGGCCTCTTCCTCCGCCTCTGGAGGAACGTTGGCACCTGCCGCCCAGCAAACCTGGGATGTACCACCAACACCACCACCTGCGTCACCAAGCATCTCAACCATGTCACACGGCAGCATTCAGCTCTCCATCTCACAAACATTTGAGAGAAAGCGTAAATTCCCACCTAGCCACCCTCGATCCCTGGCCCTGAATGCCAGCATTTCTAAACTACTGGCCTATGAAATGCTGTCATTTAGGCTGGTGGACACAGACAGCTTCAAACAGCTCATGTCGCTTGCTGTCCCACAGTATGTTGTTCCCAGCCCGCACTACTTCTCCAAGAGAGCCGTGCCTTCCCTGCACAACCAAGTATCCGATAAAATCAAGTGTGCACTGCGCAACGCCATCTGTGGCAAGGTCCACCTAACCACAGATACGTGGACCAGTAAGCACAGCCAGGGACGCTATATCTCCCTAACTGCACACTGGGTAAATGTAGTGGCGGCTGGGCCCCAGGCGGAGAGCTGTTTGGCGCACGTCCTTCCGCTGCCAAGGATTGCAGGGCAAGATTCTTTGCCTCCTGTCTCCTCCTCCTCCTACTCAGCTTCCTCCTCCTCTTCTTCCACCTGCTCATCCAGTCAGCCACACACCTTCACCACCAACTTCAGCACAGCCCGGGGTAAACGTCAGCAGGCCGTTCTGAAACTCATATGTTTGGGGGACAGGCCCCACACCGCGCAGGAGTTGTGGTGGGGTATAGAACAACAGACCGACGAGTGGTTGCTGCCGGTGAGCCTCAAGCCTGGCCTGGTGGTGTGCGATAATGGGCGAAATCTCGTTGCAGCTCTGCCTGGCGCATGTGCTGAATTTGGTGGTGCAGAAGTTCATTCACAACTACCCCGACATGTCAGAGCTGCTGCATAAAGTGCGGGCCGTCTGTTCGCGCTTCCGGTGTTCACATCCTGCCGCTGCTCGCCTGTCTGCGCTACAGCGTAACTTCGGCCTTCCCGCTCACCGCCTCATATGCGACGCGCCCACCAGGTGGAACTCCACCTTGCACATGCTGGACAGACTGTGCGAGCAGCAGCAGGCCATAGTGGAGTTTCAGCTGCAATCACGCACGGGTCAGTCGCACTGCGGAACAGCACCACTTCACCACCAATGACTGGGCCTCCATGCGAGACCTGTGTGCCCTGTTGCGCTGTTTCGAGTACTCCACCAACATGGCCAGTGGCGATGACGCCGTTATCAGCGTTACAATACCACTTCTATGTCTCCTTGAGAAAACACTTAGGGCGATGATGGAAGAGGAGGTGGCCCAGGAGGAGGAGGAGGAAGAGGGGTCATTTTTAGCACTTTCAGGCCAGTCTCTTCGAAGTGACTCAGAGGGAGGTTTTTTGCAACAGCAGAGGCCAGGTACAAATGTGGCCAGACAGGGCCCACTACTGGAGGACGAGGAGGACGAGGATGAGGAGGTGGTGGAGAAGGATGAGGATGAAGCAGGTTCACAGCGGGCTGGCACCCAACGCAGCTCGGGCCCATCACTGGTGCGTGGCTGGGGGGAAACGCAGGACGATGACGATACGCCTCCCACAGAGGACAGCTTGTCCTTACCTCTGGGCAGCCTGGCACACATGAGCGACTACATGCTGCAGTGCCTGCGCAACGACAGTAGAGTTGCCCACATTTTAACGTGTGCGGACTACTGGGTTGCCACCCTGCTGGATCCACGGTACAAAGACAATGTGCCCACCTTACTTCATGCACTGGAGCGTGATAGTAAGATGCACGAGTACAAGCGCACGTTGGTAGACGCGCTACTGAGAGCATTCCCAAATGTCACAGGGGAACAAGTGGAAGCCCAAGGCGAAGGCAGAGGAGGAGCAAGAGGTCGCCAACGCAGCTGTGTCACGGCCAGCTCTTCTGAGGGCAGGGTTAGCATGGCAGAGATGTGGAAAAGTTTTGTCACCACGCCACAGCTAACTGCACCACCACCTGATACGGAACGTGTTAGCAGGAGGCAACATTTCAATAACACGGTGGAACAGTACCTGTGCACACCCCTCGACGTACTGACTGATGGTTCGGCCCCATTCAACTTCTGGGTCTCCAAATTGTCCACGTGGCCAGAGCTAGCCTTTTATGCCTTGGAGGTGCTGGCCTGCCCGGCGGCCAGCGTTTTGTCTGAACGTGTATTCAGCACGGCAGGGGGCGTCATTACAGACAAACGCAGCCGCCTGTCTACAGCCAATGTGGACAAGCTGACTTTCATAAAAATGAACCAGGCATGGATCCCACAGGACCTGTCCATCCCTTGTGCAGTTTAGACATTAACTACCTTCCCTTAACAATATATTATTGTACTCCAGGGCACTTCCTCATTCAATCCTATTTTTATTTTCATTTTACCATTATATTGCGGGGCAACCCAAAGTTGAATGAACCTCTCCTCTGTCTGGGTGCCGGGGCCTAAAAATATCTGACAGTGGCCTGTTACAGTGGTGGGTGACATGAAGCCTGATTCTCTGCTATGACATGAAGAATGATTCTCTGCTGACATGAAGCCTGAATCTCTGTTATGGGACCTCTCTCCTCTGCCTGGGTGCCTGGGCCTAAATATGTGACAGTGGCCTGTTCCAGTGGTGGGTGACGTGAAGCCTGATTCTCTGTTATGACATGAAGACTGATTCTCTGCTGACATGAAGCCTGAATCTCTGTTATGGGACCTCTCTCCTCTGCCTGGGTGCCTGGGCCTAAATATGTGACAGTGGCCTGTTCCAGTGGTGGGTGACGTGAAGCCTGATTCTCTGCTATGACATGAAGACTGATTCTCTGCTGACATGAAGCCTGAATCTCTGTTATGGGACCTCTCTCCTCTGCCTGGGTGCCGGGGCCTAAAAATATCTGACAGTGGCCTGTTCCAGTGGTGGGTGACGTGAAGCCTGATTCTCTGCTATGACATGAAGACTGATTCTCTGCTGACATGAAGCCTGAATCTCTGTTATGGGACCTCTCTCCTCTGCCTCGGTGCCTGGGCCTAAATATGTGACAGTGGCCTGTTCCAGTGGTGGGTGACGTGAAGCCTGATTCTCTGCTATGATATGAAGACTGATTCTCTGCTGACATGAAGCCTGAATCTCTGTTATGGGACCTCTCTCCTCTGCCTGGTTGCCAGGGCCTAAATATCTGACAGTGGCCTGTTCCAGTGGTGGGTGACGTGAAGCCTGATTCTCTGCTATGACATGAAGACTGATTCTCTGCTGACATGAAGCCTGAATCTCTGTTATGGCACCTCTCTCCTCTGCCTGGGTGCCTGGGCCTAAATATGTGACAATGGACTGTTCCAGTGTTAGGTGACGTAAAGCATGATTCTCTGCTAGGATATGCAGACTGATTCTCTGCTGACATGAAGCCAGATTCTCTGTTACAGGACCTCTCTCCTCTGCCTGGGTGCCTTGGCCTAAATATCTGACAATGGACTGTTCCAGTGTTGGGTGACGTAAAGCATGATTCTCTGCTAGGACATGCAGACTGATTCTCTGCTGACATGAAGCCAGATTCTCTTTTACGGGACCTCTTTCCTCTGCCTCGGTGCCTGGGCCTAAATATCTGACAATGGACTGTTCCAGTGTTGGGTGACGTAAAGCATGATTCTCTGCTAGGACATGCAGACTGATTCTCTGCTGACATGAAGCCAGATTCTCTGTTACGGGACCTCTCTCCTCTGCCTGGGTGCCTGGGCCTAAATATCTGACAATGGACTGTTCCAGTGTTGGGTGACGTAAAGCATGATTCTCTGCTAGGACATGCAGACTGATTCTCCGCTGACACGAAGCCAGATTCTCTGTTACGGGACCTCTCTCCTCTGCCTGGGTGCCTGGACCTAAATATCTGACAATGGACTGTTCCAGTGTTAAGTGACGTAAAGCCTGATTCTCTGCTATGACATGCAGACTGATTCTCTGCTGACATGAAGCTAGATTCTCTGTTACGGGACCTCTCTCCTCTGCCTGGGTGCCTGGGCCTAAATATCTGACAATGGACTGTTCCAGTGTTGGGTGACGTAAAGCATGATTCTCTGCTAGGACATGCTGACTGATTCTCTGCTGACATGAAGCCAGATTCTCTGTTACGGGACCTCTCTCCTCTGCCTGGGTGCCTGGGCCTAAATATCTGACAATGGACTGTTCCAGTGTTGGGTGACGTAAAGCATGATTCTCTGCTAGGACATGCAGACTGATTCTCTGCTGACATGAAGCCAGATTCTCCGTTACGGGACCTCTCTCCTATGCCTGGGTGCCTGGGCCTAAATATCTGACAATGGACTGTTCCAGTGTTGGGTGACGTAAAGCATGATTCTGTGCTAGGACATGCAGACTGATTCTCTGCTGACATGAAGTCACATTCTCTGTTACGGGACCTCTCTCCTCTGCCTGGGTGCCTAGGCCTAAATATCTGACAATGGACTGTTTCAGTGTTGGGTGACGTAAAGCATGATTCTCTGCTAGGACATGCAGACTGATTCTCTGCTGACATGAAGACACATACTCTGTTACGGGACCTCTCTCCTCTGCCTGGGTGCCTGGGCCTAAATATCTGACAATGGACTGTTCCAGTGTTGGGTGACGTAAAGCCTGATTCTCTGCTATGACATGCAGACTGATTCTCTGCTGACATGAAGCCAGATTCTCTGTTACGGGACCTCTCTCCTCTGCCTGGGTGCCTGGGCCTAAATATCTGACAATGGACTGTTCCAGTGTTGGGTGACGTAAAGCATGATTCTCTGCTAGGACATGCAGACTGATTCTCTGCTGACATGAAGCCACATTCTCTGTTACGGGACCTCTCTCCTCTGCCTGGGCCTAAATATCTGACAATGGACTGTTCCAGTGTTGGGTGACGTAAAGCATGATTCTCTGCTAGGACATGCAGACTGATTCTCTGCTGACATGAAGCCAGATTCTCTGTTACGGGACCTCTCTCCTCTGCCTGGGTGCCTGGGCCTAAATATCTGACAATTGACTGTTCCAGTGTTGGGTGACGTAAAGCATGATTCTCTGCTAGGACATGCAGACTGATTCTCTGCTGACATGAAGCCAGATTCTCTGTTTCGGGACCTCTCTCCTCTGCCTGGGTGCCTGGGCCTAAATATCTGAAAATGGACTGTTCCAGTGTGGGGTGACGCATGATTCTCTGCTATGACATGCAGACTGATTCTCTGCTGACATGAAGCCAGATTCTCTGTTACGGGACCTCTCTCCTCTGCCTGGGTGCCGGGGCCTAAATATATGACAATGGACTGTTACTGTGGTGGGTGACGTGAAGCCAGATTCTCTGCTGACGTGAAGCCAGATTCTCTGCTATGGGACCTCTCTCCAATTGATATTGGTTAATTTTTATTTATTTTATTTTTATTTTAATTTATTTCCCTATCCACATTTGTTTGCAGGGGATTTACCTACATGTTGCTGCCTTTTGCAGCCCTCTAGCTCTTTCCTGATCTGTTTTACAGCCTTTTTAGTGCCGAAAAGTTCAGGGTTCGGGTTCGGGACGAAGTTCGGGTCGGGTTCGAATCCCGAACCCGAACATTTTCGGGAAGTTCGGCCGAACTTCTCGAACCCGAACATCCAGGTGTTCGCTCAACTCTAATCGTGAAGAGTCGGCTGTCGCCATCTTGACAGAAGATCCAGCATGAAATCTTGCATGGGCCAGTGGTCATGTCACCAAGTTGACCGGCTGGTGATGTCATACATCACAGCGCACTGGATTTTGCGCAGGATCTTCAATCAAGATGGGCTATTGTATGTAAAAAAAATGTATAGATCAATAAAACTATGCAAATCTAAACAGTTGCATTTTAGAAGAGGATATATATATATTGTCAGAAGTATATAGAACAATCTTTAGATGTACCGAACTATACAAGCTCATTATACATACTGTAGAACAATAATGTGCAATAACGTATAACAAGAGAATTGATGTAATCTATCATTGTATTCATAGGTTCATGTGAGGTCAATGGAGATCCTCATTATTACACCTTTGATAACCAGGTTCACCATTTTATGGGAAACTGCACCTACACTCTTTCCAAACTGTGCGAACATAATGGAAATCTATCTGACTTCAATGTGGAAGCAGCTAATGAGCACAGAGGAGGAAATACAAGAGTATCCTATGTCAAGTATGTGAATGTGGATGTGCATGGATACAGGATCACACTGGAGAAGAACAGGGTAGTCAAGGTATGATTATAGATCCTAAGGGGGAGATTTATCAAACTGATGTAAAGTAGAACTGGTTTAGTGGCCTATAGCAACCAATCAGATTCCAGCATGTTCTATATTCTGCGTTTTTCACGCAATGCAGGCCCCATAGAAGTGAATGGGGCTGCTTGAAAATCGCAAGTAAGTGCGGATGCGGTGCGATTTTCATGTACGGTTGCTAGGAGACGATCGGGATGGGGACCCGATCTTTATTATTTTCCCTTATAACATGGTTATAAGGGAAAATAATAGCATTCTGAATACAGAATGCATAGTACAATAGGGCTGGAGGGGTTAAAAATAAATAAATAATAATTTAACTCACCTTAATCCACTTGTTCGCGCAGCCGGCATCTCTTCTGTCTTCTTCTTTGAGGAATAGGACATTTGATGACGTCACTATGCTCATCACATGGTCCATCACATGATCCATAACCATGGTAAAAAAGATCATGTGATGGACCATGTGATGAGCGGTATGACATCATCAAAGGTCCTATTCCTCAAAAAATAAGACAGAAGAGATACCGGCTGCGCGAACAAGTGGATTAAGGTGAGTTAAATTATTTAAAAATATTTTTTAACCCTTCCAGCCCTATTGTACTATGCTTTCTGTATTCAGAATGCTATTATTTTCCCTTATAACCATGTTATAAGGGAAAATAATAAAATCTACACAACACCTAACCCAAACCTGAACTTCAGTGAAGAAGTCCAGGTTCGGGTCTGGGCACCAAACATGCCGATTTTTTTCACGTGCGTGCAAAACGCATTACAATGTTTTGCACGCGCGCGGAAAAAAACGCAAACATGGAACGCAATCGCAGTGAAAACTGACTTGTTTTACTGTCAAAATCGCAATATTTTCCCTAAACGCATCCGGCCCCAATCCGCAACGCCCGTGTAAAAGAGGCCTAAGTGTTCCGAATTATTATTGCATAAGTATTGCATAAGAGCGTATAATCCTGATGAAGTGCCTGCAATTATGTTATTAATTATGGAATTATGAGTTTAGAATAAAAGACCTCAGATATTCTTCTTATATGTTATTCTCTGCATATAGGTAAATGGAAGCATTGTGACCTTACCAGAAACTCTAGTACCAGGTATTAATATATTCCTGAGTGGACATGATGTTCTGGTCACAACAGCATTTGGCCTAATTGTGAGATTTGATGGCAACCATAGAGTGGTAGTGACTATTCCACATGAATATACAAACAAAGTGTGTGGACTCTGTGGTAATTTCAACGGGAATAAGACTGATGACTTCCTAAACCCAGATGGAGAACTAGAGCTCGACTCCAACAGCCTTGGTAACAGTTGGCAAGTGGAGAATGACACCATGTAAGTCAGTTCATTTTATGTACATTCAGTCTGTTAAGTTATTGTTTTGTGAATAATATATTTACTTCTGAATTCTAATCTATTGGAAAAATCTCTTCTATTATAAACGTATTTTATTGAAACATACATCTTTTCTCAATATGATATTTCCACAAATAAATGTTCTATATTTTAATATAATTATATTTAGTGTATAGATTTCTTAGTTTCTTCTATCTTATCATTTGAAATTAAGTCCCTTATGTATTTAACTATTCTCCTTTAAGGTGTACTCCTGGGCCACCTGTTCAGCCTAACTGCACTGATGATGAAAAAGTTACTATTGTCAGCAACAGCTTCTGTGGAATCATCACTGACAAAAATGGTCCATTTAAAGACTGTCATGATGTTGTAGATCCTCTGGTCTACTTTAATAACTGTTTGTATGACCTGTGTGAATTAAATCTGGATCCTGGAGCCCTGTGTGACAATCTGCAGTCCTATGTACAGTCCTGTCAGTCTAATGGAGCTGTAATCCATCCATGGAGAAATGACACTTTTTGCCGTAAGCAGAACATAAATAACGTTTTGAATGTTTTACTTGCTTGAACCAATCCTCAATCAATGAGTACCCACTCTTTAAAAAGCTTTATAACTACTAAAGTTTAAAAAAAACTAAAAGACAATGTAAATATACATGTAATGAAAAGTAATTAACCTTATTGCGTATGACCCCTATTTATGTACTAAAGTTTCTAACCCTATTTCACAGCTATCAAATGTCCACCAAACAGCCATTTTGAACAGTGTGGGACAGCCTGTCCAGCTACCTGCAGGAGTCCAGGATCTCCATCTAACTGCAATCTGCCTTGCACAGAATCATGTATATGTGACCCCGGGTATGTTTTGTACAACAAGAAATGTGTGCCCAGTCTCCACTGCGGATGTTGGGAAAATGATAAGCATTATCCTGTAGGATCTGAATTTTGGAAAGATGACACCTGCTCCACAAAATGCAGATGCCCTTCACCTGGAAGCAGTTTAATCTGTAACAGTGACGGTTGTCCAAGTAGCCAGTACTGTTCAGTGACTAACGGCAATCCTGAATGTGTGTATTACACGTATGGTGTCTGCAGAGTACACAATGACCCTCATTATGAGACTTTTGATAGACAGACCCACCACTTCATGGGTCTGTGCACATATACTCTCACCAAGTTATGCACCAACTCCTCATCACTTCCATATTTTAATGTGGAAGCAAAGAATGTACACAGAGGAAATCCATCTGTTTCCTATGTGCAGAGAGTGCTTGTTGAAGTTTATGGCTACAGAATACAGATTCTGAACAAAGAAAAATCTCGCATTTTGGTAAGACCAATGTCATTGCAGGTCAATGATATTTGGACTAATCTACCAGTCATTTTGAATGGAGGTGCAGTGAAAGTGGCTATAAGTGGAAGATATGTGGTTCTAGAGACTGATTTCAAACTTGAAGTTTCTTATGACACTGATCATACCGTGGAAGTGAAATTACCCGACACATTCTCAAATGAAGTTTGCGGTATGTGCGGTAACTTCAACAACAAGAGACCAGACGACTTCCTGATGCCAAATGGACAGTTGGCCCAGAATTCTAATGAATTAGGAAATAGTTGGATAGTCTATGACAAATCTGATCCAACATGTACAGATGTACCCACTCCAACTCCACCCACCACGTGTCCTCCAGAGAAAAAGAACCTGTATGAAAGTGATACATTCTGTGGTATACTAACAAGTAAAGATGGCCTGTTTAACATATGTCACTCTGTAGTCGATCCTGACAGCTTCTTTGAAAGCTGTGTGTTTGATTTCTGTGCTTTAGATGGAGGCAAAGATGTTTTGTGTAGTGCCTTACAAGCATATGCTGATGCCTGTCAAAAACAAGGAGTCACCATTCCAAACTGGAGAAACATAACATCATGTGGTATGTATTGGCAGAATAAATTGTACTAATTCTGTAAACTGTAGCTGAAATATGAAATGTTATTTAATTGTGGCCAATTTTATGTATTACAAATAACAGGGGGTCAAGACTGTCCAGGTAACAGCCAGCACAATGAATGTATGACCGCATGTCCCGCTACCTGCTTGGACCCACATGCTCCAGAGAAATGCAGCTCTCCTTGTGTGGAAGGGTGTGAATGTAATAATGGTTATATCCTCAGTGGAGGAATTTGTGTTTCTGAAGCACAATGTGGATGTTGGTACAATGGCCAATATTACAATGTAAGTGTTGAACAACACAAACTATTTTATGCATGTTATTTGCTCTTTTACATTTTGTTTTCTGTTGTTACACATACTGTATTTTCCATTTTTTTTTTACAGAGAGACGAAGAGTTCATTGAAGGAAACTGTGAGAGAAGATGTCAGTGTCAAGAAAACAATATTGTTTCTTGTCTACCAATGTCTTGTCCAGAAGATGAAATCTGCAAGGTACAAGATGGTTTTCTGGGCTGCTACAAACCAAGCACAGCAATCTGCCATATTTATGGAGACCCCCATTACTCTACATTTGATGGCACACTTCATCACTTCCAAGGATCGTGTAACTACACTGTGTCGGAGACCTGTGCCAATACATCGCACAGCTTTAGTGTCACTACACGCAACGAACACAGAGGTAACCCAAGCTGGACGGCCATTAGTTCTGTTGCCCTGATTGTCGACGATGTACACATTCTGATACAGAAGAACAATATTGTGCATGTAAGTCTATTGCTAATCTATTTTATTCTACCCATATTTTGCTCATAACTTCAGGAGTTAAAAGATAAGAGACAAATTATAGTGATGAGCAGCAGGGGCTATATTCGAATTTCCGATACATTATGAATATTTGGGCGAATATTCGTCATATATTTGCGAATTCGCAAATTCAAGATTATTTTCTTGATTGCGAGAAATCAGCAATGTAATATTCGCGTAATGCGCATGGAATACAGGCATGGGTCACATTTGCTACATTTTACAAGCTGCTAGAAGTTTCCTGAGACTGGATAAAATGGTTGGCATGGCAGAACATTAAAAATGTCTCTATATGCAGTTAGAGTGCTCTAATATATTTGCGATTGCGCTAATCGGCACTAATGATGCAAATATTTTGGCGCATTATGTGGAACTTCACATTTTAGCAGGTCTTCTTGTATGTATGGACAGCAGAACCCATCACACTACCTAACACATTGCACTGCAACAGCTACACTATATCAAGATATAACCTACACTGACTATCTACCACTAACTATGTGTATTATATATATATAAGCTATCTAACTATCTATCTAATGTAATGAGGGGAAAGCACAAAGCACAGCAATGACACTGCTTTCTCTGTCAGAATTTTAAAAAACTGTAGAAAATGGCTGCTGGGGAGGTTCTTATATAGTAAGGGGTAGGCAACTTTCATATTGGTTGCTAGGGATGTTGCTAAGCTCAGACAAAGACATTGCAGCCTTCTCATAGGCCCAAAAGAAAGAAGGGAGGTTACTGATGAAAACAACATCTAGCATATTCGAAATTACAAATATATATCACTATATTCTAAACATTCACGAATTCTCGAAGTGCCGATATTCGCGATTAATTTTCGCGATTGGAATATTCACGCCCAACACTAACAAATTACAGAATATGAGAAAAAAAGTGCTACAGTACACATATTTTTAAGATGCCAAGAAGATGCTGTCTTATTAAAGGACTTTGTGTTCTAGTTCTGTATTGGACAACATTAGTTCACATTTTGCAGTCTGTTTTGTAAGAGCAAAAATATATTACCGCAAGATATGCTGTAAAACCTTCAGCACTCCAGCTGTTGTGAAACTACAGTTCCCAGCCTGCTCAATTCATTTCTGTGAGAGTTCTGAGAAGAGCAGAGGCAGTATGCATGCTGGAAGTTGTAGTTGCACAATAGCTGGAGTGCCAGAGGTTGCCTACCCCTGCTGTAAAACATATCTCAAAATGCTAACAGCTCAGAAAAGATTGCTGACCCTATAATCTTGTACAGAAACTAGAATAACATATATAAATAGAAAATAAATTGCACACGGCAAAAATTGAATATGTTTCACTTTCTGGTTTTAAATAACAATATAGGTGAGATATTCCCTTTAAAATAAAGGAAACAATGGTCTTAGATTTAATCGAAGAGATATTTTTTATGCTTATTGAGGTTACTCTCTTCTGTTCCTTTACAGGTTAACAATGCTTTAGTTACTCTTCCTACGAATGTGTCTGGCATAAGTATCATAAAAAGTGGGCAGTATGTAGTAGTGAATACCAACTTTGGACTCCAAATTAAATTTAATGGAGATCATGAGTTATTTGTTATAGTGGATGAAAGATACAAAGATTTATTATGTGGTTTATGTGGCACCTACAATGACAACCGCCTTGATGACTTCACAACACCTGATGGCAGCATTGCAACTGATGTCAATGACTTTGGAAATAGCTGGCGAGTACCAGATGATGGTTGGCCGTGAGTATTGTCTTGTTCTATTTATTCATCAGATCTGTTGTCCCATTCATCTTTCACCAACTGTTTTACAATATGAGATCTAACTTTAAGCTTTTAATGTTTGTAGGTGTGACTCAACTCCTCCTCCTCCATCAACATGCCTTCCTGACATACAACAAGAGGCTGAGGCTAAATGTGAAATAATTAAGCTTCTCAATGGCCCCTTTGCACAGTGTCATGCTCTCATTCCTCCATATCACTACTTTGAGAGTTGTGTGTATGACCAATGTGCAACAGAAGGGAATGATGATTATTTCTGCAGTTCACTAGAGGTTTATGCTGCAGCTTGTGAAGCAATTGGAGTATCTCTTGGTGACTGGAAAAAAGATACTAACTGTGGTAAGTTAAAAAAGTCTTACTTTTATTGTATTATATTAAATATACTATATTTTACATTATAGTCTACCTATTATGTTTACTTACTAGAAGTAGAAACAAGCTCAGCTTCACCCACAACATCTACTGCCACCACAACAACTGTGTCACCTACACCATGTAAATGCCTTTCCTGCCTAATATGTTTATGAAAAAAAGTAATATGTATAGATTTCTACTATAGTATCTTTATTGATATTATAAGTATTGTCAAATCCTCATGTATACATTTGTATACTTTTCTCTGGAATAGATACATGTAATATGAACTGTTCTTTTGATACTGGATTCTGTAACTGGAAGCAATCAAAAATGGATGAATTGGACTGGATACGCTGGCAAGGTTCAACACCCTCCGATCTAACAGGGCCTTCATTTGACCACACAACAGGAAGTAAGCAATTGACAAAACTATCTCAAAATTAGTTGTCCCTTTTTGAACTATTACCAGCCCTTTATTATAACAAAAATTAAAACGAGTCTGAGAAGACATCATGAAAACTTTAAAAGACAATATATTTTTCATATTATTCAGATGGACACTATCTGTACATTGATGGGCGTAATTCAAATAAGGGAGACCGAGCAATGTTGGAGAGTCCTGCTGATTGTTTCACGGGAAGCCAATGCTTACAGTTCTGGTATCACATGTATGGAGTTGCACAATACATGGAGCTAAAAGTCGCTGTTTTAAGAGCAGATGGTTTGAAAGATGTGATTAGCCTAATGGGCAATGCTGGGGATGTTTGGTATTTAGAAAAGATTTTCTTACCAGACAGTGACATCATCCAGGCAAGTGGAACCATCTTTACAGTGATTTTTTTTTTTTTATGGTACTTCTTTAGTGCACTAACCCAATATGATCTTATGTTGTAATATGTTGTGTTCACAGATTTTCATTGAAGGCATCATAGGTGAAGATTTCCGCAGTGATGTGGCCATAGATGACATATCTCTTATCCCGGGACACTGTGTTGGTAAGTCATGTGATATGGATTTTTTGCCTGAAGACTACTTTCAGTGAACTTCCAGTGCATTTCAATCAGTTTGTATGTACAGTGGGATGCGAAAGTTTGGGTAACCTTGTTAATCATCATGATTTTCCTGTATAAATCACTGGTTGTTACGATAAAAAATGTCAGTTAAATATATCATATAGGAGACACACACAGTGATATTTGACAAGGGAAATTAAGTTTATTGGATTTACAGAAAGTGTGCTATAATTGTTTAAACAAAATTAGGCAGGTGCATAAATTTGGGCACCACAAAAAAAGAAATGAAATCAATATTTAGTAGATCCTCCTTTTGCAGAAATTACAGCCTCTAAACGCTTCCTGTAGGTTCCAATGAGAGTCTGGATTCTGGTTGAAGGTATTTTAGACCATTCCTCTTTACAAAACATCTTTAGTTCATTCAGGTATGATGGCTTCCGAGCATGGACAGCTCTCTTTAAGTCACACCACAGATTTTCTATTATATTCAGGTCTGGGGACTGAGATGGCCATTCCAGAACGTTGTACTTGTTCCTCTGCATAAATGCCTTAGTGGATTTTTAGCAGTGTTTAGGGTCGTTGTCTTGTTGAAAGATCCAGCTTCAGCTTTGTCACTGATTCCTGGACTTTGGTCTCCAGAATCTGCTGATACTGAGTGGAATCCATGCGTCCCTCAACTTTGACAAGATTCCTAGTCTCTGCACTGGCCACACATCCCCACAGCATGATGGAACCACCACCATATTTTACTGTAGGCAGCAGGTGTTTTTCTTGGAATGCTGTGTTCTTTTTCCTCCATGCATAACGCCCCTTGTTATGGCCAAATAATAGAGTTGAGCGAACACCTGGATGTTCGGGTTCGAGAAGTTCGGCCGAACTTCCCGGAAATGTTCGGGTTCGGGATCCGAACCCGATCCGAACTTCGTCCCGAACCCGAACCCCATTAAAGTCAATGGGGACCCGAACTTTTGGGCACTAAAAAGGCTGTAAAACAGCCCAGGAAAGAGCTAGAGGGCTGCAAAAGGCAGCAACATGTAGGTAAATCCCCTGCAAACAAATGTGGATAGGGAAATGAATTAAAATTAAAATAAAAAAAATAAAAATGAACCAATATCAATTGGACAGAGGTCCCATAGCAGAGAATCTGGCTTCACATCAGCAGAGAATCAGTCTCTTCAAGCCATAGCAAAGAATCTGGCTTCATGTCAGCACAGAATCAGTCTCTTCATGCCATAGCAGAGAATCTGGCTTCATGTCAGCGCAGAATCAGTCTTCATGTCATAGCAGAGAATCAGGCTTCACGTCACCCACCACTGGAACAGGCCACTGTCACACATTTAGGCCCCGGCACCCAGACAGAGGAGAGCGGTCCCGTAACAGAGAATCTGGCCTTATGTCAGCGCAGAATCTGTCTTCATGTCATAGCAGAGAATCAGGCTTCACGTCACCCACCACTGGAACAGGCCACTGTCACACATTTAGGCCCAGGCACCCAGGCAGAGGAGAGAGGTCCCGTAACAGAGAATCTGGCCTTATGTCAGCGCAGAATCTGTCTTCATGTCATAGCAGAGAATCAGGCTTCACGTCACCCACCACTGGAACAGGCCACTGTCACACATTTAGGCCCAGGCACCCAGGCAGAGGAGAGAGGTCCCGTAACAGAGAATCTGGCCTTATGTCAGCGCAGAATCTGTCTTCATGTCATAGCAGAGAATCAGGCTTCACGTCACCCACCACTGGAACAGGCCACTGTCACACATTTAGGCCCAGGCACCCAGGCAGAGGAGAGAGGTCCCGTAACAGAGAATCTGGCCTTATGTCAGCGCAGAATCTGTCTTCATGTCATAGCAGAGAATCAGGCTTCACGTCACCCACCACTGGAACAGGCCACTGTCACACATTTAGGCCCAGGCACCCAGGCAGAGGAGAGAGGTCCCGTAACAGAGAATCTGGCCTTATGTCAGCGCAGAATCTGTCTTCATGTCATAGCAGAGAATCAGGCTTCACGTCACCCACCACTGGAACAGGCCACTGTCACACATTTAGGCCCAGGCACCCAGAGAGAGGAGAGCGGTCCCGTAACAGAGAATCTGGCCTTATGTCAGCGCAGAATCTGTCTTCATGTCATAGCAGAGAATCAGGCTTCACGTCACCCACCACTGGAACAGGCCACTGTCACACATTTAGGCCCAGGCACCCAGGCAGAGGAGAGAGGTCCCGTAACAGAGAATCTGGCCTTATGTCAGCGCAGAATCTGTCTTCATGTCATAGCAGAGAATCAGGCTTCACGTCACCCACCACTGGAACAGGCCACTGTCACACATTTAGGCCCAGGCACCCAGGCAGAGGAGAGAGGTCCCGTAACAGAGAATCTGGCCTTATGTCAGCGCAGAATCTGTCTTCATGTCATAGCAGAGAATCAGGCTTCACGTCACCCACCACTGGAACAGGCCACTGTCACACATTTAGGCCCAGGCACCCAGGCAGAGGAGAGAGGTCCCGTAACAGAGAATCTGGCCTTATGTCAGCGCAGAATCTGTATTCATGTCATAGCAGAGAATCAGGCTTCACGTCACCCACCACTGGAACAGGCCACTGTCACACATTTAGGCCCAGGCACCCAGGCAGAGGAGAGAGGTCCCGTAACAGAGAATCTGGCCTTATGTCAGCGCAGAATCTGTCTTCATGTCATAGCAGAGAATCAGGCTTCACGTCACCCACCACTGGAACAGGCCACTGTCACACATTTAGGCCCAGGCACCCAGGCAGAGGAGAGAGGTCCCGTAACAGAGAATCTGGCCTTATGTCAGCGCAGAATCTGTCTTCATGTCATAGCAGAGAATCAGGCTTCACGTCACCCACCACTGGAACAGGCCACTGTCACACATTTAGGCCCAGGCACCCAGGCAGAGGAGAGAGGTCCCGTAACAGAGAATCTGGCCTTATGTCAGCGCAGAATCTGTCTTCATGTCATAGCAGAGAATCAGGCTTCACGTCACCCACCACTGGAACAGGCCACTGTCACACATTTAGGCCCCGGCACCCAGGCAGAGGAGAGAGGTCCCGTAACAGAGAATCTGGCCTTATGTCAGCGCAGAATCTGTCTTCATGTCATAGCAGAGAATCAGGCTTCACGTCACCCACCACTGGAACAGGCCACTGTCACACATTTAGGCCCAGGCACCCAGGCAGAGGAGAGAGGTCCCGTAACAGAGAATCTGGCCTTATGTCAGCGCAGAATCTGTCTTCATGTCATAGCAGAGAATCAGGCTTCACGTCACCCACCACTGGAACAGGCCACTGTCACACATTTAGGCCCAGGCACCCAGGCAGAGGAGAGAGGTCCCGTAACAGAGAATCTGGCCTTATGTCAGCGCAGAATCTGTCTTCATGTCATAGCAGAGAATCAGGCTTCACGTCACCCACCACTGGAACAGGCCACTGTCACACATTTAGGCCCAGGCACCCAGGCAGAGGAGAGAGGTCCCGTAACAGAGAATCTGGCCTTATGTCAGCGCAGAATCTGTCTTCATGTCATAGCAGAGAATCAGGCTTCACGTCACCCACCACTGGAACAGGCCACTGTCACACATTTAGGCCCAGGCACCCAGGCAGAGGAGAGAGGTCCCGTAACAGAGAATCTGGCCTTATGTCAGCGCAGAATCTGTATTCATGTCATAGCAGAGAATCAGGCTTCACGTCACCCACCACTGGAACAGGCCACTGTCACACATTTAGGCCCAGGCACCCAGGCAGAGGAGAGAGGTCCCGTAACAGAGAATCTGGCCTTATGTCAGCGCAGAATCTGTCTTCATGTCATAGCAGAGAATCAGGCTTCACGTCACCCACCACTGGAACAGGCCACTGTCACACATTTAGGCCCAGGCACCCAGGCAGAGGAGAGAGGTCCCGTAACAGAGAATCTGGCCTTATGTCAGCGCAGAATCTGTATTCATGTCATAGCAGAGAATCAGGCTTCACGTCACCCACCACTGGAACAGGCCACTGTCACACATTTAGGCCCAGGCACCCAGGCAGAGGAGAGAGGTCCCGTAACAGAGAATCTGGCCTTATGTCAGCGCAGAATCTGTCTTCATGTCATAGCAGAGAATCAGGCTTCACGTCACCCACCACTGGAACAGGCCACTGTCACACATTTAGGCCCAGGCACCCAGGCAGAGGAGAGAGGTCCCGTAACAGAGAATCTGGCCTTATGTCAGCGCAGAATCTGTATTCATGTCATAGCAGAGAATCAGGCTTCACGTCACCCACCACTGGAACAGGCCACTGTCACACATTTAGGCCCAGGCACCCAGGCAGAGGAGAGAGGTCCCGTAACAGAGAATCTGGCCTTATGTCAGCGCAGAATCTGTCTTCATGTCATAGCAGAGAATCAGGCTTCACGTCACCCACCACTGGAACAGGCCACTGTCACACATTTAGGCCCAGGCACCCAGGCAGAGGAGAGAGGTCCCGTAACAGAGAATCTGGCCTTATGTCAGCGCAGAATCTGTCTTCATGTCATAGCAGAGAATCAGGCTTCACGTCACCCACCACTGGAACAGGCCACTGTCACACATTTAGGCCCAGGCACCCAGGCAGAGGAGAGAGGTCCCGTAACAGAGAATCTGGCCTTATGTCAGCGCAGAATCTGTATTCATGTCATAGCAGAGAATCAGGCTTCACGTCACCCACCACTGGAACAGGCCACTGTCACACATTTAGGCCCAGGCACCCAGGCAGAGGAGAGAGGTCCCGTAACAGAGAATCTGGCCTTATGTCAGCGCAGAATCTGTCTTCATGTCATAGCAGAGAATCAGGCTTCACGTCACCCACCACTGGAACAGGCCACTGTCACACATTTAGGCCCAGGCACCCAGGCAGAGGAGAGAGGTCCCGTAACAGAGAATCTGGCCTTATGTCAGCGCAGAATCTGTCTTCATGTCATAGCAGAGAATCAGGCTTCACGTCACCCACCACTGGAACAGGCCACTGTCACACATTTAGGCCCAGGCACCCAGGCAGAGGAGAGAGGTCCCGTAACAGAGAATCTGGCCTTATGTCAGCGCAGAATCTGTCTTCATGTCATAGCAGAGAATCAGGCTTCACGTCACCCACCACTGGAACAGGCCACTGTCACACATTTAGGCCCAGGCACCCAGGCAGAGGAGAGAGGTCCCGTAACAGAGAATCTGGCCTTATGTCAGCGCAGAATCTGTCTTCATGTCATAGCAGAGAATCAGGCTTCACGTCACCCACCACTGGAACAGGCCACTGTCACACATTTAGGCCCAGGCACCCAGGCAGAGGAGAGAGGTCCCGTAACAGAGAATCTGGCCTTATGTCAGCGCAGAATCTGTCTTCATGTCATAGCAGAGAATCAGGCTTCACGTCACCCACCACTGGAACAGGCCACTGTCACACATTTAGGCCCAGGCACCCAGGCAGAGGAGAGAGGTCCCGTAACAGAGAATCTGGCCTTATGTCAGCGCAGAATCTGTCTTCATGTCATAGCAGAGAATCAGGCTTCACGTCACCCACCACTGGAACAGGCCACTGTCACACATTTAGGCCCAGGCACCCAGGCAGAGGAGAGAGGTCCCGTAACAGAGAATCTGGCCTTATGTCAGCGCAGAATCTGTCTTCATGTCATAGCAGAGAATCAGGCTTCACGTCACCCACCACTGGAACAGGCCACTGTCACACATTTAGGCCCAGGCACCCAGGCAGAGGAGAGAGGTCCCGTAACAGAGAATCTGGCCTTATGTCAGCGCAGAATCTGTCTTCATGTCATAGCAGAGAATCAGGCTTCACGTCACCCACCACTGGAACAGGCCACTGTCACACATTTAGGCCCAGGCACCCAGGCAGAGGAGAGAGGTCCCGTAACAGAGAATCTGGCCTTATGTCAGCGCAGAATCTGTCTTCATGTCATAGCAGAGAATCAGGCTTCACGTCACCCACCACTGGAACAGGCCACTGTCACACATTTAGGCCCAGGCACCCAGGAAGAGGAGAGAGGTCCCGTAACAGAGAATCTGGCCTTATGTCAGCGCAGAATCTGTATTCATGTCATAGCAGAGAATCAGGCTTCACGTCACCCACCACTGGAACAGGCCACTGTCACACATTTAGGCCCCGGCACCCAGACAGAGGAGAGCGGTCCCGTAACAGAGAATCTGGCCTTATGTCAGCGCAGAATCTGTCTTCATGTCATAGCAGAGAATCAGGCTTCACGTCACCCACCACTGGAACAGGCCACTGTCACACATTTAGGCCCAGGCACCCAGGCAGAGGAGAGAGGTCCCGTAACAGAGAATCTGGCCTTATGTCAGCGCAGAATCTGTCTTCATGTCATAGCAGAGAATCAGGCTTCACGTCACCCACCACTGGAACAGGCCACTGTCACACATTTAGGCCCAGGCACCCAGGCAGAGGAGAGAGGTCCCGTAACAGAGAATCTGGCCTTATGTCAGCGCAGAATCTGTCTTCATGTCATAGCAGAGAATCAGGCTTCACGTCACCCACCACTGGAACAGGCCACTGTCACACATTTAGGCCCAGGCACCCAGGCAGAGGAGAGAGGTCCCGTAACAGAGAATCTGGCCTTATGTCAGCGCAGAATCTGTCTTCATGTCATAGCAGAGAATCAGGCTTCACGTCACCCACCACTGGAACAGGCCACTGTCACACATTTAGGCCCCGGCACCCAGAGAGAGGAGAGCGGTCCCGTAACAGAGAATCTGGCCTTATGTCAGCGCAGAATCTGTCTTCATGTCATAGCAGAGAATCAGGCTTCACGTCACCCACCACTGGAACAGGCCACTGTCACACATTTAGGCCCAGGCACCCAGGCAGAGGAGAGAGGTCCCGTAACAGAGAATCTGGCCTTATGTCAGCGCAGAATCTGTATTCATGTCATAGCAGAGAATCAGGCTTCACGTCACCCACCACTGGAACAGGCCACTGTCACACATTTAGGCCCAGGCACCCAGGCAGAGGAGAGAGGTCCCGTAACAGAGAATCTGGCCTTATGTCAGCGCAGAATCTGTCTTCATGTCATAGCAGAGAATCAGGCTTCACGTCACCCACCACTGGAACAGGCCACTGTCACACATTTAGGCCCAGGCACCCAGGCAGAGGAGAGAGGTCCCGTAACAGAGAATCTGGCCTTATGTCAGCGCAGAATCTGTCTTCATGTCATAGCAGAGAATCAGGCTTCACGTCACCCACCACTGGAACAGGCCACTGTCACACATTTAGGCCCAGGCACCCAGGCAGAGGAGAGAGGTCCCGTAACAGAGAATCTGGCCTTATGTCAGCGCAGAATCTGTCTTCATGTCATAGCAGAGAATCAGGCTTCACGTCACCCACCACTGGAACAGGCCACTGTCACACATTTAGGCCCAGGCACCCAGGCAGAGGAGAGAGGTCCCGTAACAGAGAATCTGGCCTTATGTCAGCGCAGAATCTGTATTCATGTCATAGCAGAGAATCAGGCTTCACGTCACCCACCACTGGAACAGGCCACTGTCACACATTTAGGCCCAGGCACCCAGGCAGAGGAGAGAGGTCCCGTAACAGAGAATCTGGCCTTATGTCAGCGCAGAATCTGTCTTCATGTCATAGCAGAGAATCAGGCTTCACGTCACCCACCACTGGAACAGGCCACTGTCACACATTTAGGCCCAGGCACCCAGGAAGAGGAGAGAGGTCCCGTAACAGAGAATCTGGCCTTATGTCAGCGCAGAATCTGTATTCATGTCATAGCAGAGAATCAGGCTTCACGTCACCCACCACTGGAACAGGCCACTGTCACACATTTAGGCCCCGGCACCCAGACAGAGGAGAGCGGTCCCGTAACAGAGAATCTGGCCTTATGTCAGCGCAGAATCTGTATTCATGTCATAGCAGAGAATCAGGCTTCACGTCACCCACCACTGGAACAGGCCACTGTCACACATTTAGGCCCAGGCACCCAGGCAGAGGAGAGAGGTCCCGTAACAGAGAATCTGGCCTTATGTCAGCGCAGAATCTGTCTTCATGTCATAGCAGAGAATCAGGCTTCACGTCACCCACCACTGGAACAGGCCACTGTCACACATTTAGGCCCAGGCACCCAGGCAGAGGAGAGAGGTCCCGTAACAGAGAATCTGGCCTTATGTCAGCGCAGAATCTGTCTTCATGTCATAGCAGAGAATCAGGCTTCACGTCACCCACCACTGGAACAGGCCACTGTCACACATTTAGGCCCAGGCACCCAGGCAGAGGAGAGAGGTCCCGTAACAGAGAATCTGGCCTTATGTCAGCGCAGAATCTGTCTTCATGTCATAGCAGAGAATCAGGCATCACGTCACCCACCACTGGAACAGGCCACTGTCACACATTTAGGCCCCGGCACCCAGAGAGAGGAGAGCGGTCCCGTAACAGAGAATCTGGCCTTATGTCAGCGCAGAATCTGTCTTCATGTCATAGCAGAGAATCAGGCTTCACGTCACCCACCACTGGAACAGGCCACTGTCACACATTTAGGCCCAGGCACCCAGGCAGAGGAGAGAGGTCCCGTAACAGAGAATCTGGCCTTATGTCAGCGCAGAATCTGACTTCATGTCATAGCAGAGAATCAGGCTTCACGTCACCCACCACTGGAACAGGCCACTGTCACACATTTAGGCCCAGGCACCCAGGAAGAGGAGAGAGGTCCCGTAACAGAGAATCTGGCCTTATGTCAGCGCAGAATCTGTATTCATGTCATAGCAGAGAATCAGGCTACACGTCACCCACCACTGGAACAGGCCACTGTCACACATTTAGGCCCAGGCACCCAGGAAGAGGAGAGAGGTCCCGTAACAGAGAATCTGGCCTTATGTCAGCGCAGAATCTGTCTTCATGTCATAGCAGAGAATCAGGCTTCACGTCACCCACCACTGGAACAGGCCACTGTCACACATTTAGGCCCCGGCACCCAGAGAGAGGAGAGCGGTCCCGTAACAGAGAATCTGGCCTTATGTCAGCGCAGAATCTGTCTTCATGTCATAGCAGAGAATCAGGCTTCACGTCACCCACCACTGGAACAGGCCACTGTCACACATTTAGGCCCAGGCACCCAGGCAGAGGAGAGAGGTCCCGTAACAGAGAATCTGGCCTTATGTCAGCGCAGAATCTGTATTCATGTCATAGCAGAGAATCAGGCTTCACGTCACCCACCACTGGAACAGGCCACTGTCACACATTTAGGCCCAGGCACCCAGGCAGAGGAGAGAGGTCCCGTAACAGAGAATCTGGCCTTATGTCAGCGCAGAATCTGTCTTCATGTCATAGCAGAGAATCAGGCTTCACGTCACCCACCACTGGAACAGGCCACTGTCACACATTTAGGCCCAGGCACCCAGGAAGAGGAGAGAGGTCCCGTAACAGAGAATCTGGCCTTATGTCAGCGCAGAATCTGTCTTCATGTCATAGCAGAGAATCAGGCTTCACGTCACCCACCACTGGAACAGGCCACTGTCACACATTTAGGCCCAGGCACCCAGGCAGAGGAGAGAGGTCCCGTAACAGAGAATCTGGCCTTATGTCAGCGCAGAATCTGTATTCATGT
Source organism: Bufo bufo (assembly GCF_905171765.1). Taxonomy (NCBI): domain Eukaryota; kingdom Metazoa; phylum Chordata; class Amphibia; order Anura; family Bufonidae; genus Bufo; species Bufo bufo. The sequence goes on along the minus strand of NC_053392.1, from coordinate 229,829,374 downwards.
CATAGCAGAGAATCAGGCTTCACGTCACCCACCACTGGAACAGGCCACTGTCACACATTTAGGCCCAGGCACCCAGGCAGAGGAGAGAGGTCCCGTAACAGAGAATCTGGCCTTATGTCAGCGCAGAATCTGTCTTCATGTCATAGCAGAGAATCAGGCTTCACGTCACCCACCACTGGAACAGGCCACTGTCACACATTTAGGCCCAGGCACCCAGGCAGAGGAGAGAGGTCCCGTAACAGAGAATCTGGCCTTATGTCAGCGCAGAATCTGTCTTCATGTCATAGCAGAGAATCAGGCTTCACGTCACCCACCACTGGAACAGGCCACTGTCACACATTTAGGCCCAGGCACCCAGGCAGAGGAGAGAGGTCCCGTAACAGAGAATCTGGCCTTATGTCAGCGCAGAATCTGTCTTCATGTCATAGCAGAGAATCAGGCTTCACGTCACCCACCACTGGAACAGGCCACTGTCACACATTTAGGCCCAGGCACCCAGGCAGAGGAGAGAGGTCCCGTAACAGAGAATCTGGCCTTATGTCAGCGCAGAATCTGTATTCATGTCATAGCAGAGAATCAGGCTTCACGTCACCCACCACTGGAACAGGCCACTGTCACACATTTAGGCCCCGGCACCCAGACAGAGGAGAGCAGGTCCCGTAACAGAGAATCTGGCCTTATGTCAGCGCAGAATCTGTCTTCATGTCATAGCAGAGAATCAGGCTTCACGTCACCCACCACTGGAACAGGCCACTGTCACACATTTAGGCCCAGGCACCCAGGCAGAGGAGAGAGGTCCCGTAACAGAGAATCTGGCCTTATGTCAGCGCAGAATCTGTCTTCATGTCATAGCAGAGAATCAGGCTTCACGTCACCCACCACTGGAACAGGCCACTGTCACACATTTAGGCCCAGGCACCCAGGCAGAGGAGAGAGGTCCCGTAACAGAGAATCTGGCCTTATGTCAGCGCAGAATCTGTATTCATGTCATAGCAGAGAATCAGGCTTCACGTCACCCACCACTGGAACAGGCCACTGTCACACATTTAGGCCCAGGCACCCAGGCAGAGGAGAGAGGTCCCGTAACAGAGAATCTGGCCTTATGTCAGCGCAGAATCTGTCTTCATGTCATAGCAGAGAATCAGGCTTCACGTCACCCACCACTGGAACAGGCCACTGTCACACATTTAGGCCCCGGCACCCAGAGAGAGGAGAGCGGTCCCGTAACAGAGAATCTGGCCTTATGTCAGCGCAGAATCTGTCTTCATGTCATAGCAGAGAATCAGGCTTCACGTCACCCACCACTGGAACAGGCCACTGTCACACATTTAGGCCCAGGCACCCAGGCAGAGGAGAGAGGTCCCGTAACAGAGAATCTGGCCTTATGTCAGCGCAGAATCTGTCTTCATGTCATAGCAGAGAATCAGGCTTCACGTCACCCACCACTGGAACAGGCCACTGTCACACATTTAGGCCCAGGCACCCAGGCAGAGGAGAGAGGTCCCGTAACAGAGAATCTGGCCTTATGTCAGCGCAGAATCTGTCTTCATGTCATAGCAGAGAATCAGGCTTCACGTCACCCACCACTGGAACAGGCCACTGTCACACATTTAGGCCCAGGCACCCAGGCAGAGGAGAGAGGTCCCGTAACAGAGAATCTGGCCTTATGTCAGCGCAGAATCTGTCTTCATGTCATAGCAGAGAATCAGGCTTCACGTCACCCACCACTGGAACAGGCCACTGTCACACATTTAGGCCCCGGCACCCAGGCAGAGGAGAGAGGTCCCGTAACAGAGAATCTGGCCTTATGTCAGCGCAGAATCTGTCTTCATGTCATAGCAGAGAATCAGGCTTCACGTCACCCACCACTGGAACAGGCCACTGTCACACATTTAGGCCCCGGCACCCAGAGAGAGGAGAGCGGTCCCGTAACAGAGAATCTGGCCTTATGTCAGCGCAGAATCTGTCTTCATGTCATAGCAGAGAATCAGGCTTCACGTCACCCACCACTGGAACAGGCCACTGTCACACATTTAGGCCCAGGCACCCAGGCAGAGGAGAGAGGTCCCGTAACAGAGAATCTGGCCTTATGTCAGCGCAGAATCTGTCTTCATGTCATAGCAGAGAATCAGGCTTCACGTCACCCACCACTGGAACAGGCCACTGTCACACATTTAGGCCCAGGCACCCAGGCAGAGGAGAGAGGTCCCGTAACAGAGAATCTGGCCTTATGTCAGCGCAGAATCTGTATTCATGTCATAGCAGAGAATCAGGCTTCACGTCACCCACCACTGGAACAGGCCACTGTCACACATTTAGGCCCCGGCACCCAGGCAGAGGAGAGAGGTCCCGTAACAGAGAATCTGGCCTTATGTCAGCGCAGAATCTGTCTTCATGTCATAGCAGAGAATCAGGCTTCACGTCACCCACCACTGGAACAGGCCACTGTCACACATTTAGGCCCAGGCACCCAGGCAGAGGAGAGAGGTCCCGTAACAGAGAATCTGGCCTTATGTCAGCGCAGAATCTGTCTTCATGTCATAGCAGAGAATCAGGCTTCACGTCACCCACCACTGGAACAGGCCACTGTCACACATTTAGGCCCAGGCACCCAGGCAGAGGAGAGAGGTCCCGTAACAGAGAATCTGGCCTTATGTCAGCGCAGAATCTGTATTCATGTCATAGCAGAGAATCAGGCTTCACGTCACCCACCACTGGAACAGGCCACTGTCACACATTTAGGCCCAGGCACCCAGGCAGAGGAGAGAGGTCCCGTAACAGAGAATCTGGCCTTATGTCAGCGCAGAATCTGTCTTCATGTCATAGCAGAGAATCAGGCTTCACGTCACCCACCACTGGAACAGGCCACTGTCACACATTTAGGCCCAGGCACCCAGGCAGAGGAGAGAGGTCCCGTAGCAGAGAATCTGGCCTTATGTCAGCGCAGAATCTGTCTTCATGTCATAGCAGAGAATCAGGCTTCACGTCACCCACCACTGGAACAGGCCACTGTCACACATTTAGGCCCAGGCACGCAGGCAGAGGAGAGAGGTCCCGTAACAGAGAATCTGGCCTTATGTCAGCGCAGAATCTGTCTTCATGTCATAGCAGAGAATCAGGCATCACGTCACCCACCACTGGAACAGGCCACTGTCACACATTTAGGCCCCGGCACCCAGAGAGAGGAGAGCGGTCCCGTAACAGAGAATCTGGCCTTATGTCAGCGCAGAATCTGTCTTCATGTCATAGCAGAGAATCAGGCTTCACGTCACCCACCACTGGAACAGGCCACTGTCACACATTTAGGCCCAGGCACCCAGGCAGAGGAGAGAGGTCCCGTAACAGAGAATCTGGCCTTATGTCAGCGCAGAATCTGTATTCATGTCATAGCAGAGAATCAGGCTTCACGTCACCCACCACTGGAACAGGCCACTGTCACACATTTAGGCCCAGGCACCCAGGCAGAGGAGAGAGGTCCCGTAACAGAGAATCTGGCCTTATGTCAGCGCAGAATCTGTCTTCATGTCATAGCAGAGAATCAGGCTTCACGTCACCCACCACTGGAACAGGCCACTGTCACACATTTAGGCCCAGGCACCCAGGCAGAGGAGAGAGGTCCCGTAACAGAGAATCTGGCCTTATGTCAGCGCAGAATCTGTCTTCATGTCATAGCAGAGAATCAGGCTTCACGTCACCCACCACTGGAACAGGCCACTGTCACACATTTAGGCCCAGGCACCCAGGCAGAGGAGAGAGGTCCCGTAACAGAGAATCTGGCCTTATGTCAGCGCAGAATCTGTATTCATGTCATAGCAGAGAATCAGGCTTCACGTCACCCACCACTGGAACAGGCCACTGTCACACATTTAGGCCCAGGCACCCAGGCAGAGGAGAGAGGTCCCGTAACAGAGAATCTGGCCTTATGTCAGCGCAGAATCTGTATTCATGTCATAGCAGAGAATCAGGCTTCACGTCACCCACCACTGGAACAGGCCACTGTCACACATTTAGGCCCAGGCACCCAGGCAGAGGAGAGAGGTCCCGTAACAGAGAATCTGGCCTTATGTCAGCGCAGAATCTGTCTTCATGTCATAGCAGAGAATCAGGCTTCACGTCACCCACCACTGGAACAGGCCACTGTCACACATTTAGGCCCAGGCACCCAGGAAGAGGAGAGAGGTCCCGTAACAGAGAATCTGGCCTTATGTCAGCGCAGAATCTGTATTCATGTCATAGCAGAGAATCAGGCTTCACGTCACCCACCACTGGAACAGGCCACTGTCACACATTTAGGCCCCGGCACCCAGACAGAGGAGAGCGGTCCCGTAACAGAGAATCTGGCCTTATGTCAGCGCAGAATCTGTCTTCATGTCATAGCAGAGAATCAGGCTTCACGTCACCCACCACTGGAACAGGCCACTGTCACACATTTAGGCCCAGGCACCCAGGCAGAGGAGAGAGGTCCCGTAACAGAGAATCTGGCCTTATGTCAGCGCAGAATCTGACTTCATGTCATAGCAGAGAATCAGGCTTCACGTCACCCACCACTGGAACAGGCCACTGTCACACATTTAGGCCCAGGCACCCAGGAAGAGGAGAGAGGTCCCGTAACAGAGAATCTGGCCTTATGTCAGCGCAGAATCTGTATTCATGTCATAGCAGAGAATCAGGCTACACGTCACCCACCACTGGAACAGGCCACTGTCACACATTTAGGCCCAGGCACCCAGGCAGAGGAGAGAGGTCCCGTAACAGAGAATCTGGCCTTATGTCAGCGCAGAATCTGTATTCATGTCATAGCAGAGAATCAGGCTTCACGTCACCCACCACTGGAACAGGCCACTGTCACACATTTAGGCCCCGGCACCCAGAGAGAGGAGAGCGGTCCCGTAACAGAGAATCTGGCCTTATGTCAGCGCAGAATCTGTCTTCATGTCATAGCAGAGAATCAGGCTTCACGTCACCCACCACTGGAACAGGCCACTGTCACACATTTAGGCCCAGGCACCCAGGCAGAGGAGAGAGGTCCCGTAACAGAGAATCTGGCCTTATGTCAGCGCAGAATCTGTATTCATGTCATAGCAGAGAATCAGGCTAGACGTCACCCACCACTGGAACAGGCCACTGTCACACATTTAGGCCCAGGCACCCAGGCAGAGGAGAGAGGTCCCGTAACAGAGAATCTGGCCTTATGTCAGCGCAGAATCTGTCTTCATGTCATAGCAGAGAATCAGGCTTCACGTCACCCACCACTGGAACAGGCCACTGTCACACATTTAGGCCCAGGCACCCAGGAAGAGGAGAGAGGTCCCGTAACAGAGAATCTGGCCTTATGTCAGCGCAGAATCTGTCTTCATGTCATAGCAGAGAATCTGGCTTCACGTCACCCACCACTGGAACAGGCCACTGTCACACATTTAGGCCCAGGCACCCAGGCAGAGGAGAGAGGTCCCGTAACAGAGAATCTGGCCTTATGTCAGCGCAGAATCTGTATTCATGTCATAGCAGAGAATCAGGCTTCACGTCACCCACCACTGGAACAGGCCAATGTCACACATTTGGGCCCAGGCACCCAGGCAGAGGAGAGAGGTCCCGTAACAGAGAATCTGGCCTTATGTCAGCACAGAATCTGTCTTCATGTCATAGCAGAGAATCAGGCTTCACGTCACCCACCACTGGAACAGGCCACTGTCACACATTTTGGCCCAGTCACCCAGGCAGAGGAGAGAGGTCCCGTAACAGAGAATCTGGCCTTATGTCAGCGCAGAATCTGTCTTCATGTCATAGCAGAGAATCAGGCTTCACGTCACCCACCACTGGAACAGGCCACTGTCACACATTTAAGCCCCGGCACCCAGACAGAGGAGAGCGGTCCCGTAACAGAGAATCTGGCCTTATGTCAGCGCAGAATCTGTCTTCATGTCATAGCAGAGAATCAGGCTTCACGTCACCCACCACTGGAACAGGCCACTGTCACACATTTAGGCCCAGGCACCCAGGCAGAGGAGAGAGGTCCCGTAACAGAGAATCTGGCCTTATGTCAGCGCAGAATCTGTATTCATGTCATAGCAGAGAATGAGGCTTCACGTCACCCACCACTGGAACAGGCCACTGTCACACATTTAGGCCCCGGCACCCAGACAGAGGAGAGCGGTCCCGTAACAGAGAATCTGGCCTTATGTCAGCGCAGAATCTGTCTTCATGTCATAGCAGAGAATCAGGCTACACGTCACCCACCACTGGAACAGGCCACTGTCACACATTTAGGCCCAGGCACCCAGGCAGAGGAGAGAGGTCCCGTAACAGAGAATCTGGCCTTATGTCAGCGCAGAATCTGTCTTCATGTCATAGCAGAGAATCAGGCTTCACGTCACCCACCACTGGAACAGGCCACTGTCACACATTTAGGCCCAGGCACCCAGGCAGAGGAGAGAGGTCCCGTAACAGAGAATCTGGCCTTATGTCAGCGCAGAATCTGTCTTCATGTCATAGCAGAGAATCAGGCTTCACGTCACCCACCACTGGAACAGGCCACTGTCACACATTTAGGCCCAGGCACCCAGGCAGAGGAGAGAGGTCCCGTAACAGAGAATCTGGCCTTATGTCAGCGCAGAATCTGTCTTCATGTCATAGCAGAGAATCAGGCTTCACGTCACCCACCACTGGAACAGGCCACTGTCACACATTTAGGCCCAGGCACCCAGGCAGAGGAGAGAGGTCCCGTAACAGAGAATCTGGCCTTATGTCAGCGCAGAATCTGTCTTCATGTCATAGCAGAGAATCAGGCTTCACGTCACCCACCACTGGAACAGGCCACTGTCACACATTTAGGCCCAGGCACCCAGGCAGAGGAGAGAGGTCCCGTAACAGAGAATCTGGCCTTATGTCAGCGCAGAATCTGTCTTCATGTCATAGCAGAGAATCAGGCTTCACGTCACCCACCACTGGAACAGGCCACTGTCACACATTTAGGCCCAGGCACCCAGGCAGAGGAGAGAGGTCCCGTAACAGAGAATCTGGCCTTATGTCAGCGCAGAATCTGTATTCATGTCATAGCAGAGAATCAGGCTTCACGTCACCCACCACTGGAACAGGCCACTGTCACACATTTAGGCCCAGGCACCCAGGCAGAGGAGAGAGGTCCCGTAACAGAGAATCTGGCCTTATGTCAGCGCAGAATCTGTCTTCATGTCATAGCAGAGAATCAGGCTTCACGTCACCCACCACTGGAACAGGCCACTGTCACACATTTAGGCCCCGGCACCCAGGCAGAGGAGAGAGGTCCCGTAACAGAGAATCTGGCCTTATGTCAGCGCAGAATCTGTATTCATGTCATAGCAGAGAATCAGGCTTCACGTCACCCACCACTGGAACAGGCCACTGTCACACATTTAGGCCCAGGCACCCAGGCAGAGGAGAGAGGTCCCGTAACAGAGAATCTGGCCTTATGTCAGCGCAGAATCTGTATTCATGTCATAGCAGAGAATCAGGCTACACGTCACCCACCACTGGAACAGGCCACTGTCACACATTTAGGCCCAGGCACCCAGGCAGAGGAGAGAGGTCCCGTAACAGAGAATCTGGCCTTATGTCAGCGCAGAATCTGTCTTCATGTCATAGCAGAGAATCAGGCTTCACGTCACCCACCACTGGAACAGGCCACTGTCACACATTTAGGCCCAGGCACCCAGCAAGAGGAGAGAGGTCCCGTAACAGAGAATCTGGCCTTATGTCAGCGCAGAATCTGTCTTCATGTCATAGCAGAGAATCAGGCTTCACGTCACCCACCACTGGAACAGGCCACTGTCACACATTTAGGCCCAGGAACCCAGGCAGAGGAGAGAGGTCCCGTAACAGAGAATCTGGCCTTATGTCAGCGCAGAATCTGTATTCATGTCATAGCAGAGAATCAGGCTTCACGTCACCCACCACTGGAACAGGCCAATGTCACACATTTAGGCCCAGGCACCCAGGCAGAGGAGAGAGGTCCCGTAACAGAGAATCTGGCCTTATGTCAGCGCAGAATCTGTCTTCATGTCATAGCAGAGAATCAGGCTTCACGTCACCCACCACTGGAACAGGCCACTGTCACACATTTAGGCCCAGGCACCCAGGCAGAGGAGAGAGGTCCCGTAACAGAGAATCTGGCCTTATGTCAGCGCAGAATCTGTCTTCATGTCATAGCAGAGAATCAGGCTTCACGTCACCCACCACTGGAACAGGCCACTGTCACACATTTAGGCCCAGGCACCCAGGCAGAGGAGAGAGGTCCCGTAACAGAGAATCTGGCCTTATGTCAGCGCAGAATCTGTATTCATGTCATAGCAGAGAATCAGGCTTCACGTCACCCACCACTGGAACAGGCCACTGTCACACATTTAGGCCCAGGCACCCAGGCAGAGGAGAGAGGTCCCGTAACAGAGAATCTGGCCTTATGTCAGCGCAGAATCTGTCTTCATGTCATAGCAGAGAATCAGGCTTCACGTCACCCACCACTGGAACAGGCCACTGTCACACATTTAGGCCCAGGCACCCAGGCAGAGGAGAGAGGTCCCGTAACAGAGAATCTGGCCTTATGTCAGCGCAGAATCTGTCTTCATGTCATAGCAGAGAATCAGGCTTCACGTCACCCACCACTGGAACAGGCCACTGTCACACATTTAGGCCCAGGCACCCAGGCAGAGGAGAGAGGTCCCGTAACAGAGAATCTGGCCTTATGTCAGCGCAGAATCTGTATTCATGTCATAGCAGAGAATCAGGCTTCACGTCACCCACCACTGGAACAGGCCACTGTCACACATTTAGGCCCAGGCACCCAGGCAGAGGAGAGAGGTCCCGTAACAGAGAATCTGGCCTTATGTCAGCGCAGAATCTGTCTTCATGTCATAGCAGAGAATCAGGCTTCACGTCACCCACCACTGGAACAGGCCACTGTCACACATTTAGGCCCAGGCACCCAGGCAGAGGAGAGAGGTCCCGTAACAGAGAATCTGGCCTTATGTCAGCGCAGAATCTGTCTTCATGTCATAGCAGAGAATCAGGCTTCACGTCACCCACCACTGGAACAGGCCACTGTCACACATTTAGGCCCAGGCACCCAGGCAGAGGAGAGAGGTCCCGTAACAGAGAATCTGGCCTTATGTCAGCGCAGAATCTGTCTTCATGTCATAGCAGAGAATCAGGCTTCACGTCACCCACCACTGGAACAGGCCACTGTCACACATTTAGGCCCAGGCACCCAGGCAGAGGAGAGAGGTCCCGTAACAGAGAATCTGGCCTTATGTCAGCGCAGAATCTGTCTTCATGTCATAGCAGAGAATCAGGCTTCACGTCACCCACCACTGGAACAGGCCACTGTCACACATTTAGGCCCAGGCACCCAGGCAGAGGAGAGAGGTCCCGTAACAGAGAATCTGGCCTTATGTCAGCGCAGAATCTGTCTTCATGTCATAGCAGAGAATCAGGCTTCACGTCACCCACCACTGGAACAGGCCACTGTCACACATTTAGGCCCAGGCACCCAGGCAGAGGAGAGAGGTCCCGTAACAGAGAATCTGGCCTTATGTCAGCGCAGAATCTGTCTTCATGTCATAGCAGAGAATCAGGCTTCACGTCACCCACCACTGGAACAGGCCACTGTCACACATTTAGGCCCAGGCACCCAGGCAGAGGAGAGAGGTCCCGTAACAGAGAATCTGGCCTTATGTCAGCGCAGAATCTGTCTTCATGTCATAGCAGAGAATCAGGCTTCACGTCACCCACCACTGGAACAGGCCACTGTCACACATTTAGGCCCAGGCACCCAGGCAGAGGAGAGAGGTCCCGTAACAGAGAATCTGGCCTTATGTCAGCGCAGAATCTGTCTTCATGTCATAGCAGAGAATCAGGCTTCACGTCACCCACCACTGGAACAGGCCACTGTCACACATTTAGGCCCAGGCACCCAGGCAGAGGAGAGAGGTCCCGTAACAGAGAATCTGGCCTTATGTCAGCGCAGAATCTGTCTTCATGTCATAGCAGAGAATCAGGCTTCACGTCACCCACCACTGGAACAGGCCACTGTCACACATTTAGGCCCAGGCACCCAGGCAGAGGAGAGAGGTCCCATAACAGAGAATCTGGCCTTATGTCAGCGCAGAATCTGTATTCATGTCATAGCAGAGAATCAGGCTTCACGTCACCCACCACTGGAACAGGCCACTGTCACACATTTAGGCCCAGGCACCCAGGCAGAGGAGAGAGGTCCCGTAACAGAGAATCTGGCCTTCTGTCAGTGCAGAATCTGTATTCATGTCATAGCAGAAAATCAGGCTTCACGTCACCCACCACTGGAACAGGCCACTGTCACACATTTAGGCCCTGCACCCAGACAGAGGAGAGCGGTCCCGTAACAGAGAATCTGGCCTTATGTCAGCGCAGAATCTGTATTCATGTCATAGCAGAGAATCAGGCTTCACGTCACCCACCACTGGAACAGGCCACTGTCACACATTTAGGCCCCGGCACCCAGACAGAGGAGAGGTTCATTCAACTTTGGGTTGCCCCGCAATATAATGATAAAATGAAATTAAAAATAGTATTGAATGAGGAAGTGCCCTGGAGTAGAATAATATATTGTTAAGGGGAGGTAGTTAATATCTAATCTGCACAAGGGATGGACAGGTCCTGTGGGATCCATGCCTGGTTCATTTTTATGAACGTCAGCTTGTCCACATTGGCTGTAGACAGGCGGCTGCGTTTGTCTGTAATGACGCCCCCTGCCGTGCTGAATACACTTTCAGACAAAACGCTGGCCGCCGGGCAGTCCAGCACCTCCAAGGCATAAAAGGCTAGCTCTGGCCACGTGGACAATTTGGAGACCCAGAAGTTGAATGGGGCCGAACCATCAGTCAGCACTTGGAGGGGTGTGCACAGGTACTGTTCCACCATGTTAGTGAAATGTTGCCTCCTGCTAACACGTTCCGTATCAGGTGGTGGTGCACTTAGCTGTGGCGTGTTGACAAAACTTTTCCACATCTCTGCCATGCTAACCCTGCCCTCAGAGGAGCTGGGCGTGACACAGCTGCGTTGGCGACCTCTTGCTCCTCCTCTGCCTTCGCCTTGGGCTTCCACTGGTTCCCCTGTGACATGCGCCAGGCAAGGGATGTGCGTCAATCCAGGTAGGCCAAGAGCTGCAACGAGATTTCGCCCATTATCTCACACCACCAGGCCGGGCTTGAGGCTCACCGGCAGCAACCACTCGTCGGTCTGTTGTTCTATACCCCGCCACAACTCCTGTGCGGTGTGGGGCCTGTCCCCCAAACATATGAGTTTCAGAATGGCCTGCTGACGTTTACCCCGTGCTGTGCTGAAGTTGGTGGTGAAGGTGTGTGGCTGACTGGATGAGCAGGTGGAAGAAGAGGAGGAGGAAGCTGAGTAGGAGGAGGAGGAGACAGGAGGCAAAGAATCTTGCCCTGCGATCCTTGGCGGCGGAAGGACGTGCGCCAAACAGCTCTCCGCCTGGGGCCCAGCCGCCACTACATTTACCCAGTGTGCAGTTAGGGAGATATAGCGTCCCTGGCCGTGCTTACTGGTCAACGTATCTGTGGTTAGGTGGACCTTGCCACAGATGGCGTTGCGCAGTGCACACTTGATTTTATCGGACACTTGTTTGTGCAGGGAAGGCACGGCTCTCTTGGAGAAGTAGTGGCGGCTGGGAACAACATACTGTGGGACAGCAAGTGACATGAGCTGTTTGAAGCTGTGTGTGTCCACCAGCCTAAATGACAGCATTTCATAGGCCAGTAGTTTAGAAATGCTGGCATTCAGGGCCAGGGATCGAGGGTGGCTAGGTGGGAATTTACGCTTTCTCTCAAATGTTTGTGAGATGGAGAGCTGAACGCTGCCGTGTGACATGGTTGAGATGCTTGGTGACGCAGGTGGTGGTGTTGGTGGTACATCCCATGTTTGCTGAGCGGCAGGTGCCAACGTTCCTCCAGAGGCGGAGGAAGAGGCCGAGGCGGCGGCAGCAGCAGCAGAAGAGGCCGAGGCGGCGGCAGCAGCAGAAGAGGCCGAGGCGGCAGCAGCAGAAGAGGTAGCAGGGGGAGCCTGAGTGACTTCCTTGTTTTTAAGGTGTTTACTCCACTGCAGTTCATGCTTTGCATGCAGGTGCCTGGTCATGCAGGTTGTGCTAAGGTTCAGAACGTTAATGCCTCGCTTCAGGCTCTGATGGCACAGCGTGCAAACCACTCGGGTCTTGTCGTCAGCACATTGTTTGAAGAAGTGCCATGCCAGGGAACTCCTTGAAGCTGCCTTTGGGGTGCTCGGTCCCAGATGGCGGCGGTCAGTAGCAGGCGGAGTCTCTTGGCGGCGGGTGTTCTGATTTTGCCCACTGCTCCCTCTTTTGCTACGCTGTTGGCTCGGTCTCACCACTGCCTCTTCCTCCGAACTGTGAAAGTCAGTGGCACGACCTTCATTCCATGTGGGGTCTAGGACCTCATCGTCCCCTGCATCGTCTTCCACCCAGTCTTGATCCCTGACCTCCTGTTCAGTCTGCACACTGCAGAAAGACGCAGCAGTTGGCACCTGTGTTTCGTCATCATCAGAGACGTGCTGAGGTGGTATTCCCATGTCCTCATCATCAGGAAAAATAAGTGGTTGTGCGTTAGTGCATTCTATCTCTTCCACCCCTGGGGAAGGGCTAGGTGGATGCCCTTGGGAAACCCTGGCAGCAGAGTCTTCAAACAGCATAAGAGACTGCTGCATAACTTGAGGCTCAGACAGTTTCCCTGATATGCATGGGGGTGATGTGACAGACCGATGGGCTTGGTTTTCATGCGCCATCTGTGCGCTTTCTGCAGAAGACTGGGTGGGAGATAATGTGAACGTGCTGGATCCACTGTCGGCCACCCAATTGACTAATGCCTGTACCTGCTCAGGCCTTACCATCCTTAGAACGGCATTGGGCCCCACCAAATAGCGCTGTAAATTCTGCTGGCTACTGGGACCTGAGGTAGTTGGTTCACTAGGACGTGTGGCTGTGGCAGAACGGCCACGTCCTCTCCCAGCACCAGAGGGTCCACTAACACCACCACGACCATGTCCACGTCCGCGTAACTTATCAGATGTTTTCCTCATTGTTCCCGTTCACCACAATTTTGAGAATGGCAAATTTGGGAATGCTTTTTCAACCCAGAACAAAAAGTGTGCTTTTACGGTCACTACAAATAACTTGACCAGCTAAAACAGTGCAGATTTGGTTGAATAGAGATGTGAGACCTGTTTTTTTTTTGCGCTGTGTGACAGGTATAGGTTTAATCACAGAATGACACTTCTATCAGCACGCTAGCGTGTGTCTTAGGTTTTACTGAATGACACTATCAATACCTTCAATGTAAGATTTTCTTTTTGGGATAGATTTCAAGTAGGCCTCAAATACCAGAAACTAGTTATTTTGAGAATGGCAAATTTGGGAATGCTTTTTCAACCCAGAACAAAAAGTCTGCTTTTACGGTCACTACAAATAACTTGACCAGCTAAAACAGTGCAGATTTGGTTGAATAGAGATGTGAGACCTGTTTTTTTTTTGCGCTGTGTGACAGGTATAGGTTTAATCACAGAATCACACTTCTATCAGCACGCTAGCGTGTGTCTTAGGTTTTTCTGAATGACACTATCAATACCTTCAATGTAAGATTTTCTTTTTGGGATAGATTTCAAGTAGGCCTCAAATACCAGAAACTAGTTATTTTGAGAATGGCAAATTTGGGAATGCTTTTTCAACCCAGAACAAAAAGTCTGCTTTTACGGTCACTACAAATAACTTGACCAGCTAAAACAGTGCAGATTTGGTTAAATAGAGATGTGAGACCTGTTTTTTTTTGCGCTGTGTGACAGGTAAAGGTTTAATCACAGAATCACACTTCTATCAGCACGCTAGCGTGTGTCTTAGGTTTTTCTGAATGACACTATCAATACCTTCAATGTAAGATTTTCTTTTTGGGATAGATTTCAAGTAGGCCTCAAATACCAGAAACTAGATATTTTGAGAATGGCAAATTTGGGAATGCTTTTTCAACCCAGAACAAAAAGTCTGCTTTTACGGTCACTACAAATAACTTGACCAGCTAAAACAGTGCAGATTTGGTTGAATAGAGATGTGAGACTGTCACTACCAGAGCTTTGGGACGTTCTCACAGCTCTGTTTCTCCACCCCTGTGATGATGTCACTACTAGAGCTGGGAGGAGTTCTCACTGCTCTGTTTACTTTTGGTTTCCTTCCTCCCAGCTGTTCCTCATGCGTTTGATTTCCCTCTCTTTATATCACCCCTCCTCCTATTGTAGGGCGTGGATTATAGTTCTCATTTCAGTTGTAGCTCTTGCTTTAGTATCTTCACTTGTAGCTATCAGTTCACTGGACCTGTGTTCTGCTGCAGCAAGCACTCCGGATATTGCCAGCTGTCCTTGGATCCATCTTCTCTGCCGCTCCAACACCTTCAGCTAAGTGTACAGACATTGTTGTGTACCTGATTATTTTCTGGCTGGATCTGAGGTGGCCACGGTTCCCTCCATATACTGAGTAGGGCACCGGTGGTCGTGCCCCTTCCACTATTGTAGGGGTTACAGTGGTCATCAGTCTTAGGCACGTGGGCATGCCTCGTTCCGCCATTTGGATCCGGGCATGTGCTTTAGCAGCATAGGGAGAGCTTTGAGGGTCTGACAGGGGTCACCCTTTATCCTCCCTAGTTTGGGTCCGGTCAGTAGCTCTTTTACTGTGTATACTATTGTTGCTCACATACAGCCGTGACATTATAATCCACCAAAACCGTCCTTTTTTGACATGGATCCGCTTTCTGGCCTGGTTGACCGCATGCAGGGTCTTTCTTTGGAAGTAGCGGATCTCCGTCAATCTATGACTCAGCTTCAAGCATTGGGCTCTGCTCCGGCTCATGGAGTCTGTTGCGAGCCAAAGGTCTCACTACCGGAAACGTTCTCCGGGGGCAGTGAGAATTTTGTTCGCTTCAGAGAGGCATGCAAACTCCATTTTTGCTTGTGTCCCCACTCCTCTGGTAAGGAGGAGCAGAGGGTGAGGTTTGTCATCTCCCTGCTCAGGGGTAATGCTTAGACTTGGGCTTTTTCGCTGCCATCAGGGGATCCCTCCCTTCGATCCGTGGAAAGATTTTTTGTGGCCCTGGGGCAGATTTATGATGACCCGGATCGTGTTGCTCTGGCCGAATCTAACTTACGTGTTTTATGCCAGAACAAACTGTCTGCGGAGCTTTATTGTTCTGAGTTTCGGAGATGGGCAGCTGATTCGGGTTGGAATGATGCTGCACTCCGGAGTCAGTTCTGTCATGGTCTCTCAGAGAGATTGAAAGATGCGTTTGCTTTCCATGAGAGACCAACGTCCTTAGAGTCTGCCATGTCATTGGCGGTACGCCTTGACAGGCTTCTAAGAGAGAGAAACGAGACCTCTCTGTCCAGCCATTGTCAGTCTAGGGGCAGTGGTGCGGACTCATTCAGTGTGCAGGGGCCTCATCCTGTCTCGCTCCCCTCTGAGGAGGAGCCTATGCAGCTAGGTCGACTTGCCCCTGATAAAAGAGGATTTAGTCCTCAGAGTATGGTGTGTTTTTGTTGTGGGGGCATAGGTCATTTGGCAAATGTTTGTCCGTCTAGGAGATTCTTGAACTGTACTAAGAGCGATAATAAGAGAAAAACCTCAAAAGGTAAATCATCAAATTCTGCTTCATCTGCTACTTTGGGCAAAGTTGATGTAGGAATTGATGCTTTTCTTCTGACCTGCAGTTCCCGTTTTCTCCTGTCTGCCAGGGTGGCGCTAGAGAGCAAAGTCATTTCTTGTGAGATTTTTGTCGATAGTGGAGCGGCCGTCAATCTTATTGACACTCAATTTGTAGCCATGCATGGTTTTCAGGTTTGCACATTGGAAAAGGATATACCTGTTTTTGCTATTGACTCTGCTCCACTCTCACAGAGATCTCTGAAGGGCATTGTTTCACAATATCCGGCTAGCTGTAGGTGACACTCATGTGGAGGATATATCTTGTTTTGTCCTTGGCGGATTGCCTTCTCCTCTAGTTTTGGGGTTACCCTGGCTCACTAGACATAACCCCACTATTGATTGGCAAGGAAGGCAAATAGATGAGTGGAGTGACTTTTGTAGAGAGAATTGTCTCACAGCGACTTTTGCAGAGGTGTCTACTAAAACTGTGTCATCATTTCTCTCTGATTTCTCGGACGTGTTTTCCGAGAGCGGTGTTCAGGAGCTACCTCCTCACCGGGAGTTTGACTGTCCCATTAACCTCATTCCTGGCGCCAAGCTGCCAAAAGCACGCCTCTACAATCGCTCACAACCGGAAAGAATCGCAATGCGAACTTATATCTCCGAGAGTCTCGAGAAGGGGCATATTCGTCCCTCAAAGTCACCTGTGGCCGCGTTTTTTTTTTTTTTTTTTTTAAATGATGGCTCTCTGAGACCTTGCCTAGATTTTAGGGAGCTGAACCGTATCACGATTCGCGATCCCTATCCCCTTCCTCTGATCCCGGACCTCTTCAACCAAATTGTTGGGGCCAAGGTGTTTTCCAAATTGGATTTGAGACACGCGTACAACCTGGTCAGGGTCAGAGAGGGGGATGAATGGAAAACGGCCTTTAATACCCCTAACGGGCATTTCGAGAATCTCGTTAAGCCTTTCGGCCTGATGAATGCTCCGGCCGTCTTTCAGCATTTTGTTAACAGTCTTTTCTACCATTTAATGGGGAAATTTGTATTGGTGTATCTTGATGATATTTTGATTTTTTCCCCTGATGTTCAGACCCATCAGGATCATCTTTTTCAGGTTCTGCAGATTCTGCGGGAAAATAAATTGTACGCCAAGCTGGAGAAATGTCTTTTTATGGTATCGGAGATTCAATTTCTGGGTTTTCTCCTCTCTGCTTCTGGTTTTCGCATGGATCCGGAGAAGGTCCGTGCTGTACTTGAGTGGGAGCTTCCTGAGAATCAGAAGGCATTGATGCGCTTTCTGGGTTTTGCGAACTATTACAGAAAGTTCATTTTGAATTATTCCTCTGTTGTCAAACCCCTTACTGACATGACAAAAAAGGGGGCGGATTTTTCCTCTTCGTCGGAGGAGGCGCTTGCAGCCTTTTCTAAGATTAAAGAGAGTTTTGCGTCTGCTCCCGTCTTGGTGCATCCCGATGTTTCCTTACCTTTTATTGTTGAGGTGGATGCTTCCGAGGTGGGTGTGGGTGCGGTTTTGTCCCAGGGCCCTTCTCCTGCCAAATGGCGACCCTGTGCCTTTTTCTCTAAAAAACTCTCCCCGGCAGAGAGAAACTATGATGTGGGAGATAGGGAGTTGTTGGCCATCAAGTTGGCTTTCGAGGAATAGCGCCATTGGTTGGAGGGGGCCAGGCACCCTATCACCGTTTTTACCGACCATAAGAATCTGGCATACTTGGAGTCGGCCAGGCGTATGAATCCGAGACAGGCCAGATGGTCTCTGTTCTTCTCCAGATTCAATTTTGTTGTTACATTCCGACCTGGGATAAAAAATGTGAAGGCTGATGCTCTCTCTCGCTGTTTTCCGGGAGGAGTAAACTCCGAGGACCCGGGTCCCATTTTGGTGGAGGGGGTAGTTGTTTCTGCTCTATATTCCGATTTGGAGGTCGAGGTCCAGGCTGCCCAGACTGAGGCACCTGCCCGTTGTCCTTCTGGGAAGTTGTTTGTGCCTCCTGAGCTACGTCACAAACTCTTTAAGGAGCATCATGATACGGTTCTTGCTGGTCACCCCGGGAGTAGAGCCACGGTAGATCTCATTGCTCGGAGATTTTGGTGGCCGGCTCTTCGTAAGTCGGTGGAGGGTTTTGTGGCTGCTTGTGAGACGTGCGCTCGCGCTAAGGTCCCTCGTTCACGGCCTTCAGGTTCCCTTCTCCCGTTACCCATACCTTCCCGTCCTTGGACACACCTGTCCATGGACTTTATCACGGATCTTCCTCGTTCCTCGGGGAAGTCGGTGATCCTGGTGGTGGTGGACCGTTTTAGCAAGATGGCTCATTTCGTACCTTTCCCTGGTTTACCCAATGCTAAAACGTTTGCGCAAGCTTTTGTCGACCATATTGTTAAATTGCACGGCATTCCCTCTGATATTGTTTCCGATAGAGGCACGCAGTTTGTGTCCAGGTTCTGGAAGGCTTTCTGTTCTCGCCTGGGGGTTCGGCTGTCCTTCTCTTCTGCTTTTCACCCGCAGTCGAATGGTCAGACTGAGCGCCTCAATCAGAATCTGGAGACATATTTGCGCTGTTTTGTGGCAGAGAACCAGGAGGATTGGTGTTCATTTCTCCCTCTTGCTGAGTTTGCTCTGAACAACTGTCGTCAGGAATCTTCTGATAAGTCACCATTCTTTGGTGCATATGGGTTCCATCCGCAGTTTGGGACATTCTCGGGAGGGGCTCTTTCTGGTTTACCTGAGGAGGAGAGATTTTCCTCGTCTTTGTCTACCATTTGGCAAAAGATTCAGAATAATCTTAAAAAGATGAGTGAGAGGTATAGGCGTGTGGCTGATAAGAGACGTGTGCCTGGTCCGGACCTGAATGTGGGTGATCTGGTGTGGTTGTCTACAAGAAATATTAAACTGAAGGTTCCCTCCTGGAAATTGCTTCCCAAGTTTATTGGGCCTTATAAAATCTTGTCAGTCCTTAATCCTGTTGCCTTCCGTCTTGATCTTCCACGGGTTTGGAAGATACACAATGTATTTCACAGATCTCTCTTAAAACCATATGTCCAGCCCACGGTACCCTCCTCTTTGCCTCCTCCTCCGATTTTGGTTGATGGCAATCTGGAGTTTGAGGTTTCCAGAATTGTGGACTCTCGCATTGTCCGCGGTTCTCTTCAGTACCTCGTTAATTGGAAGGGTTATGGTCCTGAGGAGAGGATGTGGGTTCCGGTGTCGGACATTAAAGCCACTCGCCTCGTCAGGGCATTTCATAGGGCTCATCCTGAGAAGGTGGGTCCTGGGTGTCTGGAGTCCACCCGTAGAGGGGGGGGTACTGTCACTACCAGAGCTTTGGGACGTTCTCACAGCTCTATTTCTCCACCCCTGTGATGATGTCACTACTAGAGTTGGGGGGGAGTCTCACTGCTCTGTTTACTTTTGGTTTCCTTCCTCCCAGCTGTTCCTCATGCGTTTGATTTCCCTCTCTTTATATCACCCCTCCTCCTATTGTAGGGCGTGGATTATAGTTCTCATTTCAGTTGTAGCTCTTGCTTTAGTATCTTCACTTGTAGCTATCAGTTCACTGGACCTGTGTTCTGCTGCAGCAAGCACTCCGGATATTGCCAGCTGTCCTTGGATCCGTCTTCTCTGCGGCTGCAACACCTTCAGCTAAGTGTACAGACATTGTTGTGTACCTGATTATTTTCTGACTGGATCTGAGGTGGCCACGGTTCCCTCCATATACAGAGTAGGGCACCGGTGGCCGTGCCCCTTCCACTATTGTAGGGGTTACAGTGGTCATCAGTCTTAGGCACGTGGGCATGCCTCGTTCCACCATTTGGATCCGGGCATGTGCTTTAGCAGCATAGGGAGAGCTTTGAGGGTCTGACAGGGGTCACCCTTTATCCTCCCTAGTTTGGGTCCGGTCAGTAGCTCTTTTACTGTGTATACTATTGTTGCTCACATACAGCCGTGACAGAGACCTGTTTTTTTTTGCGCTGTGTGACAGGTATAGGTTTAATCACAGAATCACACTTCTATCAGCACGCTAGCGTGTGTCTTAGGTTTTTCTGAATGACACTATCAATACCTTCAATGTAAGATTTTCTTTTTGGGATAGATTTCAAGTAGGCCTCAAATACCAGAAACTAGTTATTTTGAGAATGGCAAATTTGGGAATGCTTTTTCAACCCAGAACAAAAAGTCTGCTTTTACGGTCACTACAAATAACTTGACCAGCTAAAACAGTGCAGATTTGGTTGAATAGAGATGTGAGACCTGTTTTTTTTTGCGCTGTGTGACAGGTATAGGTTTAATCACAGAATCACACTTCTATCAGCACGCTAGCGTGTGTCTTAGGTTTTTCTGAATGACACTATCAATACCTTCAATGTAAGATTTTCTTTTTGGGATAGATTTCAAGTAGGCCTCAAATACCAGAAACTAGTTATTTTGAGAATGGCAAATTTGGGAATGCTTTTTCAACCCAGAACAAAAAGTCTGCTTTTACGGTCACTACAAATAACTTGACCAGCTAAAACAGTGCAGATTTGGTTGAATAGAGATGTGAGACCTGTTTTTTTTTGCGCTGTGTGACAGTTATAGGTTTAATCACAGAATCACACTTCTATCAGCACGCTAGCGTGTGTCTTAGGTTTTTCTGAATGACACTATCAATACCTTCAATGTAAGATTTTCTTTTTGGGATAGATTTCAAGTAGGCCTCAAATACCAGAAACTAGTTATTTTGAGAATGGCAAATTTGGGAATGCTTTTTTAACCCAGAACAAAAAGTCTGCTTTTACGGTCACTACAAATAACTTGACCAGCTAAAACAGTGCAGATTTGGTTGAATAGAGATGTGAGACCTGGTTTTTTTTGCGCTGTGTGACAGGTATAGGTTTAATCACAGAATCACACTTCTATCAGCACGCTAGCGTGTGTCTTAGGTTTTTCTGAATGACACTATCAATACCTTCAATGTAAGATTTTCTTTTTGGGATAGATTTCAAGTAGGCCTCAAATACCAGAAACTAGTTATTTTGAGAATGGCAAATTTGGGAATGCTTTTTCAACCCAGAACAAAAAGTCTGCTTTTACGGTCACTACAAATAACTTGACCAGCTAAAACAGTGCAGATTTGGTTGAATAGAGATGTGAGACCTGTTTTTTTTGCGCTGTGTGACAGTTATAGGTTTAATCACAGAATCACACTTCTATCAGCACGCTAGCGTGTGTCTTAGGTTTTTCTGAATGACACTATCAATACCTTCAATGTAAGATTTTCTTTTTGGGATAGATTTCAAGTAGGCCTCAAATACCAGAAACTAGTTATTTTGAGAATAGCAAATTTGGGAATGCTTTTTCAACCCAGAACAAAAAGTCTGCTTTTACGGTCACTACACATAACTTGACCATCTAAAACAGTGCAGATTTGGTTGAATAGAGATGTGAGACCTGTTTTTTTTTGCGCTGTGTGACAGGTATAGGTTTAATCACAGAATCACACTTCTATCAGCACGCTAGCGTGTGTCTTAGGTTTTTCTGAATGACACTATCAATACCTTCAATGTAAGATTTTCTTTTTGGGATAGATTTCAAGTAGGCCTCAAATACCAGAAACTAGTTATTTTGAGAATGGCAAATTTGGGAATGCTTTTTCAACCCAGAACAAAAAGTCTGCTTTTACGGTCACTACAAATAACTTGACCAGCTAAAACAGTGCAGATTTGGTTGAATAGAGATGTGAGACCTGTTTTTTTTTGCGCTGTGTGACAGGTATAGGTTTAATCACAGAATCACACTTCTATCAGCACGCTAGCGTGTGTCTTAGGTTTTTCTGAATGACACTATCAATACCTTCAATGTAAGATTTTCTTTTTGGGATAGATTTCAAGTAGGCCTCAAATACCAGAAACTAGTTATTTTGAGAATGGCAAATTTGGGAATGCTTTTTCAACCCAGAACAAAAAGTCTGCTTTTACGGTCACTACACATAACTTGACCATCTAAAACAGTGCAGATTTGGTTGAATAGAGATGTGAGACCTGTTTTTTTTTGCGCTGTGTGACAGGTATAGGTTTAATCACAGAATCACACTTCTATCAGCACGCTAGCGTGTGTCTTAGGTTTTTCTGAATGACACTATCAATACCTTCAATGTAAGATTTTCTTTTTGGGATAGATTTCAAGTAGGCCTCAAATACCAGAAACTAGTTATTTTGAGAATGGCAAATTTGGGAATGCTTTTTCAACCCAGAACAAAAAGTCTGCTTTTACGGTCACTACAAATAACTTGACCAGCTAAAACAGTGCAGATTTGGTTGAATAGAGATGTGAGACCTGTTTTTTTTTGCGCTGTGTGACAGGTATAGGTTTAATCACAGAATCACACTTCTATCAGCACGCTAGCGTGTGTCTTAGGTTTTTCTGAATGACACTATCAATACCTTCAATGTAAGATTTTCTTTTTGGGATAGATTTCAAGTAGGCCTCAAATACCAGAAACTAGTTATTTTGAGAATGGCAAATTTGGGAATGCTTTTTCAACCCAGAACAAAAAGTCTGCTTTTACGGTCACTACAAATAACTTGACCAGCTAAAACAGTGCAGATTTGGTTGAATAGAGATGTGAGACCTGTTTTTTTTTGCGCTGTGTGACAGGTATAGGTTTAATCACAGAATCACACTTCTATCAGCACGCTAGCGTGTGTCTTAGGTTTTTCTGAATGACACTATCAATACCTTCAATGTAAGATTTTCTTTTTGGGATAGATTTCAAGTAGGCCTCAAATACCAGAAACTAGTTATTTTGAGAATGGCAAATTTGGGAATGCTTTTTCAACCCAGAACAAAAAGTCTGCTTTTACGGTCACTACAAATAACTTGACCAGCTAAAACAGTGCAGATTTGGTTGAATAGAGATGTGAGACCTGTTTTTTTTTGCGCTGTGTGACAGTTATAGGTTTAATCACAGAATCACACTTCTATCAGCACGCTAGCGTGTGTCTTAGGTTTTTCTGAATGACACTATCAATACCTTCAATGTAAGATTTTCTTTTTGGGATAGATTTCAAGTAGGCCTCAAATACCAGAAACTAGTTATTTTGAGAATGGCAAATTTGGGAATGCTTTTTCAACCCAGAACAAAAAGTCTGCTTTTACGGTCACTACAAATAACTTGACCAGCTAAAACAGTGCAGATTTGGTTGAATAGAGATGTGAGACCTGGTTTTTTTTGCGCTGTGTGACAGGTATAGGTTTAATCACAGAATCACACTTCTATCAGCACGCTAGCGTGTGTCTTAGGTTTTTCTGAATGACACTATCAATACCTTCAATGTAAGATTTTCTTTTTGGGATAGATTTCAAGTAGGCCTCAAATACCAGAAACTAGTTATTTTGAGGATGGCAAATTTGGGAATGCTTTTTCAACCCAGAACAAAAAGTCTGCTTTTACGGTCACTACAAATAACTTGACCAGCTAAAACAGTGCAGATTTGGTTGAATAGAGATGTGAGACCTGTTTTTTTTTCGCTGTGTGACAGTTATAGGTTTAATCACAGAATCACTCTTCTATCAGCACGCTAGCGTGTGTCTTAGGTTTTTCTGAATGACACTATCAATACCTTCAATGTAAGATTTTCTTTTTGGGATAGATTTCAAGTAGGCCTCAAATACCAGAAACTAGTTATTTTGAGAATGGCAAATTTGGGAATGCTTTTTCAACCCAGAACAAAAAGTCTGCTTTTACGGTCACTACACATAACTTGACCATCTAAAACAGTGCAGATTTGGTTGAATAGAGATGTGAGACCTGTTTTTTTTTGCGCTGTGTGACAGGTATAGGTTTAATCACAGAATCACACTTCTATCAGCACGCTAGCGTGTGTCTTAGGTTTTTCTGAATGACACTATCAATACCTTCAATGTAAGATTTTCTTTTTGGGATAGATTTCAAGTAGGCCTCAAATACCAGAAACTAGTTATTTTGAGAATGGCAAATTTGGGAATGCTTTTTCAACCCAGAACAAAAAGTCTGCTTTTACGGTCACTACAAATAACTTGACCAGCTAAAACAGTGCAGATTTGGTTGAATAGAGATGTGAGACCTGTTTTTTTTTGCGCTGTGTGACAGGTATAGGTTTAATCACAGAATCACACTTCTATCAGCACGCTAGCGTGTGTCTTAGGTTTTTCTGAATGACACTATCAATACCTTCAATGTAAGATTTTCTTTTTGGGATAGATTTCAAGTAGGCCTCAAATACCAGAAACTAGTTATTTTGAGAATGGCAAATTTGGGAATGCTTTTTCAACCCAGAACAAAAAGTCTGCTTTTACGGTCACTACACATAACTTGACCATCTAAAACAGTGCAGATTTGGTTGAATAGAGATGTGAGACCTGGTTTTTTTTGCGCTGTGTGACAGGTATAGGTTTAATCACAGAATCACACTTCTATCAGCACGCTAGCGTGTGTCTTAGGTTTTTCTGAATGACACTATCAATACCTTCAATGTAAGATTTTCTTTTTGGGATAGATTTCAAGTAGGCCTCAAATACCAGAAACTAGTTATTTTGAGAATGGCAAATTTGGGAATGCTTTTTCAACCCAGAACAAAAAGTCTGCTTTTACGGTCACTACAAATAACTTGACCAGCTAAAGCAGTGCAGATTTGGTTGAATAGAGATGTGAGACCTGTTTTTTTTTGCGCTGTGTGACAGGTATAGGTTTAATCACAGAATCACACTTCTATCAGCACGCTAGCGTGTGTCTAAGGTTTTTCTGAATGACACTATCAATACCTTCAATGTAAGATTTTCTTTTTGGGATAGATTTCAAGTAGGCCTCAAATACCAGAAACTAGTTATTTTGAGAATGGCAAATTTGGGAATGCTTTTTCAACCCAGAACAAAAAGTCTGCTTTTACGGTCACTACAAATAACTTGACCAGCTAAAACAGTGCAGATTTGGTTGAATAGAGATGTGAGACCTGTTTTTTTTTGCGCTGTGTGACAGGTATAGGTTTAATCACAGAATCACACTTCTATCAGCACGCTAGCGTGTGTCTTAGGTTTTTCTGAATGACACTATCAATACCTTCAATGTAAGATTTTCTTTTTGGGATAGATTTCAAGTAGGCCTCAAATACCAGAAACTAGTTATTTTGAGAATGGCAAATTTGGGAATGCTTTTTCAACCCAGAACAAAAAGTCTGCTTTTACGGTCACTACAAATAACTTGACCAGCTAAAACAGTGCAGATTTGGTTGAATAGAGATGTGAGACCTGGTTTTTTTTGCGCTGTGTGACAGGTATAGGTTTAATCACAGAATCACACTTCTATCAGCACGCTAGCGTGTGTCTTAGGTTTTTCTGAATGACACTATCAATACCTTCAATGTAAGATTTTCTTTTTGGGATAGATTTCAAGTAGGCCTCAAATACCAGAAACTAGTTATTTTGAGAATGGCAAATTTGGGAATGCTTTTTCAACCCAGAACAAAAAGTCTGCTTTTACGGTCACTACAAATAACTTGACCAGCTAAAACAGTGCAGATTTGGTTGAATAGAGATGTGAGACCTGTTTTTTTTTGCGCTGTGTGACAGGTATAGGTTTAATCACAGAATCACACTTCTATCAGCACGCTAGCGTGTGTCTTAGGTTTTTCTGAATGACACTATCAATACCTTCAATGTAAGATTTTCTTTTTGGGATAGATTTCAAGTAGGCCTCAAATACCAGAAACTAGTTATTTTGAGAATGGCAAATTTGGGAATGCTTTTTCAACCCAGAACAAAAAGTCTGCTTTTACGGTCACTACAAATAACTTGACCAGCTAAAACAGTGCAGATTTGGTTGAATAGAGATGTGAGACCTGTTTTTTTTTGCGCTGTGTGACAGGTATAGGTTTAATCACAGAATCACACTTCTATCAGCACGCTAGCGTGTGTCTTAGGTTTTTCTGAATGACACTATCAATACCTTCAATGTAAGATTTTCTTTTTGGGATAGATTTCAAGTAGGCCTCAAATACCAGAAACTAGTTATTTTGAGAATGGCAAATTTGGGAATGCTTTTTCAACCCAGAACAAAAAGTCTGCTTTTACGGTCACTACAAATAACTTGACCAGCTAAAACAGTGCAGATTTGGTTGAATAGAGATGTGAGACCTGTTTTTTTTTGCGCTGTGTGACAGGTATAGGTTTAATCACAGAATCACACTTCTATCAGCACGCTAGCGTGTGTCTTAGGTTTTTCTGAATGACACTATCAATACCTTCAATGTAAGATTTTCTTTTTGGGATAGATTTCAAGTAGGCCTCAAATACCAGAAACTAGTTATTTTGAGAATGGCAAATTTGGGAATGCTTTTTCAACCCAGAACAAAAAGTCTGCTTTTACGGTCACTACACATAACTTGACCATCTAAAACAGTGCAGATTTGGTTGAATAGAGATGTGAGACCTGTTTTTTTTTGCGCTGTGTGACAGGTATAGGTTTAATCACAGAATCACACTTCTATCAGCACGCTAGCGTGTGTCTTAGGTTTTTCTGAATGACACTATCAATACCTTCAATGTAAGATTTTCTTTTTGGGATAGATTTCAAGTAGGCCTCAAATACCAGAAACTAGTTATTTTGAGAATGGCAAATTTGGGAATGCTTTTTCAACCCAGAACAAAAAGTCTGCTTTTACGGTCACTACAAATAACTTGACCAGCTAAAACAGTGCAGATTTGGTTGAATAGAGATGTGAGACCTGTTTTTTTTTGCGCTGTGTGACAGGTATAGGTTTAATCACAGAATCACACTTCTATCAGCACGCTAGCGTGTGTCTTAGGTTTTTCTGAATGACACTATCAATACCTTCAATGTAAGATTTTCTTTTTGGGATAGATTTCAAGTAGGCCTCAAATACCAGAAACTAGTTATTTTGAGAATGGCAAATTTGGGAATGCTTTTTCAACCCAGAACAAAAAGTCTGCTTTTACGGTCACTACAAATAACTTGACCAGCTAAAACAGTGCAGATTTGGTTGAATAGAGATGTGAGACCTGTTTTTTTTTGCGCTGTGTGACAGGTATAGGTTTAATCACAGAATCACACTTCTATCAGCACGCTAGCGTGTGTCTTAGGTTTTTCTGAATGACACTATCAATACCTTCAATGTAAGATTTTCTTTTTGGGATAGATTTCAAGTAGGCCTCAAATACCAGAAACTAGTTATTTTGAGAATGGCAAATTTGGGAATGCTTTTTCAACCCAGAAAAAAAAGTGTGCTTTTACGGTCAATACAAATAACTTGACCAGCTAAAACAGTACAGATTTGGTTGAATAGAAATGTCAGGTCTATTTTTTAGGCGCTGGGTGACAGGCTCAACTTGCCCCTGATGTAATATATGGCCAAAAAATAACCACACTGTTGATGGTTAAATGCACTTGGGTGACACAGGCTCAGCCTGCACCAGATGTAGTATATGGCCAAAAAATAATCAGACTGTTGATGGTTAAATGCACTTGGGTGACACAGGCTCAGCCTGCACCAGATGTAGTATATGGCCAAAAAATAATCAGACTGTTGATGGTTAAATGCACTTGGGTGACACAGGCTCAGCCTGCAGCTGATGTAGGATATAGCACAAAATAACCACACTATCGATGGTTAAATACACTTGGGTGACACAGGCTCAGCCTGCAGCTGATGTAGTATATGGCCAAAAAATAATCAGACTGTTGATGGTTAAATGCACTTGGGTGACACAGGCTCAGCCTGCAGCTGATGTAGTATATGGCCAAAAAATAACCAGACTGTTGATGGTTAAATGCACTTCGGTGACACAGGCTCAGCCTGCAGCTGATGTAGGATATAGCACAAAATAACCACACTATCGATGGTTAAATACACTTGGTGATAGCTCGTGCTGGCGCACCACAAGTCACAAAATGGCCGCCGATCACCCCAGAAAAAAAGTGATCTAAAAACGCTCTGGGCAGCCTCAAAAAAGTGAGCAAGTCAATAATAGCACTTCAATGATCCACAGCTGCAGATCGATCACAGAATGAAGTCTTTTGGAGGAGTTAATCTGCCTAATCTCGCCCTAACGTCGCAGCTGCAACCTCTCCCTATACTGATCATAGCAGAGTGACGTGCGGCGCTACGTGACTCCAGCTTAAATAGAGGCTGGGTCACATGGTGCACTGGCCAATCACAGCCATGCCAATAGTAGGCATGGCTGTGATGGCCTCTTGGGCCAAGTAGTATGACGCTTGTTGATTGGCTGCTTTGCAGCCTTTCAAAAAGCGCCAAGAAAGCGCCGAACACCGAACCCGAACCCGGACTTTTACGAAAATGTTCGGGTTCGGGTCCGTGTCACGGACACCCCAAAATTCGGTACGAACCCGATCTATACAGTTCGGGTTCGCTCATCCCTACCAAATAACTCAATTTTAGTTTCATCAGTCCACAGCACCTTATTCGAAAATGAAGCTGGCTATTCCAAATGTGCTTTAGCCCACCTCAAGCGGCACTTTTTGTGCTGTGGGCGGAGAAAAGGCTTCCCCTGCATCACTCTCGCATACAGCCTCTCCTTGTGTAAAGTGCGCCGAATGGTTGAATAATGCACAATGACTCCATCTGCAGCAAGATGATGTTGTAGGTCTTTGTTGCTGGTCTGTGGGTTGACTCTGACTGTTCTCACCATTCGTCGCTTCTGTCTATCCGAGATTTTTCTTGGTCTGCCACTTCGAGCCTTAACTTGAACTGAGCGTGTGGTCTTCCATTTCCTCAATATGTTCCTAACTGTGGAAACAGACAGCTGAAATCTCTGAGACAGCTTTCTGTGTCCTTCCCCTAAACCATGATGGTGAACAATCTTTGTCTTCAGGTGATTTGAGAGTTGTTTTGAGACCCCCATGTTGCTACTCTTTAGAGAAAATTAAAAGAGGAGGGAAACTTACAATTGACCCCCTTAAATACTCTTTCTCATAATTGGATTCACCTGTGTATGTAGGTCAGGGGTCACTGAGCTTACCAAGCCTATTTGAGTTCCAATAATTAGTTCTAAATGTTTTGGAATCAATAAAATGACAACAGTGCCCAAATTTATGCACCTGCCTAATTTTGTTTAAACAATTATAGCACACTTTTTGTAAATCCAATAAACTTCATTTCACTTCTCAAAAATCACTGTGTGTGTCTCCTATATGATATATTTAACTGACATTTTTTATCATAACAACCAACGATTGATACAGGAAAATCATGAAGATTAACAAGGTTGCCCAAACTTTCGCATCCCACTGT
This sequence comes from Bufo bufo, assembly GCF_905171765.1. Classification (NCBI taxonomy): domain Eukaryota; kingdom Metazoa; phylum Chordata; class Amphibia; order Anura; family Bufonidae; genus Bufo; species Bufo bufo. Next base: position 229,800,357 of record NC_053392.1, on the reverse strand, counting down.
ATATCCACATCAACTGTTTGGCTCTGTTCACATTCTTTCATATACAATAGCATGCATTATGTCAAAATGACGGACACCACAATGGAGCCCTACGGATCTCATTGTAATTCATTAGGGTCTGTCGGTTTGCTGGTGTTCATTGAATGGAATCTTTGAACATTGCTGTTACATTAAGCTTACAGTATCCAAACATTGAATCTAAAATGGGTATAAATTAGGTTTGTCCAAAGCAAATAAACATAGATATGTAAATGTGTCACATAACTAAAGTAAGAATAATAATTTTTCCAATAAAAAGAACCAAAGGATTTCAGCTGATTTCAAGCCTTGAAAAATTGCACTAATTATTTTCTTTGCATTTTTTTTTATTGTCCAGATAAATTGGATTACACTTATTAAACATATGCATATTCCTTTATTTATAGATAGATTTTTATTTACTCTATTTTAATATTTTATTATGTATATTACCTTATTCTCTTCAGGACAATCAGCCACCACCCCTGCAACTACTACTACTCCAAGAACTACCAGTCAACCCATAGTTCTACCAGGTACAGCAAAAATATTTTACAAATTAGTTGGACAAGACCCAAAAGGTTTCACTTTATCTATCTAATTAAATTCTCTGTTCTAAATAATATATCAGATACATACATACATACATACATACATACTGTATGTTTTTTATTTTAAATTTAGGCCCCTGCACATGGTGAAGTACAGATATAAGAATTATTAACTTGAGACGTTACACATTAAAACACTTGTATTTAATGAGTTAACTCTAAGGGTAACAATTGCCACATCTTGTTATAGAAGTGCCCCTCCATAACTTGCCTTTTGGCTCCAGATATCCAAAGATAAATAGCACTACATAACTAGCTATGAAAATGCTGGCATTGTGAGTAGTGATGAGCAAAGTTTTGTAAAATTTGATTTGGCTGCTTCACCGAATTTTACAAAACAATTTGCTTTGTGATTAATTACTTTGTCACGTAGCATATTTCTTTGTAAGTAGTGGGTGCAGTGACAAGGAACGGTTATTGAGTCGCTCCCCATCATTGTACCCCTCAGATGACACATTCATAGCTGATCGCTATGGGGTAGAGTAATATTAGGTCTATAATAAAAAAAAATTAAATAAAATCATACTTACCTCATCCATTTGATCGTGAAGAGTCGGCTGTCGCCATCTTGACAGAAGATCCAGCATGAAATCTTGCATGGGCCAGTGATGATGTCACCAAGTTGACCGGCTGGTGATGTCAGACATCACAGCGCACTGGATTTTGCGCAGGATCTTCAATCAAGATGGGCTATTGTATGTAAAAAAAACTGTATAGATCAATAAAACTATGCAAATTTAAACAGTTGCATTTTAGAAGAGGATATATATATATTGTCAGAAGTATATAGAACAATCTTTAGATGTACCAAACTATACAAGCTCATTATACATACTGTAGAACAATAATGTGCAATAACGTATAACAAGAGAATTGATGTCATCTATCATTGTATTCACAGGTTCATGTGAGGTCAATGGAGATCCTCATTATTACACCTTTGATAACCAGGTTCACCATTTTATGGGAAACTGCACCTACACTCTTTCCAAACTGTGCGAACATAATGGAAATCTATCTGACTTCAATGTGGAAGCAGCTAATGAGCACAGAGGAGGAAGTACAAGAGTATCCTATGTCAAGTATGTGAATGTGGATGTGCATGGATACAGGATCACACTGGAGAAGAACAGGGTAGTCAAGGTATGATTATAGATCCTAAGGGGGAGATTTATCAAACTGATGTAAAGTAGAACTGGTTTAGTGGCCTATAGCAACCAATCAGATTCCAGCATGTTCTATATTCTGCGTTTTTCACGCAATGCAGGCCCCATAGAAGTGAATGGGGCTGCTTGAAAATCGCAAGTAAGTGCGGATGCGGTGCGATTTTCATGTACGGTTGCTAGCAGACGATCGGGATGGGGACCCGATCTTTATTATTTTCCTTTATAACATGGTTATAAGGGAAAATAATAGCATTCTTAATACAGAATGTATAGTATAATAGGGCTGGAGGGGTTAAAAATAAATAAATAATAATTTAACTCACCTTAATCCACTTGTTCGCGCAGCCGGCATCTCTTCTGTCTTCTTCTTTGAGGAATAGGACATTTGATGTCGTCACTACGCTCATCACATGGTCCATCACATGATCCATCACCATGGTAAAAAGATCATGTGATGGACCATGTGATGAGCGGTATGACGTCATCAAAGGTCCTATTCCTCAAAAAATAAGACAGAAGAGATACCGGCTGCGCGAACAAGTGGATTAAGGTGAGTTAAATTATAAAAAAAAAAAATTTAACCCTTCCAGCCCTATTGTACTATGCTTTCTGTATTCAGAATGCTATTATTTTCCCTTATAACCATGTTATAAGGGAAAATAATAAAATCTACACAACACCTAACCCAAACCTGAACTTCAGTGAAGAAGTCCGGGTTCGGGTCTGGGCACCAAACATGCCGATTTTTTTCACATGCGTGCAAAACGCATTACAATGTTTTGCACGCCCGCGGAAAAAAACGCAAACATGGAACGCAATCGCAGTGAAAACTGACTTGTTTTAGTGTCAAAATCGCAATATTTTCCCTAAATGCATCCGGCCCCAATCCGCAACGCCCGTGTAAAAGAGGCCTAAGTGTTCCAAATTACTATTGCATAAGTATTGCATAAGAGCTTATAATCCTGATGAAGTGCCTGCAATTATGTTATTAATTATGGAATTATGAGTTTAGAATAAATGACCTCAGATATTCTTCTTATATGTTATTCTCTGCATATAGGTAAATGGAAGCATTGTGACCTTACCAGAAACTCTAGTACCAGGTATTAATATATTCCTGAGTGGACATGATGTTCTGGTCACAACAGCATTTGGCCTAATTGTGAGATTTGATGGCAACCATAGAGTGGTAGTGACTATGCCACATGAATATACAAACAAAGTGTGTGGACTCTGTGGTAATTTCAACGGGAATAAGACTGATGACTTCCTAAACCCAGATGGAGAACTAGAGCTCGACTCCAACAGCCTTGGTAACAGTTGGCAAGTGGAGAATGACACCACGTAAGTCAGTTCATTTTATGTACATTCAGTCTGTTAAGTTATTGTTTTGTGAATAATATATTTACTTCTGAATTCTAATCTATTGGAAAAATCTCTTCTATTATAAACGTATTTTATTGAAACATACATCTTTTCTCAATATGATATTTCCACAAATAAATGTTCTATATTTTAATATAATTATATTTAGTGTATAGATTTCTTAGTTTCTTCTATCTTATCATTTGAAATTAAGTCCCTTATGTATTTAACTATTCTCCTTTAAGGTGTACTCCTGGGCCACCTGTTCAGCCTAACTGCACTGATGATGAAAAAGTTACTATTGTCAGCAACAGCTTCTGTGGAATTATCACTGACAAAAATGGTCCATTTAAAGACTGTCATGATGTTGTAGATCCTCTGGTCTACTTTAATAACTGTTTGTATGACCTGTGTGAATTAAATCTGGATCCTGGAGCCCTGTGTGACAATCTGCAGTCCTATGTACAGTCCTGTCAGTCTAATGGAGCTGTAATCCATCCATGGAGAAATGACACTTTTTGCCGTAAGCAGAACATAAATAACGTTTTGATTGTTTTACTTGCTTGAACCAATCCTCAATCAATGAGTACCCACTCTTTAAAAAGCTTTATAACTACTAAAGTTAAAAAAAACTAAAAGACAATGTAAATATACATGTAATGAAAAGTAATTAACCTTATTGCGTATGACCCCTATTTATGTACTAAAGTTTCTAACCCTATTTCACAGCTATCAAATGTCCACCAAACAGCCATTTTGAACAGTGTGGGACAGCCTGTCCAGCTACCTGCAGGAGTCCAGGATCTCCATCTAACTGCAATCTGCCTTGCACAGAATCATGTATATGTGACCCCGGGTATGTTTTGTACAACAAGAAATGTGTGCCCAGTCTCCACTGCGGATGTTGGGAAAATGATAAGCATTATCCTGTAGGATCTGAATTTTGGAAAGATGACACCTGCTCCACAAAATGCAGATGCCCTTCACCTGGAAGCAGTTTAATCTGTAACAGTGACGGTTGTCCAAGTAGCCAGTACTGTTCAGTGACCAACGGCAATCCTGAATGTGTGTATTACACGTATGGTGTCTGCAGAGTACACAATGACCCTCATTATGAGACTTTTGATAGACAGACACACCACTTCATGGGTCTGTGCACATATACTCTCACCAAGTTATGCACCAACTCCTCATCACTTCCATATTTTAATGTGGAAGCAAAGAATGTACACAGAGGAAATCCATCTGTTTCCTATGTGCAGAGAGTGCTTGTTGAAGTTTATGGCTACAGAATACAGATTCTGAACAAAGAAAAATCTCGCATTTTGGTAAGACCAATGTCATTGCAGGTCAATGATATTTGGACTAATCTACCAGTCATTTTGAATGGAGGTGCAGTGAAAGTGGCTATAAGTGGAAGATATGTGGTTCTAGAGACTGATTTCAAACTTGAAGTTTCTTATGACACTGATCATACCGTGGAAGTGAAATTACCCGACACATTCTCAAATGAAGTTTGCGGTATGTGCGGTAACTTCAACAACAAGAGACCAGACGACTTCCTGATGCCAAATGGACAGTTGGCCCAGAATTCTAATGAATTAGGAAATAGTTGGATAGTCTATGACAAATCTGATCCAACATGTACAGATGTACCCACTCCAACTCCACCCACCACGTGTCCTCCAGAGAAAAAGAACTTGTATGAAAGTGATACATTCTGTGGTATACTAACAAGTAAAGATGGCCTGTTTAACATATGTCACTCTGTAGTCGATCCTGACAGCTTCTTTGAAAGCTGTGTGTTTGATTTCTGTGCTTTAGATGGAGGCAAAGATGTTTTGTGTAGTGCCTTACAAGCATATGCTGATGCCTGTCAAAAACAAGGAGTCACCATTCCAAACTGGAGAAACATAACATCATGTGGTATGTATTGGCAGAATAAATTGTACTAATTCTGTAAACTGTAGCTGAAATATGAAATGTCTTTTAATTGTGGCCAATTTTATGTATTACAAATAACAGGGGGTCAAGACTGTCCAGGTAACAGCCAGCACAATGAATGTATGACCGCATGTCCCGCTACCTGCTTGGACCCACATGCTCCAGAGAAATGCAGCTCTCCTTGTGTGGAAGGGTGTAAATGTAATAATGGTTATATCCTCAGTGGAGGAATTTGCGTATCTGAAGCACAATGTGGATGTTGGTACAATGGCCAATATTACAATGTAAGTGTTGAACAACACAAACTATTTTATGCATGTTATTTGCTCTTTTACATTTTGTTTTCTGTTGTTACACATACTGTATTTTCCATTTTGTTTTTACAGAGAGACGAAGAGTTCATTGAAGGAAACTGTGAGAGAAGATGTCAGTGTCAAGAAAACAATATTGTATCTTGTCTACCAATGTCTTGTCCAGAAGATGAAATCTGCAAGGTACAAGATGGTTTTCTGGGCTGCTACAAACCAAGCACAGCAATCTGCCATATTTATGGAGACCCCCATTACTCTACATTTGATGGCACACTTCATCACTTCCAAGGATCGTGTAACTACACTGTGTCGGAGACCTGTGCCAATACATCGCACAGCTTTAGTGTCACTACACGCAACGAACACAGAGGTAACCCAAGCTGGACGGCCATTAGTTCTGTTGCCCTGATTGTCGACGATGTACACATTCTGATACAGAAGAACAATATTGTGCATGTAAGTCTATTGCTAATCTATTTTATTCTACCCATATTTTGCTCATAACTTCAGGAGTTAAAAGATAAGAGACAAATTATAGTGATGAGCAGCAGGGGCTATATTCGAATTTCCGATACATTATGAATATTTGGGCGAATATTCGTCATATATTTGCGAATTCGCAAATTCAAGATTATTTTCTTGATTGCGAAAAATCAGCAATGTAATATTCGGGTAATGCCCATGGAATACAGGCATGGGTCACATTTGCTACATTTTACAAGCTGCTAGAAGTTTCCTGAGACTGGATAAAATGGTTGGCATGGCAGAACATTAAAAATGTCTCTATATGCAGTTAGAGTGCTCTAATATATTTGCGATTGCGCTAATCGGCACTAATGATGCAAATATTTTGGCGCATTATGTGGAACTTCACATTTTAGCAGGTCTTCTTGTATGTATGGACAGCAGAACCCATCACACTACCTAACACACTGCACTGCAACAGCTACACTATATCAAGATATAACCTACACTGACTATCTACCACTAACTATGTGTATTATATATATAAAAACTATCTAACTATCTATCTAATGTAATGAGTGGAAAGCACAAAGCACAGCAATGACACTGCTTTCTCTCTCAGAATTTTAAAAAACTGAAGAAAATGGCTGCTGGGGAGGTTCTTATATAGTAAGGGGTAGGCAACTTTCCTATTGGTTGCTAGGGATGTTGCTAAGCTCAGACAAAGACATTGCAGCCTTCTCATTGGCCCATAAGAAAGAAGGGAGGTTACTGATGAAAAAAAAATCTAGAATATTCGAAATGACAAATATATATCACTATATTCTAAATATTCACGAATTCTCGAAGTGCCGATATTCGCGATTAATTTTCGCGATTGGAATATTCACGCCCAACACTAACAAATTACAGAATATGAGAAAAAAAGTGCTACAGTACACATATTTTTAAGATGCCAAGAAGATGCTGTCTTATTAAAGGACTTTGTGTTCTAGTTCTGTATTGGACAACATTAGTTCACATTTTGCAGTCTGTTTTGTAAGAGCAAAAATATATTACCGCAAGATATGCTGTAAAACCTTCAGCACTCCAGCTGTTGTGAAACTACAGTTCCCAGCCTGCTCAATTCATTTCTGTGAGAGTTCTGAGAAGAGCAGAGGCAGTATGCATGCTGGAAGTTGTAGTTGCACAATAGCTGGAGTGCCAGAGGTTGCCTACCCCTGCTGTAAAACATATCTCAAAATGCTAACAGCTCAGAAAAGATTGCTGACCCTATAATCTTGTACAGAAACTAGAATAATATATATAAATAGAAAATAAATTGCACACGGCAAAAATTGAATATGTTTCACTTTCTGGTTTTAAATAACAATATAGGGGAGATATTCCCTTTAAAATAAAGGAAACACTGGTCTTAGATTTAATCGAAGAGATATTTTTTATGCTTATTGAGGTTACTCTCTTCTGTTCCTTTACAGGTTAACAATGCTTTAGTTACTCTTCCTACGAATGTGTCTGGCATAAGTATCATAAAAAGTGGGCAGTATGTAGTAGTGAATACCAACTTTGGACTCCAAATTAAATTTAATGGAGATCATGAGTTATTTGTTATAGTGGATGAAAGATACAAAGATTTATTATGTGGTTTATGTGGCACCTACAATGACAACCGCCTTGATGACTTGACAACACCTGATGGCAGCATTGCAACTGATGTCAATGACTTTGGAAATAGCTGGCGAGTACCAGATGATGGTTGGCCGTGAGTATTGTCTTGTTCTATTTATTCATCAGATCTGTTGTCCCATTCATCTTTCACCAACTGTTTTACAATATGAGATCTAACTTTAAGCTTTTAATGTTTGTAGGTGTGACTCAACTCCTCCTCCTCCATCAACATGCCTTCCTGACATACAACAAGAGGCTGAGGCTAAATGTGAAATAATTAAGCTTCTCAATGGCCCCTTTGCACAGTGTCATGCTCTCATACCTCCATATCACTACTTTGAGAGTTGTGTGTATGACCAATGTGCAACAGAAGGGAATGATGATTATTTCTGCAGTTCACTAGAGGTTTATGCTGCAGCTTGTGAAGCAATTGGAGTATCTCTTGGTGACTGGAAAAAAGATACTAACTGTGGTAAGTTAAAAAAGTCCTACTTTTATTGTATTATATTAAATATAATATATTTTACATTATAGTCTACCTATTATGTTTACTTACTAGAAGTAGAAACAAGCTCAGCTTCACCCACAACATCTACTGCCACCACAACAACTGTGTCACCTACACCATGTAAATGCCTTTCCTGCCTAATATGTTTATGAAAAAAAGTAATATTATTAGATTTCTACTATAGTATCTTTATTGATATTATAAGTATTGTCAAATCCTCATGTATACATTTGTATACTTTTCTCTGGAATAGATACATGTAATATGAACTGTTCTTTTGATACTGGATTCTGTAACTGGAAGCAATCAAAAATGGATGAATTGGACTGGATACGCTGGCAAGGTTCAACACCCTCCGATCTAACAGGGCCTTCATTTGACCACACAACAGGAAGTAAGCAATTGACAAAACTATCTCAAAATTAGTTGTCCCTTTTTGAACTATTACCAGCCCTTTATTATAACAAAAATTAAAACGAGTCTGAGAAGACATCATGAAAACTTTAAAAGACAATATATTTTTCATATTATTCAGATGGATACTATCTGTACATTGATGGGCGTAATTCAAATAAGGGAGACCGAGCAATGTTGGAGAGTCCTGCTGATTGTTTCACGGGAAGCCAATGCTTACAGTTCTGGTATCACATGTATGGAGTTGCACAATACATGGAGCTAAAAGTCGCTGTTTTAAGAGCAGATGGTTTGAAAGATGTGATTAGCCTAATGGGCAATGCTGGGGATGTTTGGTATTTAGAAAAGATTTTCTTACCAGACAGTGACATCATCCAGGCAAGTGGAACCATCTTTACAGTGATTTTTTTTTTTATGGTACTTCTTTAGTGCACTAATCCAATATGATCTTATGTTGTAATATGTTGTGTTCACAGATTTTCATTGAAGGCATCATAGGTGAAGATTTCCGCAGTGATGTGGCCATAGATGACATATCTCTTATCCCGGGACACTGTGTTGGTAAGTCATGTGATCTGGATTTTTTGCCTGAAGACTACTTTCAGTGAACTTCTAGAGAATTTCAATCAGTTTGTATGTACAGTGGGATGCGAAAGTTTGGGCAACCTTGTTAATCATCATGATTTTCCTGTATAAATCGTTGGTTGTTATGATAAAAAATGTCAGTTAAATATATCATATAGGAGACACACATAGTGATATTTGAGAAGTGAAATTAAGTTTATTGGATTTACAGAAAGTGTGCTATAAATGTTTAAACAAAATTAGGCAGGTGCATAAATTTGGGCACCACAAAAAAGAAATGAAATCAATATTTAGTAGATCCTCCTTTTGCAGAAATTACAGCCTCTAAACGCTTCCTGTAGGTTCCAATGAGAGTCTGGATTCTGGTTGAAGGTATTTTAGACCATTCCTCTTTACAAAACATCTTTAGTTCATTCAGGTTTGATGGCTTCCGAGCATGGACAGCTCTCTTTAAGTAACACCACAGATTTTCTATTATATTCAGGTCTGGGGACTGAGATGGCCATTCCAGAACGTTGTACTTTTTCCTCTGCATAAATGCCTTAGTGGATTTTGAGCAGTGTTTAGGGTCGTTGTCTTGTTGAAAGATCCAGCTTCAGCTTTGTCACTGATTCCTGGACTTTGGTCTCCAGAATCTGCTGATACTGAGTGGAATCCATGCGTCCCTCAACTTTGACAAGATTCCTAGTCTCTGCACTGGCCATACATCCCCACAGCATGATGGAACCACCACCATATTTTACTGTAGGTAGCAGGTGTTTTTCTTGGAATGCTGTGTTCTTTTTCCTCCATGCATAACGCCCCTTGTTATGGCCAAATAACTCAATTTTAGTTTCATCAGTCCACAGCACCTTATTCCAAATTGAAGCTGGCTTGTCCAAATGTGCTTTAGCCCACCTCAAGCAGCACTTTTTGTGCTGTGGGTGGAGAAAAGGCTTCCTCTGCATCACTCTCGCATACAGCATGTCCTTGTGTAAAGTGTGCCGACTGGTTGAATGATGCACAGTGACTCCATCTGCAGCAAGATGATGTTGTAGGTCTTTGGTGCTGGTCTGTGGGTTGACTCTGACTGTTCTCACTATTCGTCGCTTCTGTCTATCCGAGATTTTTCTTGGTCTGCCACTTCGAGCCTTAACTTGAACTGAGCGTGTGGTCTTCAATTTCCTTAATATGTTCCCAACTGTGGAAACAGACAGCTGAAATCTCTGAGACTGCTTTCTGTGTCCTTCCCCTAAACCATGATGGTCAACAATCTTTGTCTTCAGGTCATTTGAGAGTTGTTTTGAGACCCCCATGTTGCTACTCTTCAGAGAAAATTAAAAGAGGAGGGAAACTTACAATTGACCCCCTTAAATACTCTTTCTCATAATTGGATTCACCTGTGTATGTAGGTCAGGGGTCACTGAGCTTACCAAGCCAATTTGAGTTCCAATAATTAGTTCTAAAGGTTTTGGAATCAATAAAATGACAACAGTGCCCAAATTTATGCACCTGCATAATTTTGTTCAAACAATTATAGCACACTTTCTGTAAATCGAATAAACTTCATTTCACTTCTCAAAAATCACTGTGTGTGTCTCCTATATGATATATTTAACTGACATTTTTTATCATAACAACCAACGATTTATACAGGAAAATCATGACGATTAACAAGGTTGCCCAAACTTTCGCATCCCACTGTATATCCACATCAACTGTTTGGCTCTGTTCACATTTCTGTTTAGAGCCTCCATTCTTTTATATACAATAGCATGCATCATGTCAAAATGACGGACACCACAATGGAGCCCTACGGATCCCATTGTAATTCATTAGGGTCTGTCGGTCTGCTGTTGTTCATTGAATGGAATCTTTGAACATTGCTGTTACATTAAGCTTACAGTATCCAAACATTGAATCTAAAATGGGTATAAATTTGGTTTGTCCAAAGCAAATAAACATAGATATGTAAATGTATGAAATAACTAAAGTAAGAATAATATTTTTTCCAATGAAAAGAACCAAAGGATTTCAGCTGATTTCAAGCTTTGAAAAATTGCACTAATTTTTTTTTTTTATTGTCCAGATAAATTGGATTACACTTATTAAACATATGCATATTCCTTTATTTATAGATATATTTTTATTTACTCTATTTTAATATTTTATTATGTATATTACCTTATTCTCTTCAGGACAATCAGCCACCACCCCTGCAACTACTACTACTCCAAGAACTACCAGTCAACCCATAGTTCTACCAGGTACAGCAAAAATATTTTACAAATTAGTTGGACAAGACCCAAAAGGTTTCACTTTATCTATCTAATTAAATTCTCTGTTCTAAATAATATATCAGATACATACATACATACTGTATGTTTTTTATTTTAAATTTAGGCCCCTGCACATGGTGAAGTACAGATATAAGAATTATTAACTTGAGACGTTACACATTAAAACACTTGTATTTAATGAGTTAACTCTCAGGGTAACAATTGCACATCTTGTTATAGAAGTGCCCCTCCATAACTTGCCTTTTGGCTCCAGATATCCAAAGATGAATAGCACTACATAACTAGCTATGAAAATGCTGGCATTGTGAGTAGTGATGAGCAAAGTTTTGTAAAATTTGATTTGGCTGCTTCACCGAATTTTACAAAACAATTTGCTTTGTGATTAATTACTTTGTCACGTAGCATATTTCTTTGTAAGTAGTGGGTGCAGGGACAATGAACGGTTATTGAGTCGCTCCCCATCATTGTACTCCTCAGATGACACATTCATTGCTGATCGCTATGGGGTAGAGTAATATTAGGTCTATAATAAAAAATTTAAAAATAAAATCATACTTACCTCATCCATTTGATCGTGAAGAGTCGGCTGTCGCCATCTTGACAGAAGATCCAGCATGAAATCTTGCATGGGCCAGTGATGATGTCACCAAGTTGACTGGCTGGTGATGTCAAACATCACAGCGCACTGGATTTTGCGCAGGATCTTCAATCAAGATGGGCTATTGTATGTAAAAAAACTGTATAGATCAATAAAACTATGCAAATTTAAACAGTTGCATTTTAGAAGAGGATATATACAGGGAGTGCAGAATTATTAGGCAAGTTGTATTTTTGAGGATTAATTTTATTATTGAACAACAACCATGTTCTCAATGAACCCAAAAAACTCATTAATATCAAAGCTGAATATTTTTGGAAGTAGTTTTTAGTTTGTTTATAGTTTTAGCTATTTTAGGGGGATATCTGTGTGTGCAGGTGACTATTACTGTGCATAATTATTAGGCAACTTAACAAAAAACAAATATATACCCATTTCAATTATTTATTTTTACCAGTGAAACCAATATAACATCTCAACATTCACAAATATACATTTCTGACATTCAAAATCAAAACAAAAACAAAATCAGTGACCAATATAGCCACCTTTCTTTGCAAGGACACTCAAAAGCCTGCCATCCATGGATTCTGTCAGTGTTTTGATCTGTTCACCATCAACATTGCGTGCAGCAGCAACCACAGCCTCCCAGACACTGTTCAGAGAGGTGTACTGTTTTCCCTCCTTGTAAATCTCACATTTGATGATGGACCACAGGTTCTCAATGGGGTTCAGATCAGGTGAACAAGGAGGCCATGTCATTAGATTTTCTTCTTTTATACCCTTTCTTGCCAGCCACGCTGTGGAGTACTTGGACGCTTTTGATGGAGCATTGTCCTGCATGAAAATCATGTTTTTCTTGAAGGATGCAGACTTCTTCCTGTACCACGGCTTGAAGAAGGTGTCTTCCAGAAACTGGCAGTAGGACTGGGAGTTGAGCTTGACTCCATCCTCAACCCGAAAAGGCCCCACAAGCTCATCTTTGATGATACCAGCCCAAACCAGTACTCCACCTCCACCTTGCTGGCGTCTGAGTCGGACTGGAGCTCTCTGCCCTTTACCAATCCAGCCACGGGCCCATCCATCTGGCCCATCAAGACTCACTCTCATTTCATCAGTCAATAAAACCTTAGAAAAATCAGTCTTGAGATATTTCTTGGCCCAGTCTTGACGTTTCAGCTTGTGTGTCTTGTTCAGTGGTGGTCGTTTTTCAGCCTTTCTTACCTTGGCCATGTCTCTGAGTATTGCACACCTTGTGCTTTTGGGCACTCCAGTGATGTTGCAGCTCTGAAATATGGCCAAACTGGTGGCAAGTGGCATCTTGGCAGCTGCACGCTTGACTTTTCTCAGTTCATGGGCAGTTATTTTGCGCCTTGGTTTTTCCACACGCTTCTTGCGACCCTGTTGACTATTTTGAATGAAACGCTTGATTGTTCGATGATCACGCTTCAGAAGCTTTGCAATTTTAAGAGTGCTGCATCCCTCTGCAAGATATCTCACTATTTTTGACTTTTCTGAGCCTGTCAAGTCCTTCTTTTGACCCATTTTGCCAAAGGAAAGGAAGTTGCCTAATAATTATGCACACCTAATATAGGGTGTTGATGTCATTAGACCACACCCCTTCTCATTACAGAGATGCACATCACCTAAAAAGCAAAAAAAGGAGGAGACCAATGTGGTACTCAGCAGAAGTGGCCCAAATCATTAAAAATAAAAAGCTAGCATTTTGTAATTATAAAAAAACCCAGAGCAATGAAGATAAGGAAATCTACAAGATTAGGCAGAGAGAGGCCAAGCAAGTTATAAGAACTTCTAAAGCGCAGGCAGAAGAAAAACTAGCTCAGTCTATGAAAAAAGGGGATAAGACATTCTTCAGATATATAAATGAAAAAAGGAAATTAAAACAAGGAATAACTAAATTAAAAACAAAGGACGGAAGGTATGTAGAAGAGAATAAAGGGCTAGCCGACTGCCTTAATGAATACTTCTGTTCAGTTTTTACAAAAGAAAAAGGAGAAGGACCTCCACTAGAAAGAATGACTATTAAATCGTTTGATGCATGTATCTTTACAGAGGAAGATGTTCTAAGTTTGCTGTCTAAGGTGAAGACAGATAAGTCACAGGGGCCTGATGAGATACACCCAAAATTATTAAAAGAGCTTAGTGGTGAGCTGGCAAAACCGTTAACAGATTTATTTAACCAATCATTAGTAACAGGAGTCGTCCCGGAAGATTGGAAATTGGCAAATGTCGTGCCCATTCACAAGAAAGGTAGTAGGGAGGAATCGAGCAACTATAGACCAGTGAGTCTGACATCAATAGTAGGCAAATTAATGGAAACCCTATTAAAGGATAGGATTGTGGAACATCTAAAATCCCATGGATTGCAAGATAAAAAACAACATGGGTTTACTTCAGGGAGATCATGTCAAACAAATCTTATAGATTTTTTTGACTGGGTGAATAAAATAATAGACGGTGGAGGTGCAGTAGACATCGCATATCTAGATTTTAGTAAGGCTTTTGACACTGTCCCACATAGAAGACTTATCAATAAACTGCAGTCATTGAGCATGGACTCCCATATTGTTGAGTGGATTAGGCAGTGGCTGAGTGACAGACAACAGAGGGTTGTAGTCAATGGAGAACATTCAAAACAAGGTAATGTTACCAGTGGGGTTCCACAGGGATCTGTACTGGGACCGATTTTGTTTAATATCTTCATAAGTGATATTGCAAAAGGCCTCGCTGGTAAGGTTTGTCTTTTTGCTGATGACACAAAGATATGTAACAGGGTTGATGTTCCTGGAGGGAAACGCCAAATGGAAAAGGATTTAGGAAAACTAGAAGAATGGTCAGAACTCTGGAAACTGAAATTTAATGTGGATAAGTGCAAGATAATGCACCTGGGGCGTATAAACCCAAGGGCAGAATATAGAATATTTGACACAGTCCTGACCTCAGTATCTGAGGAAAGGGATTTAGGAGTAATTATTTCAGAAGACTTAAAGGTGGGAAGACAATGTAATAGAGCAGCACGAAATGCCAGCAGAATGCTTGGATGTATAGGGAGAGGTATAAGCAGTAGAAAGAGTGAAGTGCTTATGCCGCTGTACAGAACACTGGTGAGACCTCACTTGGAGTATTGTGCGCAGTACTGGAGGCCATATCTCCAGAAGGATATAGATACTCTAGAGAGAGTTCAGAGAAGAGCTACTAAACTAGTACATGGATTGCAGGATAAAACTTACCAGGAAAGGTTAAAGGACCTTAATATGTATAGCTTGGAAGAAAGAAGAGACAGAGGGGATATGATAGAAACTTTTAAATACATAAAGGGAATCAACTCGGTAAAGGAAGAGAGCATATTTAAAAGAAGAAAAACTACCACAAGAGGACACAGTTTTAAATTAGAGGGGCAAAGGTTTAAAAGTAATATAAGGAAGTATTACTTTACTGAGAGAGTAGTGGATGCATGGAATAGCCTTCCTGCAGAAGTGGTAGCTGCAAATACAGTGAAGGGGTTTAAGCATGCATGGATAGGCATAAGGCCATCCTTCATATAAGATAGGGCCGGGGGCTATCCATAGTATTCAGTATATTGGGCAGACTAGATGGGCCAAATGGTTCTTATCTGCCGACACATTCTATGTTTCTATGTTTCTATGTTTCTAATATGCTTAATTGGTAGTAGGCTTTCGAGCCTATACAGCTTGGAGTAAGACAACATGCATAAAGAGGATGATGTGGTCAAAATACTCATTTGCCTAATAATTCTGCACACAGTGTATATATATTGTCAGAAGTATATAGAACAATCTTTAGATGTACCGAACTATACTAGCTCATTATACATACTGTAGAACAATAATGTGCAATAACGTATAACAAGAGAATTGATGTCATCTATCATTGTATTCACAGGTTCATGTGAGGTCAATGGAGATCCTCATTATTACACCTTTGATAACCAGGTTCACCATTTTATGGGAAACTGCACCTACACTCTTTCCAAACTGTGCGAACATAATGGAAATCTTTCTGACTTCAATGTGGAAGCAGCTAATGAGCACAGAGGAGGAAATACAAGAGTATCCTATGTCAAGTATGTGAACGTGGATGTGCATGGATACAGGATCACACTGGAGAAGAACAGGGTAGTCAAGGTATGATTATAGATCCTAAGGGGGAGATTTATCAAACTGATGTAAAGTAGAACTGGTTTAGTGGCCTATAGCAACCAATCAGATTCCAGCATGTTCTATATTCTGCGTTTTTCACATAATGCAGGCCCCATAGAAGTGAATAGGGCTGCTTGAAAATCGCAAGTAAGTGCGGATGCGGTGCGATTTTCATGTACGGTTGCTAGGAGACGATCGGGATGGGGACCCGATCTTTATTATTTTCCCTTATAACATGGTTATAAGGGAAAATAATAGCATTCTTAATACAGAATGCATTGTACAATAGGGCTGGAGGGGTTAAAAATAAATAAATAATAATTTAACTCACCTTAATCCACTTGTTCGCGCAGCCGGCATTTCTTCTGTCTTCTTCTTTGAGGAATAGGACATTTGATGACGTCACTACGCTCATCACATGGTCCATCACATGATACATCACCATGGTAAAAGATCATGTGATGGACCATGTGATGAGCGGTATGACGTCATCAAAGGTCCTATTCCTCAAAAAATAAGACAGAAGAGATACCGGCTGCGCGAACAAGTGGATTAAGGTGAGTTAAATTATTTAAAACATTTTTTTAACCTTTCCAGCCCTATTGTACTATGCTTTCTGTATTCAGAATGCTATTATTTTCCCTTATAACCATGTTATAAGGGAAAATAATAAAATCTACACAACACCTAACCCAAACCTGAACTTCAGTGAAGAAGTCCGGGTTCGGGTCTGGGCACCAAACATGCCGATTTTTTTCACATGCGTGCAAAACGCATTACAATGTTTTGCACGCGCGCGGAAAAAAACGCAAACATGGAACGCAATCGCAGTGAAAACTGACTTGTTTTAGTGTCAAAATCGCAATATTTTCCATAAACGCATCCGGCCCCAATCCGCAACGCCCGTGTAAAAGAGGCCTAAGTGTTCCAAATTACTATTGCATAAGTATTGCATAAGAGCGTATATTCCTGATGAAGTGCCTGCAATTATGGTATTAATTATGGAATTATGAGTTTAGAATAAATGACCTCAGATATTCTTCTTATATGTTATTCTCTGCATATAGGTAAATGGAAGCATTGTGACCTTACCAGAAACTCTAGTACCAGGTATTAATATATTCCTGAGTGGACATGATGTTCTGGTCACAACAGCATTTGGCCTAATTGTGAGATTTGATGGCAACCATAGAGTGGTAGTGACTATTCCACATGAATATGCAAACAAAGTGTGTGGACTCTGTGGTAATTTCAATGGGAATAAGACTGATGACTTCCTAAACCCAGATGGAGAACTAGAGCTCGACTCCAACAGCCTTGGTAACAGTTGGCAAGTGGAGAATGACACCACGTAAGTCAGTTCATTTTATGTACATTCAGTCTGTTAAGTTATTGTTTTGTGAATAATATATTTACTTCTGAATTCTAATCTATTGGAAAAATCTCTTCTATTATAAACGTATTTTATTGAAACATACATCTTTTCTCAATATGATATTTCCACAAATTAATGTTCTATATTTTAATAAAATGATATTTAGTGTATAGATTTCTTAGTTTCTTCTATCTTATCATTTGAAATTAAGTCCCTTATGTATTTAACTATTCTCCTTTAAGGTGTACTCCTGGGCCACCTGTTCAGCCTAACTGCACTGATGATGAAAAAGTTACTATTGTCAGCAACAGCTTCTGTGGAATTGTCACTGACAAAAATGGTCCATTTAAAGACTGTCATAATGTTGTAGATCCTCTGGTCTACTTTAATAACTGTTTGTATGACCTGTGTGAATTAAATCTGGATCCTGGAGCCCTGTGTGACAATCTGCAGTCCTATGTACAGTCCTGTCAGTCTAATGGAGCTGTAATCCATCCATGGAGAAATGACACTTTTTGCCGTAAGCAGAACATAAATAACGTTTTGATTGTTTTATTTGCTTGAACCAATCCTCAATCAATGAGTACCCACTCTTTAAAAAGCTTTATAACCCCTTTTATTGAAAATCAATAAAAAGATTTTAAAATGAAAAAGCTTTATAACTACTAAAGTTAAAAAAAACTAAAAGACAATGTAAATATACATGTAATGAAAAGTAATTAACCTTATTGCGTATGACCCCTATTTATGTACTAAAGTTTCTAACCCTATTTCACAGCTATCAAATGTCCACCAAACAGCCATTTTGAACAGTGTGGGACAGCCTGTCCAGCTACCTGCAGGAGTCCAGGATCTCCATCTAACTGCAATCTGCCTTGCACAGAATCATGTATATGTGACCCCGGGTATGTTTTGTACAACAAGAAATGTGTGCCCAGTCTCCACTGCGGATGTTGGGAAAATGATAAGCATTATCCTGTAGGATCTGAATTTTGGAAAGATGACACCTGCTCCACAAAATGCAGATGCCCTTCACCTGGAAGCAGTTTAATCTGTAACAGTGACGGTTGTCCAAGTAGCCAGTACTGTTCAGTGACTAACGGCAATCCTGAATGTGTGCATTACACGTATGGTGTCTGCAGAGTACACAATGACCCTCATTATGAGACTTTTGATAGACAGACCCACCACTTCATGGGTCTGTGCACATATACTCTCACCAAGTTATGCACCAACTCCTCATCACTTTCATATTTTAATGTGGAAGCAAAGAATGTACACAGAGGAAATCCATCTGTTTCCTATGTGCAGAGAGTGCTTGTTGAAGTTTATGGCTACAGAATACAGATTCTGAACAAAGAAAAATCTCGCATTTTGGTAAGACCAATGTCATTGCAGGTCAATGATATTTGGATTAATTTACCAGTTATTTTGAATGGAGGTGCAGTGAAAGTGGCAATAAGTGGAAGATATATGGTTCTACAGACTGATTTCAAACTTGAAGTTTCTTATGACACTGATCATACAGTGGAAGTGAAATTACCCGACACATTCTCAAATAAAGTTTGCGGTATGTGCGGTAACTTCAACAACAACAGACCAGACGACTTCCTGATGCCAAATGGACAGTTGGCCCAGAATTCTAATGAATTAGGAAATAGTTGGATAGTCTATGACAAATCTGATCCAACATGTAAAGATGGACCCACTCCACCTCCACCCACGTGTCCTCCAGAGAAAAAAAACCTGTATGAAAGTGATACATTCTGTGGTTTACTAACAAGTAAAGATGGCCTGTTTAACATATGTCACTCTGTAGTCGATCCTGACAGCTTCTTTGAAAGCTGTGTGTTTGATTTCTGTGCTTTAGATGGAGACAAAGATGTTTTGTGTAGTGCCTTACAAGCATATGCTGATGCCTGTCAAAAACAAGGAGTCACCATTCCAAACTGGAGAAACATAACATCATGTGGTATGTATTGGCAGAATAAATTGTACTAATTCTGTAAACTGTAGCTGAAATATGAAATGTCTTTTAATTGTGGCAAATTTTATGTATTACAAATAACAGGGGGTCACGACTGTCCAGGTAACAGCCAGTACAATGAATGTATGACCGCATGTCCCGCTACCTGCCTGGACCCACATGCTCCAGAGAAATGCAGCTCTCCTTGTGTGGAAGGGTGTGAATGTAATAATGGTTATATCCTCAGTGGAGGAATTTGCATTTCTGAAGCACAATGTGGATGTTGGTACAATGGCCAATATTACAATGTAAGTGTTGAACAACACAAACTATTTTATGCATGTTATTTGCTCTTTTACATTTTGTTTTCTGTTGTTACACATACTGTATTTTCCATTTTTTTTTACAGAGAGACGAAGGGTTCATTGAAGGAAACTGTGAGAGAAGATGTCAGTGTCAAGAAAACAATATTGTTTCTTGTCTACCAATGTCTTGTCCAGAAGATGAAATCTGCAAGGTACAAGATGGTTTTCTGGGCTGCTACAAACCAACCACAGCAATCTGCCATATTTATGGAGACCCCCATTACTCTACATTTGATGGCACACTTCATCACTTCCAAGGATCGTGTAACTACACTGTGTCGAAGACCTGTGCCAATACATCGCACAGCTTTAGTGTCACTACACGCAACGAACACAGAGGTAACCCAAGCTGGACGGCCATTAGTTCTGTTGCCCTGATTGTCGACGATGTACACATTCTGATACAGAAGAACAATATTGTGCATGTAAGTCTATTGCTAATCTATTTTATTCTACCCATATTTTGCTCATAACTTCAGGAGTTATAAGATAAGAGACAAATTATAGTGATGAGCAGCAGAGGCTATATTAGAATTTCCGAAACAATATGAATATTTGGGTGAATATTCGTCATATATTTGCGAATTCGCAAATTCGAGATTATTTTCTTGATTGCGAAAAATCAGCAATGTAATATTCGCGTAATGCGCGCGGAATACAGGCATGGGTCACATTTGCTACATTTTACAAGCTGCTAGAAGTTTCCTGAGACTGGCTAAAATGGTTGGCATGGCAGAACATTAAAAATGTCTCTATATGCAGTTAGAGGGCTCCAATATATTTGCGATTGCGCTAATCGGCACCAATGATGCGAATATTTTGGCGCATTATGTGAAACTTCACATTTTAGCAGGTCTTCTTGTATGTATGGACAGCAGAACCCATCACACTACCTAACACATTGCACTGCAACAGCTACACTATATCAAGATATAACCTACACTGACTATCTACCACTAACTATCTTTATTATATACAGTACAGACCAAAAGTTTGGACACACCTTCTCATTTAAAGAGTTTTCTTTATTTTCATGACTATGAAGGCATCAAAACTATGAATTAACACATGTGGAATTATATACATAACAAACAAGTGTGAAACAACTGAAAATATGTCATATTCTCGGTTCTTCAAAGTAGCCACCTTTTGCTTTGATTACTGCTTTGCACACTCTTGGCATTCTCTTGATGAGCTTCAAGAGGTAGTCCCCTGAAATGGTTTTCACTTCACAGGTGTGCCCTGTCAGGTTTAATAAGTGGGATTTATTGCCTTATAAATGGGGTTGGAACCATCAGTTGCGTTGAGGAGAAGTCAGGTGGATACACAGCTGATAGTCCTACTGAATAGACTGTTAGAATTTGTATTATGGCAAGAAAAAAGCAGCTAAGTAAAGAAAAACGAGTGGCCATCATTACTTTAAGAAATGAAGGTCAGTCAGTCAGCCGAAAAATTGGGAAAACTTTGAAAGTAAGGGCTATTTGACCATGAAGGAGAGTGATGGGGTGCTGCGCCAGATGACCTGGCCTCCACAGTCACCGGACCTGAACCTAATCGAGATGGTTTGGGGTGAGCTGGACCGCAGAGTGAAGGCAAAAGGGCCAACAAGTGCTAAGCATCTCTGGGAACTCCTTCAAGACTGTTGGAAGACCATTTCAGGGGACTACCTCTTGAAGCTCATCAAGAGAATGCCAAGAGTGTGCAAAGCAGTAATCAAAGCAAAAGGTGGATACTTTGAAGAACCTAGAATATGACATATTTTCAGTTGTTTCACATTTGTTTGTTATGCATATAATTCCACATGTGTTAATTCATAGTTTTGATGCCTTCATAGTCATGAAAATAAAGAAAACTCTTTGAATGAGAAGGTGTGTCCAAACTTCTGGTCTGTACTGTATATAAAAGCTATCTAACTATCTATCTAATGTAATGAGTGGAAAGCACAGAGCACAGCAATGACACTGCTCTCTCTCTTAGAATTTTAAAAAAACTTTAGAAAATGGCTACTGAGGAGGTTCTCATATAGTAAGGGGTAGGCAACTTTCCTATTGGTTGCTAGGGATGTTGCTAAGCTCAGACAAAGACATTGCAGCCTTCTCATTGGCCTAAAAGAAAGAAGGGAGGTAACTGATGAAAACAAAATCTAGAATATTCGAAATTACAAATATACAGTTGCAAGAAAAAGTATGTGAACCCTTTGAAATGATATGGATTTCTGCACAAATTGGTCATAAAATGTGATCTGATCTTCATCTAAGTCACAACAATAGACAATCACAGTCTGCTTAAACTAATAACACACAAAGAATTAAATGTTACCATGTTTTTATTGAACACACCATGTAAACATTCACAGTGCATGTGGAAAAAGTATGGGAACCCTTGGATTTAATAACTGGTTGAACCTCCTTTGGCAGCAATAACTTCAACCCAACGTTTCCTGTAGTTGCAGATCAGACGTGCACAATGCTCAGGAGTAATTCTTGACTATTCCTCTTTACAGAACTGTTTACAGCAATATTCTTGGGATGTCTGGTGTGAATCGCTTTCTTAAGGTCATGCCACAGCATCTCAATCGGGTTGAGGTCAGGACTCTGACTGGGCCACTCCAGAAGGCGTATTTTCTTCTGTTTAGGCCATTCTGTTGTTGATTTACTTCTATGCTTTAGGTCGTTGTCCTGTTGCAACACCCATCTTCTGTTGAGCTTCAGCTGGTGGACAGATGGCTTTAAGTTCTCCTGCAAAATGTCTTGATAAACTTGGGAATTCATTTTTCCTTTGATGATAGCAATCCGTCCAGGCCCTGACGCAGCAAAGCAGCCCTAAACCATGATGCCCCCACCACGATACTTCACAGTTGGGATGAGGTTTTGATGTTGGTGTGCTTTTTCTCCACACATAGTGTTGTGTGTTTCTTCCAAACAACTCAACTTTGGTTTCATCTGTCCACAGAATATTTTGCCAGTACTGCTGTGGAACATCCAGGTGCTCTTGTGCAAACTGTAAACGTGCAGCAATGTTTTTTTTGGACAGCAGTGGCTTGCTCTGTGGTATCCTCCCATGAAATCCATTCTTGTTTAGTGTTTTATGTATCGTAGATTCGCTAACAGGGATGTTAGCATATGCCAGAGACTTTTGTAAGTCTTTAGCTGACACTCTAGCATTCTTTTTCACCTTATTGAGCAGTCTGCGCTGTGCTCTTGCAGTCATCTTTACAAGACGGCCACTCCTAGGGAGAGTAGCAGCAGTGCTGAACTTTCTCCATTTATAGACAATTTGTCTTACCATGGACTGATGAACAGCAAGGCTTTTGGAGATACTTTTATAACCCTTTCCAGCTTTATGCAAGTCAACAATTCTTAATTGTAGGTCTTCTGAGAGCTCTTTTGTGCGAGGGATCATTCACATCAGGCAATGCTTCTTGTGAAAAGCAAAGCCAGAACTGGTGTGAGTTTTTTATAGGGCAGGGCAGCTGTAACCAACACCTCCAATTTTATCTCATTGATTGGACTCCAGTTGGCTGACACTTCACTCCAAATAGCTCTTGGAGATGTCATTAGTCTAGGGGTTCACATACTTTTTCCACCTGCACTGTGAATGTTTACATGGTGTGTTCAATAAAAACATAGTAATATTTATTTCTTTGTGTGTTATTAGTTTAAGCAGACTGTGATTGTCTATTGTTGTGACTTAGATGAAGATCAGATCACATTTTATGACCAATTTGTGCAGAAATCCATATAATTCCAAAGGGTTCACATACTTTTTCTTGCAACTGTATATCACTATATTCTAAACATTCATGAATTCTCGAAGTGCCGATATTCGCGATTAATATTCGCTATTTGAATATTCACGCCCAACACTAACAAATTACAGAATATGAGAAAAAAAGTGCTATAGTACACGTATTTTTAAGATGCCAAGAAGATGCTGTCTTATTAAAGGACTTTGTGTTCTAGTTCTGTATTGGACAACATTAGTTCACATTTTGCAGTCTGTTTTGTAAGAGCAAAAATATATTACCCCAAGATATGCTGTAAAACCTTTAGCACTCCAGCTGTTGTGAAACTACAGTTCCCAGCCTGCTCAATTCATTTCTGTGAGAGTTCTGAGAAGAGCAGAGGCAGTATGCATGCTGGAAGTTGTAGTTGCACAATAGCTGGAGTGCCAGAGGTTGCCTACCCCTGCTGTAAAACATATCTCAAAATGCTAACAGCTCAGGAAAGATTGCTGACCCTATAATCTTGTACAGAAACTAGAATAACATATATAGATAGAAAATAAATTGCACACAGCAAAAATTGAATATGTTTCACTATCTGGTTTTAAATAACAATATAGGTGAGATATTCCCTTTAAAATAAAGGAAACAATGGTCTTAGATTTAATCGAAGAGATATTTTTTATGCTTATTGAGGTTACTCTCTTCTGTTCCTTTACAGGTTAGCAATGCTTTAGTTACTCTTCCTACGAATGTGTCTGGCATAAGTATCATAAAAAGTGGGCAGTATGTAGTAGTGAATACCAACTTTGGACTCCAAATTAAATTTAATGGAGATCATGAGTTATTTGTTATAGTGGATGAAAGATACAAAGATTTATTATGTGGTTTATGTGGCACCTACAATGACAACCGCCTTGATGACTTCACAACACCTGATGGCAGCATTGCAACTGATGTCAATGACTTTGGAAATAGCTGGCGAGTACCAGATGATGGTTGGCCGTGAGTATTGTCTTGTTCTATTTTTTCATCAGATCTGTTGTCCCATTCATCTTTCACCAACTGTTTTACGATATGAGATCTAACTTTAAGCTTTTAATGTTTGTAGGTGTGACTCAACTCCTCCTCCTCCATCAACATGCCTTCCTGACATACAACAAGAGGCTAAGGCTAAATGTGAAATAATTAAGCTTCTCAATGGCCCCTTTGCACAGTGTCATGCTCTCATTCCTCCATATCACTACTTTGAGAGTTGTGTGTATGACCAATGTGCAACAGAAGGGAATGATGATTATTTCTGCAGTTCACTAGAGGCTTATGCTGCAGCATGTGAAGCAATAGGAGTATCACTTGGTGGATGGAAAAAAGATACTAACTGTGGTAAGTTTAAAAAAGTCTTCCTTTTATTGTATTATATTAAATATACTATATTTCAGGGTTGAGCTCGTAGCGAACTCTTGGATTTTTGGACCCCGGACCCGAACCCAAACTTTTCAGTAAAGTTCGGATTTGGGTTAGTTGTTCAGCGATTTAATGGCTCTTTTTGAAAGGCTGCAGAGCAGCCAATTAACAAGCGTTTAACTGTGCCCTTAGAAGCTATCACAGCCATGCCTACTAATGGCATGGCTGTAATTGGCCAGCGCAGCATGTGACCCAGCCTCTATATAAGCTGTAGTCACGTAGCGCTGCACGTCACTCTGCTCTGATTAGTGTAGGGATAGGATGCTGCTGCTGTGAGGGAGAGAATAGGAAAGAATCTTTAATCTGAAGTGGTTGTTAACTCAGCAATCTACCTAAATTTTGTTTTGTGGGTGCACTGCACAATATTTTTACCCTGCCCTGAGCCCAGTGACACAGAAAACTAACTTTTATCTGTCTTTAAGTTAGGTGGGTGGCGGCGGCCATTTTATGCAAGTTCAGTGCACCAGCACAGTATATGTGCATTTGTCACAGTCAAATACAAGCTTGAAATACTGCAATTATATTCTGGGTTTAAAAAAAAATCACCCATTGTTTGCAAGACCCTACATCTGTGGCCTTTGCAGCATTTGTCAGTGTGAAATACAATCTTGAAATACTGCAATAATTTTCTGGGTTTAAAAAAGCACCCATTGTTTGCAAGACCCTACATCTGTGGCCTTTGCAGCATTTGTCAGTGTGAAATACAATCTTGAAATACTGCAATAATTTTCTGGGTTTTAAAAAACAACCTTTTTTTGCAAAATACTAAATTTGCGGCATTTGCTGCATCTGTCATTGTTAAATACAAGCTTGAAATACTGCAATAATTTTCTGGGATTAAAAAAGCACCAATTTTTTGCAATACCCTACATCTGGGGCCTATTCTGCATTTGTCAGTGTGAAATATAATCTTAAAATACTGCAATAATTTTCTGGTTTTAAAAAAACACCCTTTTTGGGCAAAATACTAAATTTGCAGCCTTTGATGCATCTGTCAGTGTGAAATACAAGCGTTAGATACCACTGTTATATTCTGCTATTAAAAAAACACACATTTTGGGCACTTGGGGAGAACACTCTCTGATTCAATAAAAGAGGGAGTCCTCCCAGAAGCAATGATAGAGGCTTTAATAATAGTATTATTAAAGAAGGGTAAGGACCCTAGTGAGCTGGGATCTTATAGACCGATTTCTCTCCTTAACACAGATGTTAAACTTTATTTATAAAATCTTAGCTATGAGGCTATCTAGCGTTATGACATTAATTGTACATCCAGATCAAAATGGCTTTATTCCCAATAAGGGGACTCATTATAATCTACATCGTCTTTTTGCTAATATACAGACTTCTGGGGGGCCTTCACGATCTATCTAGTCTATAGATGCGTCTAAGGATTTTGATAGAGTTGAGTGGGGGTTTCTATGGAGAGTGCTTCAGAGGATGGGCTTTGGCCCTAGGTTTATTAACATGGTTAAACTTCTTTATAGATCCCCTACTGCAAGACTAAATATAAATGGGTATTTTACAAGAAGTTTTCCTATGACCAGAAGATCACATTTCTCTATATGCTGATGATATTTTATTTTATGTCCAGCAGACAAAATCTACTCTCTTAACTATTATGCAAACAAAAAACTCTTTTGGAGAAGCCTCAGGTCTGGATGTAAATTGGGATAAAACTACGATTATGCCACTAGATACTATAATGATGCCTTCAGATAAATTATCATTTCCCAAGGATAGTCCTCTGAATACTTTGAAAATTGCCGACTCGTTTGAGTAACTCGGCATTACAGTCTCCCCTAGGGTGGAAGATTTCATTCCGCTTAACTTGATGCCATTGATAAATAAGTTAAGGTTAAAAATGACAACGTGGCTTCGATTACCCTTATCAAAGGCTGATAGAATATCTTAAGTTAAGATGGCTATTCTCCCTCAGTTACTCTATCTCTTTAGGAATTCTCCAGTTTGGATCCCGGATAGGTATTTTAAGGTGATTGAAAGAATTATTAATGATCTACTCTGGGAGAGGAAACGGGTTAGACCTAAGTTAGAGCATTGGTATAAGCCGCTGGAAAGTGGAGGAGTTAACCTCCCCTGCTTCAAGGGATATTTCTTAGCTGCACAGTTTTGTTTTTTCTCCGTGAATGGAAAGATAGCCCACTTTGCAGGGACTTAGTTAACAGATCTCCATATGATAATCTTTTTACCCTTCTGGAGTCTGATCAATTGACCAACTCCGATAGGGAATTTGGATTAGCCAGGAATCTTTTTGTGAAGTCGTGGCAGGCTATTAGACTATGGTGTGGAGTGAAAGGCTCACTAGGATGCACTCCTTTATGGTATAATCAGCATTTCAAAACTTTAGATGCACTAGCTAAGGAACAATACTGGCAAAAAAGTAATATATATTTGACACAGGTAGTAAGTAATGGAGATATTATTTCTTTTGTAGAATTATCAAAGAGAGAAAAAGCACAGAAATTATTATGGTTTTGGTATTTACAGTTAAGATCGGCACTTTTGAGTATACAGGAAAAAAATAGGCTTCAAATATACACTTCAACACAATTTATTGAGTGGATAGGGAATTTGGACCAGAAGATGAAGATTTCCCACCTTTATAAAAATGTATTAATAACTCGATTTGGAGGTGTTTCCTCTCCTGGTCAGAGGACCAATGAGTGTCCAATGATTTATTTGGATGACCAGGAGAAGGTAACTCTGAATTTAAAATTGGTTTCACCTAATTTTAATCACGTGGTGGTTCAGTTTAATATTCTACATAGACTTTATGTTACACCTCTCTGGCTTAATAGATGTGGGATTAGGAAAGACTCTAACTGTCCCAGGTGCAATGTCCCCGAAGCAGCCTATCTGCATATGTTTTGGTCCTGTGCAGAGCTGAAACATTATTGGGGAGCTATTCATAAATACATTGAGGGAAAACTGAAGGTGCGGATCCCTTTTTCCGCTAAATGTTGGGTACTGGGTGAGCTGGCCAAGGTGAGCTGTCAGCAACATAAAATTTATTTTTTATTCAAGACAAGGTTTTTGGCACGTCTTTTGATAGCACGCTCTTGGTTTTTGCGAAAGAGTCCCACTATGAATACATGGTTAAATCTGTTGAACACTACTAAGAGATATGAATATATTTTGTATAAGCAGAGAAATACGGAGAAAAAATAGATTGGAATTTGAAGAGACTGGAATTCATAGAACTTCCAATACTCACTCGTCACCATACTCCTCGGTCCTAGAACCGAGGAGTGGTGGTGAATGAAGACGCATCGTGGGGGGGAGGGGGTTAAAGAAAAATATGATGATGAATGTTAATAATGATATTTTTATATAACGTGTAATGTTGGATGACTAATAAAGTGTTAAAAAAAAACATTTTGGTCAAAATACTAAATTTGCAGCGTTTGCTCCATCTGTCATTGTTAAATACAAGCTTGATATAATGCAAAAATTTTCTGGGTTTAAAAAAGCACCCATTTTTGTCAATACCCTACATCTGGGGCCTATGCTGCATATGGCAGTTTGAAATATAATCTTGAAATACTGCAATACTTTTCTGGGTTTTATAAAACACCCTTTTTGGGCAAAATACTAAATTTGCAGCCTTTGCTACATCTGTCAGTGTGAAATACAAGCGTTAGATACCACTGTTATATTCTGCTATTAAAAAAACACACTTTTTGGGCACAATACAAAATTTACAGCCTTTGCTGCATCTGTCAGTGTGAAATGCAAGCATTAGATACTACTGTTATATTCTGCTATTAAAAAAACACCCTTTTTGGGCAAAATAATAAATTTGCGGCGTTTGCTGCATCTGTCATTGTTAAATACAAGCTTGAAATACTGCAATAGTTTTCTGGGTTTAAAAAAGCACCCATTTTTGGCAATACCCTACATCTGGGGCCTATGCTGCATCTGTCAGTGTGAAATACACGCATTAGATACTGCTGTTATCTTCTGTAATTAAAAAAAAACAGGTAGAGGATGTGGTCGATCTGTGCCAGCTACACGCACAAGTGAAACACCTTCCTCAGGTGAGAGTAGGCGACAGAACCTTCAGCGTTATTTGGTCGGGCCTAATGCGGCTCTACGAATGGTGAGGCCTGAACAAGTACAGGCGATAGTAGATTGGGTTGCTGACAGTGCCTCCAGTTCCTTCACATTGTCTCCTACCCAGTCTCCTGCTGAAAGATCAGAGTTAACACCTGCAGCCGATGTCCATCAGTCTTTCACCTCACCCCCTTGCAAATCAGCCAAGCAGTTTGAGCCCCAAGTCATGCAGCAGTCTCTTCTGCTTTTTGAAGACTCTGCTAGCAGGGTTTCCCAGGGCCATCCACATAGCCCTGCCCCAGAAGTGGAAGAGATTGAGTGCACCGATGCCCAACCATTTATGTTTCAAGATAAGTACATGGGAGAACCACCGCAGCACATCTCGGATGATAGCGGAACACAGGTGTCAACTGCTGTGGCTGTCTGCAGTGTGCAGACCGACAAGGAGGGCAGGGATGAAGATTGGGTGGAAGATGATGTGGAGGACGATGAGGTCCTCGACCCTACAAGGAATCAAGGTCATGCGAGTGACCTGTGTAGTTCGGAGGAAGAGGCGGTGGTTGCACAGAGCCACCAGCACAGCAGAAGAGGGAGCAGGGTGCAAAAGCGGAGAGGCCGTCCCCTAGACAGTACGCCTGCTACTGCCCACCGCAGCAAGGGACTGAGCACACCAAAGCCAGCTCCAAGGAGATCCCTGGCATGGCAGTTCTTCAGACAATGTGCTGACGACAAGACACAAGTGGTTGGCAGGCTGTGCAATCAGAGCCTAAAGCGAGGCATAAACGTTCTCAACCTGAGCACAACCTGCATGACCAGGCATCTAAGTGCAAAGCACCAGCTGCAGTGGAGCAGACACCTAAAAAACCAATAAAGGTCTCTGGCTCCTCCTGCTTCCTCTTCTGCTGCAGTCTCGGCCTCTTCATCCACCTCTGGAGTGACAGTGGCACCTGCCTCCCCGCAAACAGAGGATCTGCCAGCAACACCACCACCTGGGTCACCAAGCATCTCCACAATGTCCCACGGAAGCGTTCAGCTCTCCGATCCCTTGCCCTTAATGCCAGCATTTCAAAATTACTGGCCTTTGAAATGCTGTCATTCCGTCTGGTGGAGACAAAGAGTTTTAAAAGCCTCATGGCGGTGGCTGTCCCACAGTATGTAGTGCCTAGCATCCACTACTTTTCCAGGCGAGCCATCCCCTCCCTGCACAACCAAGTGGGGGACAAAATCAGGTGTGCACTGCGCAACGCCATCTGTGGCAAGGTCCACTTAACTACAGATACGTGGACTAGTAAGCACGGTCAGGGACATTATATCTCTCTAACAGCACACTGGGTAAATACAGTGGCGGCTGGGCCTGAGGCGGATAGCAGTTTGGTGCATGTCCTTCCACCACCGAGGATTGAAGGGCGCTTCAGTTTGCCTCCTGTTGCTTCCTCCTTCTACTCCGCTTCATAATCCTCTCATCCAGTCAGCGGAACACCTTCACCACTAACTTCAGCACAGCCAGGGGGTAAACGACAGCAGGCAGTTTTAAAACGTATCTGTTTGGGGGACAAACCCCACACCGCGCAGGAGCTGTGGACGGGCCTTGAACAACAGACCGATGAGTGGTTGGTGCCAGTGAGCCTCAAGCCCGGCCTGGTGGTGTGCGATAATGGGCGAAATCTCATAGGAGCTCTTGGACTAGCCGGTTTTACGCACATCCCTTGCCTGGCGCATGTGCTGAATTTGGTGGTGCAGAGATTCCTTAAAAATTACCCCGATGTGTCAGAGCTGCTGCAGAAAGTGCGGGCCATCTGTGCGTGCTTTCGGCGTTCTCACGCTGCTGCTCGCCTGTCAGCGCTGGAGCGTAACTTCGGCCTTTCCGCTCACCGCCTCATATGCGATGTGCCCACAAGGTGGAATTCCACCTTGCACATGCTGGCCAGACTGTGCGAGCAGCAGCAGGCGATAGTGGAGTTTCAACTGCAGAATGCACTGGTGAGTCGCTCTGCGGAACAGCACCACTTCACCACCAATGACTAGGCCTCCATGTGAGACCTCTGTTCCTTGTTGCGCTGTTTCGAGTACTCCACCAACATGACCAGTGCCGATAACGCCGTTCTCAGCGTTACTATCCAACTTCTATGCCTCCTTGAAAAAACGCTCCTGGCGAAGATGGAAGAGGAAGTGGCAAAGGAGGAGGAGGAGGAAGAGGGATCATTTCATAGGGTTTCCGGCCAGTCATTCATATGTGGCTCCGAGGGTGGGTCCCTGCACCCACAAACGCCAGGTACACTATTGTGCAGCCTCAGCACAGTTCTGGAGGATGACGAGGTGGAGGATGAGGAGGAGGAGATGGAGGAGGAGGAACCGTGTTCACAGCAGGCTGGCACCCAAACCAGCTCATGGCCATCACTGGTGCGTGGCTGGGGGGATACATAGGACACTGATGATACACCTTCCACAGAGGACAGCTTGTTGTTGCCACTGGGCAACCTGGCACACATGAGCGATTACATGCGGCAGTGTCTCTGCAATGACCGCCGAGTTGCCCACATTCTAACTTGTGCTGATTACTGGGTGGCCACGCTGCTGGATCCCCATTACAAGGACAACGTACCATCCTTAATTCCATCACTGGAGCGTGATCATAAGATGCGCGAGTACAAGGGCACGCTGGTAGACGCGCTGCTGGTGGCATTCCCACCTGACAGCGTGGGCACAGTGGAAGCACAAGGAGAAGGCAAAGGAGGAGGAAGAGGTCGCCAACGCAGCTGGGGCACCACTAGCACCTCAGAAGGCAGGGTTAGCATGACCGAAATGTGGAAAATCTTTGTCAGCGCACCACAACAACTTGTATCACCAGCTGATATGGAACGTCTTAAGAGGATGCAGCATTTCAGCAACATGGTGGAGCAGTATGTGTGCACATGCCTACACGTACTGAATGACGGGTCTGCCCCCTTCAACTTCTGTGTCTCCAAATTGGGCACATGGCCTGAGCTTGCCCTTTATGTCTTGGAGGTGATGGCCTGCCCTTCAGCCAGTGTATTGTCTGAACGTGTGTTTAGCATGGCAGGGGGCTGTATCACAGACAAGCGCAGCCGCCTGTCCTCAGCCAATGTGGACAAATATTTCCCACTCTTTTGGGGTGTACCCTAATTAAAAAAAATATAAAAAAATTTAAAGAAAAATACAGTATTGGCTGCCTCGTCCTACATTTTTGGGTGAAATTCACTAATTTTTGCCTGTGATATACCCCTGCTCTACCGAGTAGACAGGTAAACAAATTTCACTAATTTGTCTGTTACATTTTCTGGTGAAATTCACCAATTTTGGGCTGTAATATACCCCTGCTCTACCTAGTAGACAGGTAAACAAATTTTACAAATTTGTCTGTTACATTTTCGGGCAAAATTCACCAATTTTTGGCTGTGATATACCCCTGCTTTACCTAGTAGACAGGTAAACAAATTTCACTAATTTGTCTGTTACATTTTCGGGTGAAATTCACCAATTTTTGGCTGTGATATACCCCTGCTCTACCTAGTAGACAGGTAAACAAATTTCACTAATTTGTCTGTTACATTTTCTCGTGAAATTCACCAATTTTGGGCTGTAATATACCCCTGCTCTACCTAGTAGACAGGTAAACAAATTTTACGAATTTGTCTGTTACATTTTCGGGCGAAATTCACCAATTTTTGGCTGTGATATACCCCTGCTCTACCTAGTGGACAGGTTAATAAATTTCACTAATTTGTCTGTTACATTGTCGGGTGACATTCACCAATTTTTGGCTGTAATATTCCCCTGCTCTACCTAGTAGACAGGTTAATACATTTCACTAATTTTTCTGTTACATTGTTGGGTGACATTCACCAATTTTTGGCTGTGATATACCCCTGTTCTACCTAGTGGACAGGTTAATAAATTTCACTAATTTTTCTGTTACATAGTTGGGTGACATTCACCAATTTTTAGCTGTGACATACCCCTGCTCTACCTAGTAGACAGGTTAATAAATGTCACTAATTTGTCTGTTACATTGTCGGGTGACATTCACCAATTTTTGGCTTTGATATACCCCTGCTGTACCTAGTGGACAGGTTAAAAAAAAATCCAAATTTGTCTGTTACATTGTCGGGGGACATACACCAATTTTTTGCTGCGATATAGCCCTGCTCTACCTAGTGGACAAGGAAATACATTTCAGTAATTCGTCTGTTACATTCTTGGGTGACATTTTACCATTTTTGGCGATGAAAAACCCCTGTTCTGCATAGGTGACAGGGAATTAAATTAATTGACGCGCGCCCCCTCCTTTCATTCGATGCTTCAACTTAAACAACTTGTCCCACATTTCCGCTCGTTCACATTGGAGCCATTGACCTCCCTTGGATGTGGTATCTCTTTCTCATGCTCCCAACCCTTTTGTGGAACCCTGATTTGCCGTTATCAAAATAGTAGGCACAGAAAAGAACATCGGAAGTTGATAGATAAGATATCCAAATGGATGTTGGACGTCACGGGGACGTGCGATCAGGCAGAAGTTATCTAGAGTCAACAAAGCAGGAGCAGGGCCTCACCTGTCTAACGTTTCAAAAACCAAAATACCCAAGTGACATTCCCTAAAAATTTTTATTAATCATTCCAATAACAAGGCATCTTAAGACTCCTGTATTGTTATTTATCGTCACTACCTCCCCGAGTCGGGAGTGGGTAATTGCTGCGCGCCCCCTTCTTTACTTGGAAGCTTCGGTATCAATAATTTGTTCCACATTTCCGCTCAATCACATTTAATTTCAAACATTGACCTCCCTTGGATATGGTTTCCATTTCTCACGCTCCCTCTCCGGCATGGAACCCTGATTCGCTGCTAACTGTGATCAACATGGTAGGCGCAGAAAAGAACATCGAAAGTTGATAGAGCAAATATCTAATTGGATCGTGGACATCATGGGGACATGCGACCTGGTGGAGCAGTATGTGTGCACACGCCTACACGTACTGACTGATGGATCTGCCCCCTTCAACTTCTGGGTCTTCAAATTGGGCATATGGCCTGAGCTTGCCCTTTACACCTTGGAGGTGCTGGCCTGCCCTGCAGCCAGTGTATTGTCTGAATGTTTGTTTAGCACGGCTGGATGGGGTTATCACAGGTTATATTTCCCAATGTTTTGGAATGTTTTGGGGTGTACCCTAATTTAAAACAAAAAATATATAATTTAAACCAAAAACCAGTGTTGGCTACCTCCTCTTCCTCCACCGCCACTTCCACCTACACCTCTAGATCAAGATTATTATTTTTTTATTATTTAATATTATTTATATTTTTGCATATTTTATGTTATTTTAAGTCATATCCCTATCCACATTTGTTTGCAGAGCACTTGCCATGCTCTTAACCACATTTTGATGCCATTTGCAGACCTCTATCCCTTTCCATGACTTTTTTAGAGCCATTTTAGGGCTCCAAAGTTCGGGTCCCCATTGACTTCAATGGCGTTCGGGTTCATGGTCAAGTTTGGGTCCCGAACTCGAACCTTTTTGTGAAGTTTGGCCGAACCCATCGAACCCGAACATCCAGGTGTCCCCTCAACTCTAAAAACTAGTCATAAAATGCAACATGGCAGCTGATTCCAAGCCTTGAAAAATTGTATTAATTATTTTCTTTGCATTTTTTTTTATTGTCCAGATAAATTGGATTACACTTATTAAACATTTGCATATATCTTTTTTATAGATACATTTTTTTTTACTATATTTTAATATTTTATTATGTCTATTACCTTATTCTCCGATTTTTTTCAACTATATTTTAATATTTTATTATGTATATTACCTTATTCTCTTCAGGACAATCAACCACCACCCCTGCAACTGATACTACTCCAAGAACTACTAGTCAACCCATAGTTCCACCAGGTACAGTACAAATACTTTGCAAATTGGTTGGACAAGCCCCACAAGGTTTCACTTTACAGTATATAGCTAATTGAATTCTCTGTTCTAAATAATACACCAGATACATACATACTGTATGCTTTTAATTTTAAATGTAGGGCCCTGCACATGGTAAAGTAAGGATATAAGAATTATTAACTTAAGACGTTACACATTAAAACACTTGTATTTAATGAGTTAACTCTCAGGGTAACAATTGCCACATCTTGTTATAGAAGTGCCCCTCTATAACTTGCCTTTTGGCTCCAGATATCCCAAAATGAATAGCACTACATAACCAGCTATGAAAATGCTGGCATTGTGAGTAGTGATGTGCGAAGTTTTGTAAAATTCGATTTGGCTGCTTCACCGAATTTTACAAAACAATTTGCTTTGTGATGAATTAATTCATAATTAATTTGTAAGTAGTGGGTGCAGTGACAAGGAACAGTGATTGCCTCGCTCCCCATCATTGTACCCCTCATATAGAAGCTTCAATAATCCGCTGCACTCGCCAGCTAGATTAAAGCCTTTTGAGTGAATAAATCACCATTTCACATCTATTACTGGCGAGTGCTGCGGATTATTGAAGCTTCTGGATGAGTTGGGACCCCCAGCCAGGATCCCTATCTGCGTGCACCACCCGGCTTGAAGCCTGTCTACTGGTCCGTACCCAAGTATGTGGGATAAGTAGTGCTGCCAATCCCTGAGGTTTTCTGTACCCCTCAGATGCCACATTTATTGCTGATCGCGGCATCTGACAGTAATTTTAGGTCTAGAGATTAGCTAATTTTTCAATAATTCGATTCAACAGTACGCCAAATTTTTGGGGAAATATTCGGATTAATCCGAATAAATTTGCAGCAAATTTCTTTAAAAATTACTATTTCCTGGCTGCAGACAGCCTTTATAGTGGTGTAGAACACTGTGCTTTGCAGTAACACGCATATTGAGTCTGCTTTGGTAGTGAAATAATACTGTGAGTCCGAATGACAAGCAGATGACAGGCCTCGCACTTAGAACCACTGCACACTTCACTTATTTCAGCAGTCACAGAGGCAAAACTGACCAAATAACTCACGTATGAACTCCACCTTATAGGTCAATGTATCACCAAAGATGATAAAATCCAATGACAAGATAAAACGTTGAGACTAAGCTCACACATGTGAACACCATGCAAACAGTTACATATATGCCTATGATATATCAAACTGAAAATACCTATCAAAAAACTACTAGACCGCATAAATTATAAATAAATTTATTGATAACACACATAAAAGAAAATCCGTACATCAAGAACAAGTGCAGGGAAAGGCGGCATCCACAAGAGGAAAAACACACAAGTGCAGCGATTCAACATGACATCCACATTAGATAATAATAAAGTGCAAGAGCATAGTGCCAAATAATCAAACATGTAACCACAGAATCAGTTACCCGTGTGTGCTTTCTCAGGGATGGCGCCAGCCTTACAGGTCAATGTTAGTGCCAAGAAGAAGCGCACTCCTTTTACACCGTTATCAGCTAATTCCACATAGATGTCTACAGACCTTGTTCTATTAAACACTTATACAAGTAGAACCCCCCAACAGAGCGGAAAGGGTGTCAGCAGTAAGTTTGTGTCAACTTCAATGATTATTTTGCCCTTCCTCTGATCCGTCAGAACAATAGCCCACAAAAAAGGATCCTGTTTGTGGAGCATCCATCTTCACTCGGTCAGCATTTGGTCAGTAATCCATCAGTATTGCTAATGCCAAAAAAACAGGAGTGGATCCAAAACAGAGATGACTCGTGAACGGAATAGTTGCATGTCGTCTGTGTTTTGTACCCACTCCTGCTGTTGGCTACAAAATCATAAGCCAATTCTGATGGGACCATTCAGATCTTACAGCAGCTACACAGACAGGATCCGTTGTGTGTCTCATTTTATCTTCCTTCTGACAGATCAGAAGAAGGGTCAAATAAATGATAATGTCACCCATATCAAAATGGCTTAATAGTGGCCCAGTCTAGGAACAGCATGAAAAGTCCACAGAGTGGCCCTATGACAGAGTGGTGAGGTGGAAGCAGCATGAGGAGACCACATAGAGACCCAATGAAAGAGTCTTTAGGTGGCGGCAGTATCAGGAGGCCACATAGTGGCCCAATGACAGAGTCTAAAGGTGACGGCAGCATGAGAAGGCCACAGAGTGGCACAATGACATAGTCTGAAGGTGGTGGCAGCATCAGAAGGCCACAGAGTGGCACATTGACAGAGTATGGAGGTGGCGGCAGCATTAGGAGACCACAAAGTGGCTCAATTACAGAGTCTGCAGGTGGCGGCATAAGGAGACCAGAGAGTGGCCCAATGACAGAGTCTGTATGTGGTGGCAGCATCAGCAGGCCACAGAGTGGCCTAATAACAGAGTCTGAAAGTGGCGGTAGCATCAGGAGGCCACAGAGTGGCTCAATGACAGAGTCTGGAGTTGGCGGCAGCATCAGCATCAGGAGAAGGCGACAGATTGGCACAATGACAGAGTCAAAAGGTGGCGGCAGCATCAGGAGGCGACAGAGTGGCCCTATGACAGAGTGTGGAGGTGGCGGCAGCATGAGGAGACCACAGAGTAGCCCAATAACAGAGTCTGAAGGTGACAGCAGCATGAGGAGGCCACAGGGTGGCACAATGACATAGTCTGAAGGTGGCGGCAGCATCAGGAGGCCCACAGAGTGGCTCAATGACAGAGTCTGGAGTTGGCGGCAGCATCAGCATCAGGAGAAGGCGACAGATTGGCCCAATTGCAGAGTCTGAAGGTGGCGGTTGCATCAGGAGGCCACAGAATGGCACAATGACAGAGTCTGGAGGTGGCGGCAGCATGAGGAGACCAAGAGTGGCTCAATGACAGAGTCTGGAGTCGGCGGCAGCATCAGGCGGCCACAGAGTGGCACAATGATAGAGTCTGGAGGTGGCGGCAGCATGAGGAGACCCCAGAGTGGCTCAATGACAGAGTCTGGAGTTGGCGGCAGCATCAGGCGGCCACAGAGTGGCACAATGATAGAGTCTCGAGTTGGCGGCAGCATCAGCATCAGGAGAAGACGACAGATTGGCCCAATTGCAGAGTCTGAAGGTGGCGGTTGCATCAGGAGGCCACAGAATGGCACAATGACAGAGTCTGGAGGTGGCGGCAGCATGAGGATACCACAGAGTGGCTCAATGACAGAGTCTGGAGTTGGCGGCAGCATCAGCATCAGGAGAAGGCGACAGATTGGCCCAATTGCAGAGTCTGAAGGTGGCGGTTGCATCAGGAGGCCACAGAATGGCAAAATGACAGAGTCTGGAGGTGGCGGCAGCATGAGGAGACCACAGAGTGGCTCAATGACAGAGTCTGGAGTTGGTGGCAGCATCAGGAGATGGCAACAGATTGTCCCAATAACAAAGTCTGAAGGTGGCGGTTGCATCAGGAGGCCACAGAGTGGCACAATGACAGAGTCTGGAGTTGGCAGCAGCATCAGGAGGCCACAGAGTGGCACAATAATAGAGTCTGAAGGTGGCAGCAGCATGAGGAGACCACAGAGTGGCTCAAAGACAGAGTCTGGAGTTGTCGGCAGCAGCAACATCAGGAGAAGGCGACAGATTGGCCCAATTGCAGAGTCTGAAGGTGGCGGTTGCATCAGGAGGCCTCAGAATGGCACAATGAGAGAGTCTGGAGTTGGCGGCAGCATCAGCATCAGGAGAAGGCGACAGATTGGCACAATGACAGAGTTGAAAGGTGGCGGTAGCATCAGGAGGCCACAGAGTAGCACAATGACAGAGTCTGGAGTTGGCGGCAGCATCAGTAGGCCACAGAGTGGCACAATGACAGAGTCTAAAGGTGGTGACAGCATGAGGAGGCCACAGAGTGGCACAATGACAGAGTCTGAAGGTGGCAGCAGCATCAGGCGGCCACAGAGTGGCACAATGACTGAATCTGGAGGTGGCGGCAGCAGCAGCAGCAGCAGGAGAAAGCAATAGATTGGCCCAATGACAGAGTCTGGAGGTAGCTGCAGCATGAGGAGGCCACATTGTGGCACAATGACAGAGTCTGAAGATGGCGGCAGCATCAGGAGACCACAGAGCGGCACAATGACAGAGTCTGGAGGTGGCGTCAGCATCAGGAGGCCACAGAGTAGCACAATAACAGAGTGTCAGAGTGTGGAGGTGACAGCAGCATGGGGGGGCCACAGGGTGTCACAATGACAGAGTCTGAAGATGGTGGCAGCATCAGGGGGCCACAGAGTAGCACAATTACAGAGTCTGGAGATGGCGGCAGGATAAGGAGACCACAGAGTGGCCCAGTGACAGAGTCTGAAGGTGATGGCAGCATGAGGAGGCCACAGAGTGGCACAAAGACAGAGTCTGAAGGTGGCAGCAGCATCAGGCGGACACAGAGTGGCACAATGACTGAGTCTGGAGGTGGCGGCAGCAGCATCAGGAGAATGCAACAGATTGGCCCAATGAGGGAGTCTGGAGTTGGCGGTAGCAACAGGAGGCCACAGAGTGGCACAATTACAGAGTCTGGAGTTGGCGGCAGCATCAGCATCAGGAGAAGGCGACAGATTGGCACAATGACAAAGTCGAAAGGTGGCGGCAGCATGAGGAGACCCCAGAGTGGCTCAATGACAGAGTCTGGAGTTGGCGGCAGCATCAGGCGGCCACAGAGTGGCACAATGATAGAGTCTGGAGTTGGCGGCAGCATCAGCATCAGGAGAAGACAACAGATTGGCCCAATTGCAGAGTCTGAAGGTGGCGGTTGCATCAGGAGGCCACAGAATGGCAAAATGACAGAGTCTGGAGGTGGCGGCAGCATGAGGAGACCACAGAGTGGCTCAATGACAGAGTCTGGAGTTGGTGGCAGCATCAGGAGATGGCAACAGATTGTCCCAATAACAAAGTCTGAAGGTGGCGGTTGCATCAGGAGGCCACAGAGTGGCACAATGACAGAGTCTGGAGTTGGCAGCAGCATCAGGAGGCCACAGAGTGGCACAATGACAGAGTCTGAAGGTGGCGGCAGCATCAGGAGGCCACAGAGTGGCACAATAATAGAGTCTGAAGGTGGCAGCAGCATGAGGAGACCACAGAGTGGCTCAAAGACAGAGTCTGGAGTTGTCGGCAGCAGCAACATCAGGAGAAGGCGACAGATTGGCCCAATTGCAGAGTCTGAAGGTGGCGGTTGCATCAGGAGGCCTCAGAATGGCACAATGAGAGAGTCTGGA
The DNA here is from genome assembly GCF_905171765.1 of Bufo bufo. Taxonomy (NCBI): domain Eukaryota; kingdom Metazoa; phylum Chordata; class Amphibia; order Anura; family Bufonidae; genus Bufo; species Bufo bufo. The sequence continues at coordinate 229,760,113 of NC_053392.1, read as the reverse complement.
GTTGGCGGCAGCATCAGCATCAGGAGAAGGCGACAGATTGGCACAATGACAGAGTTGAAAGGTGGCGGTAGCATCAGGAGGCCACAGAGTAGCACAATGACAGAGTCTGGAGTTGGCGGCAGCATCAGTAGGCCACAGAGTGGCACAATGACAGAGTCTAAAGGTGGTGACAGCATGAGGAGGCCACAGAGTGGCACAATGACAGAGTCTGAAGGTGGCAGCAGCATCAGGCGGCCACAGAGTGGCACAATGACTGAATCTGGAGGTGGCGGCAGCAGCAGCAGCAGCAGGAGAAAGCAATAGATTGGCCCAATGACAGAGTCTGGAGGTAGCTGCAGCATGAGGAGGCCACATTGTGGCACAATGACAGAGTCTGAAGATGGCGGCAGCATCAGGAGACCACAGAGCGGCACAATGACAGAGTCTGGAGGTGGCGTCAGCATCAGGAGGCCACAGAGTAGCACAATGACAGAGTGTCAGAGTGTGGAGGTGACAGCAGCATGGGTGGGCCACAGGGTGTCACAATGACAGAGTCTGAAGATGGTGGCAGCATCAGGGGGCCACAGAGTAGCACAATTACAGAGTCTGGAGATGGCGGCAGGATAAGGAGACCACAGAGTGGCCCAGTGACAGAGTCTGAAGGTGATGGCAGCATGAGGAGGCCACAGAGTGGCACAAAGACAGAGTCTGAAGGTGGCAGCAGCATCAGGCGGACACAGAGTGGCACAATGACTGAGTCTGGAGGTGGCGGCAGCAGCATCAGGAGAATGCAACAGATTGGCCCAATGAGGGAGTCTGGAGTTGGCGGTAGCAACAGGAGGCCACAGAGTGGCACAATTACAGAGTCTGGAGTTGGCGGCAGCATCAGCATCAGGAGAAGGCGACAGATTGGCACAATGACAAAGTCGAAAGGTGGCGGTAGCATGAGGAGGCCACAGAGTGGCACAATGACAGAGTCTGGAGTTGGCGGCAGCATCAGTAGGCCACAGAGTGGCACTGTCAGAAACCACCCTGATATAGTTCACTTTGCCCTCAAGTTTGCCCTCAGTCAAGATGGTGGATTATGTGTTTCCTGGTTGCCACCTCACTTCCTGTTCCTGTTCCTTTTTAAACTGGCCAGACCTTCCTGTCTTTGCTAGAGTATTGTGTTTGGCTTTTAGTCCGCAATCCTCTTGCTGGAACTCACTCCTCTGTGTGTTCTGTGCCCTAGCGGTTCTCCCTGCTACCTCCTGTTGCCGACCCGGACTGTCCTTGGACCTTCGTACCTGCTTGCCGCCTGACCTGACCTTCTGCTCGACTACCTTTCCTGCCAGCTTGCCGCCTGCCCTGACTTCTGCTAATCCTGACCTCGGTTCTCGTCTACAGACTCTGCCTCATCTGTGCAGGGCACAATAACGTGGGTTCTGCTACATCCGTACTATATATACTGCTCCCAAGTCCTGGCCATCGGATTCCAGTTCTGTTGCACCAGTATCGTGACAGAATACTCTAGCCACCATGGATTCCGCCGGGACTGTAGAGACCCGTATTAAGCAGTTGCAGACTGCGGTATCTAGTATGCACGCGGAGTTGCAATCCTTAAAGAAGAAGCCAGACTGGCCCCAGCATTCAGTTTTATGGACAAACGATCCACGAACTCCGTGATACAGTGCAAGCACTGGCTGATCGCATAACACAGGTGGAGAATGCAGCTCCTGCACCATCTCCTACATCAACTCCTAAATTACCTCCATTCCGATTTGGCAGGGACCGCGACAAATTCCGGGGGTTTATCAATCAGTGTCGCCTCTACTTTGACGCAAACTCCTCCCAGTTTTCTACTGATCGATCTAAAGTGCTATGCATCATTATGCTACTAACACACAAGGCTATCGCCTGGGCGAATCCGTTAAGCGAAACCGGGGATGCCCGACTAAACAATCTGGAGGATTTCCTTGGGGCCATGAGCCAGATGTTCGATGACCCTAACCGAGGTGCTACAGCAGAGGCAGCCTTACTAGCCTTGCGTCAGGGCAGACGTCCTGTCACGGAATATGCTATGGACTTTAAATGATGGTCCGTCGACACTAACTGGAATGATGCAGCAAAATTATCTTTTTTCAAGAAAGGACTGTGTAGTTCCCTGAAAGACGAGCTGGCCCGTGCAGAGTCCCCCTTAGAGCTTGATGCTTTTATCAACCACTGCATCCGAGTTGATACACGACTAGCTGAACGACGGAAAGAAAAATGGGCCACACTGAACTATACTACGAAGCAGGCACTTTCTTCGTCTACCCCCACTTCAAAAGAATTTCCAAAAAGAATCTACAAGGAATCAGAAAGCGAGCCAATGCAAATAGACTCCATCTTAAAACGCGAAAATATTGATCGCAAGGAACATAGACTCCGACCACTTTCTGATTAACTGTCCCAGACGTCCTCGAAAACTGGTGGCAGCCATTACAGACCCCGATCTCTCAGATGAAGACTCTGTGACATCTGAAGCGGAATCATTGGAAGAAACAACCATCCGCTCCATCTCTTCAGTGGCCCCTCGTATTAAGAAGGAAAACAGAAACTCTCATTGCTTCCTCCACATCAAATTTTCAATTAATTCCCAGTGGATATCCACCTCTGCTATGGTGGATTCCGGGGCTGGTGGCAATTTTATGGACTATTCCTTTGCAAGGAGACATAGGGTAAAGATTCATAAAAAACTCTCACCTTTGATTATGGAAACAGTGGATGATACCCCTTTAAATTCGGGCCCTGTAGATCAAGAAACGGAACCCCTCGACATCTGTATAACACCACAACATCACGAAGTTCTATCGTTTCTTTTGATCTTTTCTCCTCATTTTCCTGTTATCCTAGGCTTGCCCTGGTTACAGGCACAGAACCCCGACATCAACTGGGAGATCAAAGAGATAACGTTTCCAGGGAAGGATGCTGTGCCAACAAGACAGTCAGAACAAGGGGGGAAGCCACATCCCAGAACGATAAGGTGATGGAACTACCCCTCATATATCAGGATTTTATGGACGTTGGTGATAAACAAAAGGCAGACAAACTTCCCCCACATCGACCCTATGACTGTCCCATAGAATTGCTCCCTGGTGCTTCCATCCCCTTCGGGAATATCTACCCCTTGGCAGGTCCGGAACTGAAGGCCCTCAAGGAATATATAGAAGAGAATCTGGCTAAAGGGTTTATCCGTCCCTCCTCCTCACCAGCAGGGGCTCCCATATTCTTTGTCAAAAAGAAGGATGGGTCTCTAAGACCATGTATTGACTACCGCAAACTCAATAAAATCACAATTAAGAATCGTTACCCCGTACCACTAATCCCAGAATTATTGGAGAGAGTACGTCACGCCAAAATTTTCTCAAAGTTAGACCTACGAGGCGCCTATAACTTGGTCCGTATCAGATCGGGAGATGAATGGAAGACAGCATTTAGATCACGGTACGGACACTACGAATACCTCGTCATGCCTTTTGGTCTTTGCAACGCTCCAGCCACCTTTCAACACCTGGCCAACAACATTTTCAGGGATCTTCTGGACCAATTTGTAGTCGTCTATCTGGATGACATTCTGATCTTCTCTAACTCAACAGAAGAACATCAGCAACATGTAAGACTCGTTCTGGAACGTCTTAGGAAAAATAAATTATATATCAAACTTGAAAAGTGTGAGTTTCATCGAACTGAAATCCAATTTCTCGGCTACATAATTTCACCACAAGGGTTACACATGGACCCCAATAAGATTAGAGCTATAGTGGACTGGCCTGTCCCCAGTAACTTAAAAGAGGTCCAACGCTTCATAGGCTTTGCCAATTTTTACAGACGCTTTATCAAAAAATTTTCAACAATAGTCACCCCAATTACACAACTAACCAGGAAAACAAAAAAGGAATTTGTTTGGTCACCTGAAGCACAAGAATCCTTTTGTTTATTAAAGATCAGGTTTACCACAGCCTCTGTATTGGTTCACCCCAACCCGGAACTGGCGTTCATCGTGGAAGTAGATGCTTCAGATTCTGCTATAGGAGCCATTTTATCACAGAGAACAGGAGACAAGGGGTTGTTACATCCTTGCGCTTTTTTCTCCCAACGTCTATCTCCGGCTGAGAAAAACTACGATGTGGGAAACAAAGAACTACTGGCTATTATACTGTAGCCGCCTTTAAAGAATGGAGACATAACCTTCAAGGAGCCTCCCAGCCAATAATAGTTCTCACCGACCATCGCAACTTGGAGTACGTTAGATCAGCCAAATGTCAATCTCCTCGCCAGGCCCGTTGGACTCTTTTTTTAAACCAATTCAACTTCGTGATTTCATACAGGCCGGGTTCTCGGAATGGCAAGGCAGATGCCTTATCCAGAATTTTTTCCAATGATGCTGTGTCTACGATTCCACCTAAAACCATCATTCCAGAGTCTAGATTCGTGCGGGTAATCCTTAATAAAGACTTACTTGAAGAAATCAAAGAAGCCTATGTCACTGACTCCCTCCTGGCGGAACCACCCGATGATCTGCATTTAATATACAAAAACAGGGTATGGACTCATGGACAACAGTTATATATACCCAAGGTTATAAGACTTAAGGTTCTAAGACTAGTCCATGACTCTAAGGTCGCAGGTCACAGGGGTGTGCAGAAGACTTAGGAATTTTTATCTCGTTTCTTTTGGTGGCCTAATTCTCGACAGGATGTGAAAAAATATGTCCTGCCATGTGATACCTGTGCTAGATGCAAGACTCCACGCTCTCTCCCAGTAGGGTTACTACAGCCCTTGCCGGTCCCCTCCCGTCCTTGGGGCTCCATTTCCATGGACTTTATTGTGGATCTACCTACATCCAAGGGACAGAATACAATCTTAGTAGTGGTAGACCGTCTCACTAATGCTGCACACTTCATTGCATGTAAGGGCCAACCATCTGCTAAAGAAACTGCAGACCGTATAATACAAAATGTGTTTCGTCTACATGGGGTGCCAGATGAAGTTGTCTCGGATCGTGGAGTACAGTTTACTTCAAAGTTCTGGCGCAGTTTTTGCACATCTTTGGAAATCAATATCAATCTATCAACCGTCTTTCATCCTCAGTCTAATGGACAGACCGAACCCACAAACCAGACTTTGGAACAATACCTTCGATGTTATATCTGTCACTTACAGGATGACTGGGTTGACCTTCTTCCAGTGGCTGAATTTTCTTACAATAATTCCCAAAATGCATCAACCAGACAGACCCCCTTCTTTGCAAATCTGGGGTACCATCCGAACATTCTCCCCAAATTTCCTGTTACTTCGCCTATACCAGCAGTGGCGGAAAGAATTTCCATACTTCAACAAAATTTGCTACTACTAAGAGAGAACTTAGAGAGTGCTCAGGAGAATTATAAGAGGGCCGACGATAAATTCCGTAGGCCAGCACCAATGTTTAGAGTAGGCGACAAGGTATGGCTTTCTACGAGGAATTTAAAAATTAAGGTCCCCTCACCAAAGCTGGGACAGAAGTTTATTGGGCCCTACAAAATCATGGGCATAATCAGCCCAGTGGCCGTTCGACTCCCACGATCCATGAGGATACATCCTGTCTTCCACGTGTCCTTACTTAAGGCTGCAGTGCCCAATCCGTTTCCTGAACGTACCCTTCCTCCTCCCGAAGCATTGAAGATAGATGGACAGGAGCAGTTCGTGGTAAAAGAGATTCTGGACTCTAGGATTTTCAGGAATCAGCTATAGTACCTTATCAAATGGCAGGGGTACGGATCTGAAGAAAATTCCTGGGAACCAATAAACAACATCAATGCTCCTCGAATGATTAGACAATTCCATCAAACACATCCTGGAAGACCAAGTCAGGTCCCGTCCAGAGGCCGCTGTTGAGGTGGGAGTAATGTCAAAAACCACCCTGATATAGTTCACTTTGCCCTCAAGCTTGCCCTCAGTCAAGATGGTGGATTATGTGTTTCCTGGTTGCCATCTCACTTCCTATTTCTGTGTCAGAAACCACTCTGATATAGTTTACTTTGCCCTCAAGTTTTCCCTCAGTCAAGATGGTGGATTATGTGTTTCCTGGTTGCCACCCCATTTCCTGTTCCTGTTCCTTTTTAAACTGGCCAGACCTTCCTGTCTTTGCTAGAGTATTGTGTTTGGCTTTTAGTCCGCAATCCTCTTGCTGGAACTCACTCCTCTGTGTGTTCTGTGCCCTAGCGGTTCTCCCTGCTACATCCTGTTTCCGACCCTGACTGTCCTTGGACCTTCGTACCTGCTTGCCGCCTGACCTGACCTTCTGCTCGACTACCTTTCCTGCCAGCTTGCCGCCTGCCCTGACTTCTGCTAATCCTGACCTCGGTTCTCGTCTACAGACTCTGCCTCATCTGTGCAGGGCACAATAACGTGGGTTCTGCTACATCCATACTATATATACTCTGCTCCCAAGTCCTGGCCATCGGATTTCAGTTCTGTTGCACCAGTATCGTGACAGGCACAATGACAGAGTCTGGAGATGGCGGCAAGATGAGGAGACCACAGAGTGGCCCAATGACAGAGTCTGAAGGTGGTGGCAGCATGAGGAGGCCACAGAGTGGCACAATGACAGAGTCTGAAGGTGGCAGCAGCACCAGGCTGCCACAGAGTGGCACAATGACTGAGTCTGGAGGTGGCGGCAGCAGCATCAGGCGAAGGCAACAGATTGGCCCAATGACAGAGTCTGGAGTTGACTGTAGCATCAGGAGGCCACAGAGTGGCAAAATGACAGAGTCTGGAGGTGGCTGCAGCATGAGGAGACCACAAAGTGGCCCATTGACATAGTGTAGAGGTGGCAGCAGCATGAAGAGGCCACATTGTGGCACAATGACAGAGTCTGAAGATGGCAGCAGCATCAGGAGACCACAGAGCGGCACAATGACAGAGTCTGGAGGTGGCATCAGCATCAGGAGGCCACAGAGTGGCACAATGACAGAGTGTCAGAGTGTGGAGGTGGCAGCAGCATGAGGAGGCCATAGGGTGTCACAATGACAGAGTCTAAAGATGGTGGCAGCATCAGGGGGCCATAGAGTAGCACAATTACAGAGTCTGGAGGTGACGGCAGGATGAGGAGAACACACAATGGCCCAATGACAGAGTCTGAAGGTGGCAGCAGCATTAAGAGGCCATAGAGTGGCACAATGACAGAGTGTGGAGGTGGCAGCAGCATGAAGAATCCACAGAGTGGCACAATGACAGAGTCTGAAGGTGGCGGCAGCATGAGGAGGCCACAGAGTGGCGCAATGACAGAGTCTGAAGGTGTTACACAACAAGGTCTGCAGTTAGACGGATCTAACGTGACCGGAATACTCAACAATTCAATTCAACAACAACCAGGAGAGTAAATGATTCCTTGAATAAAATATATTTATTGAAATTCATTAAAAAGTGTACATGACACTAATACAAACAGTATATATAGTTTTGGATACTCTCACTATATATACTGTTTGTATTAGTGTCATGTACACTTTTTAATGAATTTCAATAAATATATTTTATTCAAGGAATCATATATACTCTCCTGGTTGTTGTTGAAGAGTCTAAAGGTGGCAGCAGCATCAGGCGGCCACAGAGTGGCACAATGACTGAGTTTGGAGGTGGCGGCAGCAGCAGCATCAGGAGAAGGCAACAGATTGGCCCAATGACAGAGTCTGAAGGTGGCGGTTGCATCAGGAGGCCACAGAGTGGCACAATGACAGAGTCTGGAGGTGGTGGCAGCATGAGGAGACCACAGAGTGGCTCAATGACATAGTCTGGAGTTGGTGGTGGCATCAGGAGGCCACAGAGTGGCACAATGACAGAGTCTGGAGGTGGTTGCAGCATGAGGAGGCCACAGAGTGGCACAGTGGCAAATTGTGGAGGTGGATGGGAATACCAGTACCCAATGATATTGGTGGGTGAAAGACGAAGCACTTGGCCTCAGATGTTCGCGAACCGCAAGTTCGCGGCGGGTCCCATTTATTTTAATAGCAGGTGAACCTGAAAAACCTTCAGCTCATATTTGCAGCCACAATGACACAGTCTGGAGGTGGCTGCAGCATGAGGAGACCACAGAGTGGCCCATTGACATAGTGTAGAGGTGGCAGCAGCATGAGGAGGCCACAGAGTGGCACAAAGACAGAGTCTGAAGGTGGCGGCAGCATGAGGAGGCCACAGAGTCGCACAGTGACAAATTGTGGAGGTGGATGGGAATACCAGTACCCGATGATATTGGTGGGTGAAAGACGGAGCACTTGGCCTCAGATGTGTAGCATCAGGTTGGTGGCGGAATCAGAATAGCAGCTGAGGCAGGTATCCAGAAGAAACCGGTCTCTTTTGTCAAAGTGTTGGTGTGGTTCCATGGATAGTGATGGACAAACATCTGCCGGGACGGTTCGCGGACGCGATCGCGCAAACGCGATCAAATGTTCGCGAACCGCAAGTTCGTGGCGGGTCCCATTCATTTTAATGGCAGGCGAACCTGAAAAACCTTCAGCTCATATTTGCAGACAAGAAATAATTACTAGAAGTGCACAAATAGTCCCACAACAAAATGGACAGTTACATACCAGATGTATTATTCAAATTTGCGATCTCCATAAAAAAAAATTCCAATGCGAAATATCGGCAATATAATTTTTGCGTACGCGTATGCGCAAATGCACTATACAGTACCCAAATGCACTATAAAGAAAGTATATTGGTATATAACACCCCGCTTCAATCAGTTTTTTGGGGGGACGACTGGTATATCACACCAGTAGAAATTATTTGTTCCAATAACGGTTGTCCCTCTATATACCTGCAGTATCGCAGCAGAACCGCACACAACTGCCGCACAATACAAATGCACTATAATATACTTTATAACATAGAAAGTATATTATAACATTGTACAAGGAAGGAAATCCATTAGAATATACAGTACAGATCAAAAGTTTGGACACACCATCTCATTCAAAGAGTTTTCTTTATTTTCATGACTATGAAGGCATCAAAACTGTGAATTAACACATGTGGAATTATATACATAACAAACAAGTGTGAAACAACTGAAAATATGTCATATTCTAGGTTCTTCAAAGTAGCCACCTTTTGCTTTGATTACTGCTTTGCACACTCTTGGCATTCTCTTGATGAGCTTCAAGAGGTAGTCCCCTGAAATGGTCTTCCAACAGTCTTGAAGGAGTTCCCAGAGATGCTTAGCACTTGTTGGCCCTTTTGCCTTCACTCTGCGGTCCAGGTCACCGCAAACCATCTCGATTGGGTTCAGGTCCGGTGACTGTGGAGGCCAGGTCATCTGGCGCAGCACCCCATCACTCTCCTTCATGGTCAAATAGCCCTTACTTTCAAAGTTTTCCCAATTTTTCGGCTGACTGACTGACCTTCATTTCTTAAAGTAATGATGGCCACTCGTTTTTCTTTACTTAGGGCTCTTTCACACCTGCGTTCTTTTCTTCCGGCATAGAGTTCCGTCGTCGGGGCTCTATGCCGGAAGAATCCTGATCAGGATTATCCTAATGCATTCTGAATGGAGAGAAATCCGTTCAGGATGCATCAGGATGTCTTCAGTTCCGGAACGGAACGTTTTTTGGCCGGAGAAAATACCGCAGCATGCTGCGCTTTTTGCTCCGGCCAAAAATCCAAAACACTTGCCGCAAGGCCGGCCTTAAGCTAAACGTCGTTTCGGCGCATTGCCGGACCCGACATTTAGCTTTTTCAGAGTGGTTACCATGGCTGCCGGGACGCTAAAGTCCTGGCAGCCATGGTAAAGTGTAGTGGGGAGCGGGGGAGCAGTGTACTTACCGTCCGTGCGGCTCCCGGGGCGCTCCAGAGTGACGTCAGAGCGCCCCAAGCGCTTGGATCACATGATCACATGGATCACGTCATCCATGCGCATGGGGCGCTCTGACGTCATTCTGGAGCGCCCCGGGAGCCGCACGGACTGTAAGTATACCGCTCCCCCGCTCCCCGCTCCTACTATGGCAACCAGGACATTAATAGCGTCCTGGGTGCCATAGTAACACTGAAAGCATTTTGAAGACGGCTCCGTCTTCAAATGCTTTCAGTACACTTGCGTTTTTCCGGATCCGGCTGGCACCTCCGGCAACGGAAGTGCACGCCGGATCCCAACAACGCAAGTGTGAAAGAGGCCTTAGCTGCTTTTTTCTTGCCATAAAAAAAATTCTAACAGTCTATTCAGTAGGACTATCAGCTGTGTATCCACCTGACTTCTCCTCAACGCAACTGATGGTCCCAACCCCATTTATAAGGCAGGAAATCCCACTTATTAAACCTGACAGGGCACACCTATGAAGTGAAAACCATTTCAGGGGACTACCTCTTGAAGCTCATCAAGAGAATGCCAAGAGTGTGCAAAGCAGTAATCAAAGCAAAAGGTGGCTACTTTGAAGAACCTAGAATATGACATATTTTCAGTTGTTTCAAACTTGTTTGTTATGTATATAATTCCACATGTGTTAATTCATAGTTTTGATGCCTTCAGTGTGAATCTACAATTTTCATAGTCATGAAAATAAAGAAAACTCTTTGAATGAGAAGGTGTGTCCAAACTTTTGGTCTGTACTGTACATGAAGATAAAACGTAACCTTTAATAATTTTACTATGAGGGTCCATTCACACATCCGTAAGTGTTTTGCGGATCCGCCAAACACGGAAACCGCAATTTGTGGACCGCACATCGCCGGCACTATAATAGAAAATGCCAAATCTTGTCTGCAATTGCGGACAAGAATAGGACATGTTCTATTTTTTTGCGGAAATGGAAGCACAGATGCGGAAGTGCGGATACGCAAATGTGGATGTGGATCTGCAAATGCGGATGAGGACAGCACATTCTGTCCCCATTGAAAATGAATGGGTCTGCACCCGTTCCGCAAAATTGCGGAACGGATGCAGACCCATTTTGCGGACGTGTAAATGGAAAAGATATCCCTCAAAATTAAAATAAATTAAATTATTAAAGTTAAGCAAAAAGCATAGATGTGGTAGGCAATAACAAGTGCTCAGCGGCACTAAATCAGGTGCTCGGCTGCACCAAATCAGAAACCATATGTCCTACCACAATCCGGGGGGTCCCAGTGCACATCGATGAATCCAGGAGGGAAAGCAATAAAACATCCATCCCTGGGCTAGATGATGATGTGGTATTGAAGGACAGGGTGGGCAAAGAACTATCCCTGAAATTGCCCTACAGGGGGGTGCTATTCTGGCCCTGATAGCCTAACTACAGACCACCCGCCCTGATAAGAGCAACCCCGTTCGGAACCTTACCCTATATAAAAATTGCCCTAGTAAGCCCCTAGCCCCTACGCCCCTGACTTACAGGAGATCACTATATAGATCTATGTGTTTTTGACTCATTATAAAAGTATATTATAAGTATATCGCACCCCTCTGTGTATCACATATATCGATAGCACACCTATACTAGTGCTTAAAATGACTTTTGTGGCCCTATTAGCTAGCGTTTGGTGTCCCTAACAGCCTGTCCCTGCTCCACACAGCAACCTCTCCCTACACTGGCAAAACACTGAATGTAAAATGGTGGCCAGATCAGGTTTATTTATAAGGTAGGGTGTATGTCCAAGTGCTGAAATGTCTCAATTGGCTGTCCTGTACTACCTGATGGATGTGTCATGGGTGAAAGATCTTCACAATGTAAAAGAATATGGCGGGCGCAAATTTCTCCATATGTTCGCATGTTCGGCGAATCGCAAACATGCAAAGTTCGCCGCGAAACGACCGCCGGGCGAACCGCAAGGCCATCTCTAACCGTGGATAATCTAGTCTGATGCATCAGGCATTGGTGGGTGGAAATCCTGGCTGATCCACGCCTGATTCATCTTGACAAAGGTCAGTCTCTCCATATTTTGGGTGGACAGGCGAGTACTTCTTGGGAAACTTTGGCCCCGCCGCACTAAACATCCACTCTGATGCCACACTTCTGGCCGGGCAGGACAGCTTTTTCAGGGTAAACTCTGCTAGTTGCGGCCATAAATCCAGTTTGGCTGCCCAGTAGTCCAGTGGATCTTCAATGTGGGTTGGCAGGGTGCCGTCCAAGTATGCCACCACCTGCTGGTTCAGGTCCTGTTCTATGTCTAGCTGCTGGTGAGTAGTTTCTTCACTATGCGGGTGAAGGAAGCTGCTCTTCAGCGACTCTAGAGTCAGGCTGCTGCTGATGGAGTTGGAACTGCTCCTGCCACCCCATCCCTCCCCAGTAGACATGGCAGTGGAAAGTGAGCGCAGAAGGCCCCCCAGTCAGACCTACGAGAGGATGGACGATGGCGCAGATAGGCAGCAGCCAACTGGCTACAAAGATTGTCTATAGTAGTTCAGTTTGTCCTCCCTTTCAGCGGATATAAAAAAGGCACCCATTTTGGACCGGTAGCGAGGTTCCAACAAGGTGGAGAGCCAGAAGTCATCCCTCTGCTGAATGGTGACAATTTGGCTGTCACTACCCAAGCAACTGACCATGCGAAGGGCCATTTGCGCAAGTGACTCCACTCCACTCCACTGCATACTGCCACAGTGTGCTTGGGTCATCTGCCTCATCTTTCTCATCTCCCTCTTGCTCCTCCGGCTGCTCCTGCTCTTCTTTTCCTGTCACCTGTGTCGAAAAACCACCAATACTACACATTGCTTGTGCTCCAATGTCCTTTTCCTCCTCCAGTTCAGCCCCCACAGGGCTCATGTGGCCATAAGATCTAAGCGCCACGTCTCCAGTCCTCTGACCAGCCATATTTAGCAGCATCTGTTCCTGGACATGAAGCAGTGGAATGATGTGGTTCATCCCGTAGTCCTGGCGACTGACAAATAACGTGGCATCCTCAAAGGGCCTGAGCAAATGGCAGGTGTCACGCATGAGCTGCCACTGGCTTACATCGAAGTAACACAGGGGAGTATCCTGTCCGCTTGAATCATCAGAAAATCATTTATGGCCTTTCTCTGTTCGTACAGTCGGTCCAACATATGGAGGGTGGAATTCCAATGGGTGGAAACATAGCATATCAACCTATGTTGGGGGATGCCCTTCTGCCGCTTGCTGCTCTAGGAGGGTGTGCTTTGCGGTGTACGAGTGGTTGAAATGCATGCTAAGTTTCCTGGCCATTTTTAGGATGTCTTGCAGATGGGTGGAAGACTTCAGGAAATGCTTGACACTCAGATTGTATGGGTGAGCGCATGGCTCATGCCTCCTTGACGCAACGCCGAGACAATGTTCTTCCCGTAGTTGGCCACCATGGTTCCGATTTTGAGTTGTCAGGGAGAAAGCCAGGATTCAATTTCTTGCTGAAGGACACGGAGCAGTTCCTGCCCTGTGTGACTCCGTTCACCAAGGCAAACGAGGTCAAGAACAGTGTGACACCACCATGCCCTGCACATGTGGTATTCTGGAGGTGCACAGTGAATTGTCCCTGCAGTGGAGGCTGAGGACACGGTAGAGAATGAGGAGGCAGAGGCGGACATTGTCGCTGGACCAATGGTGTGGCAACGTGGAGGCGGAAGCAGCGTCACCTGGCTAAGTTGCTGGTGTGGCTGTGCAGAAACCACATTAACCCAGTGGGCCGCAAAGGAAATGTTCTGTCCCTGACCGTAGTTACAGCTCCACATGTCGGGCGCTGCCTTGCACTTTGGTAGACACTGACAGGCTCAAGTACTGGCCCACCTTCTGTTCTACATGTGTGTGCAGAGCTGGTACTGCTTTTTTGGCAAAGAAATGACGGCTTGGGACCCTCCACTTCGGCTCAAGCCATCAGTTCTCTGAAAGGTGCAGAGTCCACCACTTGGAAAGGGAGGGACCGCAGCACAAACAACTTGGAAAGGAGCACGTTCAGCTTCTGCGCCGTTGGATGAGTGCACGCATACTGTTGTCTCTTGGCAATCGCTTCGGTGATCAATTGCTGATGGAATGACTGATGAGGAGTAGGAGGAGCAGGAGAATCAGGAGAATCAGGACCAGCAGATGATGGGAAGGACAGACAGCTTCCTTCGATGAGGTGGTGGAGCCTTGACTGCCTGAAACTGAGTGTGTGCCACTGGGTGATGAAGCGGTTTCTGTGGCAGGCTGGACCACCATATCGGAGCCACGGTTCTCCCAGGTCTCTTTATGGCAACGCTGCATATGTTGACGCAGGACCGTAGTGCCATTGGCACCCTGGCCACGCTTCACCCTCTGCCCACAGATTCTACACATGGCCATATTTACCTTCTCCGACGGCTTAACAAAAAACTACCACACCACACCGCTGAGTAGGTAATTTTACCCCCAACACTACGCACTGACTGACTGCTACCACCTCTGTCTCCTTGAACCCCTGCACCGCTAATTCCCAGGCAGGTAGGCTCCTGCGAAGCGGGTGGTCTACCCCGGGCACAATTGGCTCCCGACCGCCCACTGCTGCCACCATGCTGACTCCCGCCCACGCTAGCAACTTCCTGGCGGCCACCCTCTTCTCCCGATGATGATGAAGCCTCTTCGTCACCCTGCTCCCAAGTGCGATCAGCTACATCATTATCATCGAGTACTGTCTGCACATCACTGAGGTCCTCCTCATCCGTCTCTGAGTCTGACCTCTCACAACACCAGCTCCCACGCCACTCTCCTCATCACTACTTGCCCGCCTAGCGGAGGAAGCGGCGGATGTCTCCTCCAGATTCTGGCTGGTCAGTAGCTGCTGACATTCCTCTAGTAGCTCTTCCTCGCTGAATAGGGGAGCCGAGCCTATGGCATATTATACTTCTCGTGGTGAGGGAACTGAAAATGACAGAGGTAGGATTAGGACAGGTGGGGGCACACGGCCTGCTCCAGGGTCATGCCAACTAAGTGTTGTGTCATAGGAACCCTCTGACTCTTGGCTGGGGTTGTCTGATGTCACTTGGGAAGAAGTGGATGAACGAGTCAACGATTCAAGAACTGCTGGGTTGCTGGTCAAGATGAAACTGGAAGCTCAGGCCTCTCGCTGTGTACCCTGTTGCCACGCCCCCTTACTCTGCTGTGACCTCTGCCTGCACCAGAAACATTTAGGCCTCTGCCACTCCCCTGTGCAGGGCCTGGCACTTCTCTGTTTAACATATTGTTAGATAAAATAATCAAATCTTAGATCAAATATTTTTTATTTCGGCACTAATACACAGCAAACTGGGCTTTACAGTATATCACTGCACCGCACAAGGGCAATTAGGCCCTAATTTTTTTCTACTTTTACACAACAGAAAAGGCTTTTCAACAGATAAGTGCAATGCTGGACGGCAAATATATTTTTATTTTGCCACTAATACACGGCAAACTGGGCTTTACAGTATATCACTGCACCACACAAGGGCAATTAGGCCCTAATTTTTTTCTACTTTTACACAAAAGACTTTTCAACAGATAAATGATACAATGAACTGCTAATATACACTCACCTAAAGAATTATTAGGAACACCTGTCCTATTTCTCATTAATGCAATTATCTAGTCAACCAATCACATGGCAGTTGCTTCAATGCATTTAGGGGGGTGGTCCTGGTCAAGACAATCTCCTGAACTCCATAATGAATGTCAGAATGGGATAGAAAGGTGATTTAAGCAATTTTGAGCGTGGCATGGTTGTTGGTGCCAGACGGGCCGGTCTGAGTATTTCACAATCTGCTCAGTTACTGGGATTTTCACGCACAACCATTTCTAGGGTTTACAAAGAATGATGTGAAAAGGAAAAAACATCCAGTATGCGGCAGTCCTGTGGATGCTAGAGGTCAGAGGAGAATGGGCCGACTGATTCAAGCTGATAGAAGAGCAACGTTGACTGACCACTCGTTACAACCGAGGTATGCAGCAAAGCATTTGTGAAGCCACAAAATGCACAACCTTGAGGTGGATGGGCTACAACAGCAGAAGACCCCACCGGGTACCACTCATCTCCACTACAAATAGGAAAAAGAGGCTACAATTTGCACGAGCTCACCAAAATTGGACTGGAAAATGTTGCCTGGTCTGATGAGTCTCGATTTCTGTTGAGACATTCAAATGGTAGAGTCCGAATTTGGCGTAAACAGAATGAGAACATGTATCCATCCTCTGATGGCTACTTCCAGCAGGATAATGCACCATGTCACAAAGCTTGAATCATTTCAAATTGGTTTCTTGAACATGGCAATGAGCTCACTGTACTTAAATGGCCCCACAGTCACCAGTTCTCAACCCAATAGAGCATCTTTGGGATGTGGTGGAACGGGAGCTTCATGCCCTGGATGTGCATCCCTCAAATCTCCATCAACTGCAAGATGCTATCCTATCAATATGGGCCAACATTTCTAAAGAATGCTATCAGCACCTTGTTGAATCAATGCCACGTAGAATTGAGGCAGTTCTGAAGGCAAAAGGGGGTCCAACACCGTATTAGTATGGTGTTCCTAATAATTCTTTAGGTGAGTGTATATTTTTTTCTTCCACTAATATACAGTAAACAGGGCTTCTGAATATATCACTGCACCGCAGAACTGCAATTAGGCCCTAATTTTTTTCCACTTTTACACAAAAGGTTTTTCAACAGATAAGTGCAACGCTGAATGGAGAATATATTTTTATTTCGCCACTAATACGCGGCAAAGATATTTTTTCTTTTTCCATTAATACATGGAATAAAGAGCTTTAGAACAGATAACTGCACCGCTGAGCGGCAAATATTTTCTTCTTTTTCCACTAATACATGGAAAAAAGTGCTTGAAAACAGATAACTGCACCACTGAGCGGCAAAGATATTTTTGTTTGTCCACTAATACACGGAAAAAAAGGCTTTAAAACAGATAAATGCACCACTGAGCGGCAAAGATATTTTTCCTTTTTCCCCTAATACACGCAAAAAAGGGCTTTAAAACAGATAACTGCACCGCTGAGCGGCAAAGATCATTTTCCTTTTTTCACTAATACACCCAAAAAAGGGCTTTAAAACAGATAACTGCACCGCTGAGCAGCAAATATATTTTTTTCTTTTTCCACTAATACACAGAAACAAGGGCTTTAAAACAGATAACTGCACCGCTGAGCAGCAAATATATTTTTTTCTTTTTCCACTAATACATGGAAAAAAGTGCTTGAAAACAGATAACTGCACTGCTGAGTAGATCTGCAAAAAAAAGAGGGTTAGTCAGCACCTCCCAGTGCGCAGGTGCACGCCGCCATGGCAAAGACCTAGAGGAAAAAAAGGAGACAATGCGGCAGCACTCTGCAAATCAGACAAAGTACAACAATGCTTACAAAAATTATGATGCTAATACTACGCTTAAAAAGCGAGATGCTTGGTCAATGCATTTTGTACAAAACCATCTAAGCCCGTATGCCAAACGTCAAGGCGATCTCTGTTACACGGGTCCTAACACTAAATACTACCTGTTATGCGCCATAATGACCGCCATAAAATTCAGGGAGTGTTGGACCCACATGCATGCTGGATCCACTCTGCCTTTTTCCGGTAGTATTTAGTGTTAGGACCCGTGTAACAGTATTTAGTGTTAGGACCCGTGTAACAGAGATCGCCTTGACGTTTGGCATACGGGCTTAGATGGTTTTGTACAAAATGCATTGACCAAGCATCTCGCTTTTTAAGCGTAGTATTAGCATCATAATTTTTGTAAGCATTGTTGTACTTTGTCTGATTTGCAGAGTGCTGCCGCATTGTCTCCTTTTTTTCCTGCACTGCTGAGTAGCAAATATTATTTTTTTCTTTTTCCACTAATACATGGAAAAAAGGACTTTAGAACAGATAACTGCACCGTTGAGCGGCAAATATATTTTTCTTTTGCCACTAATACACGACAAAAAGGTATTGTCATTTTTGCACTTCACCACACAATGGCTAGTAAGCCCTTTTTTCCCACTAATACAAGCCAAAAACCACTTTAGAACATATAACTGCACCGTACAAGGGAAAATAAAAGGTAGAATTATTTCCTTGTAATAAACCCTGTTAATATTTGTATCAAACAGCACTTGCACCCTAATAAAAACGGTTTGCTGGAATTACAGAGCTGTATAATGGCAATGTATAATGCCAGTCAGTGCAGCAAAGTGTAATCGGATTGTTCCTATTAGGGCTTGTTCACACGACTGTTGCCCCTCCATGCCCGTGCTGTGGACTGCAAATTGTGGTCCGCAATGCACGGGCACTGACTGTGGGTCAGCCGCATGTGGATCGCGGACCTATTCACTTGAATGTGTCCGCGATCTGTCCGTTCCGCAAAAAGATAGAGCAATTTCTATCTTTTTGTGGTGCAGAGGCACGGAACAGAACCCCAGGAAGCACTCCGCAGTGCTTCTGTGGGGTTCCGTACTGTATCTGCGGATTTGCAGACCCATTCAAGTGAAGGGGCAACGGTTGTGTGAACAAGCACTTACCCAGGCTGTCACCTCCCCACTGAACCCTGTTCAACAGAAATGCAGTGGAATGATTCCTCCTTATCCTTTCCCTACACCTTGAATAGTCTTTCCCTGCACTTGTAAATCGTTTTTTTTTCACCACAATCAAGTCTTTCCTATCACTGTCCATAGCGCCTGCAGACACGTCTCTCCCTGCACTAAGTACACTGGTGAATCACAGAATCTAAGATGGCTGCCACTATTTATAGGGCTGTGACATCACAGGGCTGGCTGGCTGCTGATTGGCTGCATGCATGTCAGCATGGGTGTTCCCGACTTCCCAGAGTTTCTTGCCCCATGTCCTCACATGTGCAGCAGCTATTTTAGGAAAAAATAAGATTCGTTACCACGAAGCGCGAGGAAATTCGCATTCGGTGCGAATCAAATTTTTCCTGAAATTTCAATCGAATTTCACTTTGTCAGCTTCGATTCGCTCATCTCTAGTCATTATTTTGCATCAGTGTTTCCGAGTTAAAATGAGGAATGTGTGCCGAACTATTCTTTTTTTTATATACTTTTAGGCTATGTTTGTTCCACTCTTGGTTTTAGCTTATAAAACTGAAATAAAAAAAAATGACTAAAATAAACAAGTGTGATAATACATCTAGAGTAAATCCGTAAAGAAAACACAGAGAAGGTGGGTGAGAGTTACCTCTGCCCATTTAACCAGTTTAATATAGTTGTAATCTTCAAATGCAGCAAAATTGTATGGAAACATTTCAAAGATTGCCAAATTATCAAGAACCTATCTTACCATGGAGCAAGCTATACATGTTTAAGAATAGTAACTCAATAAGCCATTTATTATGAGATCACCCATTTTATATTTATGTGCTTCTTTCCAGCTGCTACAATCTGCAGTGCCTCTGGAGATCCTCACTACAACACATTTGATGGTGCAGTTCACCATTACATGGGGAACTGCAGCTACACACTCACAAAACTATGCAATGTATCATCTATTGAATTCCCATACTTCCATGTCTACACCACCAATGAGCACAGAGGAGGCAACACCAAAGTGTCCTATATCCAGTCAGTACATGTAGAAATGTACAACACTAATTTTACATTGCTGAAGAACAAAAAGCTAAATGTAAGTTTCCCAGTTTCCTGTTAATCACATATTTGATATATTGTCATTTCCCTTAGGCCGAATGCACACGGCCATGTTCCGCAGCCGAGATTGGCCCGTGGTATGCCGGGCTGGATTCCTGTTCAGAGCAGGAGCGCACGGCGTCATTGGTTGCTATGACGCCGTGCGCTTCATGCCGCAGCTGCTGTACAGTAATACACTCGTATAGATCATACGAGTGTATTACTGTAGTGCAGCGGCGGCATGAAGCGCACGGCGTCATAGCGACCAATGACGCCGTGCGCTCCTGCTCTGAACAGGAATCCAGCCCGGCATACCACGGACCGCTTTCGGCCGCGGAACACGGCCGTGTGCATTCGGCCTTAGTAATACTATATACTGCAAAAATCCTTTAATTTAAATTCACATAAATTAATGTCTCAAATGTGGCTGTTTTTTTCTGTCACTTGGATCAAAAAGCTGGGGAAAAAACTGAAATGCATCAGAAAACATTTATCAAACTGGTGTAAAGTAGAACTAGCTTTGTTGCCCATAGCAACCGATCAAATTCCATCTTTCATTATTCAGAGCTCCTTTGGAAAATGAAAGGTGGAATCTGATTGGTTGCTATGGGCAACTAAGCCAGTTCTACTTTAGGCCTCTTTCACATGGGCGAGATTTCCACGCGGGTGCAATGCGTGAGGTGAACGCATTGCACTCGCACTAAATCCGGACCCATTCATTTCTATGGGGCTGTGCACATGAGCGGTGATTTGCATGCATCACTTGTGCGTTGCGTGAAAATTGCAGCATGCTCTATTTTGCGCGTTTCTCACGCAACGCAGGCCTCATAGTAGTGAATGGGGTTGCGTGAAAATCGCAGGCATCCACAAGCAAGTGTGGATGCAGGGCGATTTTCACGCATGGTTGCTAGGAGATGATCAGGATGGGGACCCGATCAGTATTATTTTCCCTTATGACATGGTTATAAGGGAAAATATTAGCATTCTTAATACAGAATGCTTAGTAAAATAGGGCTGGAGGGGTTAAAAAAATTATAATAATTTAACTGACCTTAATCCACTTGTTCCCGCAGCCCGGCTTCTCTTCTTCCTTCTTCTTTGCTGTGCAGGAGGAAAGGGACCTGTGGTGACGTTACTGCGCTCATCACATGGCCCGTCACATGATCCATCACCATGGTGACGGATCATGTGATGGACCATGTGATGAGCGCAGTGATGTCATCAAAGGTCCTTTACCCAGGTCCTGAAGAAAGAAGAAAGAAGAGAAGCCGGGCTGCGCGAACAAGTGGATTAAGGTGAGTTAATTATAATTATTTTTTTTTTAACCCCTCCAGCCCTATTTTACTTAGCATTCTGTATTAAGAATGCTATTATTTTCCCTTATAACCATGTTATAAGGGAAAATAATGCAATCTACACAACACCTAACCCAAACCCGAACTTCTGTGAAGAAGTTCGGGTTTGGGTACCAAACATGCCGATTTTTCTCACGCACGTGCAAAACTCTTTAAAATGTTTTGCACTCGCGCGGATTTTCCCGCGACGCACCCGCATCTTATCCGGACCAAATCTATGGCTCCCGTGTGAAAGAGGCCTTACACCAGTTTTATAAATACCCCCCTCTGTCAGGAAAATAAGCAGATCCACCGTACAGTACATGGTCTCCCAATTATTCACTTTCCAGTTTCATCAATTTTTTTAAAACTTTTCATACTAGGTTGATGGAAAGAGAACAAACCTGCCAACGGCTCTAGAAAGTAGAGTCAGAGTGCACATCAGTGGCAATTACTTAATTTTAGAGACCGACTTTGGACTACAAGTGAGGTTTGATGGTAACCATTACAGTGATGTTTCTCTACTCTCAACATTCAAGGGCCATGTGTGTGGACTGTGTGGTAAGACCTATGTTCATACCCA
This sequence comes from Bufo bufo, assembly GCF_905171765.1. Taxonomy (NCBI): domain Eukaryota; kingdom Metazoa; phylum Chordata; class Amphibia; order Anura; family Bufonidae; genus Bufo; species Bufo bufo. The sequence continues at coordinate 229,738,679 of NC_053392.1, read as the reverse complement.
CTTATAGTTTACAGTGTGTGAGGAAGCTACTATTGTCTGAACTGGTTTCATTTCACCTTCAATATTCCTGTCTTTTAGGCAACTACAATGACAATGCAAGAGATGACTCTTTAAAGCCTGATGGCAGTACAGCATCAAATTCAAAAGAACTTGGAGATAGCTGGCTGGTTGACCGAGATAATAAAGTGTAAGTTATAGAAATATTGTACTGTTCTTTTAATTGTTTAATTTAATTGAAGCTCAATAGTGCATTGAGAAAATGCATGCAATCATTTTTAGTTTATATGTATAGGGGTGGACTGGGAACTTAAAGTTGCCCTGGAAACCTAAAAGTGGCTCTATGTTGTAGGTGAATCCAAATTTACCAAAGGTGGGGCAGCACAAGTAGGCAGGGCCAGCAATACCACAATGGAGCACAAAATACCCCCTTGCAGAATCAAATATCACAATGCAGCAACAAAATACCACCACCTTCGCTGTAGTATCCAAGTGTATCAAGTGTATTACTATGAGGACAGAGATGTAGTTGAATTCAGGAGAGCATCAGATCATTATGTACCTGGCCAGCGGCCGTGAGAAGGGCTCAGTGGCCCCTTGGCATCGACCCACTGGGAAATTTCCCTGTAGGGTCTATGGGCAGTCTGCCCCTGTAATTAATAATATTCTTAAAGACGTGTTGCAGTATTAACATACTCTAAGTTAAACTGTGGATAGGTATATCATACTTTGTACACTGGGTAGATTCTGAGGGACATTTACTAAAGTGTTTTCGCCACTAATGTGGCATAAAAAATTAGCAAATTATGGTGTACGCTATAGTTGCACAATAATTTGCGACCTATCACTTGTTTAATTACTGTTTAAAAGTGGCAAGAATAGCGTGACCTCCCGCAGCCTGACAGATAAACTATCATTTATGCCAGAAACTAGCATAAATGATTAAGTTAAATCTATATCTGCTCATGGCATACATTTAAAAGCCTAGCACATGGACTGCCTGGAAATGAGCCCAATTTATTAAGGGACCTGTGCCTCTTAAAACATTTGCCACAGTCTTATCTAATGGACTTAATACTAAGATTAGTGTTTGTAACTACAGTTTTAATATATCTCCTCTAATGTATTTTTAAAATGCATAATGCCTTAGCTATTAAAGGGGGTTGTTCAAGATTAAATTTTTTTTTTTCCTGCAACAGTTTTTTTCTTATGCATTGATTGTGTCTAATATTGAAGCTTTGCCTTATTTTTTTCAATTATTTATATATACTAGCTTAAGGACCCGGCTTCGCTCGGGTATATTTAATCAATTTAATTTAATGTTTGTGTGTGTCGTTAAAAGATATCAACACTATCCACTATAACAGTGACATCTACAGCACAGTGCCCCGTCCCTTAAAATTGGACCTCCACAGCAGCCCACCCCATTAACTTTGACCTTTACAGCAGCCTTTCCCTTTAACAGTGACTTTCACAGCATACCACCCCCTTGACAGTGACCTCCACAGGGCCTTTACTGGATCGGGGGCATGTCCTTTAGAACAGCTCACTCTAAGACAGCAGCACTGTACTGCAGAAAGTCCCCCTCCCTTCCACCCCTGCAGCTGACAGAAGTTGATTTTTACCTTTATTTTTTCAATCCCCGTCGGCTTAAGAGTGGGAGGGTGCGTGGCCTAACCAGATATTGGCGTGGCTTAGCAGGACCTAGAAGTTGATTTTTACCTTCTTTTTTTCAATCCCTGTTGGCTGAGGAGTGGAGGGGGCGTGGCCTAACCAGATCGGGGCATGGCTTAGCGCAACCTAGAAGATGATTTTTAACTTTATTTTTTCAATCTCAGTCGGCTGAGGAGTGAGAGGGGGCGTGGCTTAACTGGATCAGGGGCGTGTCCTTTTGAACAGCTCACTCTAAGACAGCAGCACTGTACTGTCTGAGTGTGAGCTGCAGGGAGAAAGTCACCCTCCCTTTCACCCCTGCAGCTGATAGAAGTTGATTTTTACCTTCATTTATTCAATCCCTGTTGGCTCAGGAGTGGGAGGGGGCATAGCCTAACCAGATTAGGGGCGTGGATTAGTGGGACATTTGGGTGGGGTTTTAAGTCTTTTGAGGGTGGACACATTGTGGCAGAGGGTGTTTCTGGGCTCCTTCCTGCAAGAGTGATGCCCCTCTGGGCACCTTACTGGCTCATTTGCATACCAAATAAACTGGATTTTCAGAGGATAAAAACATCTATTACTGGAACAAAGGCACATCTAGAAATAAGGTACTAAGTGCTATTAGGCCATGGCTTTACTTCAATAGCTTTTATCCTGGTGACAGATTTCCTTTAAAGCTCTCCTACAGCAGTGAAGATAAATGGCTGGGTTGTTATGAAAACCTGAAGTAAAACTGTGTATGTGGAGGCTGGGGGACCTGCAAGCTTCTATTGACTGATAAAAGTCATGTGACCAATCTTCTATTGGCTAATGCATTTTTTGGGAATATCTCAGGAACGGAACATACTAGAGAACTGAGACCTGGTCTAAAACCTTCCCAGACAACTGATGTACCTGTGTGCCAAATTTCGTTATTGTAAATGCGACACATCCCTTCCAGCCCACGCCACGCCCACTTATTTAGTCCTGGTGTGAGTGGCGTGACGTTGCAGATTGTGGCGCAACAAACCTTTGCACTCCAATCTGCGCCTGAAATGCGCCTAATATAGGCGTATTTCAGAATGATAAATTACCCCCTAAACATAATAAAAGTATTGATGAATGGTTTATCCTACAGGTGCCATGTAATATCTTTTTTTTCATGTGTCATAGGTGTGGAAGTCAAGACATTGAAAATTGTGATCCAAATCTTGAAGCAGAATACAGAAAGGATACAATCTGTGGCACTATAACCGATACTGCAGGTGAGACATATATGTGACGACATACTAGTCTGCTAATTTATATTATCAGCCACTAACATGTAGACATCCAGATAAATTCAGTTTCCATTCTATTATTCCAGTCAGTAAAAACGCATTTGTATTTATATTAATTAGGAATCTTCAAGGACTGCCATGCTCTTGTGAATCCTGATAATTTCTTTGAAAACTGTGTAATAGACATGTGTCTAACTGGTGGCGACTCAAATTCCCTATGTTACGCTGTGCAAGCATATGCTCAACAGTGTTCAGATGCTGGAATATGTGTTGAATGGAGATCAGACACCTTCTGCCGTAAGTATTCTATCATCTTTTCAGTTTGTATATCAGCTATTATTCATACCCACAAGAAGACAACATGCACCCTGTTCACCTTTACTTGAACACCACTCCAGAACCTGATGGACCTTATTATAAAGTAATAGGGTTCATTGGATGTCAGTATTATCCATCGTACTACAGCTCCATACTACAGCTTGTGTTATGAAGTGAAGCCACCTAGTCTTAATCAATGTTTTAAATAGCTTGTTCGCGTTCGCCGCGGCGGGCAAACATATGTGATGTTCGGTCCGCCCCCTATTCGTCATCATTGAGTAAACTTTGACCCTGTACCTCACAGTCAGCAGACACATTCCAGCCAATCAGCAGCAGACCCTCCCTCCCAGACCCTCCCACCTCCTGGACAGCATCCATTTCAGATTCATTCGGAAGCTGCATTCTTAGTGAGAGGAGGAACAGTGTAGCTGCTGCTGATTTAATATGGAAATCGATAGCTAGGCTAGTGCATTCAGTGCCCACTACAGTCCTGAAGGACTCATCTGATCTCTGCTGTAAGGACAGCACCCCAAAAAGCCCTTTTTAGGGCTAAAACATCAGTCTGCTTTTTTTTTCCTGTGTAATCTAATTGCAGTTGCCTGCCTGCCAGCTTGTGTGTCAGGCTCACAGCGTATACTGTGCCCACTTGCCCAGTGCCACTACTCATATCTGGTGTCACAATAGCTTGCATTTAAAAAAAAACAACACTTTTTGGACTGTGAAATAATAGCAGTCATTTTCCTTCACACGTGTGCGTTTCAGGGCCTGCCAGGGCACAGTGTCACACCAGTGCAACTCATATCTGGTGTAACAGTGGTGCACATTTAAAAAAACAACACTTTTTGGACTGTGAAATAATAGCAGCCATTTTCCTTCACACGTGTGCGTTTCAGGGCCTGCGAGGGGACAGTGTCACACCAGTGCAACTCATATCTGGTGGCACATTAGATTACAGGCGCAGTGCCCCAAATTTGAAGTAGGAGGACCGACCAAGCATCTTTTTCCATCTCCCGATTCCTAAAATCGATGCCATATACACGTCCCCTGATAGGGGACGTAACAGGGATTAAACTGATAAGAATAGAACAACATAACACACCACAACTATCTGGTGGCACATTAGATTGCACGCGCAGTGCCCCAAATTTGAAGTAGGAGGACCGACCAAGCATCTTTTTACATCTCCCGGTTCCTAAAATCTATGCCATATACATGTCCCCTGATAGGGGATGTAACAGGGATTAAACTGATAAGAATAGAACAACATAACACACCACAACTATCTGGTGGCACATTAGATTGCACGCGCAGTGCCCCAAATTTGAAGTAGGAGGACCGACCAAGCATCTTTTTCCATCTCCCTGTTCCTAAAATCGATGCCATATACACGTCCCCTGATAGGGGATGTAACAGGGATTAAACTGATAGGAATAGTACTACTTAACACACCTTATAATAACGCAGAGAGAGGCAACGCAGAGAGAGGAGTCTGAAGAAGAGGAGTCAGAGGAGGAAGGTGGCTTTGAGGAGGTGGAAGACCAACCACAGCAGGCGTCCCAGGGGGCTTGTTGTCACCTTTCGGGGACCCTTGGTGTTGTACGTGGCTGGGTGGAGGAAGAGACCTTTAATGACATCAGTGAGGACAAGGAACGGGACATGGCTAGATTTGGTATCCAACTTTGTGCAAATGGGGAGTTTGCGGTTGTGCAAATGGACTGTTTGCGGTTGTTTGCGGTGCGTTAAATGGGTAGTTTGGTCTGTCACTGTGAAGCGGGCGTAACCCTTACACTACCTGATCGATACAACATCATACCTGATGTTTTAAAGCACATTATTCCAAACAATTTAGGATGTTAGGTGATTTATGCCCTTTATGGATTAAAACCAGACTCTGCGTCAACTATGTAATTTTCCATGGGCGTTTTGCCATGGATCCCCCTCCGGCATGCCACAGTCCAGGTGTTAGTCCCCTTGAAACAACTTTTCCATCACTATTGTGGCCAGAAAGAGTCCCTGTGGGTTTTAAAATTCGCCTGCCTATTGAAGTCTATGGCGGTTTGCCCGGTTCGCCCGTTCGTAAACATTTGCGAAAATTCGCTTTCGCCGTCGCGAACGGAAAATTTTATGTTCGCGACATCTCTAATTTTAAACTGTAATATTTTATACAGAACTGACACTTATGTAAACTCATAGTTGGAGATTGTGTTTCCATTTGCCCAATTTACAAATAATTTATTTCTTGTCACCTTTAAAATTTTTCAGCTATTTCCTGTCCTGCAAGAAGCTATTATAAGAGCTGTGGGACTACATGCCCTGCCACTTGCTTCAACTCTCCACCAGTGGCACCATGCAAGCTGGAGTCAGTAGAAGGTTGCTTCTGTAATGACTCTTACTTCCTGAGCGGAGACAGATGTGTTCCTCAGACTGATTGTGGCTGTGTTCACAATAACAACTCTTATCAGGTAAGGCTTCCCTAATGCTCCACATGTATATTTTATATTAAAATGCTATAATTTCAGGCCTCCTTCTATGTTATGATCTCTTTCATATGTTATCTTCAGCCTGGAGAAAGTTGGTTCACCTATGAGAACTGCACTCAGCGCTGCTCATGCAATAACAATAAAAACATCGTTTGTGAGAATTGGCAGTGCGGAACCCTGGAAAATTGCAAGAGGCAGGATGGAGTATTAGGATGTCATTCCTCTGGTTTGTATTCTACCTATGGTTAATGTTCCAGTATATCTGTGTATCACACCTAAATAAATGGAACACAAATATCCCTACAGTAAAGATAGACTATAGATCGGAACTATCTCAGATCACCATTTATTATATAAAGTACTTTTATTTATTATACTTAGATTTTTACTGTGCTACATTTATTGTATAATTATTTTTCCGAAGAAATTAGAGGTCAATTTGCCAGGATGGAGATTAGATTAGATATGTCATAGTTTTACATATTGTGCGGAGCAATTGGATGCCAATTGTACATCCATGACTGCCATGCTGGTGAAGTTCGGTCGATACACTATGGCCAAGGCGGCAGCTGTATGAAATAAAACTCCAACTACAGTAGATCAGATCTGTAGACAATGTAGTGCAATTTACACCTCAAGAAACTGTTCATGAATACAGTGTGTGTGCTTTTATTACAGGTATCACTGCTTGCCACGTGTCTGGAGATCCTCACTTCTACACATTTGATAAAGTCATGCACAGTTTCATGGGCACATGTACATATGTTCTGGTGGACATTTGTGATAAGAGAAGTGTCATCCCATTTACCATCAAAGGAAAGACGGAGGACCGTGGACAGAGGGCAGCAACATACTTGAAAGAAGTTTACATTGATGTTTATGATTTCCGTATCACCTTGCAGAAGGACAGGAAAACTCTTGTAAGACTTTTATCAATATACTTATTATTAAATGTGCTCACTATGCTTTATAATGTATTCAAATATCTATTCTATCTATCTATCTATCTATCTATCTATCTATCTATCTATCTATCTATCTATCTATCTATTTACCTTTATTGTAAAAATTAGTGTTGAGCAAATCAAAGCCAAATTAAATGACTTCAATCTGAATTTCAGGAAAAATTAGATTTGCCGTGAAGCTGAATTTTCTCACGCTTCCTGGTAACTAATCTATTTTTCCTGAAATTACAGTAAAAATAAAAAAAAATACATACTCACCCGATCCGCAAAGAGGCTGTCGCGGCCATCCTGATGGCAGAAACTGGGCATCACCATGCCTGGCCAGCGTGATGACATCATCATGTCACCACGTGAGATTTTGCGCGGTGTCTTTAATCAGGATGGCTGCGACAGCCTCTACACAAGCAAATGGATAAGGTGAGTATTTTTTTTTTTTTTACACTGATTAACCCCTGATAGGCCTAAATCGTAGCCTCAGATGCGGCAATCAGTGATGAATGTGGCATCTGAGTGGTTTAATGATGGGGGGTGTGGCACAATTCATCATGAATTGAATTTCTGTGTTAAATTCGGAGAAGCAGCCGAATCTAATTTTTCATAACTTTGCTCATTTTTAGTAAAATGCTGCCTGGTAATCATGAGAATTGAGAATAATTTTTTTTTTTGTCTCTCCATGGATGAGGCTCCACTACTTGGTGCATCATTGCTCCCCAAGTAATGCCGCCCAGCATTTCCCCCTCTTGTTTGGTTGACAATATCTCTGCTGGCTGTGAAATCCATTAGGCAGGGCAAGCCAAAGACTATCAAACAAACAAGAGGAGGAGGCAGTTGGCTATGTTGCTGCTAAAGCGATGGTGCACTGAATGTCTTGTCCTCGCCCAGTGTGCACCTAAAACCTGTTTTGCAGACAAATTAAAATAAATATTTCTCATGAGAAATATTTATTTGAATTTGTCTGCAAAACAGACAAATTCTCATGATTACCAGGCAGCATTTTACATTTTATTAAAATGAGCAAAGTTATGAAAAATTTGATTCGGCTGCTTCTCCGAATTTAACACAGAAATTCAATTCATGATGAATTGTGCCACCATAAACAGTATTCTGAAAGTAAATATATTTTTATTTTGCGTAACAAGAACCATACATGGTGCTATGTTTAGTTAGTATGTGATCTCATTGCTGACAGACTCTCTTTCATAAAATTTGGATGGAAATTACAGAATCACTTTAATAAGCTCTTTGTCAACAACAGGTGGATAACACACGCATCCAAACACCATGGTCTGGAAATGTGAAAGGTATCAGCATTGGAAATGTCGGTCTCTACACTGTTGTGACCACAGACTTTGGAATGATTGTGAAGTTTGATGGAAATCACCACCTGGAGATTGTCCTCCCTGATGCTTACTTTGAAAAGGTCAGTTCTAGAAGTTTTTAGTATTGAAAACTGTCACAGTATAAAAATGCAAGTTCACAAGATTTAATTGATCTTTCCCTACATTGACACAACAGGCATGTGGTATGTGCGGTAATTTCAATACCCAGACAAATGATGAGTTACTGATGCCAAACGGACTTCTAGCAGCCAATGTTACCCAGTTTGGAAACAGCTGGAAATCAGAAGAAGACAGCGACACAAAGTAACTATCACAATTGTTGTATTATTTAGGGATTTTTATTATTTTCTAAGGTTTACTCACAATTTAACACACATAAGTGAAAATGTCACTAACTAGAATGGAATAAGATAAATGGAAGAAGATGAGAAAGCTCTGTTGAGATTGCTCAGATTACATGAGATTTGGTATTTAAACCTTTCAGTTATCAAATCTGCTGTCATATCCCAGGACATTCTGAATGTCAAAGAGATGCAAAAAAATTGTTGAGCTCTGGCAGAGTTAAAGCAAGAGGTTATGGCACTCTTCTCATTGTCACACTTTGGGTCAGATTTACTAATCCTGTAGATGACGTAAACTTAGCCAGACCATCTAGACCTGCACCAGATTCATCACAGGGGTTCAGGTTGGATGATAAATGTGGTGCAGGGCTAGGGACTATTTTACACAAGAATTGTGGTGCAATTTTGGCACAAAAAGGTCAATTTTAGACCACGTTTCTTTCCTATAATGCCGTTCATTTCCTGCTAAGTTCCACCTCCTTTTCAAGTAGGTAGAAAAAAATATGAAAAAAACCCAGTTGTGTCATTTTGCACCATTTTTTAGACAGATTCTAAGTGCAGTAACATTAGTAAATCTGGCCACTATCTCTGGCCTCTACAAATATATGCTCTTCAATACTATCTTCTTGCACGTCTAGACATTTTAAGAATTCCTAGCCATGATAATGTTTGTTTCTTGTAAAAGAAAAGAAATAGCTGTAACTGTTTGACTTCTTTTCAGCTGCATGGATGATACACGAGTTGATCTTGCTCCACCATGTACGACTGCTACAAGACCAAACATTCAGAACCAGTGCAATGTTCTCCTGACAGACACATTCAAAGCATGTCATAATCTAGTGAGCGCAGACCTGTTTATTGAGAGCTGTGTATATGACATGTGCAGATACAATGGCATGGTGTCTACCCTGTGTGCTATTGTCCAAGCCTATGTTGATGCCTGTAGAACCCAAGGAGTAAACATCAAATGGAGAAGTCCCTCTCTCTGCCGTATGTATTCAAATATTCAAAACTGTATATTATAATGGAATAGAATACTGTAGATAGGTTACTACCACTGTTACAGATTACACTGTGTATACAATGTAAACCTTTTAGAGGCAATTAAGGGCATGTTCACAAACAGTTTTTTGTGTGTTGAAAACAAAAATGACTTGGAATCCAAACTAAAATTCACATATAAAAAGCTTAGCACATTATGTCAAATGGCAACTTTGTTACATTGACCAACTTCGCCTTTCTACATAACTATATAAAACAAACCCACTCAGTTAATTAGGCATTGATTTTAAAGAAAGTTTGTCATGTTGAACATGCAGTCCTATCTGAACAGGATGAGCTGAATAGATATATATGGTTTTATTGAAAAGGGGATATCAGTATAACTGCTCTTACTATGATTATGAGGAGTCTAATGGGCAGTCCTACTTAGTGAATGACAGCTACCTCTATATGCACGCTGATACAGAAGAGGCTGTGACTGAGTAGGACCGCCCACTGGACTCCTAAGTGTTGGGCTGACTCTTTTCTGCTTTATCAGATACCATATTCAGTGTGATAGTTTCCCTACAGGCTCGCAGATTTTACAAATACGTGTAGATGTCAATAATGTCTTTGACAGCTTTTTGGATATGCCATGTAATCAAGTATTTCTCTACTGCAGCATTGGCATGTCCCAAAAACAGTCACTATACAGACTGTGCGTCCCTATGTCCATCTACTTGCACCAACATCTATGCTCCAGATGTCTGCGACAAGCCAACAACCTGTATGGAAGGCTGCGTCTGCGATAATGGCTATGCTCTAAGCGGTGACCAGTGTGTTCCACTTAAATCTTGTGGCTGCAGGGATTCCAATGATAATTACTACAATGTACGTATATATACAATATACCATTGCAATATAATAATGTGTGACTATTTTACAGGCCAGCAGGTGCCTGAAGAAACAATTGTATGGAGTATAAGGCATAATCTAATCTAATATAAATAATCTAAACTAAAAATCTGTATTGTGACAAAATAACCCTAGAATAAAACGTACATCACTATGGGGGTTATGAGGTTGTAAGTGAAGTTCTAGGGTTTCGTCCGGGTAATCCGGTTTCCTTCCACACTCGAAAGACATACTGATCGGGAATATAGATTGTGAGCCCCATTGGGGACAGGGTGTGCTAATGTCTGTATAGTGCCGCGGTATATGTCAGCGCTATGTAAGTGAGTATAATAAATACAATGGGGCACATAGATTAAGACACGGTTATTTTGCACCAGAATATTGTGCCTGCATCGTTTTAGTTTGGGCCAAATGTATGTTACAGATTGTCGTCTATGATAATTTAGGAAATGGTGACAAGAAGATGCAACATAATGTGGCACAAAAATTTGCACTTGCAACACAATGCACCCTAGTGCATTCAGAAAGTTACACCACTTTTGATGCCACTTTCCAGTGGGTATAGGTTTGTCCAAACCATGCATCAAATCCTAAGACTGTGAAAAAAACAAGCTGCAAAATAGGACTAGACAAAAAATTGGTGCATAAGCCATACAGAAAACAGAATGGTGGCGCGTATACTTCATATGTTTGGCACAGCAAGCGTGTGATACAAATTATGGGGCAATCCAAGACGCAGTAATAAATCTCCCCCTATTATGCTTCAGCAACAGTGGGTCATTATTCCTCTAAGAAATAATAAAGCCAGATGCGCATGGTCAGTAATGTCCTATGGAAATATATACCACATGTAATGCATTTGACTCTTTCCTAGATTGATGAGAGCTGGATTACTCCACACTGCACACAGAAATGTGAGTGCAAGAAGGGCAATGAAATCAAATGTAAATCATTCAGCTGTCCACATGGAGTCTGCAGTGTGAACAAGAATGGTCATTACAATTGCAAACCAACAGGTAAGATCACACACCTAAATCTAGAGAAACTAGGGCAGATTTACTAATACTGTCTAATATTTAGACAGAGTAGACTGAAGGCTATTTTCACACTTGCGGCAGTGTGATCCGGCAGGCAGTTCCGTCGTCGGAACTGCCCACCGGATCCGCCGATCTTGATGTGACTGAAAGCATTTGTGAGACGCATCCGGATGCGAATCCATATCACAAATGCATTGCAAGAACAGATCCGTCTCTCCGCTTGTCATGCGGACAGACGGATCCGTCTTGTATTTTTTTTCACATTTTTACCGGTCTGCGCATGCGCAGACCGGAAGGACAGAACCGGCATTCCGGTATTTTGAATGCCGAATCCGGCACTAATACATTCCTATGGGGAATAATGCCGGATCCGGCATTCAGGAAAGTCTTCATTTTTTTTCCCGCCGGAGATAAAACCGTAGCATGCTACGGTTTTATATTTTGCCTGATCAGTCAAAATGACTGAACTGAAGACATCCTGATGCATCCTGAACGGATTACTCTCCATTCAGAATGCATGGGGATATGCCTGATCAGTTCATTTCCGGTATAGAGCCCCTGTGACGGAACTCTTTGCCGGAAAAGAAAAACGCTAGTGTGAAAGTACCCTAAGGCTACCCATAGGAATGTATTAGTGCCGGATCCTTAGTGCCGGATCCGTCCTTCCGGTCTGCGCATGCGCAGACCTTTAAAAATTAGAAATAAATAAATACCGGATCTGTTTTGCCTGATGACACTGGAAAAACTGATCCGGTATTGCAATGCATTTTTCTGACTGATCAGGCATTTTTCAGACTGATCAGGATCCTGATCAGTCTGAAAAATTCCTGATCAGTCAGAAAAAATGACATGCGATTGCATACAGTTCAGACAACGGAACTACCTGCCGGAATCAAACAACGCAAGTGTGAAAGTACCAAACCAGACAGTATAGAAGTGTACCAAATTTATCATGTTGTGATATTTAAGCTAAGATCCCTTTCCCTTTAAGCAGTGCTCCTTTAAGGTCCGGAAAGTGTCTAAAACATAAGAAATGTGGTGCAAGGCTTGCACACCAGCTCTAAAACATAATAAATGTGGTGCAAGGCTTGTCCACCAGCTTTTTTGGTAACAACTGAGCCAGAATTATGGCAATAAATACCACAATACTATTTGCTCTCTCCTTTCACTTACCTTTGATATGCCATGAAATATGGCCCTTTTCACATCTTACTTTGTGCCAAAATGTGGTCTATAGAGATAGCCACAGGTACACACTGGTTATGGAGTAGAGGAAGGAGATTTATCTCAGCTGCTCCGCCCTCTCTACGGGTGCTATAGCAGATTTATTGGTGTCTTTACGGTACATACATGCTACTTCTGTACATTTTTATTTATTATATCCACTGGGGGTCATTTTCGAATAGATATAAACGTATATCTGTTATTTGCGGCGCAATCTACGACTTTTTCCATCGTTTCCGACGCTCACGCCAGATCTACAAAAGGCGGCGCGGCGTGTGTGGGAAAAAGGTTTTAGACGTGGAAAATGGTCTAAATCTACGCCAGTAAGGGAGTTAAAAGTCTGCCTAAGTTATATTTAGGCCGGCATGTCTACATAACTTAGGCGGATGAACTGCCAGCGCAGGAGGAATGAAGACAGTCATCTAAATCACTGGTCTTTATAAATGTCTTCCCACTGTGTCATAGATAGTTTACCCATTTATTAATCCTTTGCTTCCAACTTGCCAAAAATATCAATATTATGCAAGTTTTTCTTAATATTTCTTCTTTGGATCTGTTCTAGGTTTCTCCAAGTGCAACATTGCTGGTGATCCGCATTATCATACATTCGATGGGTTAAACCATCACTTCCAGGGGAAGCAGACATATATATTAGCAAGAACATCCCCTGCTTTATCTGATTACATGGAGCCATTTAAAATCGAAGGCAAAAATGAAGCCATGTTTTCCTTTAGCCGGTTCAGTTTGCTCAGGGAGCTGCGTATTGAAGTTTACAACCACGTTATATTATTCAAACAGAACAAGATATTAGTGGTGAGTCTCCGAAAAATACACATATCACGGTTTTGCATTTAAAATTCTAAAACTCGCTAAGGTCTTGTATTAGGCCTCTTTAACACTTCCGTTTTTATTAATTCTGGTAGGCTGTTTCGGCAGAGGTGCAGTGGTTTTTGTCCTGCCAAATCATATTTGCCGGGTAGCGACTAGCGACCGGATCTCTACTGGACCCCATTACATACTTCCATTTAATTGGTCCGGCGGCCATTCTGGTAACATCCGGCAATGCCGGATCCTGAGAGCTCCAGCAGGGGTGTACATAGTAATCATGGGGCCCCATAGCAAAACTCAGAATTCCACCCCCCCAAAGGATTAAAATGGCAGAACTGGATCTAGTTCACACCTGTCAGTTTGAGCAATGTATCAGCTACAGTATATAGCTGGCACCAAAAGGTGATCACTGTGCTACACATCTACAGAGCAGGAAACTGTTAAAAAAAACTGGTGTAAAGTAAAACTGGCTTAGTTGCCCTTGGAAACCAATCAGATTCCTCCTTTCATTTTCCAAAGGAGCTCTCCAAAATGAAAGGTGGAATGTGATCGGTTGCAATGGGCAAGTAAGCCAGTTCTACTTTACACCAGTTTGATAAATAAATATACACTGCGTGCAGAATTATTAGGCAAATGAGTATTTTGACCACATCATCCTCTTTATGCATGTTGTCTTACTCCAAGCTGTATAGGCTCGAAAGCCTACTACCAATTAAGCATATTAGGTGATGTGCATCTCTGTAATGAGAAGGGGTGTGGTCTAATGACATCAACACCCTATATTAGGTGTGCATAATTATTAGGCAACTTCCTTTCCTTTGGCAAAATGGGTCAAAAGAAGGACTTGACAGGCTCAGAAATGTCAAAAATAGTGAGATATCTTGCAGAGGGATGCAGCACTCTTAAAATTGCAAAGCTTCTGAAGCGTGATCATCGAACAATCAAGCGTTTCATTCAAAATAGTCAACAGGGTCGCAAGAAGCGTGTGGAAAAACCAAGGCGCAAAATAACTGCCCATGAACTGAGAAAAGTCAAGCGTGCAGCTGCCAAGATGCCACTTGCCACCAGTTTGGCCATATTTCAGAGCTGCAACATTACTGGAGTGCCCAAAAGCACAAGGTGTGCAATACTCAGAGACATGGCCAAGGTAAGAAAGGCTGAAAGACGACCACCACTGAACAAGACACACAAGCTGAAACGTCAAGACTGGGCCAAGAAATATCTCAAGACTGATTTTTCTAAGGTTTTATGGACTGATGAAATGAGAGTGAGTCTTGATGGGCCAGATGGATGGGCCCGTGGCTGGATTGGTAAAGGGCAGAGAGCTCCAGTCCGACTCAGACGCCAGCAAGGTGGAGGTGGAGTACTGGTTTGGGCTGGTATCATCAAAGATGAGCTTGTGGGGCCTTTTCGGGTTGAGGATGGAGTCAAGCTCAACTCCCAGTCCTACTGCCAGTTTCTGGAAGACACCTTCTTCAAGCAGTGGTACAGGAAGAAGTCTGCATCCTTCAAGAAAGACATGATTTTCATGCAGGACAATGCTCCATCACACGCGTCCAAGTACTCCACAGCGTGGCTGGCAAGAAAGGGTATAAAAGAAGAAAATCTAATGACATGGCCTCCTTGTTCACCTGATTTGAACCCCATTGAGAACCTGTGGTCTATCATCAAATGTGAGATTTACAAGGAGGGAAAACAGTACACCTCTCTGAACAGTGTCTGGGAGGATGTGGTTGCTGCTGCATGCAATGTTGATGGTGAACAGATCAAAACACTGACAGAATCCATGGATGGCAGGCTTTTGAGTGTCCTTGCAAAGAAAGGTGGCTATATTGGTCACTGATTAGTTTTTGTTTTGTTTTTGAATGTCAGAAATGTATATTTGTGAATGTTGAGATGTTATATTGGTTTCACTGGTAAAAATAAATAATTGAAATGGGTATATATTTGTTTTTTGTTAAGTTGCCTAATAATTATGCACAGTAATAGTCACCTCCACACACAGATATCCCCCTAAAATAGCTAAAACTAAAAACAAACTAAAGACTACTTCCAAAAATATTCAGCTTTGATATTAATGAGTTTTTTGGGTTCATTGAGAACATGGTTGTTGTTCAATAATAAAATTAATCTTTAAAAATACAACTTGCCTAATAATTCTGCACTCCCTGTATATATATATATATAAATATATATATAGAGAGAGATCTCATTCTTTCTCTCTCTATCTATCTATAAATATATATATAGAGAGTTCAGTCTCCGTCTCTTATTGCCCTATTAGAAATACGATATTCATAATAGGGCAATGAGGGGAAAAAACTGAATTCCCTGAATTTCAATCATGTGTTTGTGAGTGTTAGGAAACATGGAGGCTGCTGTGTAGTCAGTAAGCAGTGTGTGCATATATATATATATATATATATATATATATATACAGTACAGACCAAAAGTTTGGACACACCTCATTCAAAGAGTTTTCTTTATTGTCATGACTATGAAGGCATCAAAACTATGAATTAACACATGTGGAATTATATACATAACAAACAAGTGTGAAACAACTGAAAATATGTCATATTCTAGGTTCTTCAAAGTAGCCACCTTTTGCTTTGATTACTGCTTTGCACACTTTTGGCATTCTCTTGATGAGCTTCAAAAGGTAGTCCCCTGAAATGGTCTTCCAACAGTCTTGAAGGAGTTCCCAGAGATGCTTAGCACTTGTTGGCCCTTTTGCCTTCACTCTGCGGTCCAGCTCACCCCAAACCATCTCGATTGGGTTCAGGTCCGGTGACTGTGGAGGCCAGGTCATCTGGCGCAGCACCCCATCACTCTCCTTCATGGTCAAATAGCCCTTACTTTCAAAGTTTTCCCAATTTTTCGGCTGACTGACTGACCTTCATTTCTTAAAGTAATGATGGCCACTCGTTTTTCTTTACTTAACTGCTTTTTTCTTGCCATAATACAAATTCTAACAGTCTATTCAGTAGGACTATCAGCTGTGTATCCACCTGACTTCTCCTCAACACCACTGATGGTCCCAACCCCATTCATAAGGCAAGAAATCCCACTTATTAAACCTGACAGAGCACACCTGTGAAGTGAAAACCATTTCAGGGGACTACCTCTTGAAGCTCATCAAGAGAATGCCAAGAGTGTGCAAAGCAGTAATCAAAGCAAAAGGTGGCTACTTTGAAGAACCTAGAATATGACATATTTTCAGTTGTTTCACACTTGTTTGTTATGTATATAATTCCACATGTGTTAATTCATAGTTTTGATGCCTTCAGTGTGAATCTACAATTTTCATAGTCATGAAAATAAAGAAAACTCTTTGAATGAGAAGGTGTGTCCAAACTTTTGGTCTGTACTGTATATATGTATACACATACACAGTATATAAACACACACCAGCACTGCTACTAATATGACACACCTAGCCTCAGTCTTTGGGTAATTTGATTCCAGCTCACCCGCATTTTTTTACAAGGTGCACGTAAAAAAAGGATGAAGCCTTCTTATAGTAAATTGTAAGAAGGAAATCCGGCACTCAAATTGATGAAGTCGTAGGTTCCTTTTTTTTGGTCATGCGATATATCAGGTACAGAGGTACAGAGTGATTCATAACCAGTGATGCCCTTGTCAGTCTATGCATTTCAAACGACAACGTTCTTATTCATGACTGAGGAGTGTTCTGAAGTTGCCACTTTTATAGGAAAGGAAAGCCTCCCCGCCTCCTCAACTGGCCATTGTTTGTGGCAACAAACTGAAAACTCCCAGGTCTTGATTTTAACCCAATACATTGCAAGTTTTACTTTCTATTTGGATAAAAAACAAAAAGGAAATTTATTGTCACTGTGAAAATCCAAAAACAAAAACAAAAAAACAAAACATAAAAACACCTAGCCTCAGCCAGCAGACACAGCAATCACTTATGATTATTGTAGTGAGCTCACTGTTAATCCCTACTCTGCAGGTCACTGGTCAGGAGGTGGTTAGAGCAGTGAAGCTCTGCTGAAGTTGCCGGCCCCTCTCTGTAACGGAGCTCTCTGCTGCTGTAATGATGCTGGACGCATCAGGCAGTAAAGCAGCAGAGTGAAGACTGGAGGACAGATCAGCTCATGGTCCCGAAAATTCAGCTGGTCAATAAGCAGAGCAGGGAACACAGCATCTCCCTGCTTATTGACCAGCTCGGTCAGAAAGGGGGCAGGGCCATTCAGCCTGGTCGGGCCCTTCACACTCATGGGTCCCATAGCAACTGCCTAGTCTGCCTACATGGGTGGTAGGCCAGTGAGCTCCAGTAAGCTGTTCTCTACCCGAACAGCTTGCCGGAACCTTAAAATGGCAGTGTGAAACTAAACTTGATCATACAGAGACATACTACATATGACATTAGCTGATCTGTATCATGAACTTACCATTCAATTGATAATTAGATTTCTACCTATATACATAGATGCTCACAGAGGCACTTCAGATATTTGCCATTTCCAGTATATGTACAAACATACGGCATCAGTTTAGCCCACATTTTAGCCTATTGGCATTTATTTTCCTGTAAAGCACTTATTATCGACTTATTATTCTTTTATTACTAGCTGGATAGTGTGAGAACAGCGCCCCCCGTACGTCCACATGAAGGAATACATATTTATCAGAGGCCAACAAGAATATACCTGGAGACTGATTTTGGTCTTTCTATCAGCTTTGATGGCAAAGAAAATGCAGGTAAATGCTAAACCATTGGTAACCATGAAAATTCCAAGATAGTTTGGGCCACCTCATGCATAATTCTCATGCTATCCTCAGTGTATTTCATAGCTATACATTATCAAGAGTGTGACTGTTAATGTTAATGCTCGAGTCAATTATATTTTTTGGATTTTTTACTTTTTTTGGAATTGTTTTACAATCGCTTTATCAATAATTTTTCTATTAAAATTTATAGTACTATATTGACCCTAAACAATGACTTTGGGTTATCAATGATGAGGTCAGTCCCTTCCAATAGCTACACAATCTCACTCAATATGCACTGTTATGGCATATACTGATTTCATTTAGGGGTTTCCCCCACTTAGGATGCCAACCCCACCATCGGTCAGAGAGCAGATACATGCATTGCATGGTGGCCCATTCATTTTTCCAATACTATACTTTTACTGGAAGGATGCAACCTCCTTGGCGATAACAGCTGATTGCTAGCCGGTGGGGAGTTTGCTGTTTCTTTCAGAAGAACGATTTTCACACCCCGGTGCTGCCCGAGTTCAGAACAAGTCTAAAGTCAATGGACCAATTCACATGTCAGTGCAAGTGCAACCTGCGCTCTGTTACCCACTGTAGATGCCAATATAGCAGTTCAGGAAATGTATGAGGAAATGTATAGCACTCCACAAAAATTCTGATACAATGAAGTATGTGTTTATTCCAAATCATACATCCAGGTAGGTGTCAATGTACAATTTTGTTGCCACATAAAAAAATGCCAGACCTTTTTTTAATCGTATATCTGTGGCAACAATAACAAAGAAAGTATGTCTGGATCTGAGGTGCAAAGTAGTATGGCCACATGTTCTGCCCACCAGCGTCATGACGTTGGACGCTTGTTGATATCACGCTGCGTCCTGTATATTACAGACGCCCTACTACCTTGCACCTCAGATCCAGGAAGCCTTTGTTTGCTATTAGTGCCAAGATTATGTGGCAAAAAAATTGTACATTGACACTTACTTGGATATATGATGGAAGGAAAATGGCTTAGGCCTCTTTCACACTTGCGTTGTCCGGATCCGGCGTGTACTCCACTTGCCGGAATTACACTCCGGATCCGGAAAAACGCAAGTGTACTGAAAGCATTTGAAGACGCAACCGTCTTCCAAATGCGTTCAGTGTTACTATGGCACCCAGGACGCTATTAAAGTCCTGGTTGCCATAGTAGTAGTGGGGAGCGGGGGAGCAGTATACTTACAGTCCGTGCGGCTCCCCGGGCGCTCCAGAATGACGTCAGAGCGCCCCATGCGCATGGATGACGTGTCCATGTGATCACATGATCCATGAGCTTGGGGCGCCCTGACGTCACTCTGGAGCGCCCGGGGAGCCGCACGGACGGTAAGTATGCTGCTCCCCCGCTCCCCGCTACACTTTACCATGGCTGCCAGGACTTTAGCGTCCCGGCAGCCATGGTAACCACTCTGAAAAAGCTAAATGTCGGATGCGGCAATGCGCCGAAACGACGTTTAGCTTAAGGCCGGATCCGGATCAATGCCTTTCAATGGGCATTAATTCCGGATCCGGCCTTGCGGCAAGTGTTCCGGATTTTTGGCCGGAGCAAAAAGCGCAGCATGCTGCAGTATTTTCTCCGGCCAAAAAACGTTCCGTTCCGGAACTGAAGACATCCTGATGCATCCTGAACGGATTTCTCTCCATTCAGAATGCATTAGGATAATCCTGATCAGGATTCTTCCGGCATAGAGCCCCGACGACGGAACTCTATGCCGGAAGACAACAACGCAAGTGTGAAAGAGCCCTTAGCTAGTCTTTTGCAAACATACGGTCAACATTAAATTTCTCAGTTGTAGCGCATAGTCCTTGTTCTAGCATCATTTTCATTGACCTGTTTTTAATTCTAAAAACCTTCACACTTGTGTCCAAAACTGGTGAAATTGTGAAGATGCGAAGGTTATATTTGTATTTCGGGGATTTACTATTTCTTTACCCCCAAAAAATGGCAAACAACTCATCTTGTTACATACAAGAGTGATGAAGACAATACACAGTTCTGAAGGATGCTTAAATTAGACTACGGCTACATTCACACTAACGTTAATATTTTCCTGTATTGAGATCCGTCATAGGGTCTCAATAACGGAAAAAAATGCTTCAGTTTTGTCCCTATTCATTGTCAATGGGGACAAAACGTAACTGAACTGCTCTCCTACCGGAGAGCAAACCGCAGCATGCTACAGTTTGCTTTCCGTCCTGGGATGCGGAGCAAGACGGATCCGTCATGATCCACAATGCAAGTCAATGGGGACGGATCCGTTTGCTCTGACACAATTTGACACAATAGAAAACTGATTCATCCCCCCATTGACTTTCAATGGAGTTCATGACAGATCCGTCTTGACTATGTTAAAGATAATACAACCGGATCCGTTCATAAAGGATGCAGACGGTTGTATTATCAGTAACGGAAGCGTTTTTGCTGAACTCTGCCGGATCCAGCAAAAACGCTAGTGTGAAAGTAGCCTAAGACTTTTCAAACATACCCCTAAAGCATCTAATAGTGACGTGTGACAACGTTGACTATCTTTCATTTGCTTATACTTTTAATGACTCAGTTGGAATTGATTTAAAGAGAGAGAACTGTGAGTTCTGATATGACTGCAATGTTGTTTTTAACTTTCTGATGACCAGAAATTGTCGTGCCAAATACATACCAGGAAATGCTCCAGGGACTGTGTGGAAACTTTGATGGAAGACGCAACAATGATTTTACCACTCCAGAAGGAAGACTTCTGGGTGATGTAGAATCATTCGGCGAAAGTTGGAATATCAGGTCACTTACGCCAGCCTCAAGATTCAGGTAAGACATAGATATATGTAAAATGTGAGAGTGAAACTGGATCGCACATCTGCAATACTATGCTTTTATCCAATAACAGCTTCTCAGCATAATTAATATTGCTTCTCAGCGCAATTTATCGTATACTTATCCCTATGCTACATACTGTACATGAGGCATTGGTATACAATTTGATCAAAAAGCATAGGCCCACCCACCACGACAAGGTTGCCTCCCTGAGTGGGAACCTACTTTAAATTTGGCGAGGCGCTGCGCGGCGACCACCGGCGCCGCAGCACCGCACCAACAGGCAGCGGGACCCAGCAGCCAAACAGCGTCCACGCTGTCTGCCAAAGCCACCCTGGCACTGGGCCCCACCAACCCACCAGCACAGCACCAAACCAACAAGACATAGATATAGCACCATTATTTTATAGGCATTACTTTTATATTCTAGAATGTTGGATATTATGTTTTAAATCCCATTCTACTTTGAGTAGCTTGTACGCAATGTAGTCTAATCTAGTGTGTGTATATATATATATAAATGTATTTTTTTTTTTTTTCTTCCAGGCGTGACACTTTGGTAGCATTGCAAGAGGAAGATATAATATTAAACACAGGAGATAATTTTGCCTGCTCTGCTTCTGGCCTAGCATTTGTGAACAGTTCTTCATTCTGTGGAGTTATGAGAGACATCAATGGCCCATTTAAAAACTGTATCCCATACGTCTCCCCAGAAGACTTTATTGTGTAAGTAATCCATACAAACATTTTCAGGGCCCCTAACACTCAACAAAGAAGTCCCCTTAACCTAAAAGTTTGAATTTATACTTCTAAACCCTGTAGACATATTGCTCACTCCTCACTGGTAATTTATTGTTGCCATCTGTAGTCTAAGTCCTTACCATGAATAGGCAATGGCTCGATGTGCCTAGTGATGCATTCCCTTTTCTATATTGTCATGCTATTGTTACTGTACATTGCACTGGGTTACTTACTGGCATGTGGTTACTGTGTTTATAGGGACTGCATATTCGACACCTGTGCTGAGTTCCAGAGCAGGGAATTACTCTGTTTGAATCTTGAACAATACTCTATTGCCTGTCAGCAAAATGAAACGATAGTTGATGACTGGAGACAACTCACTGGTTGTGGTGAGTAGCTAAACATTACAAAGTTTTTAGTTGTCTGGTTCAACTCTCATAGTCCATTTTATTTCCTGCCCTTCTGATAAATTGAAATAATTAATGTCTTAATAACCTGACATGATGGGATTTTATTTTGTTGACAGCAATGACTTGCGGTAGCAACAGTTTATATGCAAACCGCATGAATGCCTGTCCAGCATCCTGCAGCAATATGGCATCTGAGTCTGAGTGTGAGGTACCTTCCTGTGAAGGATGTCAGTGTGAACCAGGCTACGTTCTTAGTGGTTATGACTGTGTACCATATATTGATTGTGGATGCACCTTCGTTGGCAAGTACTACAAGGTAACACCACGGATGTAATAAAACATGCAGCTTACGGTACTTTCACTCTTGTACCTCTAAAGAAATCTGGACTGTGCAATGTTAGAAGAAAAAAAATATTTGATTATTTGGATTTTAATCCTAAAGAAAGCAAGAGGAATTGTGCTTGGCAGCACCTCCTAGTTCAATCTATTGTAAAAGTAGTTATTTATGGCTCCTATTGGGGTCAATAATAGCTTAAGAGTATATGTATTTACAAAAATCTGTTCTACGTGACTGAATAGGGTAGTTTCTGAAAATACATGGATTCTTACAAATTCTATTCAGATGTATGAAACAGCCTTAGAAATTTCTCTAATAAATTTGCAAAGTGTGAACATACAGATACAGCCGAACTAAACTTGATTGTTAATGCGTTAAAGGGGTATTTCCATCTGAGACAATGGGGGTATATCGTTAGGTCTAACCGAGAAAGGAGCGAGGATGGTGGTGGCCATTTCCCTGGGTCCAGCCACCACCATGTGCTCTTCCCGTACTAGAGAATGGGAGTGCACTGCGTTTGCGCGGCCACCACTCCTATTCATTTCTATGGGCTCGCAGGAAATAGCCGAGCTACTGCTCGGCTATTTTCGGTGGCCCCATACAAATGAATGGCCCCATTGTCTGAGATATGAAGAAAAAGATAACTAACTTTTCATTGGATTTTCATGGTTTTTGTCATGAGATAACCAAGATAACACTGTGATGTGTTATTATAGTCAATTTAAGCTCGGCTACGTCTGTACTCTAAGGCCCCTTTCACACGGGCGAATTTTCCGCGCGGGTGCAATGCGTGAGTTGAACGCATTGCACCCGCACTGAATCCGGACCCATTCATTTCTATGGGGCTGTGCACATGAGCGGTGATTTTCACGCATCACTTGTGCGTTGCGTGAAAATCGCAGCTTGCTCTATTTTGTGCGTTTTTCACGCAACGCAGTCCCCATAGAAGTGAATGGGGCTGTGTAAAAATCGCAAGCATCCGCAAGCAAGTGCGGATGCGGTGCGATTTTCACGCACGGTTGCTAGGAGACTATCAGGATGGGGACCCGATCTTTATTATTTTCCCTTATAACATGGTTATAAGGGAAAATAATAGCATTCTGAATACAGAATGCATAGTACAATAGGGCTGGAGGGGTTAAAAAAAAAATAATAATAATTTAACTCACCTTAATTCACTTGTTCGCGCAGCCCGGCTTCTCTTCTGTCTTCTTTCTTCAGGACCTGGGTAAAGGACCTGTGATGACGTCACTGCGCTCATCACATGGCCCGTCATATGATCCATCACCATGGTAAAAGATCATGTGATTGACCATGTGATGAGCGCAGTGACGTCACCACAGGTCCTTTACCCAGGTCCTGAAAAAAGAAGACAGAAGAGAAGCCGGGCTGCGCGAACAAGTGGATTAAGGTGAGTTAAATAATTTTTTATTTTTTTAACCCCTCCAGCCCTATTGTACTATGCATTCTGTATTAAGAATGCTATTATTTTCCCTTATAACCATGTTATAAGGGAAAATAATACAATTTACAGAACACCTTACCCAAACTCGAACTTCTGTACCAAACATGCCGATTTTTCTCACGCGCGTGTAAAACGCAATACAATGTTTTGCACTCGCATGGAAAAATCGCGCATTTTCCCGCAACACACCCGCATCTTATCCGGGCCAAAAACATGACGCCCGTGTGAAAGAGCCCTAAGGCAGCTAAAAGTGGTCTTACAGGTTTAGATTTTTGGCAGATAAAGACAATCCTCTGAAACACAATTATTTTTCCTCCTGACCTGATTTATGTCCCATCTATCATTTTGAGATAGGATGTCAACCATACATGCTAAGACAAAGCATTATCTTTGATCTATTCTTTGCAAAAATCTTAAAATTTATGACCATCTATTGACTTCTAGTGAAATATGAAATGGAATATTGAGTCATGCTAAATGTACAAGCATGATTTGGTATAAAATGGCACATGGCAATGATGCAAGACTTTGAAAACATAAAAAATACAATAGAGCTTAACTGTGATATCTGCTCTGTTTCCAGAAAATGGAAAGCTTCATCACAAATGATTGCTCAATGAACTGTACTTGCATAGACACCTCATCTGTGCTTTGCAATTTCATGGAATGTAAACCCGAAGAGGAATGCACAACTGCCAATCAGATCCGTGGATGTTATATCCGTAAGTAGCTTTTGTAAATAATTACATTACATTTTAAGAAGTCAGAATGCAAGTTAGGGTGGGTTCACATGACGTTTTATGCCTCAGTTTAACATATACATTACAAAAAATGGATACAAAAACGCAGCACACCACGTTTTTGTATCCTGCACAGTCCGGTAAAAAAAAAAACATACTTTTTTTTACAGGGGTAAAAAAAAAAGTATACTTTTTTTTATAATGGAACTTTATGGTGAATGAATTCCACTGTATGGCATCAGTCTGAGGCATCTGTTTAACGTATACGTTTTTGTATACGTTAAACGGATGGTAAAAACCGTGATGTGAACCCACCCATAATAGTATACAGTTAGAAGATTTGTTTATTAATGTTTTTTTTTCCTTCAATTTTACAGCAAGCCCGTGTCTAGAGAATCCTTGTCAGAATGGAGGTACCTGTATGGAGACGCCAGGAGTAGGGAATGCCACCAGTATTAATAGCTGTTTGTGCCCAAGTACTTACACTGGATTGTACTGCGAGGATGAAAAGGAAGGTATGTCCCCGCTTAATACTTACTTGAATACACATACAGGAAGCTATGTAGATATTTTAGATATTTCATCCTTTAAAATTATTTTTAATAGTAAAAATATAATATGAAAAACAAGTTCCCTTTGAAAGAATACATGTGCCGCAGTCTGATTTCTGCGCTGTGCATAGCCTATTACAAATATGTGATATAGTTCAATAGCTGTGGGTGGATGCCTATAGAGTAGTACCATTAGATATCCCATGTCACACTGTATGGCAAAACAGGTATTATAAAAGTCCATACATTTTACGTGCCCCTTGTTGAGCACATAGACAATAATGGGAGAAAACTAAAAGTCTCAGAACATGTTTTTTTTTTTATAAATATATAACAAATAGGAATTTCCACATTGATGTTACACAAAACATAATGAGAATAATAAGCATCGGTTACTGTCTCTCCTCTTTTCCAGCAAATACAGTTGTAATCTACATAGTGATTGGCGTAGTTGTTGGCGTGTTTGTCATCAGTGTGGTGTTTATAGTTGTTGCATATTTCTACCTCAAATCCAGGTAAGGGATCAATGATACAACATTTTATTTTCTTCAAAAGTATTATTTTGCAGTGTTTAGAACAGTAATGTGTTGACTGAAACATTACTGAAAACTGAGAACAAAATTATCCTCTCCTCACAGGGGCAGCCTGCCCCTTGTACCAGCCTTGGCCCTACTCTTCTTTTGTTAGTACCCATATGTTAGTACCCAAGCAACTTGCAAGACTGTGCATCAAATTTCCTACTCTCAATCTAGAAAGATAGTTCTTACTTTTATACAGAAAGCCAGCTAAGAAGTCTGCTAACCAAAATATTTCTGCATATACAGGAAGATACACCTATAAATACACAGATGTAGCAAATATTCCATGTGACTCAGCATTTTAAATACACGCTTTCAGAAAACTTTAAATTGACACAACATAAGGCCCCTTGCAGACGAGCGTGTCCGGATTAGGTCCGGATGCATTGCGAATGCGTTCAGTGAAAAATGCGCCATTTCACAGGTAAAGTCATTCAGTTTTGCCTGTGATCGCGTTAAGTTGTTCAGTTTTTATCGCGCGGGTGCAATGCGTTTTGATTAGTGTTGATTGAGCATGCTCGGCCGAACACCAGTTCGGCTAGGGTATCTCGATGTATTCGGCTGTATACTGAATGTGCTCGAGAGCAATGCTCGAGTCTCCTCCACGCACGTTTATTGGCTGCTATGCAGCCAATAAACATGCAGGTAAGTGCTGCCCTTCAGTGTAATGCCATATAGAAAATATATTATTGGTATATAACACCACTGATTCAATCAGTTTTTTTGGGGGGAAACTGGTAAATCACACCAGTAGAAATTATTTGTTCCAATAGCGTTTGTCACTCTGTGTAGCTGCAGTATCGCAGCAAAACCGCACAAATGCTGCACTACCTAAATACACTGTATAGAAAGTATATTATTGGTATATAACACCCCTGCTTCGATCAGTTTTTTGGGGGGCAACTGGTAAATCACACCAGTAGAAATTATTTATTCCAATAGCGTTTGGCACTCTGTGTAGCTGCGTTAACTCAGCGAAACCGCAAACAAACGCTGCACTACCTAAATGCACTATATAGAAAGAATATTATTGGTATATAGCATCCCTGCTTCAATACATTTTTGGGGGGCAACTGGTAAATCACACCAGTAGAAGTTATTTATTCCAATAGCGTTTGTCACTCTTTGTAGCTGCGGTAATGCAGAAAAACTGCAAACAAATGCTGCACTACCCAAATGCACTATATAGAAAGTATATTATTGGTATATAACACCCCTGCTTCAATCATTTTTTGGGGAAGAAACTGGTATGTCACACCAGTAAAAATTATTGGCTCCAATAGTGTTTGTCACTCTGTGTAGATGTAGTAACGCATCAAAACAGCTAACAAATTCTGCACTACCTAAAAGCACCTATATAGAAAGTATATTATTGGTATATAACACCCCTGCCTCAATCAGTTTTTGGGGGGCAACTGGTAAATCACACCAGTAGAAATTATTTGTTCCAATAGCGTTTGGCACTTTGTGTGGCTGCAGTATAGCAGCTGAACTGCACACAACTGATGCACAATACAATTGCACTATAATATACTTTCTATGTTAGAAAGTATATTATAAGTATTATATTACACCCTTCAGTAAATCACACCTATCGATAGCACACCTATACCTTTTGTGGCCCTATTAGCTAGCATTTTGTGTCCATGTGGGGGTATGTCCACGTGCTGAAATGTCTCAATTGGCTGTTCTGCACCACCTGATGGATGTGTCATAGGTCAAAGTTCTTCACAATGTAAAAGAATATGGTGGGTGCGAATTTTGCCATATTTTCGCATGTTCGGCGAATCGCGAACGCACAAAGTTCGCCTCAAAACAACCGCCGGGCACACCGCAAGGCTTTCTCTACTGTGCAATACCTTGTGTGTGTCAGGGCCAGAGATAGAAATAATATAAGTGAAAACTAGTATGTTTTTTCCATACTTTTACGTACTTTTCCTACAGAAGGGTGTATGCAGTGACTTCTGACATCTGTGCAATACCTTGTGTGTGTCAGGGCCAGAGATAAAAAAAATATAAGCAAAATCTATTTTTCCTTTTTAAATACTTTTACATACTTTTTCCATATACTGTGCTTGCTGTGAACTATGACATCCGTGCCACATTTTGTGTGTCAAGCATGCATATAACATTTAATATGAAGAAGGCGAGCATTAAAGGACTGGGAAGTGGCCGTGATGCTGATGGTTCACGCAGAGGCCGTACCCCTAGGCGCGTTGAAACTGTGCCTGCTGCCAGAGCACAAGAAAAACAAATCATCCACGATACCTAGCTTCATGTCCCAAATTGCAGCACAAAACTATTGAAGTCAGACCAGTGCGACCAGGTGGTCGGTTGGATTGCAGCAGATAATGCTTCCAGTCGGTTAAGCACCACCCTTTCTTCCACCAAGTCCAGTCTCAGTAGCCAAGAGTCTGGTCAACAGAATCCTCTCTCTGATCCTCCTTCCTCCCACCATGGGGAGTCTGGCCAAACAAGTGATCCCACACTCGGAAATTCCAAGGATCTCTTTTCATCGCCATTACTTGATTTGGCCCTTTCGCCAAGCACGCTTGAAGGGGGATATGAGATCTTGTGCCCTGATTCCTAACCTCTTGAGCATCCACAGTCACAAGAACATGACGGTGGGGAACGGCAATTAGTGTTTAATAAGGTGGATGATGATGAGACACAGTTGCCAATGAGTCAACCTCTTTTACTGTTTCAAGAGGTTGATGAAGAGGATGAGACACAGTTGTCAATCACTGAGGTTGTGGTTAGGTCAATAAAATCAAGAGTATGATCAGAGTGAAGAAGTGGAAGAGGAGGTGGAGTGGAAGAGGAGGTGGTGGAAGATGAGGTCACTGACTCAACCTGGGAAGGTGGAAAGCTGAGCGAGGACAGCAGTACAGAAAGGGATCGCCTATTGGATGGAAAAGAGGCAGTGGGGTGGCAAAAGGGAAAAGGCGGGCCACACCCAACAGGCCCGTAA
Source organism: Bufo bufo (assembly GCF_905171765.1). Classification (NCBI taxonomy): domain Eukaryota; kingdom Metazoa; phylum Chordata; class Amphibia; order Anura; family Bufonidae; genus Bufo; species Bufo bufo. Next base: position 229,709,957 of record NC_053392.1, on the reverse strand, counting down.
CTGTTCCATGGAGCACCCCCTTGCAGAAATCTCCCTTGTCAAGGGGTAGGTGTTCCATAGTATAGTGCTTTTTTGAGGAATGTTCGGACGACAAAAGAATAGTAGTTTGCAACCTGTGCCACACCAAAATGAGCCGGTGCGTGAACACTAGCAACCTCACCACCACCAGCATGATCCACCACATGGCATCCAAGCATCGTAATAAGTGGGACGAACGCCTGGGTCCACAATCTGTGTCTGCGGGTCACACCACTGCCGCCTCTTCCAATATGGTACGTGCTGGCCAATCGCCTGTCGAAGGTGCAGGCGAGGATGCCTCCCTCCCTGCACCTGGACCTTCGCAAGCACCATCAGCTACCACATCCACTTCCCTGTCCCAGCGCAGCGTCCAAATGTCCTTACCCCGGGGATTTGAACGCAAGCACAAATACCCAGCCACCCACCCACAGGCCATAGCCTTAAATGTGCACCTTTCCAAATTACTGGCCTTGGAAATGTTGCCATTTAGGCTTGTGGACACTGAGGCTTCCGCAGCCTGATGTCGGCGGCCGTCCCGTGGTACTCTGTCCCCAGCTGCCACTATTTTTCAAGGTGTGCCGTGACCCCCTTACACCAACATGTGTCCTGAAACGTCACACATGCCCTGACCAACGCAGTTACTGGGAAGGTCCATTTAACCACGGACATATGGACAAGTGCATTTTGCCAGGGATGCTACATTTTTCTGAGGGCACACTGGGTGAATGTTGTGGAGGCCGGGAGAGATTCGTACCCTGGGATGGCACAGGTTCTACTGACGCCGAGGATTGCGGACCCTACATCGATCAGGGTTTCCGACAGCACCTACTTTAGTGGCTCCAACCCCCACTTCTCCTCCTCCGCCTCCTGGAAGCAGTGTAGCACTGCAGGGGAAGCGTCAACAGGCCGTGCTGAAGCTAATATATGCTTAGGGGACAAACAGCACACCGACGCAGAGCTGTTGCAGGGGATAAGAGACCAGACTGAGCTGTGGCTCTCGCCACTCAACCTACAACCAGGCATGGTTGTGTGTGATAATGGCTGTAACTTGGTGGCGGCTTTGGAGCTTGGCAAGCTCACACACAGCCCATGCCTAGTAGTGTTGAGCTCGAATATTCGAATTGCGAATTTTAATTGCAAAGATCGCCACTTCGAGAATACGCGAATATTTAGAATATAGTGTTATATATTTCATTGCCGATTTTTGCAATCAAGTAAACAATGACTGGAGATCACAAATTCTCTAATTTGCGAATTTATGGCGAATATTCGGCCAAAAATTCATAAAATATCACAAATTCGAATATTGCCTATGCCGCTCATCACTAATGACTAGCCCACGTCTTAAACTTAGTGGTTCAGCGGTTTCTCAAAACCTACCCCAATTTGCCTGAGCTACTGGTGAAAGTGCGCCGTGTGTGTGCACATTTCCGCAAGTCATGTCTGTCAACGCTGTAGCAGCGCTTGAAATTGCCAGCTCACAGGCTTTTGTGCGACGTGAGCACGCGCTGGAACTCCACGTTCCACATGTTGGCCAGGCTTTTATGAGCAGCAGAGGGCATTAGTGGAATACCAGCTGCTACATGGTCGTGGTATTTCCAGTCAGCTTCCGCTAATCAGAAGCAAGGAGTGGGCATGGATGTCTGACCTCTTTTTTATGAAACGTTGAGGAATCAACACAGATGGTGAGCGGCGATAACCCTATTATCAGCGTAACCATCCCACTTCTGTGTCTACTCATAGCTCTCTGCTCACAATTAGGGCCGACGCTTTGCATGTGGAAGAGGTGGAAATGGGGGAAGAAGACATTACACAGGGTGATAGCCAGACCACCCTCCGTCCGTCTTTTCAGCGCGAATTGGATGATGAAGAGGAGGAGCAGGAGACGGTTGCCTTTCCTACAGAGGGTAGTACCCATAGAAGTTTAATTCTATCTGTTGAGCGTGGGTGGGCAGAAGAGGAGGAAGAGGATGAGGATATGGACAGTCAGCCTCCTGATGACGATAGCGAATTCCAGCCTGTTGGTACTCTGGCACACATGGCTGACTTCATGCTAGGCTGCCTTTCCCACGATCCGCGCGTTATACGCATTTTAGACAATATGGATTACTGGGTGTTCACCCTTCTCGACCCCCCGCTACAAAGAGAACTTGTCATCTCTCAGTCCTCAGGTCGAGAGGACGAGCAAAACGGTGCAATACCAGAAGGTCCTTGTTGAAAAATTGCTCCAAAAATTTCCATCTGATAACTCTGGCGGCAGAGTCTGTACTTCCTTGGGAAACCGAGGAAGGGAGACAAGGGGAACACACAGCAGTTCCAACAGAGACAAGGCAACACTCTCCAAGGCCTGGGACAGTTTCACGACACCCCGCCAGCACCCTCACCCTTATGCAAGGCCTAGTGTCACAATGAGGGAAACGTTTTGGAAGATAGTGAAGGAGTACGTAGCAGAGCGTGTCAGCTTCCTCAGTGATCACTCTGTGCCAAGCTGGACACGTGACACGAACTGGCGCTCTATGCCTTGGAGGTGCTGGCCTGCCCTGCCGCCAGCATTTTGTCAGAGCTGGTATTTAGTGCTGCTGGTGTTATTATAACAGATAAGCGTATCCGCCTGTCAACTGAAAATGCTGACAGGTTGACTCTTATAAAAATGAACAAGGCCTGGATTTCCCCTGACTTCTCAACTGCACCAGAGGAAAGCGGATAAACATAAAGGCACTTTAAATGTGTTGTTTATAATGTACTGAATATTTTGTATTCCCATGCACCCCTTCCACCACAAAAAAGGGTATATGGTTAAATCTTCCTTTTCTCCTCCCCCTCTTCCATCATATCAACATGCTTATTCATCACATATAATGCCCTCGTATATATGCCCTTGCATATAATTTTTTACAGGGTCAGCTCACCCGCAGGCCCTCTCATATAATTCTTTACAGGGTTCAGCTCACCCCCAGGCCATCTCATTAAATTTTTTACAGGGTCAGCTCACCCGCAGGCCCTCTCATGTAATTTTTTACAGGGTCAGCTCACCCTCAGGCCCTCTCATTTAATTTTTACAGGGTCAGCTAACTCGCACGCCCTCAGCGAAAATCTTTTAGCGGGTCAGCTCACCAGCATGCCCTCACCCATAATGTTTTAGATGGTCAGCTCAGCAGCAGACCCTCACCCTTAATGTTTTTGAGGGTCACCAGCAGGCCATCAATCATACTTTTTCTGTAGACGGTGTCCGCTGCAGACAGTTAAATTATCCATGCCACATCTGCTGTGTAAAGTGTGCGAATCTAAAAAATAAAATCTTTTAGAGGGTCAGCTCACCTGCAGGCCCTTGTATATCTGCGAGATACAGTGTACCTTTGCCGTAGACGCTGTGAACATTGTCATTACCTGTGGTACCTCTCCTGTATAATGTTTCCTCATTCTAAATACCTATGACATTCCCTGTAATTTTTTAGTACTCATTCTAATGACAGGGCCTCTTAATAGTCCTGTTGTCACGGGGTAGAGTCGCGGGTATAAAGATAGAGCGGGGTTGCACCCCCTGAGCTGCAACCCGGTCCCCTGTCCCTGCCTACTTGCACCACCCGCCCTAGGTGAAGGGGCGCAACTGGGCGACAGTCCCTGACCTGAGTAAGTGCAAGCAGAGAGATAGAAACAGCAGGGAAGCGGACAGCCAATGTGAGGTAGCACTAGAGCGGACAGAGAGGTGGAACAAGCAAGGTACCACCAAAAACGGAGGGGCGAGGCGGGTCAACTTGCCGGGGTCAGTCCAGGAGGTCACATCAGTACAAGGGCAGAGGCAAAGACAAAATCCAAAAGCAAGCCGAGGTCAAAATTCGAGAGGTAGCGTCAAGGTTCAGGGAGCAGGCAGAAGAGGTGTCAGGAAGCAGATCAAGGGTCAAATCCAAAAGGTAAGCTAAATAACAATAATAATACACAGCCTAAGGGACCAAAATCACAGGCAACCTGTAGCCAGCGTCACATGACCGACAGACAAACAAGTCGAGCACGGTGCTCAAGGCAGACCTAGGAGCAGGGAGCCTCCCAGCTAGCAAAAGCCGCCCTGGGAACTAGGCGGAACACAGATCCTTGCTCCCGAAGCTAAGCAGCAGGTCTGCGGCTGATGGGAGACCGATGGGGCCTTCGGCACCCCATTACACCTGTATTGTTATTTATTGTCACTATCTCCCTTAGTCGGGAGTGGTTAATTTGCACGCCCCCGCCCGCCTTTCTTGGAAGTGGTAGCCATAGCAGTTACTCACCCTCCCTCTCCGTAAGTGAACCCTGATTCCCAGTTACCTGTAGTCACCATGGTAGGAGCATAAAAGAACATCGAAAGTTGATAGGGCAGACATCCAAATGGATCGTCGACATCACAGGGACGTGCAATCACCCAGAAGTAATCTAAAGTCAACAAAGCGGCAGCAGGCCCTTGCACATAATGTTTGAGAGGGTCAGCTCACCATCAGGCCCTCACCTACATTCTTTTACAGGGTCAGTCACCAGCAGGCCCTCACCTACAAGTACAGTCTCACTATCCAAGAGTCTGGTCAGCACAATCCTCACCAGAGGGGGTCACGTAACTACTTAGCACGAAGGAGTATCGCTTATCGGAATGAACCACACAAATTGTCTCGATCCACCCGCTCACAACGGCCATGCACCACCACCCACAGAATAGAGAAAGAGGTATCAATCTGTCAATCCTTTCCGAGTCTGGGCCGGGTGCGGTATCTCGTGTGTTGTAAAATTAAGCCGCAGGCTCCACTCCTGGTGGTGCCCTTCCGTCAATTAGTTTAAGTTTCAGCTTTGCAACCATACTCCCCCCAGTGCTCAAAGAGTTTGTTTTCCCAGAAAATGCTCGGCGGGTAATGGGAATAACGCAGAACAAAAGTCCAAGGCTGCGCTCACCTGATATCACTTGTAGTGGAGGCACAGACTGCGCTGGGAACCAAGCACCATATAGGAATCTTGAAAATGAAGAAAAAAGTCCAGCTTCCAAAAAAGATGATGTTCTTTATTCCAATACACACAAGAAAATAAAAAATCCAACATAGCAAACAGGTCTATGCGTTTCGGATCCTCTGATACTGATCCTTACTCATGACAAGTTTATTGCTGACTGGCTAGGATTTTAAATAGCTGAAATCCTGCGGATCACAGGTGACTGCGATCAGCAGGAAAGAGCACAAAAGCCACGCCCCCTGTTTAGGTGCCAATTATAAATAAAAAGTTGGACGCACTTAAAATACATATTAAATCTAAAATGCTTTATTGAAAGGAATCAGTAATGCAGGATTAAATCGTGTTTGCGATTCAATCCTGTTGGAACACGGGAACCCATGCAAAAAATCCAATAGGATTCCCTGTTCAAAAGTTTCCACTTATAATCCCCTCCTCTAGTGGGAGGATTAACCCTTTCCAAGGTTTGAACCTGGAATCCTGCGGTATTGCCCTGATGTGAAACCGCAAAGTGAAGACTGACCGCTGAGACATTTCTAACTTTTGCATGTGGAATGTCAGAAAGGTGTCTACATATTCTCACTTTTAAACTCTTAGTAGTACAGCCAACATATTGGAGGCTGCATATAGAACAAGTAATGCAGTACACCACATGACTGGTGTTGCAATTGACATATTGTTTCAGATCAAAAGTGTTGTGTGTGGCCGTAGAATATATCGAGGAGCCCATTTGTGTAAAATTGCAACTTGTACAAATACGTTGACTGCATTTAAAAGTACCGTTATGTCTCAACCAGGTAAACTTATTATTAGTATTTTTGTCGCTGTCAGAAAATAGACTGGGACTAATCTTTTGCGCTATGGTTGGCACCCGACGAGCAATGCATTTGACACCACCATAGGTGATGTCAGACCATTGCTCGTCATAATTAAGGACAGATAAATACTTCTGACAATGCGAGAAATCTGCGGAAATTCAATACTTTAATTGGTGACAAATTAAGGAATACATTGTGCAGTCTTATCATAACACTTGTTCTGATGTATTTTATTGTCGGATCGCGTGGCCTCCGGAAAAACCAGACTTTCTCTAGACTTAGTAAATACATTTGCCATTGCATGGTCAAGGGTCCAAGGGGGATATTTTCGTTCTGTAAGTCTATTGGCCACAACCTCCATCTCCTTTTTAAATGTATCATCTTTGGAGCAGTTTAGTTTGGCCTTAATAAACTCTCCCTTAGGGACATTATGCACTACATGCGGGGGATGGCAAGATGTGGCCATGAGAGTGGTATTACCAGCCGTATCCTTACGGAATGTGCTGGAAAAAAACTGCTGTGTGACAAAGTCACCCTGGAGGGACAAATCAAGAAAGGCAGTGGTGGAAGGGCCATGTGAAATAGAAAACCTTATTGGCACTTTAATGGCACTGGTCATAATTGAGAAAACTCCCAAACAAACGGCAGGTCATCGATGTAACGGCCGTACCATCTTAGGGAGCCACTCCAAGGATTGTTTGGCGAAAATAATGAATGGCACTCCCACCACGCCATGTAGATATTTGCCATGGAGGGCGAAAATTTTGCCCCCATGGAAACCCCTGTCAATTGCAGAAAATAACGCTGGGCAAACATGAAAACATTGTGTTTTAGCAGAAACCACACAACCCAACAAATATAATCCTGAAAAGCTGGAGAAAAATCAGAATAGATATTCAAAAACCATTTGAGGGAAACAATAGCTAAATCATGAGGAATCACAGTATATAAAGATGTGACACGCTTGTAATACCGCTCAAGTATCCTGCAAATATCCAGGTATAAATTGAACTAAAGGCTGCAGGATGCTGTCTACCCAAGCTGACAGCCTTTAAGAAAAGGAGCCAATGCCTGCGTCTATTGGCCTCATGGCTGGTGGAAAACAACCCTTTTGAATTTTAGGTAAGGAATGGAAGATTGGAATAACTGGATGTTGAATAAACATAAAATCCAGCTGTTTTTGGTTTATAAAGCCATTTTCCAAGCCATAAGACAATAGACGCAGTAATTCTTGTTGGTACTGGGGGTGGGGTTGTGGTCAAGTTCCAGATAAGTATTACTATCCTCTAACATAGCGAGGTTTAGTTTTTTATATTTATATATATAACTATCCAGAACCACCACAGCCCCACCTTTAGCCGCTTGTTTTATAACAATATCATTCAAATTCATCAGCTTCTTTAAAGCTATTTTCTCCCCATGAGTTAAATTATCGCATTTATGGATTTTATCACATGAAAATATTTCCTCATTTAGGGCGACTAAGTCCCTATCAATAAGTTCTTGAAAACGATCTAGTGCAGAGGAACGCGACTGCACCGGGTGAAAATCGCACTTAAAGGTAACAAAATTGTGCGCAAAATCATCACTATCTCTTTCATTCTGTAGAGGACGACACTGTTGCATGTGGGAAAGATTTGCAAGTTCTTCAAAAGAAAAAGCCGTAATACTAGAAGCACATAAGGGCTTTTTTTCGGGCAATGTAGATGTACCTGCAGTCTCAATATTAGCAGTTTCAGCATGAGCAAAGTGTTTTTTCAACGTGAGGTTTCGGGCCAGTCTGTTAACATCTATGATGGTATGGTATAAATTGAAATGACAGGTAGGAGAAAAAGGGAGACCTTTGGCTAAAACATTGATCTGTGATTGACTCATGGTTTCTTCGAGCGCGATGGATAGCGATTGTTTCCTGGCGTGCTTACGCCCGGTCCTGCGTTTTTTGACCTCTTTTACATAGAGGTGTCTTGTTCAAAAAAGACGCTTTGTGTGGCCGGTTGTATATCGCCAGCTCGTACATTCAGCGACTCTGGAGCGGAATCAGATGAATCTGGATCTGTTGAGCTGAATGCCACTTTTGATGCTCTAGATTTTTTTCCACGATATCTTTTTCTCATAATCGAGGGTGGTGTATTTGCTCTTATTTCTGACCAGCTATAGACCGTGTTCCCTTTATAATCTTGCAGATCACGAGCAAATTTGCCCTGCTTAACTACCATAAGGCTCTCTTCCATTTTGTTTAAATTCTCCAGCAGACTAGTATCCATTTCCTTAAAGATATCCAGGTTAGCAAAAGGAATGATCGATTCTTGGGTGGCTTTAATTTCCTCTCTCAGTTTCACATGAGGAAGAAGTCTTATCTAACCTATCAGACCCATGAGTTTAAAGGAACAATCAGATAAAATATTATGCCACTGGGTTTCAAAAGTGTCCGAGTAAAGAGTTTAAAAGTGAGAATATGTAGACACCTTTCTGACATTCCACATACAAAAGTTAGAAATGTCTCAGCGGTCAGCCTTCACTTTGCGGTTTCACATCAGGGCAATACCGCAGGATTCCAGGTTCAAGCCTTGGAGAGGGTTAATCCTCCCACTAGAGGAGGGGATTATAAGCGGAAACTTTGGATTTTTTGCATGGGTTCCCGTGTTCCAACAGGATTGAATCGTAAACACGATATAATCCTGCATTACTGATTCCTTTCTATAAAGCATTTTAGATTTAATATGTATTTTCAGTGCGTCCAACTTTTTATTTATAATTAGCACCTGAACAGGGGGTGTTGTATTTGGGCTCTTTCCTGCTGATCGCAGTCACCTGTGATCCGCAGGATTTCAGCTATTTAAAATCCTAGCCAGTCAGCAATAAACTTGTCATGAGTAAGGATCAGTATCAGAGGATCCGAAACGCGTAGACCTGTTTGCTATGTTACATTTTTAATGTTCTTGTGTGTATTGGAATAAAGAACGGCATCTTTTTTGGAAGCAGAACTTTTTTTTTTTAAGTAATGGTTTTATAAGTAATGGGAATAACGACGCCGGATCGCCTATTGGATCGTCTTCGAACTTTAAACGTTCATTGTTGATTAATGAAAACATTTGTGGCAACAAATGCTTTGGCTGTGGTTCGTCTTGCGCCGGTCCAAGAATTTCACCTCTAGCGGTACAATGCGGATGCCACCGGCCGTCCATCTTAATCATGGCCCTAGTTCCGAAAATCAACAAAATGTTTGGCTGAACTTGCACTTTATATACAAGTAATTAAACAGGAAAGAATGTTTACTAACAATTTTTACTCTACAATCGATTTTATCTTTGGTTTTGTGCATATTATTGTCAGTCTGTAAAAGTGGCATACTACTCAGAAAACATCACTCCCAGCAGCGACATGGGAGTCCAAGATGCATGCAGACATCCTCCCTATGCTGTTCACGAACCGTTTCGGTGGTGTTTCCATCACTTTCTGAACTTTTCATATGAACCAGGCACCCTCCCCTCTTCAGAGCAGGGGGTGCCTGGTTAAATGCTCGGGTCCTCCCATTAACTTCCATTATACTCGGGTTCTCGGTAGAGCACCCGAGCATCCCGATGTGTTCGGCCAGAGCACCTGAGCACTAAGGTGCTCGATCATCACTATCAGAGATCCAAAAGTCCTTTTAAGGACTATTGTTGTGTGTGGCAGCAGCAATATATATTTTTAGCGCAACCTGCACTAAATTGCTAAAACTTTACAGACCAAAAAGTCCTTTTAAGGTTTATTGTTGTGTGTGGCAGCAGCAATATATATTTTTGGCTCAACCTGCGCTAAATTGCTAAAACTTTACAGACCCAAAAGTCCTTTTAAGGACTATTGTGTGTGGCAGCAATATCTATTTTTAGCATATCCTACGGCTGCACTAAATAGCGTGCATTAGTTAGGCCGCTGCAGACAGCAACATTTTCTGCGCTACATCTCCTGTCTAACGTGTGCGCATCCCAAAAAATATGTGACATCCAATGCACTTTTTCCGTAGACGGTGTCCTCTGCGGACAGTGACATTAGCTGTGCTACATCTCCTCTGTAACGTGTGCACATCCAAAAAATATTAGTGACATCCAGTGTACTTTTTCCGTAGACTGTGTCCGCTGCGTACAGTGACATTACCTGGGGTACATCTCCTGTGCCTAGTTTGGGCTGCTTTACCTGCTGGTACGCATGCACTAATTTTCAAGGAGCGCGCCGCACCATAGGGACACCAAACGCTAACTAATAGGGCCAGAAAAAGTCCTTTTAAGGACTGGTATAGGTATGCTATCAATAGGTGTGATATAGAGGGATGTGATATACTTATTATATACTTTCTAACATAGAAATTATATTATAGTGTATTTGTATTGTGCCATATACCTTCTTCCACTAAATTCTGATTGAGGGGTGCTATTGCTATATACCTTCTTCCACCAAATACTGATTGATGGCTGTGATAAACCTGCTTCCACAAAATACTGATTGAGTGGTGCCATATACCTGTTTCCGCCAAATACTGATTGAGGGGTTCTATATACCTGTTTCCTCTAAAATACCTGTTTCCGCCAAATACTGATTGAGGGGTGCTATATACCTGTTTGCGCCAAATACTGATTAAAGGGTGCTATTGCTATATACCTTCTAATACCAAATACTGCTCTTCTCTACGGACTTAGGCAGAGGGTCATTTAGAAAATGACAGGCAGAGGAAGAGGAAGACCGTTCCGCAAAGATGGTAGGGGTCGGGCAGATGCACCAGGCTGGAGCCTAAGTGAGAAGTTGGAGAAGGCGCGTGCGATAACTTCAAATGGTTTACCAGAGTTGGTTGAATTGCTCACTCAGCCTTCTGCTTCTGCACGCTCCTCATCCTCTGTATCTTCATCCTACTCACTCTCTGTTGTGTGCACCCCCAAAGATACCACCACCACCATATCCCCTCCACTCGAGTCAGAGGAATTATTTTCCCATCCATTCCCAGACCTTACCGATGCACAGCCATTCTTGGCATCGGATGGGGAAGAGGTAGCAACGGCCGCCACCCAGCGGTCTGAAGACAGTACCCAGATCAGCCCAAGGAGGGTGGTCCTCGCTGTTGCTGCCTACTCTGAGATCTCTATTGTCAGTGGTGGTGGAGGTGACGATGATGACATGTCTATGGACATCACGTGGGTGCCCACAAGAGAGAAAGAGGAGGGGAGTTCAGAGGGAGAGACGGAGCAGCAGATAGGGAGAAGAAGGAGGAGAAGCAGGCAGAAATCGACGTGCACAGGAGGCAAAAAGCAGACTGCAAATGTATCTGGAGCGAGCTATCCACCATGCATGGTCACATCTTGCGCTCCCAGGATGCCAGCACATGGCTTCATATTGTGGGCTTTTTTTAACGTGTCAGCAGCTGATAATCGTGTTGCCATCTGCAGCCTGTGCTGTCAACGCATAAGTCGCGGTAAGCCCAACACTGACCTAGGGATGACCGCCTTAAGAAGGCACCTGGCCTCCCCTCACTGAGCCCAGTGGGAGCAACACAATCAGAACCCAAAAAGCCACATTCCTGGCCCTCCACGTCCTGCCTCTTCTCCTTCTCCTCTCTCCTCCCATTTGTCCTCCACTTCACCTTCCACTTTCGAAATGTTCGAGCGTAAAAAATGATAACTGTGGATAATTCTCTTGCCCAACGGCTGAACGCTGGCTTGTCAGAACTGCTAGCCTGCCAACTACTGCCATGTAAATTGGTGGACTCGGAGGCCTTTAAAAATTTGTGGCCATTGGCACACCACAATGGAAGGTCCCCGGAAAGAAAGTATTTCTCCCAGAAGGGCATCCCTGAACTATATGGCCGCGTTCAGCGGCAATTGAATATACCTCTGGCACACAGTGTCAGTGTCAAGATACATCTGACCACAGACACATGGTCTAGCAAACACGGGCAGGGGAGGTACATAACTTTTACTCCCCACTGGTTGAACCTTCTGATGCCGTCAAGCATGTATCCCGTGGCACCCGTGTGGATTTGGTGTTACCGCCACGGATTGCATGCAGGCCTGTCTCTTCTTCTTCTCCTCCTACTCCATCCTCCGTCTCCTCCTCGACTGACTCCTCCTTTTCCACTGCTACTGCCTCTTCCGCTGCACCCCCCAAGCTTCCCAGAACCTATTCGACGTGCCAGCTGAGACGTTGCCATGCTGTGCTGCGGCTGTTGTGCCTGGAAGCCAAGAGCCACACCAGTCCTGCACTCCTTTCAGCTCAGTGGTCACAGGCCGATCAGTGGCTAACCCCTCTCAATTTGACAGTTGGTAAAGTGGTGTGTGACAACGGTGCGAATCTGCTGAGTGCGCTGAAACAGGGCAAAATGACTCACGTGCCGTGCATGGCACACGTCCTGAACTTTGTCGTGCAGTGATTCGTTGCCAAATACCCTGGGGTCCAGGACGGCAAGCCAGGAAAATCTCTGGCCATTTTAGAAGATCTTACACGGCCATGGCTCACCTTGCTGACATTCAGCGGCGACACCATTTGCCCGTCAGACATCTTATTTGTGACTATCCGACGCGCTGGAACTCCACCTTGTACAGTATATGCTTGATAGGCTGCTCCAGCAGAAATGTGCCGTTAACGACTACCTGTACGAACTCTGCGGCAGGACAGGTTCTGGGGAGCTTGTTTTTTTTTCACCGCGCCAGTGGCTGCTCATGCACGAAGCATGCAGACTTCTGCGGCCATTTGATGAGAACACCAAACTGGTCAGTCACAGCCAGGGCGCCATCAGTGACATCGTACCTTACGCCTTCTTCCTGGAGCGACGAGGAGCAGGAGATGGAAGATGAAGAAGTTACAATGCTGAATGAATTCCCAAGGGGGGGGGGCTACTCCATCTGAAACAAGTTAGAAAGTCTCTGAAGAGGAGTCAGAGGAAGATGGTGGCTGGGGGGAGGAGGAGGAGGAGGAGCAAAAAGAGCAGGCTTTAAAATTTTCAGGGATCCCTGGTGTTATCCGTGGCTGGGGGGAGGAGACCGAGGATGACATTCTCCTGGGCAATGAGCAGGAGCCAGGGCGCTCCACCGCTTCCAATTTAGTGCAAATGGGGGCCTTCATGCTCCAGTGTTTGAAGAGGGACCCCAGTATAAAAAGCATAAAGATCAAGGCCCTGTACTGGGTGGCAACGTACTTAGAACTCTGGTACAAACACAAAATGGCAGACATGTTACCAGCATCACAGAGGGCTGTCAGAATGCAGCATTTCCAGGCCTTGCTGTGAGAGATGCTGCATTCTGCTATTGCGGGCACTGGCAGAGGAATTTCCACCCACAGCGAAACAGGTGCGGGTACCAATCCCACCGTGCACGCAAAAAGAGGGCGGTTTGAAGATGTGTTGGTCACTTCGGATATGCTATCATTCAATTTGCCATGGAACTCTTGGCGTGCCCCTCGTCAAGTGTCCTGTCCAAAAGAAAGTTGAGCGCAGCAGGGGGAATCGTGACCGATAAGCGCACTCGCTTAGCTTACAACAGTGTGGACTACCTCACATTTTTAGAAATTAATGAGGTATGGATCTCGGAGGAATTCAACACCTGTGATGACCACGTGTTTTGAATTTCCTCATGCTAGCCCACACATATCCGCCACCACCCAGAACAAAGGATGGTCCTTGCCTTATGTATATACAGCGGCATAAAAGGCCTTTTATGTCAGGTGAATGCCTAATTTTTGGGGCCTGTACTGTCCGACAGTTACATATTTATCCTGTGACCGCCTAATGCACCTCCAGCCACAAAATCCAAAGTTCTTTGCTATCAGGTGAATGCCTATTGCCTAATTTTTGGGGCCTGTACTAGCCGACAGTTACATATTTATCCTGTGACTACCTAATGAACCTCCAGCCACAGAATCCAAAGTTATTTGCTGTCAGGTGAATTCCTATTGCCTAATTTTTGTGGCCTGTACTGGCCGAGAGTTACATATTTATCCTGTGACCGCCTAATGTACCTCCAGACACAGAATCCAAAGTTATTTGCTGTCAGGTGAATGCCTATTGGCTAATTTTTGGGGCCCATACTGGCCGACAGTTACATATTTATCCTCTGCCTCTATACTGCGTCCGCTAACCTGCCTACCAGAGCAAACCCCACAATTGGCAGAGGATGTGGGCAAACACAGTGAGGCTGGCCTGAAGACCGAAAAGTTTTGGTTTTTTCCTGTGCACGGGTGTATGTCCAATATTGAGCCAGCAAGGTTACCCGTGTCCCCTGACAAAATGGAGGCGGCCGAGAAAGCCCTCATGGAGGTTAACTTGCAGCAGCAGGAGGCTAACAAGCAGCAGCAGGAAACCAACCAGCTGCTATTACAGCATGTGATGGCGTTAGAAGCGGCAGGAGCGTCTCAGAACGTCCACGATGCCCGGAAAGCTGTCCGTGCGGCGATCCCCAAGATGACCCCTGCAGACGACGTCGAAACTTATCTGGCGGTGTTTGAAAAGGTGGTCGTGAGGGAGAAGCTACCCCAGACCAATGGGCTGAGGTCCTCGCTCCGTTCCTGGCATCCGGACCCCAGCAGGTGTTTTTTGACTTACCAGATGTGCAAGCGGCCGACTATCTGACCGTAAAAGGTGAGATTCTGGCAAGACTGGGGGTGAATGTGTTGGTCCGGGCCCAGCGGGTGCATCAGTGGCAATTTAACCCAGTTAAACCCGCCAGACCGCAGTATTATGATCTGCTACATCGGTTGCAAAAATGGCTGCAGCCTGACATACTGAGTTCCATTACTATGCTGGACCGTCTGTTGGTGTATGTGTTCTGGAGGGCTTTGCCGTACCCTCTCCAGCACTGGATTGGCCAGGTGTGTCCTGGTAATGCCCTAGAGATGGGTAGACCTGGTGTAGTGCTATGAGGCCACCAGAAATCTACAGGGGGTTCTTTTGGGAGGGGGCTAGTTAAACCCCGGAAATCTCCACCCTCGAGCAGACGGCTAGTGCCAGCAAAACCCGCTTGGGATATGCTCCCTACAGACCCAGGTCCACTGGTCTGTTGGCGTTGTCAAGAGCCTGGTCACATAAGGTCCAACTGTCCCCATCGGGGGGAGCCCATGGACACTAACTTTGGCTACTGCCTCTTAATGTATCCCAGGAGGCTGTGTGCCAACGGTACCCCTGAGACAATAGGAAATAGTCACCCGTGCCAGGTACAAGTGGAAGATACCCTGGCGGTGGCACTGCTGGACTCAGGGACCCTGGTGTCCCTGGTAAGAGCTGCCCAGGTGCAGCCCGCCGAATATACTGGCCGAAAAGTCGGCGTTGTGTGCATCCATGGAGACTTAAAGGACTATCCCTCCGCCCTGGTTACTCTATCCTCGGTGGCCGGCAGGTGGACTCATGAGGTGGCCATCGCCACAAAGTTACGTTATGAACTAATAATTGGGAGAGACTTCCCCGGTTTCCCGTCACTGTGGCCTGAAGCGAGAGTCACCAATACACATGAGGCAGGGATAACCCTAGCTGTCACCAGATCTGGCATACGTTCTTCTCTACCTCTTGTATGATGTTCTTTGTTTTGGTTTCACGTTCTCATCTCCTTTCCTTCTCACTTATTTCGACTAATCGTCTTCCTTTATAATCCCTCCCATACTGCCTCACTTTGCGGTTTATACTACTTCCTAGATGAGGTGTTCACTGCTGGAGGCTGCTTCTGCTGTTTGTACAGATAAGTCTTTTACTTTATTGTGTTTCCTTGCTGGCTTGATTCTAGGTGACCCTGACTCCGTCTGTATTAAGTGCAGGGAGCCGGTGGTCGTGTCTGTCATGGTTTGAATCTCTTTGTGACAGTGGCCACACCCATCTGCCTTCCAGCCAAGCTCTTGAACTAATCCCTGCTTACCTCATTTGCATAGCCAATCAGAGGGGGTTTTACAATTTACCAATTGAAAGAGGTGTTCCAACTGTCAATATAAATATATGTGATGCATTCAATAAAGAATTTTGTCAGTTTGAACTCACATACAGCCTGACTGGTGTTAGTTCTGTGAGAATTAAAATGACACAAGCGGTCGTTTGAGGCCGGATCATCAACGGCAGAACCAGCAGATATTGTGGTCACATCAGGGAGTGTCGTGAGAGCAGAATAGAGTGAGCAGGGGCTCGTTACAGTGTCCCCTCACTATTATAGGGTTTTCAGGTGTCACACAGTATTAGGTACGCGGGCATGCAATCGTCTAACATACAGACCCTTGCATGTGCATAGCAGTCAGGGAGAGCTCTTAGGGTTTTATAGGGCTCACCTATAAGCTCCTTAGTTTGAGATCAAGGCAGTCGCTTGTTTATTTATATGTTCCAGCTATCTGCTAACTTCATCCGTGACACTAGCAGAGTGGCCCGGCTCAGGGGGAAGACCAGAACCCTGTGAATCTGAGACCGAAGGGCCAGCGGTAGGGGTGACCGCCACTTCAGTGGAAGATGAGGAGACAACCCCGCCAAGTGTGATGGTGGGAGATGTGGGGGACTTGCCGCCAGGTCCGGAGTTGGCAGACCTCAACATCTTCGGAGATAATTTTGGTACAGCACAGCACCAGGACCAGACTCTATCTCGAGCCTGGGAAAATGTGGTAGTAGTTGAGGGTGAGCCGCAACAATCGTGGGCCGAGTCTATGTTTCCCCGTTTTTTGGTTGAACAGGAGATGCTGTATCGGGTAAATCAACTACGGGGTGAGCATATTGAACAGTTGGTGGTGCCCAAGGCATATTGCAAGCTCGTGTTGGAGTTAGCCCACTAACATGTTCTTGGGGGACACATGGGCCAGAAGAAAACTCAGGACCGGATTCTACAGTGGTTCTACTGGCCCAGTGTGTTTAGAGATGTGGAAGAGTATTACAAGTCTTGCCCAACCTGCGAGATAACCAGCCCCCAACCACATTTCCATAGTCCCCTGGTCCCTCTCCCGATTATTGAGGTTCCATTTGAGCAGATTGCTATGGATCTCATAGGCCCAGTACCGAAGTCTGCTAGAGGGCACCAACAAATCTTGGTAGTCCTGGACTATGCCACTCGATACCCGGAGGCAGTGTCGCTGCGACAAACCTCAGCCAAACTCATAGCCAAAGAGTTAGTGGAGATGTTTTCCCGAGTGGGCCTACCTAAAGAAAATCTGACCGACCAAAATTATCAAACCTCAGGTGAACAAAATTGAGGCAATTCGGAATTGACCCCGACCTGTCACTACTCGCCAAGTAAATTTGTTCCCTGGAATGGTGGGATACTATATGAGGTTTGTCCCCCACTTTGCTACAATGGCCGCACCATTAATAGGCCTTTTGAAGGGACGCAAGTCCGTAACGGTCCACTGGAATGAGCAGGCGGAAAAGGCTTTCTCACCTTTGAAGTCAGCCCTGTGTGGGTCCCCGGTTTTGGTGACGCCCGACTTCAAAAGGGAGTTTATAGTACAGACCGATGCCTCTGAAGTAGGTCTCGGTTCTGTACTGTCTCAGGAAGTCAACGGGGAGGAGAATCCTGTTGTCTTCCTCAGCCAGAAGCTTACCCCAGCTGAGACCAGGTATAGTATAGTGGAGAGAGAGTGCCTGGCTATCAAGTAGGCACTCGAGTCTCTCCGCTATTATTTGTTGGGGAGAAAGTTTTGTCTGGTGACCGACCACTCCCCTCTCAAATGGATGAGCCAGGCCAAGGACATAAATGCGCGGGTCACCCGGTGGTTTCTGTCTTTGCAAAATTTCAAGTTTTCGGTGGAACACAGGGCAGGCCGGTTACTAGGAAATGCGGATGCCCTGTCCCGGGTACACTGTTTAATGTCTGTCCATCCCCTCAGGGTTAAAGGGGGAGGTATTGTCACTACCAGAGCTTTGGGACGTTCTCACAGCTCTGTTTCTCCACCCCTGTGATGATGTCACTACTAGAGCTGGGAGGCGTTCTCACTACTCTGTTTACTTCTGGTTTCTTTCACCACAGCTGTCCTTCATGTGTTTGATTTCCCTCTCTTTATATCACCCCTCCTCCTATGATAGGATGTGGATTATAGTTCTCACTTCAGTTGTGGCTCTAGCTTTGGTTTCTTCACTTGTGGCTATCAGTCCACTGGACCTGTGTTCTGCTGCAGCTAGCACTCCGGATTTTGCCAGCCTGTCCTTGGATCCGTCTTCTCTGCGGCTACAACACCTTCAGCTAAGTCTGCAGACATTGTTGTATTCCTGTTTGTTTTCTGACTGGATCTGAGGTGGCCACGGTTCCCTCCATATACTGAGTAGGGCACTGGTGGCCGTGCCCCCTTCCACTATTGTAGGGGTTACAGTGGTCATTAGTCTTAGGCACGTGGGCATGCCTCGTTCCGCCTTTTGGATCCGGGCATGTGCTGTAGCAGAATAGGGAAAGCGTTGAGGGTCGGACAGGGGTCACCCTTTATCCTCCCTAGTTCTGGGTCCAGTCAGATGCTCTGTACTGTGAATTACTATCGTTGCTCACATACACTCGTGACAGGTATGTAGGAAGAAACAAGGGAGCATCATTGATGGTTGGTACGTGTCACCGAGGTTCCTGGCCTCGATGAGGTAAGAGGCGTTTTTTTCCCTGAAGTGTCAGTATTGCAGATTGCAGTCTAACACTTAAGCTGGTTAATTTGGCTGTAAAGCTGATCCGGGACGGCTCTTACTGGGAGTAGCCAAAGTGCTGGGTGGGTCTTGGAAGGCTTATAAAAAGCAGTCAGCACTGTCAAGTGTGGTGGATTATCCTCCATCTCACAGTGAAGCTGTGGAGTCTCTGTGGTTTGGGATCTGAAGATGTGTGCAGTGCAAAAGGCCTGAGAGCCACATGCTGGAAAACAGGCCCCTAAAGCCTGCTGGGGACCACTGATGAAAAACTAACAAGGTGAACGTTTGTGTTCAGTGGACTTTCCATGGTGTGAACGAACACCAATAGTGCGAACTGTTATTTTGTTTTGCCTTCTGTGTGAATAAACACTGAACTATTTAAGTTAAAGACTTTGTGATTGC
This sequence comes from Bufo bufo, assembly GCF_905171765.1. Lineage (NCBI taxonomy): Eukaryota > Metazoa > Chordata > Amphibia > Anura > Bufonidae > Bufo > Bufo bufo. The sequence continues at coordinate 229,691,180 of NC_053392.1, read as the reverse complement.
CTCTATACTGCGTCCGCTAACCTGCCTATCAAAGCGAATCCCCACACTGCCTAATGTACCTCCAGCCACAGAATAAAAAGTTCTTTGCTGTCAGGTAAATGCCTTTTGGCTAATTTTTGGGGCCTGTACTGGCCGACAGTTACATTTTTATCCTGTGACCGCCTAATGTACCTCCAGCCACAGAATCCAAAGTTCTTTGCTGTCAGATGAATGCCTATTGCCTAATTTTTGGGGCCTGTACTGGTCAACAGTTAAATTTTTAATCTCTAGCCACATAATCACACCCCTGTATAACTCCTCTGCCTCTTATTATGGTGGCGTATGAACCGCATTTACCATAAGGGCCGTCTAATTTCACAGGGTCATGTGACTGTGCCCCCCACCCTGTACTGTGCCCCTCACCCCGTAGTGACCCCCCTTATATCCTTCATTGTGCCCTCTTACCACACCCTGTGCAGTGCCCCTAGTCATTCCCTGTACTGTGCCCTCTTATACCCTTTTATCCGGTCACGGTATGGTGGTGTTATCCGGTCACTGTACAGAGGTGTTATTCGATCAATGTATGGCGGTGGTATCCAATAACTGGATGGCCATAACTGTATCCCTTTCCCTGCCCATGCCATCCTTTTTTAGTCCTGGCATGAGCGGGAATAATATGCAGATTGCGATGCTAAGGACCTTTGCGCCACAATCTGTGTCAGAAATACGCCTAACATAGACATATTTCTATACAATAAATGACCACCTAATTGTATTATTATTCGGGGGTAGGGATAATATCTTTATATTATATAGATTCTAGTGTATTATACTGTGCCCTGAAACACAGTCCTCATCCCTGACCACCAGAACCAGGTAGCGCTCTGTCAGTACATGGCGGCCTCCCCTCTCCTGAACGCTAGTCTGCTGTGTACTGGTGCTTATTCTGACACTAGGGCTGGGTTCACTTCCTATTTTTGCCATCCATTTAATTCATACCAAAAATGTATGCGTTAACAGTAGTGTTGAGGCACGAATATTCGAATAGCAAATTTATATCGCGAATATCACCACTTTGAGAATTTGCAAATATTTAGAATATAGTGCTATATATTTGTTATATCGAATAATCGCCATTTTTTTCCATCTGAGCACATGATTCCTCTCTGCTTCTTGCTTGTGGGCCAATGAGAAGGAAGCAATGTCAAGATCACAATAATACTTAGTGCACCAATCAGTAATCTGTAGTCAGACCTGCTAAAATGTGAAGTTGCACGTAGTGCAATAAAATATTCTAATCACTGCCGATTAGCGCAATCGCGAATATATTGGAGCACTTGACTCTATCTGCATATAAAGCTATTCTATTGTTCTGCTGTGCCAACCATTTTCTTCAGTCTCAGGAAACTTATACCAGCTTGAAAAATATAGCCAAAGTGACCCACACCTGTATTTCGCATTATGAATTCGCATTACGTGATTTTTACATTGCCGATTTTTCGCATTCAATAAAATAATCTCGAATTCTCGAAATCCGCGAATATATGATGAATATTCCACAAAATATTCGTTAAATATATTGCAAATTCAAATATAGCCCCTGACGCTTATCACTAGTTAACAGATGCCTCAGACTGATGCCGTACAGTGGCGTCCGTTCACCATACAGTTCCATGATAGAAAAAATAAATAAAATAACGTATGCATTTTTTTAATGGACTCTGCAGGATACAAAAACGTGGAGTGCTGCACATTTGTATACATCAAACCGATAGGTAATAAAATCTTTCTAGGCTCCAGCAGGGCACATTTTGGATAATTTCCCTTTAAGACGCATAAAAATGGCCCCTGATTAAAATACATATTTTTTGTGGGACTTTTGCCAATGATCCCCCTCTGGTATATTACTGTCCATGTTGTGGGACTATTTGTGTACTTGTAGTAAGTGTTTGCTGGCTGCAAATATGACAAGAAGGTTTTTTAGGTTCACCTGCCATTAAAGTAAATGGGGCTCGCCGCGAACGGGCGGTTTGAGAACCATTGATCGCAAACGCGCGTTCGCGTTTGCGAATCGTCTTGGCCGATGTTCGTCCATCACTAGTCACAAGGAGGGAAAAATTTTGGAAGATGGTGAAGGAGTACGTAGCAGACCATGTCAGCGCCCTCAATGATCCCTCTGTGCCTTACAACTACTGGGTGTCCAAGCTGGATACGTGGCATGAACTGACGCTCTATGCCTTGGAGGTGCTGGCCTGGCCTGCCGCCAGCGTTTTGTCAGAGCGGGTGTTTAGTGCTGCTGGGGGCATAATAACTGATAAGCGCATCCGCCTGTCAACTGAAAATGCTGACAGGCTGACTCTTATAAAAATGAACAAGGCCTGTATAGCCGCTGAATTCTCTACTCCACCAGAGGGAAGCGGCTGAACATAAAGGCACTTTAAATGTGTTTTTTATCATGTACTGAATACACTGTGTTCAAATGCACCCCTTCCACCACAAAAAAGGGTATATGGTTCAGTCTTCCTTTTCTCGTCCTACGCCTCCTCCTCTTCCATCATATCAACATGCTTATTAGTCTGCCCTCGCTCCTAATGTTGTAGAGCAGGCATCCTAAAACTGCGGCCCTCCAGCTGTTGTAAAACTACAACTCCCACAATGCCCTGCTGTAGGCTGATACCTGTAGGCTGTTCGGGCATGCAGGGAGTTGTAGTTTTGCAACAGCTGGAGGGCCGCGGTTTGAGGATGCCTGTTGTAGAGGGTCAGCTCACCTGCAGGCCCTCGCATATAATGTTTTAGAGGGTCAGCTCACCAACAGGCCCTCACCTACAATCTTTTAGAGGGTCAGCTCACTAGCAGGCCCTCACCTACAATCTTTTAGAGGGTCAGCTCACCAGCAGGCCCTCGCATATGTTTTTGAGGGTCAGCTCACCAGTAGGCCCTCAACCATAATGTTTTACAGGGTCAGCTCACCAGCAGGCCCTTGCCCATAATTTTTTCAATGGTTAGCTAAGCAGCAGGCACTCACTCATAATTTTTTCAATGGTGATCTCAGAAGCAGGCACTCGCCCATAATGTTTTAGATTCAGCTCTGCAGCAGACCCTCAACCCTAATGTTTTAGATGGTCAGCTTAGCAGCAGGCCCTCACCTACAATCTTTTAGAAGGCCATCTCAACTGCAGGCCCTTGCAAATAATATTTTAGAGGGTCAGCTCACCAGCAGGCCCTCACCTACAATCTTTTAGAGGATCAGCTCACCTGCAGGCCCTTGCATATAATGTTTTAGATTGTCAGCTCACCAGCAGGCCCTTACCTACAATCTTTTAGAGGGTCAGCTCACCTGCAGGCCCCCGCATATAATGTTTTTGAGGGTCAGCTCATCAGCAGGCCCTCACCTACAATCTTTTAGAGGGTCAGCTCACCTGCAGGCCCTCGCATATATCGATTTTGAGGGTCAGCTCACCAGCAGGCCCACACCTACAATTTTTTAGACGGTTAGCTCACCTGCCGGCCCCCGCATGTAATGTTTTAGAGGGTCATCTCACCAGCAGGCCCTCACCTACAATCTTTTAGAGGGTCATCTCACCTGCAGGCCCTCGCATGTAATGTTTTAGAGGGTCAGCTCAGCAGCAGGCCCTCACCTACAATCTTTTAGAGGGTCAGCTTACCTGCAGGCCCTCGCATGTAATGTTTTAGAGGGTCAGCTCACCAGCAGGCCCTCAACCTTAATGTATTACAGGGTCAGCTCACCAGCAGGCCCTCACCTACAATCTTTTAATGGGTCAGCTCACCAGCAGGCCCTTGAATATAATGTTTTTGAGGGTCAGATCACCAGCAGGCCCTCAACCATAATGTTTTACAGGGTCAGCTCACCAGCATGCCCTCGCCCAACATTTTTTCAATGGTTAGCTAAGCAGCAGGCACTCGTCCATAATATTTCAATGGTCAGCTCAGCAGCAGGCACTCGCCCATAATTTTTTCAATGCTCAGATCAGCAGCAGGCACTCGCCCTTAATGTTTTAGAGAGTCAGCTCTGTAGCAGACCCTCACCCCTAATGTTTTAGATGGTCAGCTCAGCAGCAGGCCCTCACCCATAATGTTTTAGAGGGTCACCAGCAGGACCTTGCTCCTAATGTTTATGAGGGTCAACAGGAGGCCATCAATCATAATTTTTCAAGGGTGTATGATGCCCTCCTTTATGTGTAACAAATAGTGTATTGGAGTGCTGGTTCCTTGTAATTTTTGGAAGCCTTTTCACTTTATATATAAGTAAATATACAGGAAAGAATGTTTTCTGACAATTTTTCCTCTAAAAATTATTTTATCTTCGGTTTTGTGCGTATTATTGTCAGTCTGTAAAAGTGGCGTACTACTCAGACAACATCGTTCCCAGCAGCGACCTGGGAGTCCAAGATGCATCCAGACATCCTCCCGATGCTGTTCCTGAACCATTTCAGTGTGTTTGCATCAATTTCTGACCTTTAACTATGAACCAGACACCCTCCCCTCTTCAGAGCAGGGGTACCTGGTTTAATGCTTGGGTTCTCCCATTAACTTCCATTGTTCTCGGGTGCTCAGTAGAGTGAACCCGAACTGTACAGTTTGGTTTTGTCGCAAACTTTAGGGTTTTTTGTACCCGGACCCGAACATTTTCATTAAATTTTGGGTTCAAGTTTGGTGTTCAGCGATTAAATGGCACTTTTTTAAAGGCTGCAGGGCAGCCAATCAGCAAGCATTAAACTAGTGTGCCCATAGAAGCCATTACAGCCATGCCTACTAATGGCATGGCTGTGATTGGCCAAGTGCAGCATGTGACCTAGCCTCTATACAGGGAGTGCAGAATTATTAGGCAAGTTGTATTTTTGAGGATTAATTTTATTATTGAACAACAACCATGTTCTCAATGAACCCAAAAAACTCATTAATATCAAAGCTGAATATTTTTGGAAGTAGTTTTTTAGTTTGTTTTTAGTTTTAGCTATTTTAGGGGGATATCTGTGTGTGCAGGTGACTATTACTGTGCATAATTATTAGGCAACTTAACAAAAAACAAATATATACCCATTTCAATTATTTATTTTTACCAGTGAAACCAATATAACATCTCAACATTCACAAATATACATTTCTGACATTCAAAAACAAAACAAAAACAAATCAGTGACCAATATAGCCACCTTTCTTTGCAAGGACACTCAAAAGCCTGCCATCCATGGATTCTGTCAGTGTTTTGATCTGTTCACCATCAACATTGCGTGCAGCAGCAACCACAGCCTCCCAGACACTGTTCAGAGAGGTGTACTGTTTTCCCTCTTGTAAATCTCACATTTGATGATGGACCACAGGTTCTCAATGGGGTTCAGATCAGGTGAACAAGGAGGCCATGTCATTAGATTTTCTTCTTTTATACCCTTTCTTGCCAGCCACGCTGTGGAGTACTTGGACGCGTGTGATGGAGCATTGTCCTGCATGAAAATCATGTTTTTCTTGAAGGATGCAGACTTCTTCCTGTACCACTGCTTGAAGAAGGTGTTTCCAGAAACTGGCAGTAGGACTGGGAGTTGAGCTTGACTCCATCCTCAACCCGAAAAGGCCCCACAAGCTCATCTTTGATGATACCAGCCCAAACCAGTACTCCACCTCCACCTTGCTGGCGTCTGAGTCGGACTGGAGCTCTCTGCCTTTTACCAATCCAGCCACGGGCCCATCCATCTGGCCCATCAAGACTCACTCTCATTTCATCAGTCCATAAAACCTTAGAAAAATCAGTCTTGAGATATTTCTTGGCCCAGTCTTGACGTTTCTGCTTGTGTGTCTTGTTCAGTGGTGGTCGTCTTTCAGCCTTTCTTACCTTGGCCATGTCTCTGAGTATTGCACACCTTGTGCTTTTGGGCACTCCAGTGATGTTGCAGCTCTGAAATATGGCCAAACTGGTGGCAAGTGGCATCTTGGCAGCTGCACGCTTGACTTTTCTCAGTTCATGGGCAGTTATTTTGCGCCTTGGTTTTTCCACACGCTTCTTGCGACCCTGTTGACTATTTTGAATGAAACGCTTGATTGTTCGATGATCACGCTTCAGAAGCTTTGCAATTTTAAGAGTGCTGCATCCCTCTGCAAGATATCTCACTATTTTTGACTTTTCTGAGCCTGTCAAGTCCTTCTTTTGACCCATTTTGCCAAAGGAAAGGAAGTTGCCTAATAATTATGCACACCTAATATAGGGTGTTGATGTCATTAGACCACACCCCTTCTCATTACAGAGATGCACATCACCTAATATGCTTAATTGGTAGTAGGCTTTCGAACCTATACAGCTTGGAGTAAGACAACATGCATAAAGAGGATGATGTGGTCAAAATACTCATTTGCCTAATAATTCTGCACGCAGTGTATAAGCTGGAGTCACATAGCGCCGCACGTCACTCTGCTCTTACTAGTTGTAGGGATAGGATGCTGCTGCTGTGAGGTAGAGATTAGGAAAGACTCTGATATCTGCACTTGGTGTGAAGTCAGCAATCTACAGCGTTTTTTGTTTTGGGCTGCAATGCAACATTTTTGTACCCTGCAATGAGCCCAGTGAGACTGAAAAAAACGTTTTAATCCGTCTGTTAGTTCGGAAGCCATTTTGTGCAACAGCAGTGCACCAGCACTGCATATGTGCCACGGACAATCATTTTATCCTGTTCTTGTAGTTCAGTGGCTGACATATACTCATTTTTAAAGTGCACCTGCACTGCATATGTGCCAGGGGAAGGGAAAATAATACTGTCTGTGAGTTCAGGGACCCAGGGGTAACATATCCCCATTTTTTTCTGTAAAGTACCCTTGTGCTGCATTTCTGAGAGTGAAATATAATCAGTTAAATCCATCTGTTCCATTGTGGGGTGAAATATTTAAATTTTTTGTTGTAAAGTACCTCAGAGGCCTGCACTGCATATGTGACAGGCAGGCACACAAATTCAGCAAATCCATCTGTTCCATTGTAGGGGTGACATATTCACATTTTTTTCTGTTAAAAACCCCTGTGCTTCATTTGTGAGAGTGAAATATAATCACAGTTAAATCCATCTGTTTCATTTAGGGTAAAAAAAAAAAACTTTTTTTGGGGAGCAATAAAGTACCTTTTAGCCCTGTGCTGTATTTCTGGTAGTTAAATAAATACAGTTAAATCCATCTGTTTCATTGTGTGTGAGAAAAAAAAATAATTTGGCAATAAAGTTCCTTTGCTGCCTGCAATGCATAGCAGACCGGGCAATAAGTTTCAAAAACTCATCTGTTCCATTGTTGCTCTGCCTAGGTGACTGGGACCTAAATTTAAAAAATTTGTCTGTTTCATTGTTGGGTGACATTAACCCATTTTCACATTAACCCATTTTGGCCGTCAAAAAACCCCTGCTCTGCATTGTTCACAAGGAACTTAATTTAGTGAAAATGTCTGTTACTTCGGTGGGTGACTGCAAAATATGAGGAGAGCATCAAACAAGGGATGTAGCCCTGGTCGTGGTGCTGCTGGTGTTGGTGGAGCTCCTGTTGCAGGGAGAGGATGTGGTCGATCTGTGCCAGCTACACGCCCAAGTGAAACACCTTCCTCAGGTGCGAGTAGGCGACAGAACCTTTAGCGTTATTTGGTAGGGCCGAATGCGGCTCTACGAATGGTGAGGCCAGAACAAGTTCCTTCACATTGTCTCCCACCCAGTCCCCTGCTGAAAGATCAGAGTTGGCACCTGCAGCCCATGGCCATCAGTCTTTCTCCTCACCCCCATGCAAATCAGGAAAGCAGTCTCTTCTGATTTTTGATGACTCTGCTGGCAGGGTTTCCCAGGGCCATCCACATAGCCCTGCCCCAGAAGTAGGAAGAGATTGAGTGCACCGATGCCCAACCACTTATGTTTCAGGATGAGTACAAGGGAGGACCACAGACCGATAAGGAGGGCATGGGTGAAGACTGGGTGGAAGATAATGTGGAGGACGATGAGGTTCTCAATCCCACATGGAATCAAGGTCATGCGAGTGACCTGTGTAGTTCGGAGGAAGAGGCGGTGGTCGCACAGAGCCACTAGCACAGCAAAAGAGGGAGCAGGGTGCAAAAACGGAGTGGCCATCCCCTAGACAGTACGCCTGCTACTGCCCAGTACGCCTGCTACTGCAAGGGACCGAGCACACCAAAGCCAGGTCCAATGAGTTCCCTGGCATGGCAGTTCTTCAGACAATGTGCTGACGACAAGACACGAGTGGTTTGCAGGTTGTGCAATCAGAGCCTGAAGCGAGGCATAAACGTTCTAAACCTGAGCACAACCTGCATGACCAGGCATCTAAGTGCAAAGCATGAGCTGCAGTGGAGTAGACACCTCAAAAATCAAGAAAGGTCTCTGGCTCCTCCTGCTTCCTCTTCTGCTGCAGTCGTGGCCTCTTCACCCCCCCCCCCTCTAAAGTGACAGTGGCACCTGCCACCCCGCAAACAGAGGATGTGGCAGCAACGCAACCACCTCGGTCACCAAGCATCTCCACAATGTTCCATGGAAGCGTTCAGCTGTCTATCTCCCAAATACTGGAGCGAAAGAGGAAGTACCCCGCTACCCACCCACGATCCCTGGCCCTGAATGCCAGCATTTCAAAATTCCTGGCCTTTGAAATGCTTTCATTCCGTCTGGTGGACACAGACAGTTTTAAGAATCTGATGGCGATGGCTGTCCCTCAGTACGTTGTGCCCAGCCGCCACTACTTTTCCAGGCGAGCCATCCCTTCCCTGCACAACCAAGTGGGGGACAAAATCAGGTGTGCACTGCACAACGCCATCTGTGGCAACGTCCACATAACTACGGATACGTGGATCAGTAAGCATGGTCAGGGACGTTATATCTCCCTAACAGCACACTGGGTAAATGCAGTGCCCGCTGGGCCTAAGGCGCATAGCAGTTTGGTTGGCACATGTCCTTCCACCACCAAGGATTGAAGGGTGTTTCTATTTGCCTCCTGTTGCTTCCTCCTCCTATTATGCTTCCTCCTCCTCTACCGGCTCCTCGTCCGTTCTGCGTAACACCTTCACCACCAACTTCAGCACACCAAGGGGGAAACGACAGCAGACAGTTTTGAAACTTTTCTGCTTGGGGGACAAACCCCACATCGTGCAGGAGCTGTGGATGGGCATAGAACAACAGACCGATGAGTGGTTTGTGCCAGTGAGGCTTAAGCCCGGCCTGGTGGTGTGCGATAATGGGCGAAATCTCGTATCAGCTCTGGGCCTAGCCGGTTTGACGCACATCCCTTGCCTGGCGCATGTGCTGCATTTAATTTAATAACTTGACCCATCCTCTTCACCCAATCATATTTCAGCCATTGACCTCTCTTGAATGTGGTATCCCTTTCTCAGGCTCCCTCTCCAGCATGGAACCCTGATTCCCCATTACCCATGATCACCATGGTAGGCGCATAAAAGAACATTGAAAGTTGTAAGAGAAGATATCCAATTGGATCGTGGACGTTATGGGGACGTGCGATCAGGCAGAAGTTATCTAGAGTAAACATAGCGGCAGCAAGGCCTCTCCTGTATAACCTTTCCTAATCCAAAATAGTGACATTCCCTGTAATTTTTTATTACTCATTCTAATAATCTTAGGAGTCCTGTATTGTTATTAATCTTCACTACCTCCCCGAGTCGGGAGTGGGTAATTGCCGCATGCCTCCTGCCTTCCTTCGATTTTTCGGCTTTAATAACTTGTCCCACCATCTCCACCCAATCAGATTTCATCAATTGACTTCCCTTGGATGTGGTATCCCTTTCTCAGGCTCCCTCTCCGGCATGGAACCCTTATTCCCCGTTACCCGTGATCACCATGGTAGGCACATAAAAGAACATCGAAAGTTGATATCCAATTGGATCGGGGATGTGCTACATTGTGGAGCAGTATGTGTGCACACGCCTACACGTACTGACTGATGGGTTTGCAACCTTCAACTTTTGGGTCTCCAAATTGGGCACATGGCCTGAGCTTGCCCTTTTTACGCCTTGGAGGTGCTGGCCTGCCCTGCAGCCAGTGTATTGTCTGAATGTTTGTTTAGCACGACAGGAGGGGGTTATCACAGACAAGCGCAGCCGCCTGTCCAAAGCCAATGTGGACATGCTCAAGTTCATTAAAATGAACCAGGCAGGGATCCCACAGGACTTGTCCGTACCTTGTGCAGAATAGACATATATACCGGCCTCACCCAGCCATTGTTGTACTCCAACGCACTTTCTCTTTGTTTTATTTTTTATATTTCCCAATGTTTTGGGGTCTACCCAAATTTAACCCAAAAAACAAAAATTAAATAAAATAAAAAACAAAACAAAAAAACAGTGTTGGCTACCTCTTCCTTCTCCACCGCCTCTTCCACCTACACCGCCACATTCACCGCCTCCTCAACCTACTACTCCATATGAACCTCCTCCTCCTAGATCAAGATTTTATTTTTTATTTTTATGTATTTTATGTTATTTTAAGTCATTTCCCTATCCACATTTGTTTGCAGAGCACTTGCCATGCTCTTAACCACATTTTGCTGCCTTTTGCAGCCCTCTAACCCTTTCTATGACTTTTTTAGAGCCATTTTAGTGCTCCAAAGTTTGGGTCCCCATTGACTTCAATGGGGTTCGGATTCGGGGTCAGGTTCGGGTCCCGAACTCGAACTTTTTTGCGAAGTTCGGCCGAACCCATCGAACCCGAACTTCCAGGTGTTCGCTCAACTGTAATCCCGAGGTGTTAGACCCGAGTACCCGAACACCCTAAATGGTCATATAGATAAAGAGTACCCGTTTTTAACGGCCGTTAGACGGGTGCAGTCCTGTCAATCGGCTGTTAAATCGGTCCCATTGATTTCAATGGGGTCCATCTGGCCTATTTTTGGACGGACGCTATTCACTGGCCTTTAAAAGAATGGCCACGTGAATAGCCCCATAGGCTTTTATTGGTGTTAAAAAATATTATTATTATTATTCACTATCATGTGCATTAGGCCTAAGCCATTCAAAAAGTCAAGTAACGTTTCATTGGCATATGGATATTGTTTCTGCATTGTGCTCCTGTATGCAGCAGCACACTTTTCTGGTCAACTCTTTCTTTTGTCAATTGTAAATTTCTAATGTCAGAAATGAAAGGGACTCTTGGACACATGAGGAGGTATTGTATTTGCAGCTACTCAAAAGGGACTACTACACTACAACATATGTCTCCATTTTAACCATTTCTATTGTGTCACTTTTTACCATAACAAGCACATAACCACAATTCCTAAAGTTCAACTCATATCATAAATTATTGTGATGTTCTAAGTGTTGTATTTTTTATATTGTAATATTCAACCATATTAGCTGTCCCTGACATCTTTTTGTATAGAAATATAACTTCTGCCCAGGATCCACAGAACCTTGTATGTGTAAAGTATGCATAGTAATTGCTTCTTATGGTTTTGTTTTTTAGAAAACGCAACATTAGGCTTTTGGATTAACCTGATTGCTCTAAGCATGATCAATAAACATGGCGTATAATGAGCCTCAAATCCAATTGAATTATGGTGAGAACTTTAAGGAAGATGGAGTTCAAGAAATGCATGGCAAGGACAATGTTAATGTAAATTTGGAGAATAACAAATCTAGGATATGAAGATGATGATGTAATTAATGAACATGTGAATGAAACTAATAAAGTGACTATATTTTAAATTGCCTGAGGCATTAAAAATGCCATTTCAGTCTACATAGGACATTTCAGATGTACAGTATGTGGCTTTGCTCATTTTTTTGCACCTAATAAACATCTCAGACAAATAGGTATTTATCCCAAAATTGGGAACATTGAAAATGTTTTTAAGCTTTTTGATTCTGTGTGGTTGGATGAATGTTAACATTGTCCCTCTGTATTGTGATCACTTGCATAGTTTACTCCTAACGAATGTATATGCATGCTATGTACTGTATTTGCACTTTTCCATCTATAATTTATAATATATTATCTGCTTTGTAATCATAATATACTGTATGTAAAAATGGAACATTATGGACTTTTAAAAAACCAAAATAAAAATAAAGCATATCTATATACATAAGAGTTCTGTAGGATTGAATAAGGTGCACTTATACTTCAGGTTCCTCTTCAGTGAATCAATGCTTAGATCTTAGAGTATCAGAAGTGTGCATTCTATGCTCAGGACTGGGCTGATAAAACAGTTTAGCAGGAAATTCTGGTTATGTAGTTATCTACTATATAAGCATACAGTAGTTACATATCTTAGCCATGTATTACTAGTAGAGATCGACAAATTTCTGGAAATTAGTTTTGGGTCAGATTCTATAGAATTGGTCCAAAAATTTTATTCGATCCTAATCAATTCTACTTGAATCAAAGGCGCTCCAATTGGCCTGGAAATTGATATATGGGATTCTGAGGTCCCCTTTCTTTTGTCTCTCTCTCTCTTTCTCACTCACTTTTTTTCCTTTTTGATTTGTTTTTCTCTCTCACTCCTCCCCCCTTCAAGCTCTATAATGCAAAGACAGCAATAGTAATTAATGTTACACTGATATTTACTGTATAGATATGAGTAAACACATAGTTGATGGTGTTCACCAACAGCCTGCTTAAAAACACACTACACCTTTAGATTTATGTTTGATTTAAAATAAAAAATGTTCCAAAAAAAGTACCAGGTTTTTTGGGAAGAAATAACAGGTAGGGTTGAGCGAACCCGAACTTTAGGATTTTTGGACCCCGGACCCGAACCCGAACATTTCCGTTAAAGTTCGGGTTCGGTGTTCGGCGCTTTTTGAAAGGCTGCACAGCAGCCAATCAACAAGCGTCATACTACTTGCCCCAAGAGGCCATCACAGCCATGCCTACTAATGGCATGGCTGTGATTGTCCAGAGCAGCATGTGACCCAGGCACTATATAATCTTGAGTCACGTAGCGCTGCACGTCACTCTGCTGTTACAAGTGAAGGGAGAGGATGCTGCTGGACTTGTGATTTCAGGGAGAAAATAGGAGAGAATCTAACTCAGCGATCTACCTAGAAATAGTTGTGAGGGTGCAGGACACAATAGTTTTACCCTGCCCTGAGGCCATTGACCAAAAAAAAAAACTTTTATAATTCTGTTAGTTATGTGGGTGGCGGCGGCCATTTTATGCATGCTCAGTGCACCAGCACTGCATCTGAGCTTTTGGGACATTGCAAATCACAATTTTTTTGGGGCAAACTACAACATCTAGATTAGTCAGTGTGCAATTTTAAGGTAGAAATACACCCATCATTTTCTGGGGTTTTAAAAACACACCATTTTTTTCAAAGAACTGTATTTTCCAGATCTGCAAGGGTTAAATTCAAGTTTAAAATATACAGCTTTCATATTCTGTTACCAAAAAAAGACTTTTTGGGCAATCTACAACATCTGGATTAGTCAGTGTGCAATTTAAGCTAGAAATACACCCATAATTTTCTGGGGTTTGAAAAACACACTTTTTTTTCAAAAAACTGTATTTTCCAGATCTGCAAGTGTTAAATTCAAGTTTAATATATACAGCTTTCATATTCTGTTAGCAAAAAAAGACTTTTTTGGCAATCTACAACATCTGTATTAGTCAGTGTGCAATTTAAGGTAGAAATACACCCATCATTTTCTGTGGTTTGAAAAACACACTTTTTTTCTTCAAAAAACAGTATTTTCCAGATCTGCAAGTGTTAAATTCAAGTTTAATATATACAGCTTTCATATTCTGTTAGCAAAAAAAAGACTTTTTTGGCAATCTACAACATCTGGATTAGTCAGTGTGCAATTTAAAGTAGAAATACACCCATCATTTTCTGGGGTTTGAAAAACACACTATTTTTTTTTCAAAAAACAGTATTTTCCAGATCTACAAGTGTTAAATTCAAGTTTAATATATACAACATTCATATTCTGTTACCAAAAAAAGACTTTTTTTTGGCAATCTACAACATCTGTATTAGTCAGTGTTCAATTTAAGCTAGAAATACACCCATCCTTTTCTGTGGTTTGAAAAACACACTTAAAAAAAAATCCAAAACTGTATTTTCCATATCTGCAAGTGTTAAATTAAAGTTTAATATATACAGCTTTCATATTCTGTTACCAAAAAAAAGACTTTTTTGGCAATCTACAACATCTGTATTAGTCAGTGTGCAATTTAAGGTAGAAATACACCCATCCTTTTCTGTGGTTTGAAAAACACACTTTTTTTTCTTCAAAAAACAGTATTTTCCTGATCTGCAAGTGTTAAATTCAAGTTTAATATATACATCTTTCATATTTCTGTTACCAAAAAACACAATTTTGGCATTCTACAACATCTTGATTAGTCAGTGTGCAATTTAAAGTAGAAATACACCCATCATTTTCTGGGGTTTGAAAAACACACTTTTTTTTCTTCAAAAAACAGTATTTTCCTGATCTGCAAGTGTTAAATTCAAGTTTAATATATACATCTTTCATATTCTGTTACCAAAAAAAGACTTTTTTTGGCAATCTACAAAATCTGTATTAGTCAGTGTGCAATTTAAGCTAGAAATACACTTATTATTTTCTGTGGTTTAAAAAACACACTTTAAAAAAACCAAAAACTGTATTTTCCATATCTGCAAGTGTTAAATTCAAGTTTAATATATACAGCTTTCATATTCTGTTACCAAAAAAAGACTTTTTTGGCAATCTACAACATCTGTATTAGTCAGTGTGCAAATTAAGGTAGAAATACACCCATCATTTTCTGGGGTTTGAAAAACATACTTTTTTGACAAAAAAAACACTATTTTCAGGCCTTGCAGCATCAGCACATGTGAAATTACAGGCTTATATACTGCTGTCAAATTCAGTTGTTAAATAAACAGTCGTTTGGGCACAAAAAATTTAGTTGGCAGCCTTTGATGCAGATGTCATTGTGAGATACACCCTTAATACATTTGGGTTACATTCAGAGATTTTAAATACCGCCATTTGGTGCACCAATATTGAAATCAGGCCTACACTGGTTCAGGCCCTGTGAGATACACCCTCTACATACAGGGGTTTGAATCAGGGATTTGAAATACAGCCATTTGAAATACATCCATTTTGTGCAACGATATATTTACTTCAGGCCTACAGTGGTTCAGGCCCTGTGAGATACACCCTCTACATACAGGGGTTTGAATCAGGCATTTGAAATACAGCCATTTGAAATACAGCCATTTTGTGCAAAGATATATTTACTTCAGGCCTACACTGGTTCAGACCGTGTAAGATACCCCCCTACATACAGGGGTTTGATTCAGCCATTTGAAATACAGCCATTTTTTGCAAAGATATACAGGGAGTGCAGAATTATTAGGCAAATGAGTATTTTGAAAACATCATCCTCTTTATGCATGTTGTCTTACTCCAAGCTGTATAGGCTCGAAAGCCTACTACCAATTAAGCATATTAGGTGATGTGCATCTCTGTAATGAGAAGGGGTGTGGTCTAATGACATCAACACCCTATATTAGGTGTGCATAATTATTAGGCAACTTCCTTTCCTTTGGCAAAATGGGTCAAAAGAAGGACTTGACAGGCTCAGAAAAGTCAAAAATAGTGAGATATCTTGCAGAGGGATGCAGCACTCTTAAAATTGCAAAGCTTTTGAAGCGTGATCATCGAACAATCAAGCGTTTCATTCAAAATAGTCAACAGGGTCGCAAGAAGCGTGTGGAAAAACCAAGGCGCAAAATAACTGCCCATGAACTGAGAAAAGTCAAGCGTGCAGCTGCCAAGATGCCACTTGCCACCAGTTTGGCCATATTTCAGAGCTGCAACATCACTGGAGTGCCCAAAAGCACAAGGTGTGCAATACTCAGAGACATGGCCAAGGTAAGAAAGGCTGAAAGACGACCACCACTGAACAAGACACACAAGCTGAAACGTCAAGACTGGGCCAAGAAATATCTCAAGACTGATTTTTCTAAGGTTTTATGGACTGATGAAATGAGAGTGAGTCTTGATGGGCCAGATGGATGGGCCCGTGGCTGGATTGGTAAAGGGCAGAGAGCTCCTGTCCGACTCAGACGCCAGCAAGGTGGAGGTGGAGTACTGGTTTGGGCTGGTATCATCAAAGATGAGCTTGTGGGGCCTTTTCGGGTTGAGGATGGAGTCAAGCTCAACTACCAGTCCTACTGCCAGTTTCTGGAAGACACCTTCTTCAAGCAGTGGTACAGGAAGAAGTCTGCATCCTTCAAGAAAAACATGATTTTCATGCAGGACAATGCTCCATCACACGCGTCCAAGTACTCCACAGCGTGGCTGGCAAAAAAGGGTATAAAAGAAGAAAATCTAATGACATGGCCTCCTTGTTCACCTGATCTGAACCCCATTGAGAACCTGTGGTCCATCATCAAATGTGAGATTTACAAGGAGGGAAAACAGTACACCTCTCTGAACAGTGTCTGGGAGGCTGTGGTTGCTGCTGCACGCAATTTTGATGGTGAACAGATCAAAACACTGACAGAATCCGTGGATGGCAGGCTTTTGAGTGTCCTTGCAAAGAAAGGTGGCTATATTGGTCACTGATTTGTTTTTGTTTTGTTTTTGAATGTCAGAAATGTATATTTGTGAATGTTGAGATGTTATATTGGTTTCACTGGTAAAAATAAATAATTGAAATGGGTATATATTTGTTTTTTGTTAAGTTGCCTAATAATTATGCACAGTAATAGTCACCTGCACACACAGATATCCCCCTAAAATAGCTAAAACTAAAAACAAACTAAAAACTACTTCCAAAAATATTCAGCTTTGATATTAATGAGTTTTTTGGGTTCATTGAGAACATGGTTGTTTTTCAATAATAAAATTAATCCTCAAAAATACAATTTGCCTAATAATTCTGCACTCCCTGTATTTACTTCAGGCCTACACTGATTCAGGGCGTGTGTGATCCCCCTATACATACAGGGGTTTGATTCAGCCATTTTAAATACAGCCATTTGAAATATAGCCATTTTGTACAAAGATATATTTACTTCAGGCCTACACTGATTCAGGGCGTGTGAGATCCCCCTATACATACAGAGGTTTGTTTCAGCCATTTGAAATACAGCCATTTGAAATACAGCCATTTTGTGCAAAGATATATTTACTTCAGACCTACACTTTTTCAGGGCGTGTGAGATCCCCCCTATACATACAGGGGTTTGATTCAGCCATTTCAAATACAGCCATTTGAAATACATACTGCTGTCAAATTCAGTTGTTAAAAAACACTCGTTTGGGCACAAAAAATTTAATTGGCAGCCTTTGATGCAGATGTCAATGTGAGATACACCCTTAATACATTTGGGTTACATTCAGAGATTTTAAATACCGCCATTTGGTGCACCAATATTGAATTCAGGCCTAAACTAGTTCAGGCCCTGTAAGATACCCCCTCTACATACAGGGGTTTGAATCAGGCAATTGAAATACAGCCATTTTAGGTAAAGATATATTTACTTCAGGCCTACACTGGTTCAGACCGTGTAAGATACCCCCCTACATACAGGGGTTTGATTCAGCCATTTGAAATACAGCCATTTGAAATACAGCCATTTTTTGCAAAGATATATTTACTTCAGGCCTACACTGATTCAGGGCGTGTGTGATCCCCCTATACATACAGGGGTTTGATTCAGCCATTTTAAATACAGCCATTTGAAATATAGCCATTTTGTGCAAAGATATATTTACTTCAGGCCTACACTGATTCAGGGCGTGTGAGATTTCCCTATACATACAGAGGTTTGTTTCAGCCATTTCAAATACAGCCATTTGAAATACAGCCATTTTGTGCAAAGATATTTACTTCAGACCTACACTGATTCAGGGCGTGTGAGATCCCCCCTATACATACAGGGGTTAGATTCAGCCATTTCAAATACAGCC
Source organism: Bufo bufo (assembly GCF_905171765.1). NCBI lineage: Eukaryota > Metazoa > Chordata > Amphibia > Anura > Bufonidae > Bufo > Bufo bufo. The sequence goes on along the minus strand of NC_053392.1, from coordinate 229,673,289 downwards.
ATTTGAAATACATACTGCTGTCAAATTCAGTTGTTAAAAAACACTCGTTTGGGCACAAAAAATTTAATTGGCAGCCTTTGATGCAGATGTCAATGTGAGATACACCCTTAATACATTTGGGTTACATTCAGAGATTTTAAATACCGCCATTTGGTGCACCAATATTGAATTCAGGCCTAAACTAGTTCAGGCCCTGTAAGATACCCCCTCTACATACAGGGGTTTGAATCAGGCAATTGAAATACAGCCATTTGAAATACAGCCATTTTAGGTAAAGATATATTTACTTCAGGCCTACAGTGGTTCAGACCGTGTGAGATACTCCCTCTACATACAGGTGTTTGATTCAGGGATTTGAAATGCAGCCATTTGAAATACAGCCATTTTGTGAAAAGATATATTTACTTCTGACATACAGTGGTTCAGGCCCTGTGAGATAGCCCCTCTACATACAGGGGTTTGAATCAGGCATTTGAAATACAGCCATTTGAAATACAGCCATTTTGGGCAAAGATATATTTACTTCAGGCCTACAGTGGTTCAGGCCCTGCGAGATACCCCCTCTAAATACAGGGGTTTGAATCAGGCATTTGAAATACAGCCATTTGAAATACAGCCATTTGTGCAAACATATATTTACTTCAGGCCTACAGTGGTTCAGGCCCTGTGAGATACCCCCTCTACATACAGGGGTTTGAATCAGGCATTTGAAATACAGCCATTTAAAATACAGCCATTTTGGGCAAAGATATATTTACTTCAGGCGTACAGTGGTTCAGGCCCTGTGAGATACCCCATCTACATACAGGGGTTTGAATCAGGGATTTGAAATACAGCCATTTGAAATACAGCCATTTTGTGCAAAGATATATTTACTTCAGGCCTACAGTGGTTCAGGCCCTGTGAGATACCCCTTCTACATACAGGGCTTTGAATATAGACGATAAACCTCCCACAGAGGACAGCTTTTCGTTGCCTCTGGGCAGCCTGGCACACATGAGCGATTACATGCTGCAGTGTCTCCGCAATGACCGCCGAGTTGCCCACATTCTAACTTGTGCTGATTACTGGGTGGCCATGCTGCTGGATTCCTGTTACAAGGACAACGTACCGTCCTTAAATCCGTCACTGGAGCGTGATCGTAAGATGCGCGAGTACAAGCGCACGCTGGTAGACGCGCTGCTGGTGGCATTCCCACCTGACAGCGGGGGCACAGTGGAAGCACAAGGCGAAGGCAGAGGACAAGGAAGAGGTCGCCAACACAGCTGGGGCACCACCAGCACCTCAGAAGGCAGGGTTAGCATGGCCAAAATGTGGAAAAGCTCTGTCAGCACGCCAGAACAACCAGCTCCACCAGCTGATATGGAACGTCTTAGCAGGAGGCAGCATATCACCAACATGGTGGAGCAGTATGTGTGCACACGCCTACACGTACTGAATGATGGGTCTGCCCCCTTCAACTTCTTGGTCGCCAAATTGGGCACATGGCGTGGCAGTGGCGTAGGGATCGCCATAGCAACCATAGCAGTTTTTTTTTAAAATTAAAACACACAGACAGCGGCGTAACTACCGGGCAAGCAGCTGCTTCGGGGCCCGGCGCCCCGGCAGCGTGTGTGACAGTTTATTTTCAAGTTAGTTAAATATCGATTCTTGTCTTAATGTTCAGGGCCCCTTCACAGCAGCAGCGGCTGACCAGGCCCTCTCGCTAATGTGATCTAATCTTACTGTCTCCTAAAGTCTCCTGATGTGTCTGGGATTCATAGTAACATAGTAACATAGTACATAAGGCTGAAAAAAGACATTTGTCCATCCAGTTCGGCCTGTTATCCTGCAAGTCCTGTTATCCTGCAAGTTGATCCAGAGGAAGGCAAAAAACAACTGTGAGGTAGAAGCCAATTTTCCTCACTTTAGGGGAATAAAAAATTCCTTCCCGACTCCAATCAGGCAATCAGAATAACTCTCTAGTAGCTATAGCCTGCAATATTATTATGCTCCAGAAACACATCCAGGCCCCTCTTGAATTCCTTTATTGTACTCACCATCACCACCTCCTCAGGCAGAGAGTTCCATAGTCTCACTGCTCTTACCGTAAAGAATCCTTTTCTATGTTTGTGTACAAACCTTCTTTCCTCCAAACGCAGAGGATGTCCCCTCGTCACAGTCACAGTCCTGGGGATAAATAGATGAACCCACAACCTCCAATGTATCAGTGTATCAGAGGCAAAGCATTTACCCACACAGCCATAAAGGCTGCATTGCAACTGATTGAAAAAATATGAGACTTCTACTGTTATAGCTGGCTAAGTGTACATCTATACACACCCAGCACTCCTATATCTCTATATGACAGCTGTCCCAGCACATTCAGCTCTGCTATATCTCTATGTATGAGTAGCTGTCATGTGTATAGATGTACACTTAGCCAGCTATAACAGTAGAAGTCTCATATTTTTTCAGTCAGCAGCAAGGCAGCTCTTATGGTCTTGTGGTTAAGTGCTTTGCCTCTGATACAGAAGGTCGTGGGTTCGAATCCCAACAGAAACTTTTCTGAAATACAAGCACTGACTCCATATATGGACATACAGGGCGGGACACAGTAAGGGGCTGCATCGCATCGCTGACATGGAGTTAAGTAGAAGTGTTTATTTTATTTTTTTAATACCCGACTGTTACTGCCATGGGGGGAGCGGGGGGAGCGGGGGGAGCTTGATACTAACACATGGGGGGAGGGGGGTTGGCACCTGATACTGGCACCTGGGGGGGTTGGCACCTGATACTGGCACATGGGGGGGGGAGAGAGGCACCTGATACTGGCACCTGGGGGGGAGGGGGGTTGGCACCTGATACTGGCACATGGGGGAAGGGAGAGAGGCACTTGATACTGGCACTTTTTTTGTGGGGGGGGAGATAGCACTATGATACTGGGACATGGGGTGGAGGAGAGAAGCACTTGATACTGACACCTGGGGGGGAGGGGGGGTTGGCACCTGATACCGGCACATGGGGGGGGGAGAGGCACCTGATATTGGCACCTGGGGGGGAGGGGGGTTGGCACCTGATACTGGCACTTGGGGGGGAGGGGGGTTGGCACCTGATACTGGCACCTGGGGTAAGAGAGAGAGGCACCTGATACTGGCACATGGGGGGGGAAGAGGGGTTGGCACCTGATACGGGCACATGGGGGGGAGAGAGGCACTTGATACTGGCACTTTTTTTGTGGGGGGGGGAGATGGCACTATGATACTGGGACATGGGGAGGAGGAGAGAAGCACTTGATACTGGCATGTGGGGTGGGGTTGGCACTTGATACTGGCACATGGGTGGGTTTGGCACTATGATACTGGCACATGGGGGGGAGAGAGGCACTTGATACTGGCACTTTTTGGGGGGGGGGGAGATGGCACTATGATACTGGGACATGGGGGGGAAGAGAGAGGCACTTGATACTGGCACATGGGGGGGGTTGGCACTACGATACTGGCACATGGGGGTGGGAAGGAGAGAGGCACTTGATACTGGCACATTGGGGGGGGGGAGATGGCACTATGATACTGGGACATGTGGGGGGGAAGAGAGAGGCACTTGATACTGGCACATGATGGGGGGGCATCTATGGGGACACTTACTGGCACATTATTGGGGGGCATTATGGGGGACACTAGGCCGGCAGCCTATCAGAGGCCGGACACTGAGGGGCATCTACTGGGGCACAATATATGGGGCATTTTATACTGGTACATTATGGGGGGCACTAGCAGGAAGGGGGGAGAGGAGCACTATGGGGTAATTTACTGGGGGCACTATATAGGGGTATTTAATACTGGGACATTATGGGGGCACTATGGGGGCACTATGGGGACATTAGCTCAACTGGGGGCATTATAAGGGGGTATTTTTGCACTGTCACATTATAAGGAGAATTATTACTACTGGGGGGGAAATATAGTGGGCTTTATTACTCCCCCATGGTATGACCCCCTAGTAGCAGCACCAGCCTCTCCCTGCTCTGCTATCCCTCTGCCCCTTCTCCAAATCCTTATTATGAAATCTTTCTCATTAGGATAAAGCACAACATCAGCTCAGCCGAGCCCCCGGCCAAGTGTTGAAGTGGTGTCCGAGATCCCCAAGGGTCAAGTAACTGTAAGTTTTCATATGAAATATGTTTATGTTATACACATATAGCATCCACTGTGCCACACAATATACAGTATACCGCTACACTGTGCCAAAGGAGTGGGGTTTACACAGGAGGAGGGAGGTGCGAAGCGCGCTGGAGGGGCCCTTACAAATATTTGCTGTGGGGCCCAGTCACTTCTAGTTACGCCCCTGCCTTTACGCCTTGGAGGTTCTGGCCTGCCCTGCAGCCAGTGTATTATCTGTACATGTGTTTAGCACGGCAGGGGGCGTCATCACAGACAAGGGCAGCCGCCTGTCTACAGCCAATGTGGACAAGCTCACGTTCATTAAAATGAACCAGGCATGGATCCCTCAGGACTTGTCCGTACCTTGTGCAGAATAGACATGTATACCGGCACTAAACAGCGATTGTTATACTGCAGCGCAATTGCTCATGTTTGTATTTTGGATATTTAACACTCTTTTGGAGAGTACCTTAATTTTACAAAATTAAATTAAAACCAAAAACCAGTGTTGGCTATCTCGTCCTCCTCCACCGCCGCTTCCACCTACTCCGCTACGTCCACCGCCTCCTCAAACTCCTACTCCATATGGAACTCCACCTCAAAAAAAACATTTTTTTTTTTGTACGTGTTTTATTTTATATCATTTAAATACTTTGTCATTTACATTTTATGGTGAAATTAACAAATTTTTGCTATAACTGCTATACCTAGTAGAAATAATAATAATTTGTCAGTTAAATTTTTTGGTGAAATTCACCAATTTTTGGGTGTAATATACCCCTCCTCTACTTAGTTGACAGTTTAATAAATTTCAAGTGCACACGCCTACACGAACTGACTGACAGGGGTCAGCCCATGCAACTTCTGGGTTTCCAAATTGGGTACATGGCCTGAGCTTGCCCTTTACCCCTTGGAGGTGCTGGCCTGCCCTGCAGCCAGTGTATTGTCTGAACGTTTGTTTAGCATGACTGGAGGGGCTTATCACAGGTTATATTTCCCAATGTTTTGGGATGTACCGCTTCCACCTACACCGCCACATCCACCGCCTCCTCAACCTCCTACTCCATATGGACCTGTCCTCCTAGATCAAGATTATTATTTTTTTACCGTGGTGATGGACCATGTGATCTGACGTCACCACAGGTCCTTTAGCCGGCAGCTCATGATTAAAGAAATAAGAAGAGACCGGCAGCTACGCGATCAAGAGAAGAAGGTGAGTTAATTATTTTTTATTTTTTAATCCTCAATTGACCACCTACTAAGCATTCTGTATTAAAGAATGCTATTATTTTCCCTTATAACCATGTTATAAGGGAAAATAATAACATCTACACAACACCGAACCCAAACCTGAACTTCTGTGAAGAAGTTCGGGTCTGGGTACCACAGTCAGTTTTTTATCACGCGCGTGCAAAACGCATTGCACCCGCGCGATAAAAACTGAACAACGGAACGCAATCGCAGTCAAAACTGACTGCAATTGGGTACCTACTCGCCGCAACGCATCTGGACTTTATCCGGACACGCTCGTGTGAACTCAGCCTTAGGAACATAGAAAGAACAATAAAATACTCGGACAACCCATTTAAGCCCACTTATAATAGGGACACCATCATCAATATCCAGGTGAAACTCGAAAAATTTGAATATTGTGCAAAAGTCCATTAATTTCAGTAATGCAAATTAAAAGGAATTGCATTAATGTAGTGTAAAATTAGAATTTTGTGAAAAGGTTCAATATACTAGGCTCAAAGTGTCACACTCTAGTCAGCTAATTAATCCATACCCCCTGAGCAAAGGGGACCTCAAAATTGTGGCTTTGGGGTTTCATAAGCTATAAGCCATAATCATCCAAATTATAACAAATAAAGGCTTGAAATATCTCGCTTTGCATGTAATGAGTCTATCACATATGTTAAGTTGCATTACTGAAATAAATGAACTTTGCACGATATTCAAATTTTTTTGAGTTTCACCTGTATATTCCAAAAATCTGGTGGATGGCTTTTTTTAACATCATTTTTGAAGTCAGAGTCCTGACTCCTTGGTTTGGACTTTTAGCATGGAAAATAGACCATCACTTCAGCCAGAAAGGGCCCCCTGTACAGACTCAATTACAGCATCACACATTATACTAATCAAGGCAATGCTCTTCTATGGGTGCTTCTGATCAATCACCTTTAATACACATATGTGGCTCAACGCGTTTCGGGGACACCAATTCCCCTTCTTCAGGAGCATTACATAACCAAATGACAATGAGACAAAGGAATTTATACCTTAATAACCCTGAAAAGGGCGCGTTTTTCGAAAGACCGGAAGTGGTATGACCACATTTCCGGTATTTGGAACGCATATGCGTTCCACATTGTAGTTACAGATAAAACATTTTAGATAAAGGTAACATAACAACAAATGATAGAATATATAATATATAATAAAGTAGGCCAATTCATAACTCGGACGAGCTAAAAACATGTATTCAGGGTTATCCTTTGTCTAAAAAACTATGTCTAACAACTTTAAGGTATCGGACCGGAAGTGCCCCTGACTTCCGCTCCGTGGAGCGCAAGCAATGCGCTCCACCGGGGGCGAGAGGCAGGGCCTCCGGTGAGTGGCATCAGGATCCACACAACCTAATTGGTATATCCATTAATGGGGGTTACTTGCCAGAGTATTCAGGCGACTGTGAGTCCTTGCGCCAGGCCGGGACGTATCGGACCGGAAGTGTTCCCGACTTCCGCTCCGTGGAGCGCACCTGATGCGCTTCAACAGAGACAAGAGCCAGGGTTTCCGGTCCGTGACGTCGGGGCTCTGGTGGCACGCACAGTGCGGTTCAACGAAAACCCGTGATAGTTTACATTTAATGCCTAAAAGGAACAAGGGGCATATTGGAATATCGGTAGTAAGCAGACAGAACAAAATTATATATTATACAATAAATAGACAATTAATTAAGGACAAACAATGGGACATAAAAGTATGCATATATAAAGGTATAAAGGAATTATTAAAAGTATATATGTATATACAGTGGGATGCGAAAGTTTGGGCAACCTTGTTAATTGTCATGATTTTCCTGTATAAATCGTTGGTTGTTACGATAAAAAATGTCAGTTAAATATATCATATAGGAGACACACACAGTGATATTTGAGAAGTGAAATGAAGTTTATTGGATTTACAGAAAGTGTGTTAGAATTGTTTAAACAAAATTAGGCAGGTGCATAAATTTGGGCACTGTTGTCATTTTATTGATTCCAAAACCTTTAAAACTAATTATTGGAACTCAAATTGGCTTGGTAAGCTCAGTGACCCCTGAACTACATACACAGGTGAATCCAGTTATGAGATAGAGTATTTAAGGGGGTCAATTGTAAGTTTCCCTCCTCTTTTAATTTTCTCTGAAGAGTAGCAACATGGGGGTCTCAAAACAACTCTCAAATGACCTGAAGACAAAGATTGTTCACCATCATGGTTTAGGGAAGGATACAGAAAGCTGTCTCAGAGATTTTAGCTGTCTGTTTCAGCTGTCTGTTTCCAGCCTGTGGTCTTCCAGGAAATGGAAGACCACAGGCTCAGTTCAAGTTAAGGCTCGAAGTGGCAGACCAAGAAAAATCTCGGATAGACAGAAGCGACGAATGGTGAGAACAGTCAGAGTCAACCCACAGACCAGCACCAAAGACCTACAACATCATCTTGCTGCAGATGGAGTCACTGTGCATCGTTCAACCATTCGGCGCACTTTACACAAGGAGATGCTGTATGCGAGAGTGATGCAGAGGAAGCCTTTTCTCCGCCCACAGCACAAAAAGTGCCGCTTGAGGTGGGCTAAAGCACATTTGGACAAGCCAGCTTCATTTTGGAATAAGGTGCTGTGGACTGATGAAACTAAAATTTAGTTATTTGGCCATAACAAGGGGCGTTATGCATGAAGGAAAAAGAACACAGCATTCCAAGAAAAACACCTGCTACCTACAGTAAAATATGGTGGTGGTTCCATCATGCTGTGGGGCTGTGTGGCTAGTGCAGGGACTGGGAATCTTGTCAAAGTTAACGGATGCATGGATTCCACTCAGTATCAGCAGATTCTGGAGACCAATGTCCAGGAATCAGTGACAAAGCTGAAGCTGCACCGGGGCTGGATCTTTCAACAAGACAACGACCCTAAACACTGCTCAAAATCCACTAAGGCATTTATGCAGAGGAACAAGTACAACGTTCTGGAATGGTCATCTCAGTCCCCAGACCTGAATATAATTGAAAATCTGTGGTGCGACTTAAAGAGAGCTGTCCATGCTCGGAAGCCATCAAACCTGAATGAACTAAAGATATTTTGTAAAGAGGAATGGTCCAAAATACCTTCAACCAGAATCCAGACTCTCATTGGAACCTACAGGAAGCGTTTAGAGGCTGTAATTTCTGCAAAAGGAGGATCTACTAAATATTGATTTCATTTCTTTTTTGTGGTGCCCAAATTTATGCACCTGCCTAATTTTGTTTAAACAATTATAGCACACTTTCTGTAAATCCAATAAACTTGATTTCACTTCTCAAATATCACTGTGTGTGTCTCCTATATGATATATTTAACTGACATTTTTTATCGTAACAACCAACGATTTATACAGGAAAATCATGACGATTAACAAGGTTGCCCAAACTTTTGCATCCCACTGTATATAATTCATAAAGATATACATATAAAAAAAAAATATATATATAAATATATATATAAATATATAAATACATATATATAGACAAGAATAGAATAAAAATAAACATTAAAAAAAAATCTGTATATATAGATTCCATTCATATTGTGTAGTTCATGATTAAATACAATATAGTTCGTGTTTAAATAGAAAATTAATAATGATAGATAAATAATAAATGGAGATGGATGGTAAAATTGGTTAGGTAGTGGGAATCAGGTACCAATGAGTCAATTAATAAAAATAGGTTAAATAGTAGAAATCAAATACCAATGAATAAATGAATAAAACTACATATAAAAGAATAAACTTGGGTCACATGATCATTTCCTTGCAACAGAATGGCACTCCACCTTAGGTATTTGCACCTACTGTAGGTGATTGGTCCGGATAACGGGCACAGTGTATTGGTGCAAAAAATGCGAGGGTATAGTATATCCTTAAGGGCTCATTCAGACGGCCGTATGCTGTCCGCAAAAATACTGAATGCTATCCGTTTTTTTGCGGATCCGCAAAAAAACGGATCTGCAAAAAAAACGGATAGCATTCAGTATTTTTGCAGACCCATAGACTTCAATGGGGCCATGTCCTGATTTTCACGGACAAGTATAGGACATGTTTCATTTTTTTTGCGGATCCGCAAAAAAACGGATAGCATTCAGTATTTTTGCGGACAGCATACGGCCGTCTGAATGAGCCCTTACTCAGAGGAATTGTGTTCCTGGTTTTTGTTTATTTTGAGATATTAGTTATCTGAGTAGCACTGCATGCAATTTTAATGGTGGAACTTTAGTAATTAGAATACTCTAAAGATTCATTCAGTCCGAACGGGGTCAGGGTATTTAGTTTAAAGATCCAAAACATCTCCTTGCGGCAGAGGGTTTGGTAGGAGTAAGGTACCCACTCCAAATCCGTGACACGGAGTGAACTAGACTCCCCGTCATGATGGATAGAAAAATGTCGGGAGACACTGTGGGTGATCACTTTGCGATGGATATTCGAACGATGTTCGTTCATCCACTCGCGTAAAGATTGTGTCGTACGACCTACATAATAAATATGGCAAGAGCAATACAATAAATATATAACAAAAGATGTGCCACAGTTTATCTCATGCCGCAAGGAGATCGTACCCTCCAGCTTAGTAAGGGATAACACTTTGATGTTGTGAGAAATCATAGCGCAACATTTACACCGAGCCTTCCTATACCTAAAGGACCCTACCCTGATTGGGTTGGCGGTGTTTCCCAAAAACCTCTCCATTTTTGTTAGTTTTTCTGTCGCCAATTTTGAGGCATGAGGGAGCCAAAATTTCTTTCAATGTTCTGGCTCTCCAAAATGTCAATACAGGTGCCTGAGGGATACTTTGGCCAATGATCGGATCTTTCAGCAAGATCGGCCAATGTTTTATAAAAGTGTTTTTGATGGCAAGATGTTGTGTATTGCATCGAGTGATGAAATTCAAGGGAAATTGCTTGGATTTCTTTCCTACATCTACATTGGTTATGGGAACAGGCTCTTTTTTGATCTCAAGGGTCCTTCTTTTTGAGTCTGCAATAAGGCCTTTCGGGTAGCCTTTTTCCAGAAATCTCCTTCCCTGATGATATATCATTCACTATGAACTGGCTGAAAATGAGTAATGAACTTTCCACTAAAATGATCACCGAATGGTATATCTCCGAAATACAGAGACAACTGGGGGATACCCAGGTATACAGACGGCTTAACCATGACTCCAAATTTGAAGTGATGAAGGTAATCACTAGATTATTGGATAGAGCCAAAATAGGGGGTCTGATTGATGAAGCTCTGTACAAGTACCTAATAATAACTCAACCCAAGACATCATTGATATACGTGTTACCTAAGATTCATAAGTGTGTGAAAAATCCCCCGGGGAGACCTATTGTCTCCGGGAGGGAGTCTGAGTTCTCCAATTTGGCCATTTTTCTAGATAAAATCCTACGGAAGTTTGCGGTTGGGGCTAGATCTTACATACGTGACACAGGTGACTTCCTAGACAGAATTGCAAATGTGGGGTGACGGCAAACACACTGTTGGTTTCATTTGATGTGGTGAGCCTCTACACCTCTATCAATCATGATAGGGATGTAGAGGCAGTCAGGAAATGTCTAATCAAGACAGAATATATTGACGAATGCAGGGAGTTCATTTTGGACCTGCTCGGTGTAGTACTGAGATATAATTATTTTGCGTTCCAAGATGGCTACTACCTTCAACAGTGGGGAACCGCAATGGGTTCAAATATGGCGCCAACTTACGCCAACATTTTCATGTCGGGCCTGGAGGCTGAACATGTCTATGTGTCCCACCACTTCAGCCATGTGCGGGGGTGGTGGAGATACATAGACAATGTTTTTGTCATCTGGGACGGCACTGAAAATGAGTTGGCTGTTTTTCATGAATTCTTGAATGGAATGGATCCTGAGATCCTGTTCACTCTCACGTTCTCCACCGAGCAGGTCCAATTCCTGGACACCATGGTAATGAAGCATGATACCGTACTTGTGACTGATCTGTTTACTAAACCGATGGACTGTAACAAGCTATTGAGGTTTGAGAGCTGTCATCCGCGGTCCATGGTTAAAACATTGCCACGGAGTCAGTTTCTCCGTGTGCAGCGTATAGTTAAGGATCCACAGGTACGAACTAAGAGACTGTCTGAAATGGCAGACAAGTTCATTAATAGAGGGTATCCTAGAAGACTGGTCCGTAGACAATTGGATGAATTGGAATCAGAGAGCCCTAAGGAAGTTAATAAACATGTTAGGGTGCCATTCATCTCCACTTTCACTGAGGGCAGTTACAAAATAGCAGGTGCCATTAAAAAACACTGGCCCATACTCAGTAGCAACTTTGGCAAGGTTAAAGAATTCACCGTACCTCCCCTAATGTCGTATAGGAGAGCAGACAGCCTGAGGGACAAGTTAGTCAGAGCAGAGGTGGCTGGTGATCGGGCTAAGGTCCAGACGTATATAGGTCGTAAAAAATACGGATGCTATCCGTGTTTGAGCTGCGTTAACTGCAGCTATATGCTAAAAGGGGAGAAATTCACACATCCGGTATCAAATATACAGTTTGACATACAACACTTTATAACCTGTGATAGTTCATATGTGGTTTATCTCTTGTCTTGTCCCTGCAATCTCTTATATGTGGGGGAGACTATATGTGATGTGAAGACCAGGATGAACTATCACAGGTATTCTATTTGCCAAAAGAGGAAAGATCTCCCTGTGCCCAAGCACTTCGTTGAGGCTGGACACAGGGAGAAGGACCTCAAGTTTAGGGTGATAGACCATATCCCCCCACTGAAAAGGGGAGGGAACAGGGAAAAGCTGCTTAAGCAACGTGAGATTATGTGGATATATAGGTTACACACATTGAAGCCTGATGGCCTCAATGCAGAATGTAGATGGGAACTATGTGGATTATGGATGTGCGGTTAGCTTGCTAGACATGGGGGGGCCTCGTTCATCTTGTTGGGTGTGGGAGATATGTAACAGTGTTTGTTCTTTTTTGAATCTATCACATCGCCTGTATGTTGATACAATTTTCATTTATTTCAGATAACTTTTGGATGAGCCCAATGACCCTTTATCTGTTTCATGGATGGAGCCACCTATGGACCCCTGAACACGCCAGTGAATGAAGTGACCTTAGTGAGGAGATTTGACGGATGGTGGCGGATATGTGTCCGAGTGGGCTGCTTGATGCGCAATATGTCTATTGACCTTGACATGTTATTTTACAATTAGTGAGCTTTATGAGTTGATGTAGGTTATTACACTGGCCACAAACCAGATAGCGAGTGGATATACACTTACATCACAGCTCGTGGTGCAGATAGATGGGAAAGTTTGTCCCATTGTAATTGCACGCAAAGAATGAGTACTTCAGTGGGGGACCCGGTGGAAGAGATGTGATCGCCTCTGGTCAGATGGCCGAGTTTGATTGCAGTTTTTCCCCCCCGTCCGCCCTCCACACATTGAGGTTGTAGATGTATTAGTATCTATTCTGGCACTTCCGCGATCGTCCTCATAGAGATATGTATCTCACATCTCCTTGGACACTGAACACGCCCCCTGATGCTGTGTGACGTGTGCCGTGTCACATGACCTGGCCCTCCTCCTCTCTTTGCTGATGTTCCTGCGATGCGCTCCATTGGATGACGCTGCGGTCCATGGAGTAGGCACATAGGTGCGCGGCGTTGTCGGGGGCGGGACCAGTGACGTCTGACCCGGAGCATGCGCACTGCAGACTGACGCCAACGCTGGCAGGTTCTATGGGTCCATGGACGGTGAGCTTCATCATGTTGTTTTTAAGTTTAGATATGATGCAGCTGCATCATGGATAAAAGATTTTAACTCTTTAAGCACTGAGCACATAAGCACTATATGTACGTTTTGGGGTTGTGTACGCAATGTGACATAAACTCTGTATAAACTAGAGGTATGTACATATATTAATTGGAATGCACATATTCATTGTAATTATGGATGATCACCTTTTGTATGATTCATTTGTAAATGTTTACCACGCACAAATGTCACGTGATGACGTGGTTAGAGATCATGTGACCTGATTGATGACATGTGTAATCACTGATTGTAATTGGTTTGTATTGAATTGAGGATATATATACCTGGTTGTATGCACTGTTATGTAGCTTGATAAAGGCCTCATTGAGTAGGCCGAAACGTTGCTGGTAGAGTTGAGCGAACACCTGGATGTTCGGGTTCGAGAAGTTCGGCCGAATTTCCCGGAAATGTTCGGGTTCGGTAATCGAACCCGACCCGAACTTCGTCCCGAACCCGAACCCCATTTAAGTCAATGGGGACCCGAACTTTTCGGCACTAAAAAGGCTGTAAAACAGCCCAGCAAAGGGCTAGAGGGCTGCAAAAGGCAGCAAAATGTAGTTAAATCCCCTGCAAACAAATGTGGATAGGGAAATGAATTAAAATAAAAATAAAATAAATAAAAATGAACCAATATCAATTGGAGAGAGGTCCCATAGCAGAGAATCAGGCTTCATGTCAGCAGAGAATCAGTCTTCATGTCATAGCAGAGAATCAGGCTTCACGTCACCCAAAACTGGAACAGTCCATTGTCAAATATTTAGGCCCCGGCACCCAGGCAGAGGAGAGAGGTCCCATAACATAGAATCTGGCTTCATGTCAGCAGAGAATCAGTCTTAATGTCATAGCAGAGAATCAGGCTTCATGTCATAGCAGAGAATCAGGCTTCACGTCACCCACCACTGGAACAGTCCATTGTCAGATATTTAGGCCCAGGCACCCAGGCAGAGGAGAGAGGTCCCGTAACAGAGAATCTGGCTTCATGTCAGCAGAGAATCAGTCTGCATGTCATAGCAGAGAATCAGGCTTTACGTCACCCAACACTGGAACAGTCCATTGTCAGATATTTAGGCCCAGGCACCCAGGCAGAGGAGAGAGGTCCCGTAACAGAGAATCTGGCTTCATGTCAGCAGAGAATCAGTCTGCATGTCCTAGCAGAAAATCAGGCTTCACGTCACCCACCACTGGAACAGGCCACTGTCAGATATTTTTAGGCCCCGGCACCCAGACAGAGGAGAGAGGTTCCATAACAGAGATTCAGGCTTCATGTCAGCAGAGAATCAGTCTTCATGTCATAGCAGAGAATCATGCTTTACGTCACCCAACACTGGAACAGTCCATTGTCAGATATTTAGGCCCAGGCACCCAGGCAGAGGAGAGAGGTCCCGTAACAGAGAATCTGGCTTCATGTCAGAAGAGAATCAGTCTTCATGTCATAGCAGAGTATCAGGCCTCACGTCACCCACCACTGGAACAGGCCACTGTCAGATATTTTTAGGCCCCGGCACCCAGACAGAGGAGAGAGGTCCCATAACAGAGATTCAGGCTTCATGTCAGCAGAGAATAAGTCTGCATGTCATAGCAGAGAATCATGCTTTACGTCACCCAACACTGGAACAGTCCATTGTCAGATATTAGGCCCAGGCACCCAGGCAGAGGAGAGAGGTCCCGTAACAGAGAATCTGGCTTCATGTCAGCAGAGAATCAGTCTTCATGTCAAAGCAGAGAATCATACTTCACGTCACCCACCACTGGAACAGGCCACTGTCACATATTTAGGCCCAGGCACCCAGGCAGAGGAGAGAGGTCCCATAACAGAGATTCAGGCTTCATGTCAGCAGAGAATCAGTCTTCATGTCATAGCAGAGAATCAGGCTTCACGTCACCCACCACTGGAACAGGTCACTATCAGATATTTTTAGGCCCCGACACCCAGACAGAGGAGAGAGGTCCCATACAGAGATTCAGGCTTCATGTCAGCAGAGAATCAGTCTTCATGTCATAGCAGAGAATCAGGCTTCACGTCACCCACCACTGGAACAGGCCACTGTCAGATATTTTTAGGCCCCGGCACCCAGACAGAGGAGAGAGGTCCCATAACAGAGATTCAGGCTTCATGTCAGCAGAGAATCAGTCTTCATGTCATAGCAGAGAATCAGGCTTCACGTCACCCACCACTGGAACAGTCCATTGTCACATATTTAGGCCCAGGCACCCAGGCAGAGGAGAGAGGTCCCATAACAGAGATTCAGGCTTCATGTCAGCAGAGAATCAGTCTTCATATCGTAGCAGAGAATCAGGCCTCATGTCACCCACCACTGGAACAGGCCACTGTCAGATATTTTTAGGCCCCGGCACCCAGACAGAGGAGAGGTTCATTCAACTTTGGGTTGCCCCGCAATATAATGGTAAAATGAAAATAAAAATAGGATTGAATGAGGAAGTGCCCTGGAGTACAATAAAATATTGTTAATGGGAGGTAGTTAATGTCTAATCTGCACAAGGGATGGACAGGTCCTGTGGGATCCATGCCTGGTTCATTTTTATGAACGTCAGCTTGTCCACATTGGCTGTAGACAGGCGGCTGCGTTTGTCTGTAATGACGCCCCCTGCCGTGCTGAATACACGTTCAGACAAAACACTGGTTGCCGGGCAGGCCAGCACCTCCAAGGCATAAAAGGCTAGCTCTGGCCACGTGGACAATTTGGAGACCCAGAAGTTGAATGGGGCCGAACCATAAGTCAGTAAGTGGAGGGGTGTGCACAGGTACTGTTCCACCATGTTATTGAAATGTTGCCTCCTGCTAACACGTTCCGTATCAGGTGGTGGTGCAGTTAGCTGTGGCGTGGTGACAAAACTTTTCCACATCTCTGCCATGCTAACCCTGCCCTCAGAGGAGCTGGCCGTGACACAGCTGCGTTGGCGACCTCTTGCTCCTCCTCTGCCTTCGCCTTGGGCTTCCACTTGTTCCCCTGTGACATTTGGGAATGCTCTCAGTAGCGCGTCTACTAACGTGCGCTTGTACTAGCGCATCTTATTATCACGCTCCAGTGCATGAAGTAAGGTTTGCACATTGTCTTTGTACCATGGATCCAGCAGGGTGGAAACCCAGTAGTCCGCACATGTTAAAATGTGGGCAACTCCTGCTGTCGTTGCGCAGGCACTGCAGCATGTAGTCGCTCCATGTGTGCCAGACTGCCCAGAGTAAGGACAAGCGGTCCTCTGTGGGAAGGCGTACGTCATCGTCCTGCGTTTCCCTCCCAGCCACGCACCAGTGATGGCCCGAGCTGCGTTGGGTGCCAGCCCGCTTGAACCTGCTTCATCCTCATCCTCGTCCTCCTCGTCCTCCAGTAGTGGCCCTGTCGGACCACATTTGTACCTGGCCTCTGCTGTTGCAAAAAACCTCCCTCTGAGTCAATTCGAAGAGACTGGCTTGAAAGTGCTAAAAATGACCCCTCTACCTCCTCCTCCTGGGCCACCTCCTCTTCCATCATCGCCCTAAGTGTTTTCTCAAGGAGACATAGAAGTGGTATTGTAACGCTGATAACGCGTCATCGCCACTGGGCCATGTTGGTGAGTACTCGAAACAGCGCAACAGGGCACACAGGTCTCGCATGGATGCCCAGTCATTGGTGGTGTAGTGGTGCTGTTCCGCAGTGCGACTGACCTGTACGTCTGCAGCTGAAACTCCACTATGGCCTGCTGCTGCTCGCACAGTCTGTCCAGCATGTGCAAGTGGAGTTCCACCTGGTGGCGACGTCGCATATGAGGCGGTGAGCG
The DNA here is from genome assembly GCF_905171765.1 of Bufo bufo. Classification (NCBI taxonomy): domain Eukaryota; kingdom Metazoa; phylum Chordata; class Amphibia; order Anura; family Bufonidae; genus Bufo; species Bufo bufo. The sequence continues at coordinate 229,656,273 of NC_053392.1, read as the reverse complement.
GGAAGGCCGAAGTTACGTTGTAGCGCAGACAGGCGAGCATGCGGCAGGATGTGAACGCCGGAACGCGAAACAGACGGCCCGCACTTATGCAGCAGCTCTGACATGTCGGGTGTAGTTGCGAATGAACTTCTGCACCACCAAATTCAGCACATGCGCCAGGCAAGGGATGTGCGTCAAACCGCTAGTCCCAGAGCAGCAACGAGATTTCGCCGCATTATCGCACACCACCAGGCCGGGCGTGACGGCTCACCGGCAGCAACCACTCGTCGTCTGTTGTTCTATACCCCCCCACAACTCCTGTGCGGTGTGGGGCCTGTCCCCCAAACATATGAGTTTCAGAACGGCCTGCTGAGTTACCCCGGGCTGTGCTGAAGTTGGTGGTGAAGGTGTGTGGCTGACTGATGAGCAGGTGGAAGAAGAGGAGGAGGAAGCTGAGTAGGAGGAGGAGGAGACAGGAGCAAAGAATGTTGCCCTGCGATCCTTGGCGGCGGAAGGACTGCGCCAAACAGCTCTCCGCCTGGGGCCCAGCCGCCACTACATTTACCCAGTGTGCAGTTAGGGAGATATAGCGTCCCTGGCCGGCTTACTGGTCCACGTATCTGTGGTTAGGTGGACCTTGCAACAGATTGTAATGCGCAGTGCACACTTGATTTTATCGGATACTTGGTTGTGCAGGGAAGGCACGGCTCTCTTGGAGAAGTAGTGGCCCGGCTGGGACAAACATACTGTGGGACAGCAAGCGACATGAGCTGTTTGAAGCTGTCTGTGTCCACCAGCCTAAATGAACAGCATTCAAAGGCCAGTAGTTTAGAAATGCTGGCATTTAGAGCCAGGGTTTGAGGGTGGCTAGGTGGGAATTTACCTTTCTCTCAAATGTTTGTGAATGGAGAGCTGAACGCTGCCGTGTGACATGGTTGAGATGCTTGGTGACGCAGGTGGTGGTGTTGGTGGTACATCCCATGTTTGCTGGGCGGCAGGTGCCAACGTTCCTCCAGAGGCGGAGGAAGAGGCCGAGGCGGCGGCAGCAGCAGAAGAGGCTGAGGCGGCAGCAGCAGAAGAGGTAGCAGGGGGAGCCTGAGTGAGTTCCTTGTTTTTAAGGTGTTTACTCCACTGCAGTTCATGCTTTGCATGCAGGAGCCTGGTCATGCAGGTTGTGCTAAGGTTCAGAACGTTAATGCCTCGCTTCAGGCTCTGATGGCACAGCGTGCAAACCACTAGGGTCTTGTCGTCAGCACATTGTTTGAAGAACTGCCATGCCAGGGAACTCCTTGAAGCTGCCCTTGGGGTGCACGGTCCCAGATGGCGGCAGTCAGTAGCAGGCGGAGTCTCTTGGCGGCGGGTGTTCTGCTTTTGCCCACTGCTCCCTCTTTGTCTTTGCTACGCTGTTGGCTCGGTCTCACCACTGCCTCTTCCTCCGAACTGTGAAAGTCAGTGGCAGTGACCTTCATTCGATGTGGGTCTAGGACCTCGTCGTCCCCTTGAATCGTCTTCCACCAGTCTTGATCCCTGACCTCCTGTTCAGTCTGCACACTGCAGAAAGACGCAGCAGTTGGCACCTGTGTTCGTCATCATCAGAGACGTGCTGAGGTGGTATTCCCATGTCCTCATCATCAGGAAACATAAGTGGTTGTGCGTTAGTGCATTCTATCTCTTCCACCCCTGGGGAAGGGCTAGGTGGATGCCCTTGGGAAACCCTGCCAGCAGAGTCTTCAAACTGCATAAGAGACTGCTGCATAACTTGAGGCTCAGACAGTTTCCTGATATGCATGGGGGTGATGTGACAGACTGATGGGCTTGGTTTTCATGCGTCATCTGTGCGCTTTCTGCAGAAGACTGGGTGGGAGATAATGTGAACGTGCTAGATGCACTGTCGGCCACCCAATTGACTAATGCCTGTACCTGCTCAGGCCTTACCATCCTTAGAACGGCATTGGCCCCACCAAATATCCCTGTAAATTCTGGCGGCTACTGGACCTGAGGTAGTTGGTACACTAGGACGTGTGCTGTGGCAGAACGGCCACTTCCTCTCCCAGCACCAGAGGGTGCTAGATGTTTTTCCTCATTGTTACCGTTCACCACAATAAGAAAAATATTATTCGGGCCAATGTATTGAATTCAAAATCAGGCCTTTTTTTACAGACACCTAACACTATCTGGCTATCTATTTAGGTACCGTATTACACTAATACAGGCACACCAGTAATGACAGATTTAGCTGAATACAAATTTGAGGCCTATTATTTAGGCGCTTGGTGACAGGTATACGTTTACGGACAGAATTAGACTTGGATCTGCACTGAAGCGTGTGTGTGAAGTTCTTGAGAATGACCCTATCAGCACCTTGAATCTAATCTACCCTTTTAGGGATAGATTTAAAGTACTGTAGGCCTGATACAGCAGAAACCACTAATTTTGAGAATTGCAAAATTGGGAATTGTTTTTCAACCCAGAACAAAAACTGTGCTTTGTTGGACATTAAATAACTTGACCAGCTAAAACAGTAATGACAGATTTGGATGAATATAAATGTGAGGCCTATTTTTTAGGCGCTGGGTGACAGGTATACGTTTAATCACAGAATTAGACTTGGATCTGCACTGTAGCGTGTGCGTGAAGTTCTTGAGAATGACCCTATCAGCACCTTGAATATCTAATCTACCCTTTTAGGGATAGATTTAAAGTAGGCCTGATACAGCAGAAACCACTAATTTTGAGAATTGCAAAATTGGGAATTGTTTTTCAACCCAGAACAAAAACTGTGCTTTGACGGACATTAAATAACTTGACCAGCTAAAACAGTAATGACAGATTTGGATGAATATAAATGTGAGGCCTATTTTTTAGGCGCTGGCTGACAGGTATACGTTTAATCATAGAATTAGACTTGGATCTGCACTGTAGCGTGTGTGTGAAGTTCTTGAGAATTACCCTATCAGCACCTTGAATCTAATCTACCCTTTTAGGGATAGATTTAAAGTAGGCCTGATACAGCAGAAACCACTCATTTGAGAATTGCAAAATTGGGAATTGTTTTTTCAAAACCCAGAACAAAAACTGTGCTTTGACGGACACTAAATAACTTGACCAGCTAAAGCAGTAATGACAGATTTGGATGAATATTAATGTGAGGCCTATTTTTAGGCGCTGGTGTCAGGTATACGTTTAGTCACAGAATTAGACTTGGATCTGCACTGTAGCGTGTGTGTGAAGTTCTTGAGAATGACCCAATCAGCACCTTGAATCTAATCTACCCTTTTTAGGGATAGATGTAAAGTAGGCCTGATACAGCAGAAACCACTATTTTGAGAATTGCAAAATTGGGAATGTTTTTCAACCCAGAACAAAAACTATGCTTTGACGGACACTAAATAACTTGACCAGCTAAAACAGTAATGACATATTGGGATGAATATACAGGGAGTGCAGAATTATTTAGGCAAATGAGTATTCTGACCACATCATCCTCTTTTGCATGTTGTCTTACTACAAGCTGTATAGGCTCGAAAGCCTACTACCAATTAAGCATATTAAGCGTGATGTGCATTTCTGTAATGAGAAGGGGTGTGGTCTAATGACATCAACACCCTATATTAGGTGTGCATAATTATTAGGCAACTTCCTTTCCTTGGCAAAATGGGTCAAAAGAAGGACTTGACAGGCTCAGAAAAGTCAAAAATAGTGAGATATCCTTGCGAGGGATGCAGCACTCTTAAATTGCAAAGCTTCTGAAGCGTGATCATCGAACAATCAAGCGTTTCATTCAAATAGTCAACAGGTCGCAAGAAGCATGTGGAAAAACCAAGGCGCAAAATAACTGCCCATGAACTGAGAAAAGTCAAGCGTGCAGCTGCCAAGATGCCACTTGCCACCAGTTTGGCCATATTTCAGAGCTGCAACATCACTGGAGTGCCCAAAAGCACAAGGTGTGGCAATCTCGAGACATAGCCAAGGTAAGAAAGGCTGAAAGACGACCACCACTGAACAAGACACACAAGCTGAAACGTCAAGACTGGGCCAAGAAATATCTCAAGACTGATTTTTCTAAGGTTTTATGGACTGATGAAATGAGAGTGAGTCTTGATGGGCCAGATGGATGGGCCCGTGGCTGGATTGGTAAAGGGCAGAGAGCTCCAGTCCGACTCAGACGCCAGCAAGGTGGAGGTGGAGTACTGGTTTGGGGCTGGTATCATCAAAGATGAGCTTGTGGGGCCTTTTCGGGTTGAGGATCGAGTCAAGCTCAACTCCCAGTCCTACTGCCAGTTCTGGAAGACACCTTCTTCAAGCAGTGGTACAGGAAGAAGTCTGCATCCTTCAAGAAAAACATGATTTTCATGCAGGACAATGCTCCATCACACGCGTCCAAGTACTCCCACAGCGTGGCTGGCAAGAAAGAGTATAAAAGAAGAAAATCTAATGACATGGCCTCCTTGTTCACCTGATCTGAACCCCATTGAGAACCTGTGGTCCATCATCAAATGTGAGATTTACAAGGAGGGAAAACAGTACACCTCTCTGAACAGTGTCTGGGAGGCTGTGGTTGCTGCTGCACGCAATTTTGATAGTGAACAGATCAAAACACTGACAGAATCCATGGATGGCAGGCTTTTGAGTGTCCTTGCAAAGAAAGGTGGCTATATTGGTCACTGATTTGTTTTTGTTTTGTTTTTGAATGTCAGAAATTGTATATTTGTGAATGTTTGAGATGTTAATTGGTTTCACTGGTAAAAATAAATATTTGAAATGGGTATATATTAGTTTTTTGTTAAGTTGCCTAATAATTATGCACAGTAATAGTCACCTGCACACACAGATATCCCCCTAAAATAGCTAAAACTAAAAACAAACTAAAAACTACTTCCAAAAATATTCAGCTTTGATATTAATGAGTTTTTTGGGTTCATTGAGAACATGGTTGTTGTTCAATAATAAAATTAATCCTCAAAAGTACAACTTGCCTAATAATTATGCACTCCCTGTAAATGTGAGGCCTATTTTTTAGGCGCTGGGTGACTGGTATACGTTTAATCACAGAATTAGACTTGGATCTGCACTGTAGCGTGTGTGTGAAGTTCTTGAGAATGACCCTATCAGCACCTTGAATCTAATATACCCTTTTAGGGATAGATGTAAAGTAGGCCTGATACAGCAGAAACCACTAATTTTGAGAATTGCAAAATTGGGAATTGTTTTTCAACCCAGAACAAAAACTGTGCTTTGGCGGACACTAAAAATAACTTGACCAGCTAAAACAGTAATGACAGATTTGGATGAATATAAATGTGAGGCCTATTTTTTAGGCGCTGGGTGACAGGCTCAACTTGCCCCTGATGTAGTATATGGCCAAAAAATAACCACACTATTGATGGTTAAATGCACTTTGTGACAGGCTCAACTTGCCCCTGATGTAGTATATGGCCAAAAAATAACCACACTATTGATGGTTAAATGCACTTGATGAAAGCTTGACCCTGATGTAGGATATAGCAAAAAATAACCACACTATTGATGGTTAAATGCACTTGGGGGACAGGCTCAGCTTGCCCCTGATGTAGAATATGGCCAAAAAATAACCACACTATTGATGGTTAAATGCACTTGATGAAAGCTTGACCCTGATGTAGGATATAGCAAAAAATAACCACACTATTGATGGTTAAATGTACTTGGTGGCAGCTTGTGCTGGCGCACCACAAGCCACAAAATGGCCGCCGATCACCCCAGAAAAAAGTGATTGAAAAACGCTCTGGGCAGCCTAAAAACACTGAACAATTGAATAGCAGCAGTTCAATGATCCACAGCTGTAGATCGATCACTGAATGAAGTCTTTTGGAGGAGTTAATCACTGCCTAATCTCGCCCTAACGTCGCAGCTGCAACCTCTCCCTACATTTGTATCAGCAGAGTGACGTGCAGCGCTACGTGACCCAAGCTTATATAGAGGCTGGGTCACATACTGCACTGGCCAATCACAGCCATGCCAATAGTAGGCAAGGCTGTGATGGCCTCTTGGGGCAAGTAGTATTATGCTTGTTGATTGGCTGCTTTGCAGCCTTTCAAAAAGCGCCAAGAAAGCGCCGAACGGGGGCGGAGCTAGCGACAGAGCCGGACGGCTGTGTGATGTGAAGCTCTGAGCCAGAAGATTCCCTCAGAAGCACAGATCTTTAGCTAAACTGCCCAAAATGGTCAAAATCGGAGGCCCAAGGGTCGCTGACACCCAGGAGCAGACCCGATCAGCACCTCAAACTGGTGACATGGACAAATTTATAAAGAAAGCCGCACAGACATATGTGGCTAGAGATTCCAAGATGGCGCCGGAACCTCCTCGCACGCCGAAAAGCAAGCAGCAAGCTGGGAGCGCTGCTGATAAGGTGAGAGAAGAATCCCCAGGGACTGAAGCACTACCGCTTTCCAGATCATTTCTGAGGGAAGCCCTGATGGAAGCCTTAGAACTAGAGTTGAGCGAACACCTGGATGTTCGGGTTCGACGAGTTCGGCCGAACTTTCGAAAAATGTTCGGGTTCGGGATCCGAACTCGACCCGAACTTCATCCCGAACCCGAACCCCATAGAAGTCAATGGGGACCCGAACTTTTGGGCACTAAAAAGCTGTAAAACACACCCGGAAAGGGCTAGAGGGCTGCAAAAGCAGCAAAATGTAGTTAAATCCCCTGCAAACAAATGTAGATAGGGAAATGATGAGTTAACATAAAATAAATAAAAATTAAACAATATTAATTGGAGTGAGGTCCCATAGCACAGAATCAGGCTTCAAGTCACCCACCAATGGAGAAGGTCACTTACTATTATTTTGACCACAGCACCCAGACAAAGGAGAGAGGTCCCACAGCAGAGAACCAGGCATCATATCACCCACCACAGAGTAGGCCACCATTTAGTTACTTTGACCCCCTACACCCAGACGGAGGAGAGAGGTTACACAGCAGAGAATCAGGCATTTAGATCACCCACCACAGGAGTAGGCCCCCATTGAATCAGACCCTGGCAACCATGTCAGATGGCACAACCATCAGCTTTATATCAATCAGCACAGGAGAAGCCACCATTGAGTTACTTTGACCCCTGCACCCAGGAAGAGGAGAGAGGCCCCACAGCACATATTCTGGCATCATATCAGCCACCACAGGAGAAGCCACCATTGAGTTACTTTGACCCCCGCACCCAGGAAGAGGAGAGAGGCACCACAGCACATATTCTGGCATCATATCAGCCACCACAGGAGAAGCCACCATTGAGTTACTTTGACCCCTGCACCAGGAAGAGGAGAGAGGCCCCACAGCACATATTCTGGCATCATACTAACCACCACAGGAGAAGCCACCATTTAGTTACTTTGACCCCTGCACCCAGGAAGAGGAGAGAGGCACCACAGCACATATTCTGGCATCATATCAGCCACCACAGGAGAAGCCACCATTTAGTTACTTTGACCCCTTCACCCAAACAGAGGAGAGAGGTTCCACATCAGAGAATCAGGCATCATATTATCCACCACAGGAGTAGGCCACAATTTAGTTTATTTGACCCCTGCACCCAGGAAGAGGAGAGAGGCCCCACAGCACATATTCTGGCATCATATCACACACCACAGGAGAAGGCCTCTTTCAGTGATTTAGGCCTTTGGACCCAGACAGAGGAGAGAGGTCAGAAATTAGCTTCATATCCCCCAGCACAGCAGAAGACCGCTTTATTTGACTTAGGCCTCAGCACCCAGACAGAAGACAGAGGTAGCATGGCAGAGGTTATGGCTTCATGTCACCCGTTAGTTTAACCGGCCACTTTCATCTGGTTAGGCCCCGGCGCCCAGACAGAGAAGAGTTTCATTCAACTGTGGGTTTCATAAAATTTGTATCAAATAAAGAAGTGGCCCGTAGCACAACAAGACATGTTTTAGGCAGTTAATAAGGACTACTCTGCACAAGGGAGGGACAGGTCCTGTGGGATCCATGCCTGGTTCATCTTTATGAAGGTCAGCTTGTCCACGTTGGCTGTGGACAGGCGGCTGCGCTTGTCAGTAATGACGCCCCCTGCCGTGCTGAATACGCGTTCAGATAAAACGCTGGCCGCCGGGCAGGAAAGCACCTCCAAGGCATAACATGCTAACTCTGGCCACGTGGACAATTTCGAAACCCAGTAGTTGAATGGGGCCGAACCATCCGTCAGGATGTGGAGGGGTGTGCAGACATACTGTTCAACCATGTTAGTGAAATGCTGCCTCCTGCTAACACGTTCCGTATCAGGTGTCGGTGCAGATAGCTGTGGCGTGGAGACAAAACTTTTCCACATTTCTGCCATGCTAACCCTGCCCTCAGATGAGCTGGCCGTGACACAGCTGCGTTGGCGACCTCTTGCCACTCCTCTGCCTTCACCTTCCACCTGTTCCCCTGTGACATGTGGGAATGCTCTCAAGAGCGCCTCTATCAGCGTGCGCTTGTACTCGCGCATCTTACGGTCGCGCTCCAGTTCAGGAATTAAAGTGGGCACATTGTCTTTATACCGGGGATCCAGCAGGGTGGCCACCCAGTAGTCTGCACACGTTAAAACGTGGGCAACTCTGCTGTCGTTGCGCAGGCATTGGAGCATATATTCGCTCATGTGGGCCAGGCTACCCATGGGTAAGGACAAGCTGTCCTCTGTGGGAGGCGTATCGTCATCGTCCACCGTATCCCCCCAGCCACGCACCAGTGATGGGCCTGGGCTGCCACCCCGCTGTGAACTTGCGTCATCCTCGTCCCCCTCCACCTCCTCCTCCTCATCCTCCTCGTCCTCCAGTACAGTGCCTTGGCTGGCGACTTGTGAACCTGTCCTCTGCTGCTTAAACAAACCTCCCTCTGAGCCACTTCGAACAGACTGGCCCGAAAGTGTTAGAAACGAGCCCTCATCCTCCTCCTCCTCCTCCACCTGGGCCACCTCCTCTAACATCATTGCCCTAAGTGTTTTCTCAAGGAGACATAGAAGTGGTATTGTAACGCTGATAACAGTGTCATCGCCACTTGCCATGTTGGTGGAGTACTCGAAACAGCGCAGCAGGGCACACAGGTCTCGCATGGAGGCCCAATCATTGGTGGTGAAGTGGTGCTGTTCGGCAGTACGACTGACGCGAGCGTGCTGCAGCTGAAACTCCACTATGGCCTGCTGCTGCTCGCACAGTCTCTCCAGCATGTGCAAGGTGGAGTTCCACCGGGTGGGCACGTCGCATATGAGGCGGTGAGCGGGAAGGCCGAAGTTCCGCTGTAGCGCAGACAGGCGAGCAGCGGCAGGATGTGAACGGCGGAAGCGCGCACAGACGGCCCGCACTTTATGCAGCAGCTCTGACATGTTGGGGTAGTGGTGAATGAACCTCTGCACCACCAAGTTCAGCACATGCGCCAGGCAAGGGATGTGCGTCAAACCGGCTAGTCCCAGAGCTGCCACGAGATTTCGCCCATTATCGCATACCACCAGGGCCTGGCTTGAGGCCCACCGGCAGAAACCACTCGTCGGTCTGTTGTTCAATACCCCGCCACAACTCCTTTGCGCTGTGGGGCCTGTCCCCCAAACATATGAGTTTTCAGAATGGCCTGCTGACGTTTACCCCGGGCTGTGCTGAAGTTGGTGGTGAAGGTGTGTGGCTGACCGGATGAGCTGGTGGAAGCAGTGGAGGAGGAAGCCGAGTAGGAGGAGGAGGCTACAGGAGGCAGAGAATGATGCCCTGCGATCCTAGGGGGCAGAAGGACGTGCGCCAAGGAACTGTCCGCCGGGGGCCCAGCCGCCACTACATTCATCCAGTGTGCAGTTAGTGAGATATAGCGTCCCTGGCCGTGCTTACTGGTCCACGTATCTGTGGTTAGGTGGACCTTGCCACAAATGGCGTTGCGCAGTGCACACTTGATTTTATCGGACACTTGCATGTGCAGGGAAGGCACTGCTGTCTTGGAGAAGTAGTGGCGGCTGGGAACCACATACTGCGGGACAGCCATGGCCATCAGCTGTTTGAAGCTGTCTGTGTCCACCAGCCGGAATGACAGCATTTCAAAGGCCAGCAGTTTAGAAATGCTGGCGTTCAGGCCAAGGGCTCGAGGGTGACTCGGGGGGAATTTGCGCTTCCTCTCTAAGGTTTGAGATATTGAGAGCTGAACGCTGCTGTGTGATATAGTGGAGACGCTAGTTGACGGTGGCGGTGGTGGTGGTGTCGGTGGCACATCCTCTGTTTGCTGCTCGGCAGGTGGCAACATTCCTCTCGAGGCGGAAGCCGAGGCAGCAGCGGTAGAGGGAGCAGGGGGAGCCTCAGCGAGTGCCTGGTTTTTAAGGTGTGTACCCCACTGCAGTTCATGCTTTGCATGTAGATGCCTGGTCATGCAGGTTGTGCTGAGGTTCAGAACGTTAATGCCTCGCCTCAGGCTCTGATGGCAGAGCGTGCAAGTCACTCGGGTCTTGTCGGTAGGACATTGTTTAAAGAAGTGCCATGCCAGGGAACTCTTTGAAGCTGCCTTTGTGCGGCTGGGTCCCTGTTGGCGATGTCCAGTAGCAGGCGAACTCTTGGGGCGGCGGCTCGTCTGCTTTGGCCCCCTGCTCCCTCTTTGGCTTCGCTGTTGTCTCGGTCTCACCACTACCTCTTCCTCTGAACTGTGAAAGTCATCGCCACGACCTTCAGTCCATGTGGGGTCTAAGACCTCATCGTCCTCTGCATCGTCTTCCACCCAGTCTCCCTCCCTGACCTCCTCCTGTTCAGTCTGCACACTGCAAAAAGACGCGGCAGTGGGCACCTGTGTTTCGTCATCATCAGAGAGTCGGTGACTCTGCTGTGGTGGTATTCCCATGTCCTCTTCATCTGGAGACATAAGTGGTTGTGCGTCAGTGCATGGTATGTCTTCCTCCACTGGGGAAGGGCTAGGTGGACGCCCCTGGGAAACCCTGGAAGCAGAGTCTTCAAACAGAAGAAGAGACTGCTGCATAACTTGTGGCTCAGACCGTTTCCCTGATATGCTTGGGGGTGATGTGACAGACTGATGGGCTTGGTTTTCAGGTGCCACCTGTGCGCTTTCCGCAGAAGACTGGGTGGAAGACCATGTGGTGAACGTGCTGGAAGCACTGTCGGCCACCCAATCGATTAATGCCTGTACCTGCTCAGGCCTTACCATCCTAAGAGCGGCATTGGGCCCCACGAGATATTGCGGTACATTCTGCCGGCTAGTTGAGGGAGTTCGTTCCCTACTGTGTGCGCCTGGGGCCGAACGGCCACGTCCTCTACCAGCAACAGAGGCTCCACGGACACCACCACGACCGCGTCCTCGTCCTTAATAGTATTTTTCTTCATTGTTGCGATTCAACTCGCACCACAATGAAATATATTATTTTTTATAAGCAAAATCCCCTCACTGGAATACTTTCAGTCTTTTGACTGTATGGATTACAGATGGAATGACTGTTATATGTGAGTACCGCTTTCTTTGACAGATTCTAGTATGGGTACATATATGTTTTCCCAACCCCAGCACATTAGTTTGCTAATTCCAGATGTATGAAACGCAGGCCTAACTGTATCTAGTATATTGAACGCCAGATAAACTAACTTGGCCTTTTTTAAATAAAATAAAAATTCCCTCACTGGAATACTTTCAGTCTTTTGACTGTATGGATTACAGATGGAATGACTGTTATATTGAGTACCCGCTTTCTTTGACAGATTCTAGTATGGGTACATATATGTTTTCCCACCCCAGCACATTAGTTTGCTAATTCCAGATGTATGAAACGCAGGCCTAACTGTATCTAGTATATTGAACGCCAGATAAACTAACTTGGCCCTTTTTAAATAAAAAAAATTCCCTCACTGGAATACTTTCAGTCTTTTGACTGTATGGATTACAGATGGAATGACTGTTATATGTGAGTACCGCTTTCTTTGACAGATTCTAGTATGGGTACATATATGTTTTCCCACCCCAGCACATTAGTTTGCTAATTCCAGATGTATGAAACGCAGGCCTAACTGTATCTAGTATATTGAACGCCAGATAAACTAACTTGGCCTTTTTAAATAAAAAAAATTCCCTCACTGGAATACTTTCAGTCTTTTGACTGTATGGATTACAGATGGAATGACTGTTATATGTGAGTACCGCTTTCTTTGACAGATTCTAGTATGGGTACATATATGTTTTCCCAACCCCAGCACATTAGTTTGCTAATTCCAGATGTATGAAACGCAGGCCTAACTGTATCTAGTATATTGAACGCCAGATAAACTAACTTGGCCTTTTTTAAATAAAAAAAATCCCCTCACTGGAATACTTTCAGTCTTTTGACTGTATGGATTACAGATGGAATGACTGTTATATGTGAGTACCGCTTTCTTTGACAGATTCTAGTATGGGTACATATATGTTTTCCCAACCCCAGCACATTAGTTTGCTAATTCCAGATGTATGAAACGCAGGCCTAACTGTATCTAGTATATTGAACGCCAGATAAACTAACTTGGCCTTTTTTAAATAAAAAAAATCCCCTCACTGGAATACTTTCAGTCTTTGACTGTATGGATTACAGATGGAATGACTGTTATATGTGAGTACCGCTTTCTTTGACAGATTCTAGTATGGGTACATATATGTTTTCCCAACCCCAGCACATTAGTTTGCTAATTCCAGATGTATGAAACGCAGGCCTAACTGTATCTAGTATATTGAACGCCAGATAAACTAACTTGGCCTTTTTTAAATAAAAAAAAATCCCTCACTGGAATACTTTCAGTCTTTTGACTGTATGGATTACAGATGGAATGACTGTTATATGTGAGTACCGCTTTCTTTGACAGATTCTAGTATGGGTACATATATGTTTTCCCAACCCCAGCACATTAGTTTGCTAATTCCAGATGTATGAAACGCAGGCCTAACTGTATCTAGTATATTGAACGCCAGATAAACTAACTTGGCCTTTTTTAAATAAAAAAAATCCCCTCACTGGAATACTTTCAGTCTTTTGACTGTATGGATTACAGATGGAATGACTGTTATATGTGAGTACCGCTTTCTTTGACAGATTCTAGTATGGGTACATATATGTTTCCCAACCCCAGCACATTAGTTTGCTAATTCCAGATGTATGAAACGCAGGCCTAACTGTATCTAGTATATTGAACGCCAGATAAACTAACTTGGCCTTTTTTAAATAAAAAAAAATTCCCTCACTGGAATACTTTCAGTCTTTTGACTGTATGGATTACAGATGGAATGACTGTTATATGTGAGTACCGCTTTCTTTGACAGATTCTAGTATGGGTACATATATGTTTTCCCAACCCCAGCACATTAGTTTGCTAATTCCAGATGTATGAAACGCAGGCCTATCTGTATCTAGTATATTGAACGCCAGATAAACTAACTTGGCCTTTTTTAAATAAAAAAAATTCCCTCACTGGAATACTTTCAGTCTTTTGACTGTATGGATTACAGATGGAATGACTGTTATATGTGAGTACCGCTTTCTTTGACAGATTCTAGTATGGGTACATATATGTTTTCCCAACCCCAGCACATTAGTTTGCTAATTCCAGATGTATGAAACGCAGGCCTAACTGTAACTAGTATATTGAACGCCAGATAAACTAACTTGGCCTTTTTTAAATAAAAAAAATTCCCTCACTGGAATACTTTCAGTCTTTTGACTGTATGGATTACAGATGGAATGACTGTTATATGTGAGTACCGCTTTCTTTGACAGATTCTAGTATGGGTACATATATGTTTTCCCAACCCCAGCACATTAGTTTGCTAATTCCAGATGTATGAAACGCAGGCCTAACTGTATCTAGTATTTTGAACGCCAGATAAACTAACTTGGCCTTTTTTAAATAAAAAAAATCCCCTCACTGGAATACTTTCAGTCTTTTGACTGTATGGATTACAGATGGAATGACTGTTATATGTGAGTACCGCTTTCTTTGACAGATTCTAGTATGGGTACATATATGTTTTCCCAACCCCAGCACATTAGTTTGCTAATTCCAGATGTATGAAACGCAGGCCTAACTGTATCTAGTATATTGAACGCCAGATAAACTAACTTGGCCTTTTTTAAATAAAAAAAAAATTCCCTCACTGAATACTTTATGGCTTTTCACTGTATGGATTACAGGTGGACTGGTATTAGTAGGGGTGACACAAGCACACCCAAGTCCCTGATGTAGGATTTCTATGGCACAGACCACTATTACAAGTGATTAATGGACGTTGGGAGAGATTGTGCTGCAGCACTAGTCCCAAGATGGCCGCCGCCTATCAGCCCAGTAACATGTGCCACAAAATGGTCTGCACAACCTTTAAAAAAAATAGCCTTGGACTGTGCTGCTAAATCGCTATTGGTCTGAATCCCAGGTGTAGATGTCTGACTTGTTTGGAGCTTTGGAATGCACACTGTGGCAGCTTCTGCTGCAGCACTACAAGTCGCAAAATGGCGGCCGGCGGTCAGCCCAGGTACATGTGGATGGAAAAATCACTCTGGTCACTCTAAAAATAGCCAATCCCTATCAAAAAAGCAGCTCAGCTGCAGTTGTTCAGATGAATCACAGGTGGAGGAGAGAAATTTGCTTCCAGTTATTCAATTATCCCTGCCTATTCTCGCCCTAGCATCAGCTGCGTCTATCCCTGTTCTATTCACATCGGGAGTGAGCACGTCCCGACGTGCGCACAAGCTTATAAAGAGGCTGAGTCACATGCTGCACTTGGCCAATCACAGCCTTGCCAATAGTAAGCATGGCTGCGATGGCATCTTAGGGCAAGTAGTATGATGCATGTTGATTGGCTGCTTTGCAGCCTTTCAAAATGCGCCAAAATACATGCCGAACGACGAACCCGAACCCAAACTTTTACTAAAAAGTTCGGGTTCGGGTCCGTGTCACGAACACCCCAAAATTCGGTACGGACCCGAACTATGCTCGAACTGTTCGCTCAACACTACTTAGAACCTATCAAGTCGGATCTCAACTCCATAAAGGAGGATATGAGGCACATAGGAAGAAGGGTGGAACAATTAGAAGAAGCACATACTGTCCTCACTGCGCATCAGAATGCGATTTCTTCAAATCTGAGTGTACACCAAAAGCACCTGAATTCATTATACACACAATTCGAAGATCAGGAAAATAGGGCCAGGCGTAACAATTTGCGCTTCAGGGGTGTCCCTGAATTGATAGGCTCTGATGAGATTCCAGAAACGGTGTTGCAAATTTGCCTGAAACTCCTAGGCCCAGATTCCACACATGAAATTACTATAGAGCGAGCCCATAGAGCATTGCGCCCTAAACCTCAGCCTACAGAACCTCCTAGAGACATAATCTGCAAATTTCTGCACTTTCCAACCAAGGAGGCAATATTAAACTGCGCAAGAAACACTCCTCAACTGTCATGGGATGAAAACCCTATCTCCATATACCAAGATCTAGCCCAATCTACTTTGAGAAAACGTAAATCTCTTAAACCGCTTACTGACCTGCTGAGGAATAGAAAGGTCATGTATAAGTGGCTTTTCCCATTTGGACTTTCTTTCTTTCATAACGGCCGCAGGATTTCCATTCAATCTTATGGAGATTTGGAGAAAGCCTATGATACCCTGCAAGTCCCACCTCTCCCGGTTGAAAATTGGGAAACAGTCCAGGATTACAGTAATATACCTAACCTTCCTACAGAAGAACCGTGGGAGACCCCTTCGCACTCAAAAGTCTCAGAAAGCCAGAAGAAATCGTCAAGCTTCTTCCTCCAAGCGTCTGTCACTTATTGATGATTGACCAGTCAAATAGAGGTCCTTTACTTCCTCTTTTTGGATGAGGACTCTTTACACGTAGGACCCCTGAGGAGAGAAGTGGGTGAAATATGCTCGTCAAGCATGGAGATTTATATTCTAGAAATGTATATAAAAATATCTCAGAGTACATATGTTTATAATGTTTATGTGAGCAATATTAACATAGCTCTTACTGTGTTTATTCTGCCGTACATATGTTTAGCTATAAAGATTGCCTCACCCACTTTACTTTACTTAAGATTTTATATAGGATGGGGTTCCAACCCAAAAAAACTTTTTGTTCTTTTTTACTGAGGGATTCTCGAGGTTGCTCTTGGATAAGAGGACCAACTTTACCCCTCTATGTTTACAGAGCTACAAAGCTCTTATTTGTTAGTGCCAATTAGGCACTGTTATCCGTGTTGGTTTTATTATTATTTTTCTTATCCTTTTCTTTCTTTTGTCCCTAGACAGGATTCAGAGGCACATTAAATCAAGGTAGATTTGTATATGCCTTGCACTTCCGATACATGAAAAACACCTTTATCATGCCATATTAACTTGTATTCTGTTTAATGCTAGGATTTTGGAGACCATAAGCAGCAAGTTATTCTCCTTCCCTGCAAATCTCTGGAGACAGCACGTACCTCGAGGCGGCACCCTCCCTCTACATCAGTTGGTGGGTGATATATATCTGTCACACATTTATAATAGCTTCATCTTCTCTCTTGCACTTACTCAAACATGACTGACATTAAGCTTGTTTCTTATAATGTCAAAGGACTCAGGTCTCCTTCAAAGAGATGCCAGATTCTATCTCTTCTGAATAAAGAGAGATGTTCTGTAATTTTCTTGCAGGAAACTCATTTTAAACATGACAGATATCCTAACCTCTTCTTCTCCAGATTCCCTACTTGGCATCACTGTGGAGCTGTGGGTGCCGCCTCGAGGGGTGTCAGTATTGGTTTCCACAGAAGTTTTCCCTTCACATACAAATCCCATATTCAAGACCCGGATGGTAGGTTTCTCATTCTTAAAGGATTAGTAGGTAGATCACTATATACCTTTGTGAACATATATGCACCTAATGAAGATCAGATTAGTTGGCTTTCCACGTTAATATCCTTGGTCGAGATACATAGAGAAGGCATACTAATTATGGCAGGCGATTTTAATTTTGCCTTTAACCCCCTGATAGACACCACATCTAAGAAGTCGTCAGTTTCCTTAAAAGCTCTCAACTTTATACACTCTAAACTCCAAAATCTAGGTGTCATTGATGTATGGAGATGTCATAACCCTCATGAACTAGACTATTCCTTTTATTCCCCATCAAATAAATCCTATAGCAGGATAGATTATATCCTAATCTCTAAAGAACATCTACATTTATGTTCATCATCTCGGATAGGTGATTTAACCCTATCAGACCACTCCCCTATTTTTTGTGATATTCGCCCACTTAACAGATCCAATAAACAGGTGAACTGGAGATTTAATGAATCTTTACTGGGAGTGAAAAAATACAAAGCTCAAATAAAATCCTTCCTTGAGGAATACTTCAAAACCAATAATACCCCAGACATTTCCTCCCAGATACTTTGGGATGCCCACAAAGCCTACATCAGAGGCAGATTAATCAGTCTCTGCTCATTTCTTAAAAAAGAGTCGGAGAAAAAAACTATCCACCTTATTATCTAAAATCCATACATTGGAAAAAAGCCCACAAACAATCCTTACTTTCCTCACAGCTTGCGGAACTTCCTTCTTCAGAACGGAATTAAACAATTTTCTAAATGAGAGATCAGCAAAGTATTATCTATCAGCCCAACATAAATTCTTTGCTCATGGCAATAAAGCTTCTAAATTTGCTATGCAGAGAATCAAGCAGAGACGTTCCTCCCGCTTTATTCAGAGCATTAAATCCCCACAAAATACCCAATTGTTTAAAGCACATGAAATAGCTGAGCAATTTAAAAAAATTTACGAGACCTTATACAATCTCCCTCCTACTTCGCTTCCAGATCCTACACAAGATAGGAGATCTAACATTGACTCTTTTTTGTCCTCCTTAAAACTCCCATCTCTCTCCACTACTCAAAGTCTGTCCATCTCCAGACCATTTACCTTTGATGAGGTTGCAACTGCCATTAAGTCAACCCCTAAAGGCAAATGCCCGGGTCCAGATGGGTTACCTATAACATACTACTCTTCATTTAAAGATACTCTTATCCTGTTTTTGCTCCCAATATTCAATCTCGCCTTGGAAAAACACCCACTTACTTCAGATATGACTAGAGCGATCATTACAGTCATTCCTAAGCAGCGCAAAGACCCCACTTCATGTTCTAATTATCGCCCTATCTCTTTATTAAACGTGGACCTCAAATTGTTATCTAAAATGCTAGCCACTAGATTAAAAAATTTCTTGCCATGTCTGATCCACCCTGACCAAGTGGGTTTTGTCAAAGGCCGGGAGGGAAAGGATAATACCACAAAAGTACTAGATGCCCTATATTATGTTTCCAATAGAACATCCCCCCTGGTATTGATTGGCACGGATGCCGAGAAGGCTTTCGACAGAGTGGATTGGACCTTTATTTCCTCTGCTCTGTTGAAATTTCAGTTACCTGAAGCATTTATAAACGCTGTCTTTTCTATGTACACCCACTCCTCGGCATCCGTGTCGGTCAATGATACCTTATCACCCAGCTTCCCTATAAAAAACGGGACAAGACAGGGCTGCCCACTTTCCCCTCTTATATTTGTCCTTGTGATGGAGACCTTACTGCAATCCCTAAGACAAGATCCAAGTATCATGGGTTTGAAAGTAGGTGGATGTGAATTTAAATTGTCAGCTTTTGCGGATGATTTATTGATCCTCACGACCAACCCGCTTGTTTCCATACCAGCAATACTGTCCAAACTTAGTCTGTTTGGCTCCCTATCTAATTTTAAAGTAAATGCCTCTAAATCCCAAATAATTCATATGGGCCTCTCCCCAACTACTCTCACAACTCTTCAAACTAATTCCCCATTTAATTGGAATACCCAACAACTGACATATTTAGGTGTAAAATTGTCCCCACATCTTACAGACTTATTTAAACTCAATTATAAGCCCCTTTTAGCTTCTTTAATCACACAACTAGAAACTTTAGACTTTCCTTATTTATCTTGGTTTGGGAGAAAGAATATTGTTATGTCACTAGTATTACCCAGACTTACGTATTTGATGCAAGTACTCCCTATTGAGATCCCTAAATCTTATTTCTCCTCTATTAACAAACACATACGCAAATATATCTGGCAAGGGAAAAAATCCCGTATCTCTTTTGAAACTCTTACTAAACCTAGACCTAGAGGTGGCATTGGACTTCCTGACCCGGAAATGTATATGAAGGCTATTCAGCTTTCAAGGGTTGTGGACTGGGTTAGAAATCCTCCGCATAAATCTTGGTTGGTCCTAGAGAATGCCTTTTTGCCTTCTTCTACTCGAGCCCTGATTCTGGTTGATAGACCTCCTCCAGCTCCTAACTCCATACCGAACTCTATGATACATAACACCTTGAAGGTCTGGAGGTGGTTCTCGACCAGCTTGGGGGCCCTAACACTTCCCTCTCCCTTCATCCTTATAAAAGATGTCCTTGCCCTAGCCCCTAAAGAGCTGAAAGACTGCTGCCCTTCTTCGCTCAAAAACTCGGGATTAACAGTTTCAAGCTTGTTCAATCAAGATGGAGGTATCCTTTCTGATCATGACATTTGTGAATTACTTAAGATTAAGATTCAGAACCCCTTTCTTTTAAGTTTTATTAGAAAGGAATCGCTCCTTATAGCTAAACAATCCCCTCTCACACAGGAACTTTCCTGGTTTGATAAGATGATTGGCAGCTCATCATATCCCCCTAAACCCATATCGACAATTTACAGTCAGCTTAAGTCCCCTCCATCTTTGATTAACCCTGCTATCATTGGCATCTGGGAAAAAGATCTGCAAAGTAAACTGACATCCTCTGAAATTCTGAAAGTGCTGATTGCCCCACACAAGATTTCCAGATGTATACTAATACAGGAAAATAGCTATAAAATCTTGATGCGCTGGTATAAAACCCCAGATAAGACCTGCCTCTACAGTGCCAGCTCCTCAGATGTTTGTTGGAGATGCCTCAAGGAGAGAGGATCATTTATTCATATATGGTGGTCTTGTGAACTGATTAAGCCATGGTGGGGAATATCTTCAAAATCAGTAACCAGATCTGTCAGTCATCCTACCCGTGCAACCCTGAGGTTTCACTACTCTCATTGGGAATTGGGAGATCAAACTCTCACAAGTCAACACTTTTTTCATTTATGATGGCAGCTGCTAGATTAGTGATACCTAAACATTGGCTCTCCCCTGATCCCCCTAGTCTAGAGCATTGGACAAATAGACTTGACCAAATTTATAGACTAGAAGAAATTTCACATTGGGAGTTACGATCAAGACATGTTTTCGAGCAGATCTGGACCCCCTGGAAGGATTATAGGAAATTCTCTTAAAATCAGATTGCCCTCATTAGGGATGATTTATTTCGACCCATTTAGCCTCTCACTTAAGAGAGACAAAAGGATCTGGTTGCTGGTTTGGTGTTTTTCAGCAATACTATTTTTACAAGCACATTTTCTCAAAGTAATTGCGGAGTGCCTATTGAAATAACTTAGGTAATATGTATTTCAGAAATTAAATTCCTGTCTTTTCCGGACCTGAATGGTACCCTTTATTTTTATTTTATTTTCTTCTTCTTCTCCTTCCTCTTCTTCTACTTCTTACATTTCGTTCGTTTTATTATTAACACTGTTATTATTAATATTTTACTGTCACGATATCACGCTTGAAAGATAATCTTAATACTTGAGCTATGGTATTATATTGCTTGAAAAGTTTCATAGCAACGTGTCAGACTTTCGACTTTAATGTATAATTGTAATTGTATTAAAAGAAAATAAATAAAAATTGTCAATATAAAAAAAAAAAAGAAAGCGCCGAACACCGAACTCGAACCCGGACTTTTATGAAAATGTTCGGGTTCGGGTCCGTGTCACGGACACCCCAAAATTCGGTACGAACCCGAACTATACAGTTCGGGTTCGCTCATCCCTACTGGAGATCATTATGTCAGGCTGATTGGGTTAAAATGGCAGACTTGACATGTTAAAAGGAGGGTGATGCTTGAAATCATTGTTCTTCCATTGTTAACCATGGTGACCTGCAAAGAAACGCGTGCAGCCATCATTGCGTTGCATAAAAATGGCTATACAGGCAAGGATATTGTGGCTACTAAGATTGCACCTCAATCAACAATTTATAGGATCATCAAGAACTTCAAGGAAAGAGGTTCAATTCTTGTTAAGAAGGCTTCAGGGTGTCCAAGAAAGTCCAGCAAGCGCCAGGATCGTCTCCTAAAGAGGATTCAGCTGAGGGATCGGAGTGCCACCAGTGCAGAGCTTGCTCAGCAATGGCAACAGGCAGGTGTAAGCGCATCTGCACGCACAGTGAGGCGAAGACTTCTGGAAGATGGCCTGGTGTCAAGAAGGGCAGCAAAGAAGCCACTTCTCTCCAAAAAAAACATCAGGGACAGATTGATCTTTTGCAGAAAGTATGGTGAATGGACTGCTGAGGATTGGGGCAAAGTCATATTCTCCGATGAAGCCTCTTACCGATTGTTTGGGGCATCTGGAAAAAGGCTTGTCCGGAGAAGAAAAGGTGAGCGCTACCATCAGTCCTGTGTCATGCCAACAGTAAAGCATCCTGAGACCATTCATGTGTGGGGTTGCTTCTCATCCAAGGGAGTGGACTCACTCACAATTTTGCCCAAAAACACAGCCATGAATAAAGAATGGTACCAAAACACCCTCCAACAGCAACTTCTTCCAACAATCCAACAATAGTTTGGTGAAGAACAATGCATTTTCCAGCATGATGGAGCACCGTGCCATAAGGCAAAAGTGATAACTAAGTGGCGCGGGGACCAAAACGTTGACATTTTGAGTCCATGGCCTGGAAACTCCCCAGATCTTAATCCCATTGAGAACTTGTGGTCAATCCTCAAGAGGCGGGTGGACAAACAAAAACCCACTAATTCTGACAAACTCCAAGAAGTGATTATGAAAGAATGGGTTGCTATCAGTCAGGAATTGGCCCAGAAGTTGATTGAGAGCATGCCCAGTCAAATTGCAGAGGTCCTGAAAAAGAAGGGCCAACACTGCAAATACTGACTGCATAAATGTTATGTATTTGTCGATAAAAGCCTTTGAAACGTATGAAGTGCGTGTAATTATATTTCACTACATCACAGAAACAACTGAAACAAAGATCTAAAAGCAGTTTAGCAGCAAACTTTGTAAAAAATAATATTTGTGTCATTATTGTGTCTAATACT
Organism: Bufo bufo; assembly: GCF_905171765.1. Taxonomy (NCBI): domain Eukaryota; kingdom Metazoa; phylum Chordata; class Amphibia; order Anura; family Bufonidae; genus Bufo; species Bufo bufo. The sequence continues at coordinate 229,634,076 of NC_053392.1, read as the reverse complement.
TTTGGCCACGACTGTACAGGGAGTGCAGAATTATTAGGCAAGTTGTATTTTTGAGGATTAATTTTATTATTGAACAACAACCATGTTCTCAATGAACCCAAAAAACTCATTAATATCAAAGCTAAATATTTTTGGAAGTAGTTTTTAGTTTGTTTTTAGTTTTAGCTATTTTAGGGGGATATCTGTGTGTGCAGGTGACTATTACTGTGCATAATTATTAGGCAACTTAACAAAAAACAAATATATACCCATTTCAATTATTTATTTTTACCAGTGAAACCAATATAACATCTCAACATTCACAAATATACATTTCTGACATTCAAAAACAAAACAAAACAAATCAGTGACCAATATAGCCACCTTTCTTTGCAAGGACACTCAAAAGCCTGCCATCCATGGATTCTGTCAGTGTTTTGATCTGTTCACCATCAACATTGCGTGCAGCAGCAACCACAGCCTCCCAGACACTGTTCAGAGAGGTGTACTGTTTTCCCTCCTTGTAAATCTCACATTTGATGATGGACCACAGGTTCTCAATGGGGTTCAGATCAGGTGAACAAGGAGGCCATGTCATTAGATTTTCTTCTTTTATACTCTTTCTTGCCAGCCACGCTGTGGAGTACTTGGACGCGTGTGATGGAGCATTGTCCTGCATGAAAATCATGTTTTTCTTGAAGGATGCAGACTTCTTCCTGTACCACTGCTTGAAGAAGGTGTCTTCCAGAAACTGGCAGTAGGACTGGGAGTTGAGCTTGACTCCATCCTCAACCCGAAAAGGCCCCACAAGCTCATCTTTGATGATACCAGCCCAAACCAGTACTCCACCTCCACCTTGCTGGCGTCTGAGTCGGACTGGAGCTCTCTGCCCTTTACCAATCCAGCCACGGGCCCATCCATCTGGCCCATCAAGACTCACTCTCATTTCATCAGTCCATAAAACCTTAGAAAAATCAGTCTTGAGATATTTCTTGGCCCAGTCTTGACGTTTCAGCTTGTGTGTCTTGTTCAGTGATGGTCGTCTTTCAGCCTTTCTTACCTTGGCCATGTCTCTGAGTATTGCACACCTTGTGCTTTTGGGCACTCCAGTGATGTTGCAGCTCTGAAATATGGCCAAACTGGTGGCAAGTGGCATCTTGGCAGCTGCACGCTTGACTTTTCTCAGTTCATGGGCAGTTATTTTGCGCCTTGGTTTTTCCACACGCTTCTTGCGACCCTGTTGACTATTTTGAATGAAACGCTTGATTGTTCGATGATCACGCTTCAGAAGCTTTGCAATTTTAACCACCTCAGCCCCCAGTGCTTAAACACCCTGAAAGACCAGGCCACTTTTTACACTTCTGACCTACACTACTTTCACCGTTTATTGCTCGGTCATGCAACTTACCACCCAAATGAATTTTACCTCCTTTTCTTCTCACTAATAGAGCTTTCATTTGGTGGTATTTCATTGCTGCTGACATTTTTACTTTTTTTGTTATTAATAGAAATTTAACGATTTTTTTGCAAAAAAATGACATTTTTCACTTTCAGTTGTCAAATTTTGCAGAAAAAACGAGATCCATATATAAATTTTGCTCTAAATTTATTGTTCTACATGTCTTTGATAAAAAAAAAATGTTTGGGTAAAAAAAAAATGGTTTGGGTAAAAGTTATAGCGTTTACAAACTATGGTACAAAAATGTGAATTTCCGCTATTGGAAGCAGCTCTGACTTTCTGAGCACCTATCATGTTTGCTGAGGTTCTACAATGCCCAGACAGTACAAACACCCCACAAATGACCCCATTTCGGAAAGTACACACCCTAAGGTATTCGCTGATGGGCATAGTGAGTTCATAGAACTTTTTATTTTTTGTCACAAGTTAGCGAAAAATGATGATTTTTTTTTTTTTCTTACAAAGTCTCATATTCCACTAACTTGTGACAAAAAATAAAAAGTTCTATGAACTCACTATGCCCATCACGAAATACCTTGGGGTCTCTTCTTTCCAAAATGGGGTCACTTGTGGGGTAGTTATACTGCCCTGGCATTCTAGGGGCCCAAATGTGTGGTAAGGAGTTTGAAATCAAATTCTGTAAAAAATGACGAGTGAAATCCGAAAGGTGCTCTTTGGAATATGGCCCCCTTTGCCCACCTAGGCTGCAAAAAAGTGTCACACATCTGGTATCTATGTATTCAGGAGAAGTTGAGGAATGTGTTTTGGGGTGTCTTTTTACATATACCCATGCTGGGTGAGATAAATATCTTGGTCAAATGCCAACTTTGTATAAAAAAATGGGAAAAGTTGTCTTTTGCCAAGATATTTCTCTCACCCAGCATGGGTATATGTAAAATGACACCCCAAAACACATTCCCCACCTTCTCCTGAGTACGGAGATACCAGATGTGTGACACTTTTTTGCAGCCTAGGTGGGCAAAGGGGCCCATATTCCAAAGAGCACCTTTCGGATTTCCCAGGTCATTTTTTACAGAATTTGATTTCAAACTCCTTACCACACATTTGGGCCCCTAGAATGCCAGAACAGTATGACTACCCCACAAGTGACCCCATTTTGGAAAGAAGACACCCCAAGGTATTCCGTGAGGGGCATGGCGAGTTCCTAGAATTTTTTATTTTTTGTCACAAGTTAGTGGAAAATGATGATTTTTTTTTTTTTTTTTTTCATACAAAGTCTCATATTCCACTAACTTGTGACAAAAAATAAAAACTTCCATGAACTCACTATGCCCATCAGCGAATACCTTGGGGTCTCTTCTTTCCAAAATGGGGTCACTTGTGGGGTAGTTATACTGCCCTGGCATTCTAGGGGCCCAAATGTGTGGTAAGGAGTTTGAAATCAAATTCTGTAAAAAATGACCTGTGAAATCCGAAAGGTGCTCTTTGGAATATGGGCCCCTTTGCCCACCTAGGCTGCAAAAAAGTGTACACATCTGGTATCTCTGTATTCAGGAGAAGTTGAGGAATGTGTTTTGGGGTGTCTTTTCACATATACCCATGCTGGGTGAGATAAATATCTTGGTCAAATGCCAACTTTGTATAAAAAAATGGGAAAAGTTGTTTTTTGCCAAGATATTTCTCTCACCCAGCATGGGTATATGTAAAATGACACCCCAAAACACATTGCCCAACTTCTCCTGAATACGGAGATACCACATGTGTGACACTTTTTTGCAGCCTAGGTGGGCAAAGGGGCCCATATTCCAAAGAGCACCTTTCGGATTTCACAGGTCATGTTTTACAGAATTTGATTTCAAACTCCTTACCACACATTTGGGCCCCTAGAATGCCAGGGCAGTATAACTACCCCACAAGTGACCCCATTTTGGAAAGAAGAGACCCCAAGGTATTCGCTGATGGGCATAGTGAGTTCATGGAAGTTTTTATTTTTTGTCACAAGTTAGTGGAATATGAGACTTTGTATGAAAAAAAAAAAAAAAATCATCATTTTCCACTAACTTGTGACAAAAAATAAAAAAATTCTAGGAACTCGCCATGCCCCTCACGGAATACCTTGGGGTGTCTTCTTTCCAAAATGGGGTCACTTGTGGGGTAGCTATACTGCCCTGGCATTTTCCAGGGGCCCTAATGTGTGGTAAGTAGGTTAATGACCTGTGAAATCCGAAAGGTGCTCTTTGGAATGTGGGCCCCTTTGCCCACCTAGGCTGCAAAAAAGTGTCACACATCTGGTATCTCCGTACTCAAGAGAAGGTGGGGAATGTGTTATGGGGTGTCATTTTACATATACCCATGCTGGGTGAGAGAAATATCTTGGCAAAAGACAACTTTTCCCATTTTTTTTTATACAAAGTTGGCATTTGACCAAGATATTTATCTCACCCAGCATGGGTATATGTAAAAAGACACCCCAAAACACATTCCTCAACTTCTCCTGAATACAGAGATACCAGATGTGTGACACTTTTTTGCAGCCTAGGTGGGCAAAGGTGCCCAAATTCCTTTTAGGAGGGCATTTTTAGACATTTGGATACCAGACTTCTTCTCACGCTTTGGGGCCCCTAAAATGCCAGGGCAGTATAAATACCCCATATGTGACCCCATTTTGGAAAGAAGACACCCCAAGGTATTTAATGAGGGGCATGGCGAGTTCATTGAAAAAAAAAAAATTTGGCACAAGTTAGCGGAAATTTATTTTTTTGATTTTGTTCTCACAAAGTCTCCCTTTCCACTAACTTGGGACAAAAATTTCAATCTTTCATGGACTCAATATGCCCCTCAGCGAATAACTTGGGGTGTCTTCTTTCCAAAATGGTGTTATTTGTGGGGTGTTTGTACTGCCCTGGCATCTGAGGGTCTCCGCAATCATTACATGTATGCCCAGCATTAGGAGTTTCTGCTATTCTCCTTATATTGAGCATACGGATAATGAGATTTTTTTTTTCCGTTCAGCCTCTGGGCTGAAAGAAAAAAATGAACGGCACAGATTTCTTCATTCGCATCGATTAATGTGGATGAAAAAATCTCTGCCAAAAAAAGAAAAAGGAGGGGAAAGGCGTCTGCCAGGACATAGGAGCTCCGCCCAACATCCATACCCACTTCAGCTCGTATGCCCTGGCAAACCAGATTTCTCCATTCACATCAATCGATGTGGATGAATAAATCATTGCCGGGATTTTTTTTTTATATATACAAAGTGTTTGCCAAAGTATATGAACACCGCCACCTCCTCAGCTCATATGCCTCGGCAAACATATCTTTTACTGCAGAGGAGAAATCTCGTCTTGCAGCGCCGCATACACCGACTTGCGTGTAATCTGACAGCAGCGCAATGCTTCTGTCCGAATGCACATCAGTGCTGCAGCTGGTCGATCGGTTGGTCCACCTGGAAGGTAAAAAAAACAAAACAAAAAAGAAAAAACCAGGCCGCAAAGCAATAACTTTATTAACTTTAGAACAGAACATATTAACTTATTTTAACTTTTTTTAACTTTTTTACTTACCGGTAATTTTTTTTTTGTTTAGTTTTTTTTACCTTTATAGAACAAACCTCTCCTTCCCCATGGGACAATGTGCAAAGCGCAAATCGCCCAAAGATGTGGCGAAGTACGTTATGTACTTTATCCCAGGTGAAAGGAGAGGTTTGCAGCAGCTGAGAGTAAAAGGGCCCTAATAGCCCTGTGTGCCTGTCCTGTGAGATGCAATCCCTATGCTAGGTGTACCTGTGTGTGGTACTTCCGGAAACACTCACCAAAGCATAGTGCAGGGTGGTCAGGACAGTCAGGACAGAAATAGCGGGTGTCACGCCTTATTCCACTCCTGCTACAGACACAACATCTTTTTCGGGGTGACGGTTGGGTTGAGGTACCAGGAACGACACTGGGGAAATGTCGCTCGTGTAGACGGCTAACTACACTGGTGGATGGGGCCAAGGAACCTCCTGGGTAAAGGAGGTTCTCGATTATCTCTTCCTGGAATTTGAGGAAAGATCGTGTTCTCCCAGCCTTACTGTAGAGAACAAAACTATTGTACAGCGCCAATTGAATTAAATATACAGACACCTTCTTATACCAGCGTCTGGTTCTGCGGGAAACTAAATGCGGAGACTACATCTGGTCATTGAAGTCCACCCCTCCCATGAGCAAATTATAGTCGTGGACACAGAGGGGCTTTTCAATGACACGGGTTGCTCGCTCAATTTGGATTGTCGTGTCTGCGTGAATGGAGGAGAGCATGTAAACGTCACGCTTGTCTCTCCATTTCACCGCGAGCAGTTCTTCGTTACACAAGGCAGCCCTCTCCCCCCTTGCAAGACGGGTGGTTACAAGCCGTTGGGGGAAGCCCACGCGACTAGTTCACGCGGTGCCACAGGCGCAAATCCGTTCTAGAAACAAATGCCTAAAGAGGGCCACACTTGTGTAAAAATTGTCCACATAAAGATGGTACCCCTTGCCGAATAAGGGTGACACCAAGTCCCAGACTGTCTTCCCACTGCTCCCCAGGTAGTCAGGGCAACCGACCGGCTCCAGGGTCTGATCTTTTCCCTCATAGATCCGAAATTTGTGGGTATAGCCTGTGGCCCTTTCACAGAGCTTATACAATTTGACCCCATACCGGGCACGCTTGCTTGGGATGTACTGTTTGAAGCCAAGGCGCCCGGTAAAATGTATTAGGGACTCGTCTACGCAGATGTTTTGCTCGGGGGTATACAAATCTGCAAATTTCTGGTTGAAATGGTCTATGAGGGGCCGAATTTTGTGGAGCCGGTCAAAAGCTGGGTGGCCTCTGGGACGGGAGGTGGTGTTGTCGCTAAAATGCAGGAAACGGAGGATGGCCTCAAATCGTGCCCTGGACATAGCAGCAGAGAACATGGGCATGTGATGAATCGGGTGCGTGGACCAATATGACCGCAATTCATGCTTTTTTGTCAGGCCCATGTTGAGGAAAAGGCCCAAAAAAAATTTTATTTCGGAAACTTGGACTGGTTTCCACCGGAAAGGCTGGGCATAAAAGCTTCCCGGGTTGGCGGATATAAATTGTGTGGCATACCGGTTTGTCTCTGCCACGACTAAGTCCAAGAGCTCCGCAGTCAAGAACAGCTCAAAAAATCCCAGGGCCGAACCGATTTGAGCTGTCTCAACCCGAACTCCAGACTGGGCGGTGAAAGGGGGAACTACAGGTGCGGCTGAAGTTGGTGACTGCCAATCAGGGTTTGCCAGCACCTCAGGGATTCTAGGGGCTCTACGGGCCTGTCTGTGCGGTGGCTGCGACGGGGTAACTAGTGCACGTGCCACCGTACCAGCTTCAACTGCCCTTCTGGTGCTCGGCACGTCACCATGTTGTACGGCAGTGCTGGTACTAGGTCCAGGGAGGGCTGCGCTGCTGGTGTATGCCTCACCACGTGATCCGGCAGCGACAGCCCCACTCTGCTGCTCTTGAAGCGGATCCTGCGCAACCTGTGGTCTAGCGACACGGGGCCGGATACGCCTGGTGCTGCCAGGGACCTCCACCTCCTCGTCCGAACTTTGGGTCAGAGAGCCACTGCTTTCCACAGGTTCATATTCTGACCCGCTAGATTCGTCAGATGAGGGTTCCCACTCCTCATCCGACTGGGTCAGAATCCTGTAGGCCTCTTCAGAAGAATACCCCCTGTTTGACATTTTGGACTACTAAATTTAGGGGTATTCCCTGAGACTACCCAAGAAAAAAAGCAAGCCTGTCTTACAAAGGGGAGGCTAGCGAAGTACCGGAGGCCGCTGCGGTTGATAAAAAATATCAAAACTGATTTTTTTATCGCCGCAGTGCGTGTAAAATGAATGTGCAGTGATCAAAAATTTATATTTTTTGTCACTGCGGTGGGGCGGGCGTGGGTGAACGCACGTGTGGGCGACCGATCAGGCCTGATCGGGCAAACACTGCATTTTGGGTGGAGGGCGAACTAAAGTGACACTAATACTATTATAGATCTGACCGTGATCAGTTTTGATCACTTACAGATACTATAAAAGTACAAATGCTGATTAGCGATACGCTATTCAGCGAATAAAAGTGACTGCGGTGCGGTGGGGTGGGCGCTAACTGACGCTAACTACCTAACCAAGGGGCCTAAACTATCCCTAACAGCCAATACCAGTGAAAAAAAAAAAGTGACAGTTTACACTGATCACTTTTTTTCCTTTCACTAGTGATTGACAGGGGCGATCAAAGGGGTGATCAAAGGGTTAATCGGGGTGCAGGGGGGTCATCTGGGGCTAAGGTGTAGTGTTTGGTGTACTCACAGTTCAGTCTGCTCCTGTGCTGGATCCAACCGATGAAAAGGACCAGCACAGGAGCAGACAAGCCATATAACAGATCATATTTACTAATATGATCTGTTATATGACTTTTGATTGGATTTTTTGAAAATCGCCAGCCTGCCAGCCAATGATCGTTGCTGGCAGGCTGGTGACGAACTTGTTCTTTGAATTTTGCCGGCCCGCGATGCGCATGCGCGGGCCGGCTTCGAGCGAAATCTCGCGTCTCGCGAGATGACGCATATATGCGTGATTGTGCGCAGCGCTGCCACCTCCGGAACGCGAATCTGCGTACAGCGGTCCGGAGGTGGTTAAGAGTGCTGCATCCCTCTGCAAGATATCTCACTATTTTTGACTTTTCTGAGCCTGTCAAGTCCTTCTTTTGACCCATTTTGCCAAAGGAAAGGAAGTTGCCTAATAATTATGCACACCTAATATAGGGTGTTGATGTCATTAGACCACACCCCTTCTCATTACAGAGATGCACATCACCTAATATGCTTAATTGGTAGTAGGCTTTCGAGCCTATACAGCTTGGAGTAAGACAACATGCATAAAGAGGATGATGTGGTCAGAATACTCATTTGCCTAATAATTCTGCACTTCCTGTACATAACAAACAAGTGTGAAATAACTGAAAATATGTCATATTCTAGGTTCTTCAAAGTAGCCACCTTTTGCTTTGATTACTGCTTTGCACACTCTTGGCATTCTCTTGATGAGCTTCAAGAGGTAGTCCCCTGAAATGGTCTTTCAACAGTCTTGAAGGAGTTCCTAGAGATGCTTAGCACTTGTTGGCCCTTTTGTCTTCACTCTGCGGTCCAGCTCACCCCAAACCATCTCGATTGGGTTCAAGTCCGGTGACTGTGGAGGCCAGGTCATCTGGCGCAGCACCCCATCACTCTCCTTCATGGTCAAATAGCCCTTACTTTCAAAGTTTTCGGCTGACTGACTGACCTTCATTTCTTAAAGTAATGATGGCCACTAGTTTTTCTTTACTTAGCTGCTTTTTTCTTGCCATAATAACAATTCTAACAGTCTATTCAGTAGGATTATCAGCTGTGTATCCACCTGACTTCTCCTCAACGCAACTGATGGTCCCAACCCCATTTATAAGGCAAGAAATCCCACTTATTAAACCTGACAAGGCACACCTGTGAAGTGAAAACCATTTCAGGGGACTACCTCTTGAAGCTCATCAAGAGAATGCCAAGAGTGTGCAAAGCAGTAATCAAAGCAAAAGGTGGCTACTTTGAAGAACCTAGAATATGACATATTTTCAGTTGTTTCACACTTGTTTGTTATGTATATAATTCCACATGTGTTAATTCATAGTTTTGATGCCTTCAGTGTGAATCTACAATTTTCATAGTCATGAAAATAAAGAAAACTCTTTGAATGAGAAGGTGTGTCCAAACTTTTGGTCTGTACTGTATATACGTATTTCACTGTTGCAGTTATTAGTGGCGAAAGAATTTAGTGGCCTATTTCAGTACAGAAAGAAAAAAATATTCTCAGTTCATTTCGATGGTTATATGTGTCGAAAGCGTTTAGTGGCCTATTTCAGTACAAAAATAAAAATATATTCCCAGTTCACCTTGGCGGTTATATGTGTTGAAAGCACTTAGTGGCCTATTTCAGTACAAAAAGAAAATATATTCTACTTTCAAATCGGCAGTTATTGAAAGCGTTTAGTGGCCTATTTCGAAAATTATATTCGCACATCACTGTTGCAGTGAGCACGAAGCTCCCGTTCCACCACATCCCAAAGATGCTCTGTTGGGTTGAGATCTGGTGACTGTGGGGGCCATTTTAGTACAGTGAACTCATTGTCATGTTCAAGAAACCAATTTGAAATGATTCGAGCTTTGTGACATGGTGCATTATCCTGCTGGAAGTAGCCATCAGATGATGAATACATGTTCTCATTCTGTTTACGCCAAATTCGGACTCTACCATTTAAATGTCTCAACAGAAATCGAGACTCATCAGACCAGGCAAAATTTTTTCAGTCTTCAACAGTCCAATTTTGGTGAGCTCGTGCAAATTGTAGCCTCTTTTTCCTATTTGTAGTGGAGATGAGTGGTAACCGGTGGGGTCTTCTGCTGTTGTAGCCCATCCGCCTCAAGGTTGTGCGTGTTGTGGCTTCACAAATGCTTTGCTGCATACCTCGGTTGTAACGAGTGGTTATTTCAGTCAACGTTGCTCTTCTATCAGCTTGAATCAGTCGGCCCATTCTCCTCTGACCTCTAGCATCCACAAGGCATTTTTGCCCACAGGACTGCCGCATACTGGATGTTTTTCCCTTTTCACACCATTCTTTGTAAACCCTAGAAATGGTTGTGCGTGAAAATCCCAGTAACTGAGCAGATTGTAAAATACTCAGACTGGCCCGTCTGGCACCAACAACCATGCCACGCTCAAAATTGCTTAAATCACCTTTCTTTCCCATTCTGACATTCAGTTTGGAGTTCAGGAGATTGTCTTGACCAGGACCATACCCCTAAATGCATTGAAGCAACTGCCATGTGATTGGTTGACTAGATAATTGCATTAATGAGAAATAGAACAGGTGTTCCTAATAATTCTTTAGGTGAGTGTATACACACTTCACTTGCAGTTATTTGTGGCGAAAGCATTTAGTGGCCTATTTCAGTACAAAAAGAAAAATCTATTTTCAGTTCACTTCGGTGGTTATATGTGTTGAAAGCGTTTAGTTGCCTATTTCAGTACAGAAAGAAAAATATATACGTATTTCACTGTTGCAGTTATTTGTGGTGAGAGCATTTAGTGGCCTATTTCAGTACAGAAAGAAAAAATTATTCTCAGTTCACTTCGACGGTTATACAGTATGTGTTGAAAGCTTTTAGTTGCCTACTTCAGTACAGAAAGAAAAATTTGTTCTCATTACACTTCGGCGGTTAAATGTGTTGAAAGCGTTTAGTGGCCTATTTCAGTACAAAAACAAAAATATATTCTTAGTTCACTTCGGCAGTTATATTTGCTGAAAGTGTTTAGTAGCCTATTTCAATACAGAAAGAAAAAAATATACGCACTTCAATATTGTAGTTATTTGTGGCTAAAGCATTTAGTGGCCTATTTTAGTACAAAGAGAAAAATATATTCTCAGTTCACTTCGGCGGTTATATGTGATGAAAGCTTTTAGTGGCTTATTTTAGTACAAAAAGAAAAATATATTCTCAGTTCACTTCGGCAGTTATATGTGTTAAAAGCATTTAGTGGCCTATTTCAGTACAGAAAGAAAAATATATACGCACTTCACTGTTGCAGTTATTTATGGCAAAAGCATTTAGTGGCCTATTTCAGTACAAAAAGAAAAATATATGCTCAGTTCACTTCGGCGGTTATATGTGTTGAAAGCGTTTAGTGGCGTTTTTCAGTACAGAAAGAAAAATATATACCTACTTCACTGTTGAATGTATTTTTGGCGAAAGCATTTAGTGGCCTATTTCAGTACAAAAAGAAAAATATATTCTCAGTTCACTGAGAATATATGTGTTGAAAGCATGGCTGGGAATCAGCAGGGTGGCAGCAGAGGGAGATCGTGAGCCAAACTTGCCCGGGGTAGTCCACCTGCTTTGTAGCAGCCTACCTGCCTGGCAAGTAGTGGTGCAGGGGTTCGCGCAAGCAGCGGCGGTAGCAGTCAGTCAGTGCGGACTGTTGGGGGAAAAATAACCTACTCGGCGATGTGACAGTTTTTTGTTAAGCTACCAGGTTAACATAGCCATATGTAGAATATGTAGGCAGAAGTTGAAGTGTTGCCAGGGTGCCAATGTTGGCACCACAGCCCTGTTTCATCATATGCAGCGTCACCATATGTGGTATCCTGATGCTGCTGCTGCTTCTACTGCCATCTCCACACTATGTCACATTGCCACTCTCTGGTATCCTGATGCTGATGCTGCTACTGCCATCTCCATACTATGTCACCTTGGCACTCTGTGGTATCCTCCTGATGATGCTGCTGTCGCCACCTCCAGACTTGGTCATTGTGCCACTCTGTGGCCTCCTCCTGATGCTGCTGCTGCCGCCACCTCCACACTGTCATTGGGCCACTCTGTAGCCTCCTCATGCTGCCGCCACCTCCAGACTCGGTCATTGTGCCACTCGGTGGCCTCCTCATACTGCTGCAAACTCCAGACTCTGTCATTGTGCCACTCGGTGGCCTCCTCATACTGCTGCCACCTTCAGACTCTGTTATTGTGCCACCGTGTGGCCTCCTCCTGATGCTACTGCTGCCACCTCCACACTCAGTCATTAGGTCACTAGGTCACTCTGTGGTCTCCTCATGGTGCCACTACCTCCAAACTTGGTCATTGTGCCACTCGGTGACCTCCTCATACTGCTGCCAACTCCAGTCTCGGTCATTGTGCCACTCGGTGGCCACCTCATACTGCTTAGACCTCCGCAATCTCTCATCGTCGTGCTTCTCTGGCCTCCTCATGCTGCTGACACCTCCACACTTTGTCTTTGTGCCACTCTGTGGCCTCCTGCTGCTGCTGCCACCTCCACAATCTTTCATCATCGTGCCACTCTGTGGCTTCCTGATGCTGCTGCCACCTCCAGACTCTGTTATTGGCCCACTCTCTGGTGTCCTCCTGCTGCTTCCACTTCACCACTATGTCATAGATCCCCTCTGTGGACTTCTCATGCTGTTCCCACCCTCCCCACTTCATGACTGAGCCACTATTTTGCCTTTCGGCCTGGCTGACATCATTATTTATTTGACCTTTCTTCTGATCTGTCAGAAGGAAGAAAAAATGAGATGCACAAAGGATCCTGTCTGTGTAGCAGCTGTAAGGCCTGTATGCTCCCATCAGAATTGGCTTATGATTTAGTAGCCAAAAGCAGGAGTGGGTACAAAACACAGAAGACATGCAACGATTCCATTCACAAGTCATCTCTGTTTTGGTTCCCCCTATTTTTTTTGGGCATTAGCAGTACTAATGGATTACTGACCAAATGCTGACAGAGTGAAGGTGGATGCTCCACAGACAGGAATCGTTTTTTGTGGGTTATTGTTGACGTATCAGAGGAAGGGCAAATTAATCAGTGATGTCAACACAAACTTACTGCTGACACCCTCTCCACTCTGTCGTGGGGCTCTACTTGTATAATCGTTTAATAGAACAGTTTCTGTAGACATCTATGTGGAATCAGCTGGCGATGATGTAAAAGGAGTGCGCTTCTTCTTAGCGCTAACATCGGCCTGTAAGGCTGAGTTCATACTTGAGTTATTTGGTCAGTTTTGGCACCGTAACTGCCCTAATAAATGAAATGTGCAGTAAATTTAAGAGCGACGCCTGTAATCTGCATGTCATTCGGACTCACAGTATTATTTCACCACCAAAGCAGACTCCCTATACGTGTTACTGCTAGGCACAGTGTTCTACATCACTATAAAGGCTCTCAGCAGCCAGGAAATAGCAGTTTTGTAACGTAATTAGCTGGAAACATATTTGGATCGAACCAAATTTTTCCAGAAAAATTTGGCGAACCGGCGAATCGAATTTTAAAACAATTCGCTTATCTCTAGTGACCATGAAGCACGAGGAAATTCGGCTTGAAGTCCACTAAATTATCATTTAATTTATTAATAATATCGAAGATGGGATTAATAGCAACCTTTCTGTTTTTGTACATGACACTAAGCTATGTAGCACTGTGCAGTCTGTGGAAGATGTACAAAAATTACAAGCTGACTTGAGCACTCTGAGTGATTGGGCATCAGTTTGGCAAATGATGTTTAATATGGATACGTGTAAAGTTTTGCATCTTGGTAGTAATAATCTATGTGTATCATATGTCCTAGGCGATGTAACACTGGGAGAGTCACTTGGAGAGAAGGATTTTGGTGTCCTTGTAGATCATAGATTAAATAACAGCATACAATGTCAATCAGCTGCTTCTAAGGCTACCAGGATATTGTTATACATTAAACAAGGCATGGACTTGCGGGACAGGGATATAATATTACTACTTTAGATAACTCTCGTGTTGCCTCATCTGGAATATGCAGTTCAGTTCTAGGCACCAGTCCATAGAAAGGATGCTCTAGAGCAGGAGAGAGTACAAAGGAGAGCAACTAAACTGATAAGAGGCATGAAGGGTAGTAGTTATGGGGAAAGATTAAAATAATTAAATGTATTTAATATTGAGAAAAGACATCTAACGTCTGATTAACCTATACAAATATATAAATGGGCCGTACAAAAAATATGCTAAAAAGCTGTTCCATTTAAAATCCCCTCAAAAGATAAGGGGGCTCTGCCTCCATCTGGAGAAGAAAAAGCTTAGTCTCCAGAGGCCTCCAGGCTTCTTCACTGTGAGAACTGTGAATCTATGGAATAGTCTACCTCAGGTTGTGGTCACAGCGGGAACAGTGGTCAGTTTTAAAAAGGGCTTAGGCCTCTTTCACACTTGCGTTGTCCGGATCCGGCGTGTACTCCACTTGCCGGAATTACACGCCGGATCCGGAAAAACGCAAGTGTACTGAAAGCATTTGAAGACGGAACCGTCTTCCAAATGCGTTCAGTGTTACTATGGCACCCAGGACGCTATTAAAGTCCTGGTTGCCATAGTAGGAGCGGGGAGCGGGATAGGGTATTCTTACAGTCCGTGCGGCTCCCGGGGCGCTCCAGAAGGACGTCAGAGCGCCCCATGCGCATGGATGACGTGATCCATGTGATCACATGATCCATGCACTTGGGGCGCCCTGACGTCACTCTGGAGCGCCCGGGGAGCCGCACGGACGGTAAGTATACTGCTCCCCCGCTCCCCACTACACTTTACCATGGCTGCCAGGACTTTAGCGTCCCGGCAGCCATGGTAACCACTCTGAAAAAGCTAAATGTCGGCTCCGGCAATGCGCCGAAACGACGTTTAGCTTAAGGCCGGATCCGGATAAATGCCTTTCAATGGGCATTAATTCCGGATCCGGCCTTGCGGCAAGTGTTCCGGATTTTTGGCCAGAGCAAAAAGCGCAGCATGCTGCGGTATTTTCTCCGGCCAAAAAACGTTCCGTTCCGGAACTGAAGACATCCTGATGCATCCTGATGCATCCTGAACGGATTTCTCTCCTTTCAGAATGCATTAGGATAATCCTGATCAGGATTCTTCCGGCATAGAGCCCCGACGACGGAACTCTATGCCGGAAGACAAGAACGCAAGTGTGAAAGAGCCCTTAGATAACTGACATTAATGCTTATAAAATTGTGTAGAAATCTCTGTCTCACTCCCTTCTATAAAATTACAATTTTAATGAGTTCAGCACCATTTCACAAACAGAACAATTCATTTATTTTCTAACTTGCTGCATTCACATTGCAGTTATAATTGTTCAGATTCTTTTTCACTATTTGGTACGCTGCTATAATGGGAATTATTGCAAACAACAATTCTGCAATCCTCTTCAGAAATATATTGGACAGCATAGTCTGTTCTGTTTTGTGGAGGCCACTCTGGATCTTTCTGTATTTTCCTTTGCAACTTTCTGTACTGGCTTTTTGATTTGTACTTGAATAGTCTCTTTATCCAGAGCCAGAGTTCTCTGTTGTCAATAAACCACATCTGAGATAAAAGAAATGTAAAATTAAAGTTAATCACAAATAGAAGTATAGATGTGGTCCTTAGTTTAGCTTAAATTGAACTTTAATCCCTCATGAAACATATTTAATACAATGTCAAGAGTTAATAAAACGCTTTACAGGCTCATATCAGGGATGGGGCATGCATAGACACATAGAAGATATCTTGTAATGCAAGGAAATATAACTATGTAATCAAAAAGTAGCAGGCACCAATATGTTGCAACCAGGGCCGCTTTAACTATAAGACAAAATAGTGCAACTGCACTATACCCCTCTGGCAGTGGAGCCTTTCCACTGGAAGAAAATACAGCCGAAAACTGTAAGGAAGCATAGAGCCATTAAATAAAGGGCCATATTTATTTTCACAACCCCTCATTTGCCTAGACTGCACTGTACTGTTACCCACAGCAGAGGAGAAAGGGAGAGAGACCAGCAGTGCTCCTCCCTATCCTTTATCTATCTTGTTACAGTTGAAGGACTTACAGTCACATGATCATTATGTAAGTGTCCGAGGTCTGGTCTAGGGTCTGTTCTATATTTACAGGTCTGGCCAATTAATCTCTCTATTTGTTTAGAGAGTCTTGGTTTGTTTATTCTGGGGGTCTGGTCTACAGTTTATTGTTTGGAGGGTATGAGCTAGGCTCTGTATTTGGTCTTTATTTATAAAATGATTTCTTCTGGGGTCTGAGGTAAAATATGTATTTTGAGATCAGTATTTTTTTAAGGGGGGGGGGGGGGGTCCGGTCTAATGTTGGTAGTTAGGGATGATCGAATCGACTTCGTATGAAACATCCGAAGTCGATTCGCATAAAACTTCGTTCTAATACTGTATGAAGCAGGAGCTCCGTACAGTATTAGAATGTATTGGCTCCGATGAGCAGAAGTTATTACTTAGCGAAGTCTCGCAAGACTTTGCATAATAACTTCATAAATCAATTTCTACTGTAAAAAAAATTTCCATTTCGGGTTCATTTCCAATATTCAAACGAAGTATAATGCGAATCAACTTTGGATGTTTCATCCGAAGTCGATTCGATCATCCCTATTGGTAGTCATTGCATGTAGCATTTTTGGTGTGAAAGTAAAAAAAAAAAAAGGTTTGTCAAACAGACAATGTGATATTATATGGATGACACTGCATAACATTTTACCAGTAAGAGAAGTGCAAAATAAGAGAGAACTTATTAGATTTGAAGTTTGCCCAAGAGAAGGTAGTGGGGCAAGAGAGATCGTGAGACATATGGTGTGAAATTGCGATTTTTTCATATGAAGTTTGGAAGATTGGCTTATGTCAGTTGGAAGTGGGGTGGGTGTATTCATGAAAAATAAAGAATTATGAGGGTCATTTGCTAACAGATATATGCCACTATTTGGCGTATATCTGTCGCAGATTTTGGTTCAAAGATTATTTGCGCCGCAATCTGCAACTTTTCCCCATCTCACACCAGGTCTTAAAAAAGAAGGCGTGATGTGGGTGGGGAAGGGAGTGGGCCAGTAGGCACGTCTCATTTATCATTTTTTTATGCCTGTTTTAGGCGTAGAAAATGGTCTAAATCTACACCAGCAATGGAGCCGGCATAGATTTAGACAGGCAGTGGATACTTCTAAGTTATGTAGAGGCCCGCCCTTCTACATAACTTAGGCGCATCCACCGCCAGCTCAAGGGGTATTAAGACCAGTGTCTAAAACACTGGTCTTAATAAATTACTCCATATGTGGCAAATTATGTGTGATGGAAAGTTTGTGGGATGTGAGAAATTTATAAAAGTAATATTGTATCTGTGAACAAATGTGTTAACAGGATTCTATCTAGACTATACATAGAGAACATATTGTAGGAAGACGCAAGGGGCCATAGATGATGGAAGGTAAATGTCACCGAGATTCCTGGCCTCGGTGAGGTAAGAGTCGGTAGTTTTAAGTGTCAGCGGCAGCTAGTGCTGATTGACACTGTTTTGTTGTTAGTATGGCTGTAAAGCCGATTCGGGCCGGCTCTTACTGGGAGTAGCCAAAGTGCTGGGTGTGTGGCTTCTCCCCTTGCTCCAGACCGGTTATCTTTTGGCCTAAATAAAAGCCAGCCAGCAGTCTCAGGTGGGTGTAGTTTTTCCTTCATCTGACAGAGAAGCTGGGGAGTCTCTGTGTTTTTGGACCTATGAATTTGTGCCGTGCTAAAGGGCTAAGAGCCGCATGCCGGAAAACAGGCCCCTAAAGCTTGCTGTGGACTGCGGATGGAAAACTGCTAACCAGGTGAAGATTTTGTTCTATGGACATGGTGTGAACAAACACCAAGACTGTGAACGGGTATTTTGTTTTTCCTTATGTGTGAATAAACACTGAACTGTTTAAGTAAAAGACTTTGTGATTGCCTCTATACTGCATCCACTAGCCTGTCTACCACAGCGAAGCCCCACAATTGGTGTAGGATGCAGGCAAACGGAGTGAGGCAGGCCTAAAGGCTGAAAAGTTTTTGGTTTTTTTTCCCGGGCACAAGTGCATGTCCTACATTAAGCCGGCAAGGTTACAACCTGTGTCTCCGGACAAAATGGAGGCGGTCATGAAAGCCTCCGCGGAGGCTAACTTGCAGCAGCGGCAGGCTAACAAGCAGCAGCAGGAAACCAACCAGCTGCTATTACAACATGTCATGGTGTTGCAAGCGGCCGGAGCATCCCAGAACGTCCACGATGCCCGGAAAGCTGTCTGTGCGGCAATCCCTTAGATGTCCCCCTCGGATGATGTAGAGACCTATATGGCAATGTTCGAAAAGGCGGCCGTGAGGGAGAAGTTACCCCAAGAGAAGTGGGCTGAGGTCGTCGCTCCATTCCTGGCGTCTGGGCTCCAGCAAGTGTTTTTTGATTTTCCCGATGATCAAGCGTCCGACTACCCGACCGTAAAAGGTGAGATCCTGGCAAGACTGGGGGTGAATGTATTGGTCCGGGCTCAATGGGTGCACCAGTGGGAATTTAACTCGGCTGAACCCGCCAGGCCACAGTATTATGACCTGCTACACCGGTTGCAGAAATGGCTTCAGCATGACATATTGACTCCCACTGCTATGCTGGACCATCTGTTGGCAGATGTGTTTTGGAGGGCTTTGCCGTACCATCTCCTGCACTGGAACGGCTAGGTATCTCGTGGTAATGCCTTAGAGATGGTTGACCTGGTGGAGTGCTACGAGGCCACCAGAAATCTGCATGGGGTTCTTTTGGGAGGGGGCCCGTCAAACCCCGGAAATCTCCACCCCAGACCCGGCGGCCAGTGCAAGCCAAACCCGCCCGGGATGCATCCTCTGCAGCCCCAGTCGCGGTGGTTTTCTGGCGGTGCGCTCCCTCACCTCATACATCGGGTCACCGCGCTGCTGTGGCGGGGACTCGATGGTTGCCATGGCAGCCCCAAGCCATTCCAAGGCTTCGGGCCTGGCATGTACAGAGGCCTAGGAGGCCCAGCGCCCAGGCTGGATCTCCTAGGCAACTGTTAGCGTCTTACAGTGTAAGACACTAACAGTTCAATACAGCACAATACAGATGTATCGTGCTGCATTGAAACAGGGATCAGACCCTGTAATGTTGAATTCACAGAGTGGGACAAATAATAAAGTGAAAAAAAAAAGGTAATAAAACTGAAGTTTTACAAAAAAAAATAAAAGTTTCAAGTAAAAAAAAAAAAGCGTCCTTTTCAAAAAATAAAGGAAAAAAAAAAGAGAAAAAAAGGAAAAGACATATTCACATATTAGGTATCGTCGCGTCCGTATCGACAAGCTCTATAAACATATCACATGGCCTAACCCCTCAGATGAACACCGTAAAAAACAAAAACTGTGCTAAATAAACTATTTTTTGTCACCTTACATCACAAAAAGTGTAATAGCAAGCGATCAAAAGTCATATGCACACCAAAATAGTGCCAATCAAACCGTCATCTCATCCCGCAAAAAATGAGACCCTACCTAAGATAATTGCCCAAAAACTGAAAAAACTATGGCTCTCAGAATATGGAGACACTAAAACATGATGTTTTTTTGGTTTCAAAAATTATATTATTGTGTAAAACTTAGGCCTCATGCACACGACCGTTGTGTGCATCCGTGGCCGTTGTGGCGTTTTCCATTTTTTTTCGAGGACCCATTGATTTTCAATGGGTCAGTGGAAAAATCGTAAGTGCACCGTTTTGCAGCCGCATCCGTGATCCGTGTTTCCTGTCCGTCAAAAAAATATAACCCATCCTATTTTTTTGACGGACAACGGTTCACGAACCCATTCAAGTCAATGGGTCCGTGAAAGAACACGGATGCACACAAGATTGGCATCCGCGTCCGTGATCCGTGGCCGTAGGTTACTTTCATACAGACGGATCCGAAGATCTGTCTGCATGAAAGCTTTTTCTGAGCTGAGTTTTCACTTTGTGAAAACTCAGAACCGACAGTATATTCTAACACAGAGGCGTTCCCATAGTGATGGGGACGCTTCTAGTTAGACTATACTACGAACTGTGTACATGACTGCCCCCTGCTGCCTGGCAGCACCCGATCTCTTACAGGGGGCTGTGATCCGCACAATTAACCCCTCAGGTGCTGCACCTGAGGGGTTAATTGTGCATATCATAGCCCCCTATAAGAGATCAGGGGCTGCCAGGCAGCAGGGGGCAGATCCCCCTCCCTCCCCAGTTTTAATTTCATTGGTGGCCAGTGCAGCCCCCCCGGCCCCCCCTCCCTCTATTGTAATATCATTGGTGGCCAGTGTGCGGCCCCCCCCTCCCTCTATTGTAATATCATTGGTGGCCAGTGTGCGGCCCCCCCGCCCCCCCTCCCTCTATTGTAATATCATTGGTGGCCAGTGTGCGGCCTCCCCCCGCCCCCCTTCCTTTATTGTATTTTCATTGGTGGCCAGTGTGCGGCCCCCCCCTCTATTGTATTAATATCATTGGTGGCCAGTGTGCGGCCCCCCCGCCCCCCTCCCTCTATTGTAATATCATTGGTGGCCAGTGTGCGGCCTCCCCTCCCCCCCCCCTTCCCGATCATTGGTGGCAGCGGAGATTCGGATCGGAGTCCCAGTTTAATCGCTCTGGGGCTCCGATCGGTAACCATGGCAACCAGGATGCTACTGCAGGCCTGGTTGCCATGGTTACTTAGCAATATTACAATATTAGAAGCATCATACTTACCTGCTGCGATGTCTGTGACCGGCCGGGAGCTCCTCCTACTGGTAAGTGACAGGTCTGTGCGGCGCATTGCAGTATCGTCCTGGTTGCCATGGTTACCGATCGGAGCCCCAGAGCGATTAAACTGGGACTCTGATCGGAATCTCCGCTGCCACCAATGATCGGGGGGGGGAGGGGAGGCCGCACACTGGCCACCAATGATATTACAATAGAGGGAGGGAGGGGGGCCGACGGAGGCCGCACACTGGCCACCAATGAAATTACAATAGAGGGGGGGAGGGGGGTCGACAGAGGCCGCACACTGGCCACCAATGAAATTACAATAAAGGGGGGGAGGGGGGCCGACAGGGGCCGCACACTGGCCACCAATTAAATTACAATAGAGGGGGGAGGGGGGCCGACGGAGGCCGCACACTGGTCACCAATGAAATTACAGTAGAGGGGGGCCGACAGAGGCCGCACACTGGCTACCAATGATAATACAATAGAGGGGGGGTCGGGGGGGCCGCACACTGGCCACCAATGATATTACAATAGAGGGGGGGCGGGGGGGCCGCACACTGGCCACCAATGATATTCAAACTGGGGAGGGAGGGGCGTCTGCCCCCTGCTGCCTGGCAGCCCCTGATCTCTTACAGGGTGCTATGATACGCACAATTAACACCTTCAGGTGCGGCACCTGAAGGGTTAATTGTGCTGATCACAGCCCCCTGTAAAAGATCGGGTGCTGCCAGGCAGCAGGGGGCAGTCATGTACACAGTTTGTAGTATTTTTGAACTAGAAGCGTCCCCATCACTATGGGAACGCCTCTGTGTTAGAATATACTGTCGGATCTGAGTTTCACGATGTAACTCAAATCCGATGGTATATTCTAACATAGAGGCGTTCCCATGGTGATGGGGACGCTTCAAGTTAAAATATACCATCGGATTGGAGAAAACTCTGATCCTATGGTATATTAACTCCTGACTTTACATTGAAAGTCAATAGTGGACGGATCCGTTTGAAATTGCACCATATTGTGTCAACGTCAATCGGATCCGTCCCCATTGACTTGCATTGTAATTCAGGACGGATCCGTTTGGCTCCGCACGGCTAGGCGGACACCAAAACGACTTTTTTTTCATGTCCGTGGATCCTCTAAAAATCAAGGAAGACCCACGGACGAAAAAACGGTCACGGATTACAGACCAACGGAACTCCGGAACTGTGCTAAATAAACAATTTTTTGTCACCTTACATCACAAAAAGTGTAATAGCAAGCGATCAAAAAGTCATATGCGCCCCAAAATAGTGCCAATCAAACCGACATCTCATCCCGCAAAAATCATACCCTACCCAAGATAATCACACAAAAACTGAAAATACTATGGCTCTTAGACTATGGCTCTTTTGTTTCAAAAATGAAATCATTGTGTAAAACTTACATTAATAAAAAAAAGTATACATATTAGGTATCGCCGCGTTCGTATCGACCGGGTATATAAAAATATCACATGATCTAACCTGTCAGATGAATGTTGTAAATAACAAAACAAAAAAACGGTACCAAAACAGCTATTTCTTGTTACCTTGCCTCACAAAAATTGAAATATAGAGCAACAAAAAATCATATGTACCCTAAATTAGTACCAACAAAACTTCCACCCTATCCCGTAGTTTCTAAAATAGGGTCACTTTTTTGGAGTTTCTACTCTAGGGGTGCATTAGGGGGGCTTCAAATGGGACAAAATGGGACAAAATGGGACAAAATCTGCCTTCCAAAAACCGTATGGCATTCCTTTCCTTCTACGCCCGTGTGCCTGTACAGCAGTTATCGACCACATATGGGGTGTTTCTGTAAACTACAGAATCAGGTTCATAAATATTGAGTTTTGTTTGGCTGTTAACCCTTGCTTTGTAACTGGAAAAAAAATATTAAAATGGAAAATCTGCCAAAAAAGTAAAATTTTGAAATTGTATCTCTATTTTCCATTAATTCTTGTGGAACACCTAAAGGGTTAATGACGTTTGTAAAATCACTTTTGAATACCTTGAGAGGTGTAGTTTCTAGAATGGGTGGTTTCTATTATTTAAGCTTCCCAAAGTGACTTTAGTCCTGAACTGGTCCTTTAAAAAGTTGTTTTTTGAAAATTTCTGAGAAATTTCAAGATTTACTTCTAAACTAAGCCTTGTAACGTCCCCCAAAAATAAAATGTCATTCCCAAAATTATCCTAACATGAAGTAGACATATGGGAAATGTAAAGTAATAACTATTTTTGAAGGTATTAATATGTATTATAGAAGTAGAGAAATTGAAACTTGGAAATTTCTTTTCTTTCAAAATTTTTGGCAAATTTCGTATTTTTTTTATAAATAAAAATGATTTATTTTTTACTCCATTTTACCAGTGTCATGAAGTACAATATGTGACAAAAAAAACAATCTCAGAATGGTCTGGATAAGTCAAAGAGTTTTAAAGTTATCACCACATAAAGTGACACTGGTCAGATTTGCAAAAAATGGCCAAGTCCTGAAGGTGAAAATGAGCCCGGTCCTTAAGGGGTTAAGTTAAAGACTTTGTGATTGCCTCTATACTGCATCCGCTAGCCTGTCTACCAGATTTGCTCTGGTTTTGCACCCCACAATATACTGTATATACATATATAATTAATAAAAAAAATAATGACCATGGTGATGAGAGGTTTTAAAGCTAAATAATATGACTATTAACTTTGTGAATAGTTAAAAAAAGATCTCTTTGCCGGTGAGATGCCGGCTTCGCCATTATTATTAAAGTTATGCTTAAAGGGTTTCTGTCACCTGAAAAATGGGTATTAAGCTGGCTGACATTAGCGATGTGTTAATGTCAGCTGAACATAATTATATTAGTGTATATGTAGGGCGGCTCACTAGGACCCAAAAATGGAGTAAGATGCTCAATCCAAACAGAGCGTACCCAAAGCTTGTAGTAGGGGAAAAATATATAGGTAAAGGGAAGGCACTCTAATCATAAGTTATGCATGGAGAAGGATATTTATTATGAGATGGCTAGGTGAGCCAAATAGCATCGATATAAAATAGTAGATAAAAATGAATTAAATATATAGTACCAAATCCTAGGATATACAAAAATATAAAATGATGTAAAAAATAATATAATGGTGTAAAGAATAAATATACACAAAAATGTACACAAAATATAATCAAAAAATAGAGTCTTAGACACCTACTGAAGGTAGGTATAAATGTCCAGTCCTATGATATGGTATCCAGGAAATAAATGTGGTATTCAGGAATTAGATAAGAGATGGGTACCTTCTTTAGAAAGTAAGATAGCGTCCAGTATTATTTAGATTGCCCTCTTATTCATAATCCAGCAGTAATTTAGCGGTGGTTTTGCGGCTTTTCGTCACTTCCGGTGACGTCACTTCACTTCCGCTCGATTTTAGTCGGCGTTCCACGTGGAGGCTGTTGGCGAGTAAGCCGCTGCAGATTTTGGAAGATAAATTTTTCTCCGGAGCTTTAGAACTTTAGGATCCTTTTGTGGTGTCACTAGCTAGTTTGAGTATGGCTAACTCAATACCCCATTGAGTTAGCCATACTCAAACTAGCTAGTGACACCACAAAAGGATCCTAAAGTTCTAAAGCTCCGGTGCAAAATTTCTCTTCCAAAATCTTCAGCGGCTTACTCGCCAACAGCCTCCACGTGGAACGCCGACTAAAATCGAGCGGGAGAGCGAGCGAGCGGAAGTGAAGTGAAGTCACCGGAAGTGACGAAAAGCCGCAAAACCAACAGGCAGAGCGAATAGCCCCGCGGGCGGGAATACTACACGAGGACGCTATCCTCCCGCCAGGAGCCGCTTACCAGCCTACCATTGGCCACCAGGAGGGTAACGTACCTGCTACTATAGCACCATTACCTATTATAACTTATTACTGCTGGATTATGAATAAGAGGGCAATCTAAATAATACTGGACGCTACCTTACTTCCTAAAGAAGGTACCCATCTCTTATCTAATTCCTGGATACCACATTTATTTCCTGGATACCATATCATAGGACTGGACATTTATACCTACCTTCAGTAAGTCTCTAAGACTCTATTTTTAATACTTTTTGATTATATTTTGTGTACATTTTTGTGTAGATTTATTCTTTACACCATTATATTATTTTTGACATCATTTTATATTTTTGTATATCCTAGGATTTGCTACTATATATTTAATTCATTTTTATCTACTATTTTATATCGATGCTATTTGGCTCACCTAGCCATCTCATAATAAATATCCTTCTCCATGCATAACTTATGATTAGAGTGCCTTCGCTTTACCTATATAATTATATTAGTGCCATCTCACTGCCTGCCGCCATTATTGAGAAAAACAAACTTTTATAATATGCTAATTAGCCTCTAGGAGCTCCTAGAGCAGGCATGCTCAACCTGCGGCCCTCCAGCTGTTGTAAAACTACAACTTCCATCATTCCCAGACAACCTACAGCTATCAGCCTACAGCATCGCATGGTGGGAGTTGTAGTTTTACAACAGCTGGAGGGCCGCAGGTTGAGCATCCCTGTCCTAGAGGCTCCGTTTGCCCACCTCTTTTCACGCCCTTCTTCTCTTGATTGACAGAGCCAGGGCAGCGCTGCTCTCCTCCCGCCGGCTGCGTCTGCAAATGGAGCCTCTAGGAGCAAGTGCAACGCCCCCCCGCTCCTAGAGGCTAATTAGCATATTATAAAAGTTTGATTTTCTAAATAAAAGCTTTAGGCAGAGAGATGGCACTAATATAGTTATGTTCAGCTAACATTAGCACATCGCCAGCTTAATATCCATTTTTTAGGTGACAGAAACCCTTTAAAGGGGTTGTCCGGGATTGGGGACATTTGTCTAATGGTAATCTAATAACATAAACATTACAAACATGCATGTGGTACCTTTAGAGCATATTGCTGAAGCCCCGTTTTCCTCATGATAATTTTTGTCTGGAAGTGAGTGTTTTCTTTTCTTCAGTGACGTACCAGGTCCCTGGCAGGCGAGCAAAGCCTCCTCTTCCTCTGCTCAGGGAGCCCGGTGACGTCACTGGCAGTTTAGATAATTATCCAGAGAGGTTGGAGGGGCAGTAACTTGTCCGGCCGGCATCACGCTAAGTCCCGCCCCCCAGTGTGGTGACGTCACCAGGCATTCAGCATTTCAATGAATGGAACGAGGATTACTATGCTTGTTAACATTGAAAACTCCTCCCATCTGAATTACTTGCTAATAGGGCAGAAGGCTTTAGAAAGGAGGAATTCCTTTCACCACAGCACCACAAAATTACATGGCCATGCTAATTGCATTTATTGCATTTAGACAATGGCATGTTGATTGTGTAAAAAAAAAAAGATAATTAAACAATAGCTCAGTTGAAAGAAAAGGTAATAATAGTGTAATCAGTCTGCTTTTTTTTTTGTTGATTTGAAATAAACGGATAATCCTGTGGTTTCCTGTGGTTATACATATGTTTCAACTGATTGCCAGGTCAGTATATAAGGTTTACCTTAAAATATGTATATATATATATATATATATATATATATATATATAAAACACAATTTTCCATTGTTATATATATATATACACACTCACCTAAAGAATTATTAGGAACACCTGTTCTATTTCTCATTAATGCAATTATCTAGTCAACCAATCACATGGCAGTTGCTTCAATGCATTTAGGGGTGTGGTCCTGGTCAAGACAATCTCCTGAACTCCAAACTGAATGTCAGAATGAGAAAGAAAGGTGATTTAAGCAATTTTGAGCGTGGCATGGTTGTTGGTGCCAGATGGGCCGGTCTGAGTATTTCACCATCTGCTCAGTTACTGGGATTTTCACGCACAACCATTTCTAGGGTTTACAAAGAATGGTGTGAAAAGGGAAAAGCATCCAGTATGCGGCAGTCCTGTGGGCAAAAATGCCTTGTGGATGCTAGATGTCAGAGGAGAATGGGCCGACTGATTCAAGCTGATAGAAGAGCAACGTTGACTGAAATAACCACTCGTTACAACCGAGGTATGCAGCAAAGCATTTGTGAAGCCAAACACGCACAACCTTGAGGCGGATGGGCTACAACAGCAGAAGACCCCACCGGGTACCACTCATCTCCACTACAAATTGGAAAAAGAGGCTACAATTTGCACGAGCTCACCAAAATTGGACTGTTGAAGACTGGAAAAATGTTACCTGGTCTGATGAGTCTCGATTTCTGTTGAGACATTCAAATGGTAGAGTCCGAATTTGGTGTAAACAGAATGAGAACATGTATCCATCCTCTGATGGCTACTTCCAGCAGGATAAGTCACCATGTCACAAAGCTCGAATCATTTCAAATTGGTTACTTGAACATGACAATGAGTTCACTGTACTAAAATGGCCCCCACAGTCACCAGATCTCAACCCAATAGAGCATCTTTGGGATGTGGTGGAACGGGAGCTTCGTGCCCTGGATGTGCATCCCTCAAATCTCCATCAACTGCAATATGCTATCCTATCAATATAGGCCAACATTTCTAAAGAACTTTAGCACCTTGTTGAATCAATGCCACGTAGAATTAAGGCAGTTCTGAAGGCAAAAGGGGGTCCAACACCGTATTAGTATGGTGTTCCTAATAATTCTTTAGGTGAGTGTATATATATATAGATGGGAGCGTGCCCCTTAGGCCTCATGCACACGACCGTGGTGTGTTTTGCAGTCTGCAAATCGCGGATCCGCAAAACATGGATGGCGTCCGTGCGCGTTCCACAATTTGCGGAACGGCACGGACAGCCTTTACATATAACTACCTATTCTTGTCCGCAAAGAGCGAACAAGAATAGGACATGTTCTATTTTTTTTTCGGGGCCACGGAACGGAGCAACAGTTGAAGTGTTGAAATTAATGGGTCCGCATCCGAGCTGCCCATGCGGACCAAAACAACGGCCGTGTGCATGAGGCCTAACAGTGTGACGGTGTCCGGTATGTTTATGTATGCATGTGGGAGCGTGCCCCTTACAGTGTGATGGTGTCCGGTATGTTTATGTATACATGTGGGAGCGTGCCCCTTACAGTGTGACGGTGTCCGGTATGTTTATGGATACCGTTGGAGCGTTCCCCTTATAGTGTGACGTGTCCGATTGTCTCTCTGCTCTGCAAACACTGAGCACATGACAGATGCCAGGGATAGAGCAAAGAGAAGTTTATGGGTGTACAAACCGGATTCCAAAAAAGTTGGGACACTATACAATCGTGAATAAAAACTGAATGCAATGATGTTGAGGTGTCAACTTCTAATATTTTATTCAGAATAGAACATAAATCACGGAACAAAAGTTTAAACTGAGAAAATGTACCATTTTAAGGGAAAAATATGTTGAATCAGAATTTCATGGTGTCAACAAATCCCCAAAAAGTTGGGACAAGGCCATTTTCACCACTGTGTGGCATCTCCCCTTCTTACAACACTCAACAGACGTCTGGGGAACAAGGAGACCAGTTTCTCAAGTTTAGAAATAGGAATGCTCTCCCATTCTTGTCTAATACAGGCCTCTAACTGTTCAATCTTCTTGGGCCTTCTTTGTTGCACCTTCCTCCTTATAATCACCAAAAAAATGAATGAAAATAACTTACATATGTATGAAGATCCAAACAACTTTATTGTAAGTATATATCAACATATAAACAATACATACATATATAATAAAACAGGCAGCACAAGGCGGGACACACAGATGAGTAGTAAGACCCAAGGAGAGGCCTGGGAGATCGATGCACGAAATAACAGGGAAAAAGAATGCTAGCTGAAAGAGCATACCTCAAAACCTCATAGCAGCAACGCCCCATACAAAGTGCAGAGGAGGCGATTGTAGAGATTGAGGTTGAAATAAAAGGGACAAAGTATAAACATACCCTGAATGGTGCAGAGATCTCTCGGCCGACTCCTGACCCAACGCCGTTTCGCCAGCAGATCTGTTATTTCGTGCATCGATCTCCCGGCCTCTCCTTGGGTCCTGCCACTCATCTGTGTGTCCCGCCTTGTGCTGCCTGTTTTATTATATATGTATGTATTGTTTATATGTTTATATATACTTACAATAAAGTTGTTTGGATCTTCATACATATGTAAGTTATTTTCATTCTTTTTTTGGTGATTATTATGACTCCTTTGGGGTCCGATGTTTTTGATTTTAATCTGTCCGGTTAATATTGGTTGACCTTCCTCTTTATGATGTGCCAAATGTTCTCTATAGGTGAAAGATCTGGACTGCAGACTGGCCATTTCAGTACCCGGATCCTTCTCTTACGCAGCCATGATGTTGTGATTGATGCAGAATGTGGTCTGGCATTATCTTGTTGAAAAATGCAGGGTCTTCCCTGAAAGAGATGACGTCTAGATGGGAGCATATGTTGTTCTAGAACCTGAATATATTTTTCTACATTGATGGTGCCTTTCCAGACATGCAAGCTGCCCATGCCACACGCACTCATGCAACCCCATACCATCAGAGATGCAGACTTCTGAACTATGCGTTGATAACAACTTGGTTTGTCCTTGTCCTCTTTGGTCCGGATGACATGGCGTCCCAGATTTCCAAGACTCGTCTGACCACAGAACAGTCTTCCATTTTGCCACACTCCATTTTAAATGATCCCTGGCCCAGTGAAAACGCCTGAGCTTGTGGATCTTGCTTAGAAATGACTTCTTCTTTGCACTGTAGAGTTTCAGCTGGCAACGGCGGATGGCACGGTGGATTGTGTTCACTGACAATGGTTTCTGGAAGTATTCCTGAGCCCAATCTGTGATTTCCTTTACAGTAGCATTCCTGTTTGTGGTGCAGTGTCGTTTAAGGGCCCGGAGATCACGGGCATCCAGTATGGTTTTACGGCCTTGACCCTTACGCACAGAGATTGTTCCAGATTCTCTGAATCTTCGGATGATGTTATGCACAGTTGATGATGATAGATGCAAAGTCTTGACAATTTTTTGCTGGGTAACACCTTTCTGATATTGCTCCACTATCTTTCTGCGCAACATTGTGGGAATTGGTGATCCTCTACCCATCTTGGCTTCTGAGAGACACTGCCACTCTGAGAAGCTCTTTTTATACCCAATCATGTTGCCAATTGACCTAATTAGTGTTAATTGGTCTTCCAGCTCTTCGTTATGCTCAAATTAACTTTTTCCAGCCTCTTATTGTTACTTGTCCCAACTTTTTGGGGATTTGTTGACACCGTGAAATTTTGAATCAACGTATTTTTCCTTTAAAATGATACATTTACTCGGATTAAACGTTTGATCTGTCATCTACGTTCTATTACAAATAAAATATTGACATTTGCCATCTCCACATCATTGCATTCAGTTTTTATTCACAATTTGTTTAGTGTCCCAACTGTTTTGGAATCCGGTTTGTACATATGGGGGAGGAATATGAAGCAGGAGAATGAATATGTATGAGGAGGGCGGATCGAAGGAGGTGTGGAGGCTGTGCAGAATGCATGAATATGTATGAGGGGGCGGGTGCAGGGACACGATGTTAGACAGGAGAAATCAGCAGATGCAGCCCTGCACTGGGACCCACAGTGCACAGCAGCAAGAAGTGAAGGAACAGATAAACAGATATGTAAACAATTTGTTCAGGACTGTAGGAGCTGTGCTCCAGTGTAAAATATACCTCAAACATCCTTGGGAACAACTTACTAAACGTGAGTAAGATGTTATAAAAAAAATAAGTTTAATCCCGGACAACCCCTTTAAAAGGTGTTTTCCGGTAATATTGATTTTTAAGCAAGTCCCTGCAGCCTGCCCCATGAATTAGAAGATTCATACTTACCTGCTCCTCCACACTCTGGACCTCTGCACTGCTTCTCTATCTTCAATGCCCACACTGTTTACATTTGGCAGTGCATGGGCATGGTCACATGCACCGCTTAAGCTAATGACTGGGTTCATCGGTGACGTCATTGGCTGGAGTGGTGCACGTGACCATTTCTAAGCACTGCCGGATGTTAACAATGAGGGAACTGGAAGATGAAGACAATGGAGGCATAGGAAGGCGTGAAGCAGGTAAGTATGAATTTTCTATTTCAGGGGGCCTGCTGCAGGCACTTGTTTAAAAGTAAATATTACAAGAAAACCCTTTAAGGCCTGTTAAAAAGGCTCAGTATTAACTTTTGGATAACTATGTATCATCTAGTGGTGTGAGATGCCCAGTTTCTTCTTCCTTTTGGAAAAAAATCTGACTTGCTCATCTTTTTCCTGGATGATAGTTATGTGTTGGCTAGCCTATTCTCTCTTTGTGTCTCTCTATCTTGTTTCTACCTTACCGAATAAAAAAAAAATTCAACAATTAGGTGTGAATTCCTAATTGATAGAATTGATTCACACATCTCTAGTTTGGCCATAAAATTCTATGGGTGCGCTGGCATATATGTCAATTGTGTAACCCAGCCATTGTGTGAATTGCACATTAGCTTTCAGGTTGGGCATGAGAATTATGCCATTTTATGGTGAAGACTCAGAAGTGCCTATAAAATTGCATGAGCAATTCTTTAGGAAGTTGCATCCTTACTGAAACACTGTCACTGTGCTGTTCACTGTGACACTGTATTTCTGTGTAGGCTAGCTGCCTGCACTCTCACGTACTTGCTGTGGTTGACATGTTCTGTGTGCTGGTTGCTTGTGTTGTGTGTGCTGGCTGCTGACTTCTGTGAGTGTATTTGAACTATTCCCTGTGTTTGTTCATGTAAGGTTTAATGTTTCCCGGATCTGTGTGTCTTAACATCAGGTGGTCTGATATCTTAATCACTCTGCTGTTTAGACCTGTGAGTTGTGTGCCTGGTAGATCAGTCTGTCTTTAGTCTCCAGGAAAGCTGTGTGCAGAGTATCCTGACCAGAGTGTTTGTGACTCAACCCTAAATCGTGTAGTCAGCCTGATTGTTTTCTGAGTGTGAACGCCGTGCTTCCTGTGTGTATTCTGATCTGCATGGGTTCCGGTTAATGCCGTTATCCTGATTCCGATCCTGATTCTGTGTTTGCTTGTTACCTTGATTCATGTCTGTTTGCTATGCTTGGGTTCTGGTTGTGTGAACAGGTGCCTGCAGCTCTAACTGTGGGTACTTGGACTTGGTCCCTGCACTTAGCCAGCATAGGGACTGTTGACCAGTTGGGGGATGATGTTTATGACAGATCATACAAGCAGGTAGGGAAAGTGTTCACGTGAGACTACTGAAGGTCTGCACTGTTCCAAACCCTTGTGTTGATTCTGAGTATGTTTGTGTATTGTAGCCATTGTTGAATAAAGTGTTTGCTTGTCTATTTTGTGTCCTGAAGACTTGTCTGTGAACACTGGGGATATGTTTAGTGGTTCTCCAAACCTCTGAACATGACAAAAAAACTATACAGAGGCAGTTGACATCTAAAATGCCAGGTGACTATTAAGATCTACTTGACCCCGCTTGGAGGTCTCCTGACAGATCACAATCTACTACTTGAAAGAAAAGTAGAGGGAGAACAGCACTCATCAGAGGGTCCATTTTGACAGATATATACCAAAATTAGAAAATGAACAGGCGGCACTCACCAATGGTGCAATCTTCTCATTATTGTCTCCGACTTGAAATACATTAGCGGACGGCTTTGGGCGGACAAACATACAATGCAGCCAGGAATGTGGCGACGGCCATTTTGCACCTAAACGCTTCCTCGGACCACTAACACATCGACGCGTGTGCGTCATCTAATTTATACCGGCTCCCACATGCGATCTCTGCACATGACGTAACAACCAGCGTCACAATTTTTATGCATTTTTACAGATATATTTGAGCCTTTTTCACCAGTAGATTAAACAAATTTGTATTTGCCTGCTATAATTCACTTGGTCAGTAGATGGTGACAAAGGATAAGATATACAGGGAGTGCAGAATTATTAGGCAAGTTGTATTTTTGAGGATTAATTTTATTATTGAACAACAACCATGTTCTCAATGAACCCAAAAAACTCATTAATATCAAAGCTGAATATTTTTGAAAGTAGTTTTTAGTTTGTTTTTAGTTTTAGCTATTTTAGGGGGATATCTGTGTGTTCAGGTGACTATTACTGTGCATAAATATTAGGCAACTTAACAAAAAACAAATATATACCCATTTCAATTATTTATTTTTACCAGTGAAACCAATATAACATCTCAACATTCACAAATATACATTTCTGACATTCAAAAACAAAACAAAACAAATCAGTGACCAATATAGCCACCTTTCTTTGCAAGGACACTCAAAAGCCTGCCATCCATGGATTCTGTCAGTGTTTTGATCTGTTCACCATCAACATTGCGTGCAGCAGCAACCACAGCCTCCCAGACACTGTTCAGAGAGGTGTACTGTTTTCCCTCCTTGTAAATCTCACATTTGATGATGGACCACAGGTTCTCAATGGGGTTCAGATCAGGTGAACAAGGAGGCCATGTCATTAGATTTTCATCTTTTATACCTTTTCTTGCCAGCCACGCTGTGGAGTACTTGGACGCGTGTGATGGAGCATTGTCCTGCATGAAAATCATGTTTTTCTTGAAGGATGCAGACTTCTTCCTGTACCACTGCTTGAAGAAGGTGTCTTCCAGAAACTGGCAGTAGGACTGGGAGTTGAGCTTGACTCCATCCTCAACCCGAAAAGGCCCCACAAGCTCATCTTTGATGATACCAGCCCAAACCAGTACTCCACCTCCACCTTGCTGGCGTCTGAGTCGGACTGGAGCTCTCTGCCCTTTACCAATCCAGCCACGGGCCCATCCATCTCGCCCATCAAGACTCACTCTCATTTCATCAGTCCATAAAACCTTAGAAAAATCAGTCTTGAGATATTTCTTGGCCCAGTCTTGACGTTTCAGCTTGTGTGTCTTGTTCAGTGGTGGTCGTCTTTCAGCCTTTCTTACCTTGGCCATGTCTCTGAGTATTGCACACCTTGTGCTTTTGGGCACTCCAGTGATGTTGCAGCTCTGAAATATGGCCAAACTGGTGGCAAGTGGCATCTTGGCAGCTGCACGCTTGACTTTTCTCAGTTCATGGGCAGTTATTTTGCGCCTTGGTTTTTCCACACGCTTCTTGCGACCCTGTTGACTATTTTGAATGAAACGCTTGATTGTTTGATGATTACGCTTCAGAAGCTTTGCAATTTTAAGAGTGCTGCATCCCTCTGCAAGATATCTCACTATTTTTGACTTTTCTGAGCCTGTCAAGTCCTTCTTTTGACCCATTTTGCCAAAGGAAAGGAAGTTGCCTAATAATTATGCACACCTAATATAGGGTGTTGATGTCATTAGACCACACCCCTTCTCATTACAGAGATGCACATCACCTAATATGCTTAATTGGTAGTAGGCTTTCGAGCCTATACAGCTTGGAGTAAGACAACATGCATAAAGAGGATGATGTGGTCAAAATACTCATTTGCCTAATAATTCTGCACTCCCTGTAGTCTCACTGAAGCTGTTTAGTAGGGATGAGCGAACCCGAACTGTACATTTTGGGGTGTTCGTGAAACGGACCCGAACCCGAACATTTTCGTAAAAGTTCGGGTTCGGTGTTCGGCGCTTTCTTGGCGCTTTTTGAAAGGCTGCAAAGCAGCCAATCAACAAGCGTCATACTACTTGCCCCAAGAGGCCATCACAGCCATGCCTACTATTGGCATGGCTGTGATTGGCCAGTGCAGCATGTGACCCAGCCTCTATTTAAGCTGGAGTCACGTAGCGCCGCACGTCACTCTGCTCTGATCAGTGTAGGGAGAGGATGCAACTGCTGCTGTTAGGGCGAGATTAGGCAGGGTTTTACTTACTGAAGTGATCGATGTAAAGCTGCCATCAAGTACATTTAACCATCAATAGTGTGTTGTTGTTTTTTTGCTATATCTTACATCAGGGGCTTGACTGTGCTTGCTATTTTATTGAGGGGTGAAATACAATTGCCAAAATAGCAGTACCCTAAATCTGGTGTTTCAACTGTGGCTAGCCAATTGTAATACTGTCTGCTGTCTGGCAAAGGATATATTTTTTTCTGGGTTGAAATACAATTCCCAAATTAGCAATTCCCTAAATCAGTGGTTTCTGCTGTAGCAGGCCAAGTTTAAATCTATCCATAAAAGGGTATATTACATTGAAGGTGCTGATAGGG
Source organism: Bufo bufo (assembly GCF_905171765.1). Classification (NCBI taxonomy): domain Eukaryota; kingdom Metazoa; phylum Chordata; class Amphibia; order Anura; family Bufonidae; genus Bufo; species Bufo bufo. The sequence goes on along the minus strand of NC_053392.1, from coordinate 229,599,387 downwards.
TCATTCTCAATAACTTCAAACGCTACAGTGCATCTCCAAGTCTAATTCTGTCCGTAAACGTATACCTGTCATCTAGCGCCTAAATACTAGGCCTACAATTTATATTCAGCTAAATCTGTGGTTACTGCTGTGGCTGGTAAAGTTATTTAGTGTCCGTCAAAGCACAGTTTTTGTTCTGGGTTGAAATACAATTCCCAACTTAGCAATTCCATAAATCAGTGGTTTCTACTGTATCAGGCCAAGTTTAAATCTATCCATAAAAGGGTATATTAGATTAAAGGTGCGGATAGGGTCATTCTCAATAACTTCAAACGCTACCGTGCATCACCAAGTCTAATTCTGTCCGTAAACGTATACCTGTCATCCAGCGCCTAAATACTAGGCCTACAATTTATATTCAGCTAAATCTGTGGTTACTGCTGTGGCTGGTAAAGTTATTTAGTGTCCGTCAAAGCACAGTTTTTGTTCTGGGTTAAAATACAATTCCCAACTTAGCAATTCCATAAATCAGTGGTTTCTGCTGTATCAGGCCAAGTTTAAATCTATCCATAAAAGGGTATATTAGATTGAAGGTGCGGATAGGGTCATTCTCAATAACTTCAAATGCTACCGTGCATCTCCAAGTCTAATTCTGTCCGTAAACGTATACCTGTCATCCATCGCCTAAATACTAGACCTACAATTTATATTCAGCTAAATCTGTGGTTACTGCTGTGCCTGTATTAGTGTAATACGGTACCTAAGTAGATAGCCAGATAGTAAAAAAAGGCCTGAATTTGAATTCAATACATTGGGCCAAATAATTTTTTTCTTATTGTGGTGAACGGTAACAATGAGAAAAACATCTAGTAAGGGACACGGACGCGTACATGGTCGTGGTGGTGTTAGTGGACCCTCTGGTGCTGGGAGAGGACGTGGCCGTTCTGCCACAGCCACACGTCCTAGTGTACCAACTACCTCAGGTCCCAGTAGCCGCCAGAATTTACAGGGATATTTGGTGGGGCCCAATGCCGTTCTAAGGATGGTAAGGTCTGAGCAGGTACAGGCATTAGACAATTGGGTGGCCGACAGTGGATCCAGCACGTTCACATTATCTCCCACCCAGTCTTCTGCAGAAAGCGCACAGATGGTGCCTGAAAACCAAGCCCATCAGTCTGTCACATCACCCCCATGCATATCAGGGAAACTGTCTGAGCCTCAACTTATGCAGCAGTCTCTTATGCTGTTTGAAGACTCTGCTGGCAGGGTTTCCCAAGGGCATCCACCTAGCCCTTCCCCAGCGGTGGAAGACATAGAATGCACTGACGCACAACCACTCATGTTTCCTGATGATGAGGACATGGGAATACCACCTCAGCACGTCTCTGATGATGACGAAACACAGGTGCCAACTGCTGCGTCTTTCTGCAGTGTGCAGACTGAACAGGAGGTCAGGGATCAAGACTGGGTGGAAGACGATGCATGGGACGATGAGGTCCTAGACCCCACATGGAATGAAGGTCGTGCCTCTGACTTTCAGAGTTCGGAGGAAGAGGCAGTGGTGAGACCGAGCCAACAGCGTAGCAAAAGAGGGAGCAGTGGGCAAAAGCAGAACACCCGCTGCCAAGAGAGTCCGCCTGCTACTGGCCACGGCCATCTGGGACCGAACACCCCAAAGGCAGCTTCAAGGAGTTCCCTGGCATGGCAGTTCTTCAAACAATGTGCTGACGACAAGACCCGAGTGGTTTGCACGCTGTGCCATCAGAGCCTCAAGCGAGGTATTAACGTTCTGAACCTTAGCACAACCTGCATGACCAGGCACCTGCATGCAAAGCATGATCTGCAGTGGAGTAAACACCTTAAAAACAAGAAACTCACTCAGGCTCCCCCTGCTACCTCTTCTGCTGCTGCCTCGGCCTTTTCCCCCGCCTCTGGAGGAACGTTGGCACCTGCCGCCCAGCAAACAGAGGATGTACCACCAACACCACCACCTGCGTCACCAAGCATCTCAACCATGTCACACGGCAGCGTTCAGCTCTCCATCTCACAAACATTTGAGAGAAAGCATAAATTCCCACCTAGCCACCCTCAATCCCTGGCCCTGAATGCCAGCATTTCTAAACTACTGGCCTATGAAATGCTGTCCTTCAGGCTGGTGGACACAGACAGCTTCAAACAGCTCATGTCGCTTGCTGTCCCACAGTATGTTGTTCCCAGCCGCCACTACTTCTCCAAGAGAGCCGTGCCTTCTCTGCACAACCAAGTATCCGATAAAATCAAGTGTGCACTGCGGAACGCCATCTGTGGCAAGGTCCACCTAACCACAGATACGTGGACCAGTAAGCACGGCCAGGGACGCTATATCTCCCTAACTGCACACTGGGTAAATGTAGTGGCGGCTGGGCCCCAGGCGGAGAGCTGTTTGGCGCACGTCCTTCCGCCGCCAAGGATCGCAGGGCAACATTCTTTGCCTCCTGTAGCCTCCTCCTCCTACTCGGCTTCCTCCTCCTCTTCTTCCACCTGCTCATCCAGTCAGCCACACACCTTCGCCACCAACTTCAGCACAGCCCGGGTAAACGTCAGCAGGCCATTCTGAAACTCATATGTTTGGGGGACAGGCCCCACACCGCGCAGGAGTTGTGGTGGGGTATTGAACAACAGACTGATGAGTGGTTGCTGCCGGTGAGCCTCAAGCCCGGCCTGGTGGTGTGCGATAATGGGCAAAATCTTGTCGCAGCTCTGGGACTAGCCGGTTTGACACATATCCCTTGCCTGGCGCATGTGTTGAATTTGGTGGTGCAGAAGTTCATTCACAACTACCCCGACATGTCAGAGCTGCTGCATAAAGTGCGGTCCATCTGTGCGCGCTTCCGGCATTCACATCCTGCCGCTGCTCGCCTGTCTGCGCTACAGCGTAACTTCGGCCTTCCCGCTCACCGCCTCATATGCGACGTGCCCACCAGGTGGAACTCCACCTTGCACATGCTGGACAGACGGTGCGAGCTGCAGCACGCACGGGTCAGTCGCACTGCGGAAGAGCACCACTTCACCACCAATGACTGGGCCTCCATGCGAGACCTGTGTGCCCTGTTGCGCTGTTTCGAGTACTCCACCAACATGGCCAGTGGCGATGACGCCGTTATCAGCGTTACAATACCACTTCTATGTCTCCTTGAGAAAACACTTAGGGCGATGATGGAAGAGGAGGTGGCCCAGGAGGAGGAGGAAGAGGAAGAGGGGTCATTTTTAGCACTTTCAGGCCAGTCTCTTAGAAGTGACTCAGAGGGAGTTTTTTTGCAACAGCAGAGGCCAGGTACAAATGTGGCCAGACAGGGCCCACTACTGGAGGACAAGGAGGACGAGGATGAGGAGGAGGAGGAGGAGGATGAGGATGAGGATGAAGCATGTTCACAGCGGGGTGGCACCCAACGCAGCTCGGGCCCATCACTGGTGCGTGGCTGGGGGGAAACGCAGGACGATGACGATACGCCTCCCACAGAGGACAGCTTGTCCTTACCTCTGGGCAGCCTGGCACACATGAGCGACTACATGCTGCAGTGCCTGCGCAACGACAGCAGAGTTGCCCACATTTTAACGTGTGCGGACTACTGGTTTACCACCCTGCTGTATCCCCGGTACAAAGACAATGTGCCCACCTTACTTCCTGCACTGGAGCGTGATAGGAAGATGCGTGAGTACAAGCGCACGTTGGTAGACGCGCTACTGAGAGCATTCCCAAATGTCACAGGGGAACAAGTGGAAGCCCAAGGCGAAGGCAGAGGAGGGGCAAGAGGTCGCCAACGCAGCTGTGTCACGGCCAGCTCCTCTGAGGGCAGGGTTAGCATGGCAGAGATGTGGAAAAGTTTTGTCACCACGCCACAGCTAACTGCACCACCACCTGATACGGAACGTGTTAGCAGGAGGCAGCATTTCACTAACATGGTGGAACAGTACGTGGACTGAAAGCAGTACTAACCCAAGAACAAGACGGGCAGGAACGAGTCATTGCGTTTATTATTCGGTCTCTACGGGACTCTGAGCGCAATCCCCTTCAAACTCTAGTTGTTAGCGTTAGCCTGCGCAATGACTGAAAAATTCTCAGGGTATCTCACCGGGACACAGATCCTAGTAAGAACAGACAATAACCCATTGGCCTACCTGCAGAATGCAAAGCTGGGCGCCTTGGAGCAGAGATGGATGGCTAGACTGGCGAAGTTTGACTACACCATCAAATACCGTGCCGGTAAAGACAACACAAATGCGGATGCACTGTCTAGACTCACCTGGGAAGTCCCAGTAGGTGAGGATGACAAGAGGGTGAAGGGACTGAGATACCCGATCTTGGTCAAGTGCCTGGACATTCGCCCATGGCCAGCTCAAGTGGGGTGGCAACTGGGAGCGCTGTGATGCTGGGGAAGACTGAGGAAGAATGGGCTCAAATGCAAGATGATGATACTGACCTAATGAAGATTAAATACTGGTGAGGATTGGGATATGGCCCAGGATGGAAGAGCGAAGCCGCTTGTCCTCAGACGGATGAAAGCTAGTGTTGGTCGAGCAACAAAATTCTCGGGTGTTCGAGTAGAACACCTCGGGATGCTCGGGTGCTCTACCGAGCACAATGGAAGTCAATGGGAGAACCCGAGCATTAAACCAGGCACCCCCTGCTCTAAAGAGGGGAGGGTGTCTGGTTCACAGAAAAAGGTCAGAAATTGATGGAAACACCACTAAAATGGTTTGGGAACAGCATGGGGTGGATGTCTGGATGCATCAGGTTGCTGCTGGGAACGATGTTGTCCGAGTAGTACGCCACTTTTACAGACTGACAATAATACGTACAAAACCGAAGATAAAATCGATTTTAGAGGAAAAATTGTTAGGAAACATTCTTTCCTGTATAGTTACTTGTATAAAAAGTGCAAGTGCTGCCAACAATTACAAGGAGGAGGCACTCCGATACAACATATATATCACATAAAGGAGGGCCTCATTCATATTGTGGTACAATTGTTCAGGTAGTGGGACTCCTACACTCATAAAGCCTATGCACTAATTTAACGGGCTGCCAAAAATTACAAGGAACCGGCACTACAATACACCCTTTATTACACACAAAGGAGGGCATCCTACACATCCTTGAAAATTATAATTGATGGCCTGCTGGTGACCCTCAAAAACTATTGGAGCAAGGGCCTGCTGATCTGATCATCTAAAACATTAGGGGTGAGCGTCTGCTGCTGAGCTGACCTTCTAAAACATTAGGGGCGAGTGCCTGCTGCTGATCTGACCTTCTAAAACATTAAGGGCGAGTTCCTGCTGCTGATCTGACCTTCTAAAACATTAGGGGCGAGTTCCTGCTGCTGATCTGACCATCTAAAACATTAGGGTCGAGGGCCTGCTGGTGACCCTCTAAAACATTATGGGCGATTACCTGCTAGTGACCCTCAAAAACATTATGGGCGAGGGCCTACTGGTGACCCTCTAAAACATTATGGGTGAGGACCTGCTGGTGACCCTCAAAAACATTATGGGTGAGGGCCTGCTGGTGACCCTCTAAAACATTATGGTCGAGGGCCTGCTGGTGACCCTCTAAAACATTAAGAACAAGGGCTTGCTGTGACCCTCTAAAACATTATGGGCGAGGACCTGCTGGTGACCCTCTAAAACATTATGGGCGAGGGCCTGCTGGTGACCCTCAAAAACATGATGGTTGAGGGCCTGCTGGTGACCCTCTAAAACATTATGGTTGAGGGCCTGCTGGTGACCCTCTAAAACATTATGGGTGAGGGCCTGATGCTGAGCTGACCCTCTAAAAAATTTGGAGCGGGGGCAGCCTAATAAGCATGTTGATATGATGGAGGAGGAGGACTAGAAAAGGGAGATTGAACCATATACCCTTTTTAGTGGTGAAAAGGGTGCATGGAAATACAGTGTATTCAATACACCATAAAAGCCACATTTAGAGTGCCTTTATGTTCAGCCGCTTTCCTCTGGTGGAGTAGAGAAGTCAGGGGCAATCCAGGCCTTGTTCATTTTGATAAGAGTCAACCGGTCAGCAATTTCAGTTGACAGGCGGATGCGCTTAACAGTTATTATGCCCCCAGCAGCACTAAATACACGCTCTGACAAAACGCTGGCGACGGGGCAGGCCACCACCTCCAGTTCGCGCCACGTGTCTAGCTTGGACACCCAAGAGTTGTAAGGCACACAGGGATCACTGAGGACACTGACACAGTCTGCTACTTACTCCTTCACCATGTTCCAAAATTTTTCCCTCCTTGTGACACTAGGCTGCGCATCAGGTTGAGGCTGCTGGCGGGGTGTCATAAAACTGTCACAGGCCTTGGAGAGTGTTGCCCTGCCTCTGTTAGAACTGCTGTGTGTTCCCCTCGTCTCCCCTCCTTGGTTGGCCAAGGAACTACGGACTCTGCAGCCAGCGTTGTCAGCTGTAAATTTTTGGAGCAATTTTTACACAAGGACCTTCTGGTATTGCACCATTTTGCTAGTCCTCTCCATCACAGGAATGAGAGATGAGAAGTTCTCTTTGTAGAGGGGTCGAGAAGGGTGAACAACCAGTAATCGGTGTAGGCCAAAATGCGTACAATGCGAGGGTCACAGGAAAGGCAGCCTAGCATAAAGTCAGCCATGTGTGCCAGAGTACCAACAGGCAAGACTTCGCTGTCCTCATCAGGAGGATGACTCTCAATCTCTTCCTCCTTTTCTGCCCATTCACACTGCACAGATGAAGTTAAATCTTTCATGGGTACTACCCTCTGTAGCGGAGGCAATCGTCTCCTGCTCCTTCTCCTCCTCATCATCCAATTCACACTGAGAAGACAAACTGAGGGTGGTCTGGCTATCACCCTGTGTACTGTCTTCCCCCATTTCCACGTCTTCCACATGCAAAGCGTCCGCCTTAATTGTGAGCAGCAAGCTTTTGAGTAGTGTAGGGTTTTGCTCTGGTAGGCAGGGTAAGCGGACGCAATACAGAGGCAAAACCACGGTTGAAAAGCAAAACTCAGTATTTATTCACACAAAAAGGCTGAAAAGAAAAACAATACTTGGCAGGGCCCTGGTGTTAATTCACACCACAGGAATCTTCGTGTTAATTCACACAGCAAAAGTTCACAGAAAAAACACGTCACCTGGCAGTCCACAGCAGGCTTTAGGGTGCCTGGCTTCCAGCTGGCAGCTCTCATGCAGCTCTCAGCCTTGCAGTATGGCAGAACTCTTCAGCTCCCAAAACACAGAGCTCCACTATCACCTGGAGGTTCATTCCACACCCAGCTGAGCTGCTGGCTGGGCTTTTAAACCCCAGCCCAAAACCTGGCCTGGACGTGGGGAACAGCCACCCACCCTTCTCTTTGGCTGCTCCCAATAAGAACCGCCCTGGATTGGCTTTACAGCCACACTAAGTAAAACAGTGTCAGCGAGCACTAGCTGCCGCTGACACACAAAATTATCGGTTCTTATCTCACCGAGGCCAGGAACCTCGGTGACACGTACCTTCCGTCAATGACGGACCCCTGCGCCTTCCTACATACCTCCCCCCTTTGTTCAACCCTGAGGGGGTGAACACACGCCAGACAGTGTACTCGGGACAGGGCATCCGTGTTTCCCTGTAACCGGCCTGCCCTGTGTTCTACTGTGAACTTAAAGTTTTGCATAGACAAAACCAACTGGTGACCCAAGCATTCTTTGGGGTGGCTCATCCACTTGAGAGGGGAGTGATCGGTCACCAGACGGAACTTCCTTCCCAACAGATAATAACAGAGAGACTCGAGTGCCCACTTGATGGCCAGGCACTCTCTCTCCACTATACTGTACCATATCTCCGCTAGAGTGAGCTTACGGCTGAGGAACACAACGGGATGCTGCTCCCTGTTGACTTCCTGAGACAGTACCTCACCGAGGCCTACTTCGGAGGCATTAGTCTGTACCACAAATCCCCTTTTGAAATCGGGCGTAACCAAAACTGGGGACCCACACAGGGCCGACTTCAAAGCGGAGAAAGCCTCTTCCGCCTGGTCATTCCAGTGGACTATCACGGACTTCCGTCCCTTTAAGAGCCCTGTCAACGGAGCCGCTAAAGTGGCAAAATGGGGCACAAATTGGGTAATGGCACAGTATGGCATAAAGTTCAGTATTTGCTTCATTTGAATTTGCAACAGTAAATGACTGACAAATAACACACATCAGAAAGAATTACCTCTGCAATATATGACACAACAAAGAGTGTAAGGACCATGATCAAGATGTTCACTCTCCAGTAATATGGGGTACACACAGTCTGAAATGAGTAAAAAGACATGAGTGAGCATTGTTTTATACACAATTTCAAAAAGTGTAATTACATGTAATTATTTCCAAATCTTGTATACCCATATTTTATTCAGAATAAATCATAGAGCACATACAGTACAGACCAAAAGTTTGGACACACCTTCTCATTCAAAGAGTTTTCTTTATTTTCATGACTATGAATATTGTAGATTCACACTGAAGGCATCAAAACTATGAATTAACACATGTGGAATTATATACATAACAAACAAGTGTGAAACAACTGAAAATATGTCATATTCTAGGTTCTTTAAAGTAGCCACCTTTTGCTTTGATTACCGCTTTGCACACTCTTGGCATTCTCTTGATGATCTTCAAGGGGTAGTCCCCTGAAATGGTTTTCACTTCACAGGTGTGCCCTGTCAGGTTTAATAAGTGGGATTTCTTGCCTTATAAATGGGGTTGGGACCATCAGTTGCGTTGAGGAGAAGTCAGGTGGATACACAGCTGATAGTCCTACTGAATAGACTGTTAGAATTTGTATTATGGAAAGAAAAAAGCAGCTAAGTAAAGAAAAACGAGTGGCCATCATTACTTTAACCCCTTAAGGACCGGGCTCATTTTCACCTTAAGGACCAGGCCATTTTTTGGAAATCTGACCAGTGTCACTTTAAGTGCTAATAACTTTAAAACGCTTTGACTTATCCAGGCCATTCTGAGATTTTTAGGGACCAGTTCAGGTCTGAAGTCACTTTGCGAGGCTTACATAATAGAAACCACCCAAAAATGACCCCATCTAAGAAACTACACCCCTCAAGGTATTCAAAACTGATTTTGCATACATTGTTAACCCTTTAGGTGTTGCACAAGAGTTATTGGCAAATGGGGAGGAAATTTGAGAATTTCATTTTTTTGTCTAATTTTTCATTTTAACACATTTTTTCCACTAACAAAGCAAGGGTTAACAGCCAAACAAGACTGTATCTTTATTGCCCTGACTCTGTCGTTTACAGAAACACCCAATATGTGGCCGTAAACTACTGTACGGCCACACAGCGGGGCGTAGAGTGAAAGGTGCGCCGTATGGTTTTTGGAAGGCTGATTTATATGGACTGGTTTATTTACACCATGTCCCATTTGAAGCCCCCTGATGCACCCGTAGAGGAGAAACTCCCTAAAAGTGACCCCATCTAAGAAACTACACCCCTCAAGGTATTCAAAACTGATTTTACATACGTTGTTAACCCTTTAGGTGTTGCACAAGAGTTATTGGCAAATGGAGATGAAATTTGAGAATTTCATTTTTTTGACTAATTTTCAATTTTAACCGATTTTTTCCACTAACAAAGCAAGGGTTAACAGCCAAACAAGACTGTATCTTTATTGCCCTGACTCTGCTGTTCACAGAAACACCCCATATGTGGCCGTAAACTACTGTACGGCCACACAGTGGGGCGTAGAGTGAAAGGTGCGCCGTTTGGTTTTTGGAAGGCAGGTTTTGCTGGACTGTTTTTTTGACACCATGTCCCATTTGAAGCCCCCCTGATGCACCCCTAGAGTAGAAACTCCATAAAAGTGACCCCATCTAAGAAACTACACCCCTCAAGGTATTCAAAACTGATTTTACAAACTTTGTTAACCCTTTAGGTGTTGCACAAGATTTAATGGAAAATAGAGACACAATTTCAAAATTTCACATTTTTGGCAGATTTTCCATTTTAATATTTTTTTTCCAGTTACAAAGCAAGGGTTAACAGCCAAACAAAACTCAATATTTATGGCCCTGATTCTGTAGTTTACAGAAACACCCCATATGTGGTCGTAAACAGCTGTACGGGCACACGGCAGGGCGCAGAAGGAAAGGAATGCCATACGGTTTTTGGAAGGCAGGTTTTGCTGGACTGTTTTTTTTTACACCATGTCCCATTTGAAGCCCCCCTAATGCTCCCCCAGAGTAGAAACTCCAAAACAGTGACCCCATTTTAGAAACTAAGGGATAGGGTGGCAGTTTTGTTGGTACTAGTTTAGGGTACATATGATTTTTGGTTGCTCTATATTACACTTTTTGTGCGGCAAGGTAACAAGAAATAGCTTTTTTGGCACGTTTTTTTTTTTGTCATTTACAACATTCATCTGACAGGTTAGATCATGTGGTAATTTTATAGAGCAGGTTGTCACGGACGCGGCGATACCTAATATGTATACAATTTTTTTTATTTATGTAAGTTTTATACAATAACTTCATTTTTAAAACCAAAAAAATGTTTTAGTGTCTCCATAGTCTAAGAGCCATAGTTTTTTCAGTTTTTGGGCGATTATCTTGAGTAGGGTCTCATTTTTTGCGGGATGAGATGACGGTTTGATTGGCACTATTTTGGGGTGCATATGACTTTTTGATCGCTTGCTATTACACTTTTTGTGACGTAAGATGGCAAAAAATAGCTTTTTTTACACCGTTTTCTTTTTTTTTTTTTTTTACGGTGGTCATCTGAGGGGTTAGGTCATGTGATATTTTTATAGAGCCGGTCGATACGGACGCGGTGATACCTAATATGTATACTTTATTTTTATTTATGTAAGTTTTACACAATGATTTCATTTTTGAAACAAAAAAAATCATGTTTTAGTGTTTCCATAGTCTAAGAGCCATAGTTTTTTCAGTTTTTGGGCGATTATCTTGAGTAGCGTCTCATTTTTTGCGGGATGAGATGACGGTTTGATTAGTACTATTTTGGCGTACATGCGACTTTTTTGATCACTTTTATTACCTTTTTTGGGAAGTAAGGTGGGCAAAATTTCAATTTTCTCATAGTTTTTATTTTTTTATTTTTATGGCGTTCACCATGCGGGGAAAGTAACATGACCGTTTTATAGATCAGGTCGTTACGGACGCGACGATACCTAATATGTGTACTTTATTTTATTTTTTTAATTTTTATTCAGTGATAAATGTTTTTTTTTTTTATCTTAACTTTTTTCACTTTTTTTTACATTTTTTTGACCCAGACCCACTTGGTTCTTGAAGATCCAGTGGGTCTGATGTCTGTATAATACAGTACAGAACCATATATAGGGCTCTGCACTGTATTTTACTTACACTTTGTCTGAACAGATCTCTGCTTTTAGCATAGATCTGTTCAGCACCATGGACAGCAGGACGCCTGAGCAGGCGTCCTGTTGCCATGGGAACCTTCCCCGTCTGCCACAACTTCGCAGACGGGGAAGGGTAAGCACAGGGCTGAGGGGGGCTCTCTGGGGGCTTTCTCCCTCTCCATCGGGGGGCTGCAAAGGCACAGCAGCCCCCCGATGGAGAGGGAGGGAGCTCCCTGACCGATGACAGTTAACTTTTTCCATACAGCGGTCCGTACGGACCGCGGTATGGAAAGGGTTAAACGGCTGACATCTGCACAGATGTCAGCCGTTTATACCAGGGTGCCAGCAATGTGCTGGCACCCTGGTATAACCACTAGAAGCCAACGATCGTTCATGGGGAGGCGGGCGGGGGATCGCGATCCCGCCTGCCGCACCGCCCGCCTCCCGCAACGCCCCCACCGCCTGCGACACCCCCCCCCTCCTGCACCACCCGCTGGCATCAAATCGTGCAGGGGTGCAGGGGGGGGTGAAAAATATTGATTTTATGCACTCTCAAGTTTCTGATCCCCGCGGTCAGGGCCCGCGGGGATCAGAAACTGCAAAAAGCGCAGCAAACAGCAGGTCTGAATTGACCTGCGGTTTGCTGCGATCGCCGGTACGGGGGGGGTCAAATGACCCCCCCTTGCATTGTTACGGGATGCCGGCTGAATGATTTCAGCCGGCATCCCGTTCCGATTAACCCCCGCGGCGCCGGAATTCCGATTTTAAGTCAGGACGTACCGGTACGTCCTGTGTCCTTAAGGACTCGGGAAATAGGGCGTACCGGTACATCCTATGTCCTTAAGGGGTTAAGAAATGAAGGTCGGTCAGTCAGCCGAAAAATTGGGAAAACTTTGAAAGTAAGGGCTATTTGACCATGAAGGAGAGTGATGTGGTGCTGCGCCAGATGACCTGGCCTCCACAGTCACCGGACCTGAACCCAATCGAGATGGTTTGGGGTGAGCTGGACCGCAGAGTGAAGGCAAAAGGGCCAACAAGTGCTAAGCATCTCTGGGAACTCCTTCAAGACTGTTGGAATACCATTTCAGGGGACTACCTCTTGAAGCTCATCAAGAGAATGCCAAGAGTGTGCAAAGCAGTAATCAAAGCAAAAGGTGGCTACTTTGAAGAACCTAGAATATGACATATTTTCAGTTGTTTCACACTTGTTTGTTATGTATATAATTCCACATGTGTTAATTCATAGTTTTGATGCCTTCATAGTTATGAAAATAAAGAAAACTCTTTGAATGAGAAGGTGTGTCCAAACTTTTGGTCTGTACTGTATATGTTGAGATAATTTCCCATTTCATAAAAAAATAACAACACTTTTGTCTAGAAAAGCTACTCCAGTTTTTCTACCCAGCCCTCTTATTGGATTGAGATTGTGTCTTTTTTTGCGATTTTTTTAAAAAGTCGCAATGATAAATCTGAAACTTATTAACATACCTAACCACACCCACTTTTCAAGCCACATTACAAAACTGGAGTGAGTGGTGTAAAAATGCAAACAGTTGCAAAATTTTTGCACAAGCAAGTGCAAAAAGTTGCAAAAGCCATATTTTGTGACTTTTTGAAGCCAGAATTTTAGAGTGAAGACATGATAAATTAGGGCCATTGTCTCGATGGGAGCAAAATTGTCCTAAAACCTCAAATTACTGTTCAGTATTAATAGTGCCCTTCCAGATGTGTAAGTTGCCCACGCCATAGGAACTAATGCAACCCCATGCCATAAGAGATGCAGACTTTTGAACTGTGTGCTGATAACAAGCTGGATGGTCCCTCTCCCCTTGAGTCCATAGAACACTGCATCCATAGATTCAAAAGAATTTTTTTAAAAATGTTATTCATCTGACAACAGAAATGTTTTCCATTTTGCTTTAATCCATTTTTAATGTGTTTTATCTTAAAGAAGATGTTGACATATGGCTTCTTGTTTGCATGATACAACTTTAACTTGCAGTTCTCTATTGCGGGGCAAACTGTGTTCACAGACAATGATTTCTGGAAGAGTTCATGAGCCCTTGTAGTGATTTTCAGTACAAAGTTTTGCCTGTTTTAACACAGTGCCCCCCGAGGGCCCATAGATCACAAGCATCCAATATTGACCGACAGCCATGTTCATTACACACACAATTTTCTCCAGATTTTCCGAATCTCTGTGATATTATGAACTGTAGATAGTAGGTTATTCAAAGTATTCACAATTTTAACTTGAGAAACATTTGAACATTTCTGAAATTGTTCCACACTTTTTAGACAGTTTTTCGAAGATTAGTGAATCTCTGCTTATCTTTGGTTCTGAAACACTCTGCCTCTATAACATGCTCTTTTTATACCCAATCATGTGACTTAATAGAAAATTGCTCTTCCAGACATTTTTTTTTTAAATTAGTACCTTTTACTTTTCCAGTCTTTTGTTGTCCCTGTCCAAACCTTTTTTTAATTGTTCTGCTGCGTCAAGTTCTTAATTAGCGTTTTCTGAAAACCAATCAATATCTGATTGGTGGGGGTCTGACACCAAGAACAACCATTGATCAGCTGTTTGAGAAGGCACTGGCTCCCACAGTAATTCCATGGCCTTCTCTCAGCTTACCAAGCACAACAATGTAAATTATGCAGTGGCTGTGCTTGGTATTGCAGTGCAGCCCCATTCACTTCAATGGAGCTGAGCTGCGCCGATGAACCTGACGTTGAGGCAGCCGAGCTAATCTTGATGGTTAACTAACTCTTTCAATGTATTTCAATGGCTTTCATCACAACCGTTAAAAGCCAGTCACTGTTAAACATGGTCTGAAATCACTTCCCAGAAGCATAACTTTCCCATCAAAAGGTAACTTAATATTTGTAATTTATCTTAAAAGAGTAGCAATTGTATTGACAGCATGACTTGAAGCCATTGTACATTCATCAATAATAGGCAGTTTTAATTTCTTATTTATCTTGCTTCCTCTGAATTTAAGCGAATTGATGAAACAGATGCCCATACAAAGAATAGAACGTTCAGCCACCAATTTTGCGGCAATGTCAGTACATGTAGCTGAAAGTAGAATGTTTCCTGGGCCTGCAATATAATGAATTGACGTGGTGTAAATATAAGTTTTTCCTCTCCCACCAGGTCCATCAGGAAAAAAGCATTTTGGGGGAAACAGAATGCTTGTCGCTACTCCATATTTAGCGACTGAATCATAGATGTATCAGTAATCTGTAAATTTTCCTTATCAAATGTTTCATTAAATATACTTGGAATATCATGCGCTGGAGATGGAAGTCCAAAGTTTTCACAAGGTGTCATTGTTTGTTATCAATATATCCTGCAGATCTTTTAGAACATACTTTTCACATTCACTGCTGTCAACTTCCTTACTGGGCGACTTTGAGGCAATTGTCTATTAGCCTTACACTTATCTCACAAAGACACAGATATAGGCAAAGACATGGGTGCATACAGCCTTTCTGCTGCCTGAGGTGAAAATGTAAATGGCACACCCCAAGGCAAATTCTATACCTAACCCCTTCCCTCCAGCCCTACTGTTAAAGACATACCGGTACTTAGAAAACAGTACGTATAGTGAATATTGATCCTACTCTGTACTGATGAGGGACAAGCACCCCTGAAACAGCTGTCTACAGATTGATATTTGGCTTGGCTATTTTCCCTTATGATCTGCCAAGGCTTGTTAAACAGTAGGACTTTGACTCATAGGAAGTCACTTCCATAAAATGGCGCTAGTGAGATGGTTCTTCTCTGGGAGATACCTCTTGGCATATTTTTATCCCATATGGAGAATTGCCAATAAGTCTTCATACCATAGAGAGCTGCTAAAAAGTCTCCATACATAGCTGGTCTCTTAAAGGACAGCAGCACCCTGGCTAAGCTTCACACTCAGCCAGCCAGAATACTACTCTGTACTAATGAGGGGCAAGCACCACAAAACATCTGTCTACATACTAGATGCTCTCCATAATGACAACGAGTACCCCCGAACAACACATATATATTGCCCATAAACCCTGTGTGGCATACTAGGTATGCTCTCTCGACATCAGAGAGTGTTATATACCAATTTTCAGGGTAATTGGAGCATGTTTGATTTGGGTAGAATTGATTCAGACCTGAATTTCTGTAATCTCTAGCCACATTCTTTAAGACGCTTGGCAAGCAGCAGACACTGTAAAGCAGCCCTCTCAATGAAGCAAGCTTAAGAAGACAATTTTGATTCTGGTGAAATGTCTTCAAGCAGCACATGACCCATCACTAATATGTCACCTGGGGGAACATGATGCTAAGGCCAGTCATTGGCTCCAGTGGCATGGGTGACCCCCATCTATCCAGAATTTTACAGGACAGGGACTGGACATCATTGAAGGGTGATAGGGACCCAGGGAGTTGTTACAGAGCAGATGGGAACAAGGGAGTATGATTTTTTCAGCAGGTACGACAAACTGGGGTTCAAAGTTGAAAAAAGTCCAAAAAGCTAGAAACACCTTAATGGGTTTTAACAAATATAGGAAACAATAAAGTATTATTTGATATCCCATGAAATACTGAAATTAAATATTTGGAGAAAAAAATGTCAAATTTGATATATGGTCATATATATTATTAAAGCTAAAATTCAAAAATTACTATATACCTAATATTGAATTATAAATATACATTATAAAATACTTTACCTCAATAGCCGTGTAGAAAGAGTCAATATCAGCAAAAAGGACAAATAAATAAAATGCAACTTGAATTATGATCAAAGTTGATAACAGATCTGGAAAAGAAAAAAAAATCATTACTGTCAACATGTGTGTATATAAAATTGTGGCATATATGTATGTTGTGTTGGATGTTAACAAAATCTCTATTAGTAAAGAATTGGTGTACACATGTACACAGAAGAGAGATGTGCCCATAGAAAAGATCAAATTTGGACCATTAATAGGGTCACTAGTGTAGAGACTCTCTACACATATGAATTTGGTCTGGTATTTTTCCACTACAAAAAAACAAACAAACAAAAGCCACATAAATCGTTTTAATCTTTTGCGTTTCCAAATGTGGTTTTTATGGGTTTTTAGTGTCCTTTTTTTCAAAATAACTGTGTGAATGACTTTTCTTTATAATTTTTTCATTTTTCCCAGGATGTGGACAAAACAGACTATTTCATCAGTAATTTGTTGTAAGCAATTTTGACTCTTAACCCCTTAGGGACCCATGATGTACCGGTAAAGCATGGATCCCGAGTCCTTAAGAACCCATGACGTACCGGTACGTCATGTATAGTTCCGATCACCGCCGCCCGGCGGGCGGTGATCGGAACCTGGTGCCTGCTCAAATCATTGAGCAGGCACCTAGGCTAAATGCTCGGGGGGCTTTTTATTGCATGCCCTAACCCCTCACATGAACACTGTAACATTTTTTTAATAAAAACTGTGCTAAATAAACCATTTTTTGTCACCTTACATCACAAAAAGTGTAATAGCAAGCGATCAAAAAGTCACACGCACCCCAAAATAGTGCCAATAAAACCGTCATCTCATCCCGCAAAAATCATACCCTACTCAAGGTAATCGCCCAAAAACTGAAAAAAATTATGGCTCTCAGACTATGGAAACACTAAAACATTATTTTTTTTGCTTCAAAAAAGAAATCATTGTGTAAAACTTGCATAAATAAAAAAAAAGTATACATATTAGGTGTCGCCGCATCCAGGACAACCTGGTCTATAAAAATATCACATGATCTAACCTGTCAGATGAATGTTGTAAATAAAAAATAAAAACGGTGCCAAAACAGCTATTTCTTGTTATCTTGCCTCACAAAAAGTGTAATATAGAGCAACCAAAAATTATATGTACCCTAAACTAGTACCAACAATTTTGCCACCCTATCCCGTTGTTTCTAAAATCGTGCAATTTTTTGGGAGTTTCTACTCTAGGGGTGCATCAGGGGGGCTTCAAATGGGACATGGTGTCAAAAAAAACAATCCAGCAAAATCTGCCTTCCAAAAACCATATGGCATTCCTTTCCTTCTGAACCCTGCCGTGTGCCAGTTCAGCTGTTTACGACCACATATGGGGTGTTTCTGTAAACTACAGAATCAGGGCCATAAATATTGAGTTTTGTTTGGCTGGTAACCCTTGCTTTGTTACTGGGAAAAATGGATTAAAATGGAAAATTTGCCAAAAAATAGAAATTCTGAAATTTCACATCCATTTGCCAATAACTCTTGTGGAACACCTAAAGGGTTAACAATGTTTGTAAAATCTGTTTTGAATACCTTGAGGGGTGTAGTTTCTTAGATGGGGTCACTTTTATGGAGTTTCTACTCTAGGGTTGCATCAGGGGGGCTTCAAATGGGACATGGTGTCAAAAAAAACAGTCCAGCAAAATCTGCCTTCCAAAAACCGCATGGCATTTCTTTCCTTCTGCGCCCTGCCGTGTGCCCGTACAGTAGTTCACGACCACAAATGGGGTGTTTCTGTAAACTACAGAATCAGGGTTATAAATATTGAGTTTGGTTTTGCTGTTAACCCTTGCTTTGTAACTGGAAAAAAATTATTAAAATGGAAAATCTGCCAAAAAAGTAAAATTTTTAAATTGTATCTCTATTTTCCATTAATTCTTGTGGAACACCTAAAGGGTCAACGACGTTTGTAAAATCACTTTTGAATACCTTGAGAGGTGTAGTTTCTTAGATGGGGTCACTTTTATGGAGTTTCTACTCTAGGGTTGCATCAGGGGGCTTCAAATGGGACATGGTGTCAAAAAAAACAGTCCAGCAAAACCTGCCTTCCAAAAACCGTGTGGCATTTCTTTCCTTCTACTCCCTGCCGTGTGCCCGTACAGCGGTTTATGACCACGTATGGGGTGTTTCTGTAAACTACAGAATCAGAGCCATAAATATAGAGTTTGGTTTGGCTCTTAACCCTTGCTTTGTAACTGGAAAAAAATTATTAAAATTGAAAATCTGCCAAAAAAGCGAAATTTGGAAATTGTATCTCTATATTCCATTAATTCCGGTGTAACACCTAAAGGGTTAATGACGTTTGTAAAATCAGTTTTGAATACCGTGAGGGGTGTAGTTTCTAGAATGGGGTCATTTTTGGGTGGTTTCTATTATGTAAGCCTCGCAAAGTGACTTCAGACCTGAACTGGTCCCTAAAAATTGGGTTTTTGAAAATTTCTGAAGAATTTCAAGATTTTCTTCTAAACTTCTAAGCCTTGTAACATCCCCAAAAAATAAAATATCATTTCCAAAATGATCCAAACCTGAAGTAGACATATGGGGATTGTAAAGTAATAACTTTTTTTGGAGGTATTACTATGTATTATAGAAGTAGAGAAATTGAAACTTGGAAATTTGCTATTTTTTTACAAATTTTTGGTAAATTTGGTATTTTTTATAAATAAAAATGATTTTTTTTAACTTCATTTTACCAGTGTCATGAAGTACAATATGTGACGAAAAAACTTTCTCAGAATGGCCTGGATAAGTCAAAGCGTTTTAAAGTTATCACCACTTAAAGTGACACTGGTCAGATTTGCAAAAAATGGCCAAGTCCGTAAGGAGAAATAGGGCCAAGTCCTTAAGGGGTTAACTGCGCACATGCGAAGATCATTTATTTCATTACTTTAGGCAATGACTTAAAAATATTACTTTAAGTGGTTTAAAAGGGGTTGTTGTAGAGACTGGTAACACATGACCAGGGATCAGGCATGGTGAAAAATTAATAAAAAAAAAAAAAACCTCACTTGATCAAGGTATTCCAAGTTAAGTACCAAGCTCCTGTTTCCAGGAGCTCAGCAGTAGTGATGATCGAGTATGCTCGGCCGAACACCAGTTCGGCTCGAGCATCTCGATGCTCGGCACATGGCGGTATTCGGCCGAATACCGCATGTGCTCGAGTGCAATGCTCGAGTCTTTGCCAGCACGTTTCTTGGCTGCTATGCAGCCAATAAACGTGCAGGTAAGTACTGCCCTCACTGTAATGCCGTAGCCATGTTGGCTGCTGGCATTACAGTGATTGGCTGTCCGGAATGCGTCATCGGGTGCTATAAAGCACCCGATGACGCATGTTTGGCTCATTCTTAGTCAGGGAGAGCTGTGCTGAGGAAGGGACAGACAGTGTAGGGAGTGAATTAAGAATATTTTTACCACCAAAACATTTTAGAGACCCAAAAGTCCTTTTAAGGACTATTGTGTGTGGTAGCAGCAATCTATATTTTTAGCGCAACCTGCGATAAATTGCTAAAACTTTAGAGACCCAAAAGTCCTTCTAAGGACTATTGTGTGTGGCAGCAATATCTATTTATAGCGCATCCTGCGCTAAATAGCGTACAATAGTTAGGCCGCTGCAGACAGCAACATTTTCTGTGCTACATCTCCTGTCTAACGTGTGCGCATCCCAAAAAATATGTGACATCCAGTGTACTTTTTCCATAGATGGTGTCCGCTGAGGACAGTGACATTAGCTGCGGCACATCTCATGTGTAAAGTGAGGGCATCCAAAAAATATCTGTGACATACAGTGTACTTTTCCAATAGACGATGTCCGATTCTGACAGTGACATAACCAGTGCCACATCTGCAGTGTAACGTGTGCGCTGAAAAAATTTATCTGTGGCATACAGTGTCCTTTATCTGTAGACGGTGTCCGCTGGTGACAATGACATTAGCTGCGCCACATCTCCAGTGTAAAGTGTGCACATCCAAAAAATATCTGACATCCAGTGTACTTTTTCCGTAGACGGCGTCCGCTGCGGACAGTGACATTAGCTGTGTCACATCTCCTGTTTGCGCATCCAAAAAATATCAGTGACATACAGTGTACTTTTTCAATGGACGGTATCCGCTTCTGACAGTGACATGACAGGCGTATTGTCGAGTCGCTCACCCCTTAACCTCTCCCTTCCCAACCCAATAATGACAGACTCAGCAAGTGGATTTATTGGCCACAGCAGCCTTTTTATTAATACCATAAATCTAACTAACCCAAGGCCTTCCCACCTGAAGGCCCCCGCCCCAAGAACCTTACCAAGAACCTAAAGAAATGACAGCACGGGGAGGGTCCTTGGAGCACCGTAAAATGACGTATAACTGCCCCGCCCTCAGTTACTTACCTCTAGCTGATAAACGCCAGCTCAAAGGCAGAAACCGGTAACCAAGGGCAACAAACGTGGGCCGCTACCTGCCATATCACACCCCAAAACCAATACCTGGGGAGTCCAGAGCCCTCTTTGGCTCCCTCCCCACCACACCAGAGCCACCATAACCACCAACTCCAAGGACTCACCACCGCCCACAATACAAGAAGGTGAACACCTCACCTCTTTGCGTCCCGCCACGCCCGTAACGCCATTTCAATCCTGTCTTGCAAACCGGAACACCAGAGATCAATCCCTACAGCATTCAGGTGTACCCCATCACTTCTCCAAAATGCCCCCTCACCTGATTCCAGCTCCTTATGCCAAACAGCAATTCCACCATTCCTCGCTACAAACCTACCCACAGCCCTGTTCACTTTTATCCTTGCTTTATTCAGACGTTCCACAGACCTCGCGTCCCTCCAGTGCTTACGCGGCACCATGTCTGACCAAACTGTCACCAGCTGCGGATACTACACCCACAACCGCAGGAAGTCAAACTTGATGTCCTTCACAAGTTCCCGGAAGGGGCGCACCCCCAAATCATTTCCCCCTACATGTAACACCAAAACTCCGGGGGGCATATCTAACCGTGCAAACCTGTGAAACTCAGTAAGAACCCGACTCCACAGCATGCCTCTCTTCCCCAACCATCAGATCAACTCCACCTCTCTCGAAAAACCCAACTGCTTTCCATCGGGCCTGACCGCTGTTCATAACGCTCCCCAAAACACGTAAGAGTGCCACATAATCCACACCAGACACTGCAAAACACCTGTAGGGAACACAAAAATAACACACATCAACCCCGACAGCCGCCAAGACCTAACTCCCGCCCCAAAAACTCCACCTTTTATACCCAAGTGGGTCTAACATATGACCGGAACCAAATAGACTCCCAACGGCCAATGTGCCGAATTACTTCCTCCCCAACCCCCTCCTAGCCGCTTCCGTGGCCACGCCTAAACGAAAAGAATGACCCCCATATAACGAGGGGTCACCGATCCAACCCCTTCAAGCAGGCTCTCATAACAGCTATAAACTGGAAACAAGAAATAAACAACCCATCCTCATGAACCAACAACGGGCCAACCTCCCCAAACACTCTCCCTCCACAAAATTCCCTAAGGCATCGAACCGGGCACGCGTTCGACCCTGCCACCTGGTACAACACCACCCGACAACACCGCCCCAGTTGGTCCATTTTCGACCTCCTGATGCAAAACTCCAACATATCATCAAATAACATCACATCCTGCATGGCTCGGCCCCCTTTCCGACCTGAACCTGAATACACGCTGCATTAGTAACAGTAGAGAGATAAATTCCGGCAATGTGGCGTTTAGGTCGGCAGTGTCAATAAGGGGCCCATTGCCACCCCAAACGCCCCAGTGCCATTACATATTTACATTTTTATTTGGCATTATACGCAGCGCTAGTGTAAAAGATTGTAGGTGAAGGTCTGCTGGTGAGCTGACCCTGTAAAATATTTTAGGTGCGGGCCTGCTGGTGAGCTGACCCTTTAAAAGGTTGTAGTTGAGGGCCTGCAGGTGAGCTAACCCTCTAAAACATTATATGCGAGGGCCTTCAGGTGAGCTGACCCTGTAAAAGATTGTAGGTGAAGGCCTGCTGGTGGGCTGACCTCGTAAAACATTATATGCGAGGGCCTGCTGGTGAGCTGACCCTGTAAAAAATTATATGCGAGGATCTGCTGGTGATCTGACCCTATAAAAGATTTTAAGTGCGGGCCTGCTGGTGAGCTGACCCTGTAAAAGATTTTAGGTGCTGGCCTGCTGGTGAGCTGACCCTCTAAAAGGTTGTAGGTGAAGGCCTGCAGGTGAGCTGACCCTATAAAACATTATATGTGAGGGCCTTCAGGTGAGCTGACCCTGTAAAAGATTGTAGGTTGAGGCCTGCTGGTGACCTGACCATGGAAAACATTATATGCGAGGGCCTTCTGGTGAGCTGACCCTCTAAAAAATTATATGCTAGGGCCTGCTGGTGAGCTGACCCTGTAAAACATTATATGCTAGGGCCTGCTGATGAGCTGACCCTCTAAAAAATTATATGCGAGGGCCTGCTGGTGAGCTGACCCTGTAAAACATTATATGCAAGGGCCTGCTGGTGAGCTGACCTTTTAAAAAATTATATGCGAGGGCCTGGAGCTGAGCTGACCCTGTAAACCATTATATGCGAAGGGCATATATGCAAGAGCATTATGTAACACACCAGAGATGTGTTACGAAACTCTTTTACCCCGCTACAACCTGTTAAGAGTAATTGCCTTGTCATCTTGTGTAGATTCAAATAATGTTCTCACAAATGTGCATTCAAATCCTTGTTACATTTATATTGCTGTAATTTCCATGTTCACCAGCAGGTGGCAGCAATGTTAGCAGGGACTTAAACCAGTTTAGTGTTTCTGAACTGGAATAGTACATTCCAGTTTAGCTCTCCCCTCTGTGAGCAAATTGGGTTGTTCCCATATCCTGCCTCATGGGTGGGGAAGGAAGTTAAGTTGTGTGCCAGCCACCCCGGCTAGGGGAAGGCTGTGCGAGTAGGAGCTCCCAGATATAGGGATCCAAAGCCAGGATCTTGTCTCGGCTGAGACAATTGATCATCATCCACAGCCTGAGCCTTGCAGCCTCAGCTGGAAGAAAGTAAGCAGACAACTCCAGTTCTAGGAAGAACCATACCCTGTGAAGATAGCTGTGAGTACCGTCCAGAGACCCCAGGAGAAGCCATATTCCTCCTCAGATAGTCAGTCCCACTACAGCAGAAGATAGTTAGTGCAGAAGATAAATTCCTGCCACATTACAGAGCAACAAGCAGACGTCCTTTTCCTGCAAAAGCTCCAGGCACATGATAGAGCATAAGATAATTTCCTGCCACACATTGCCAATACCTGCTGGGACCAAAGACTATTGCTTTACCTTGCTTGGATGAAAGTTACTACAACTAAAGACAAGTTTGAACTTTACCAAAGGTCTGGATCTCAATTACTGCTGCAAATTCCTCTATTACTCCTACTAGCACCACACTCATTTTATTGCAAGTGAGCCAGGATCCAGGAGTCCAGCCATACCCATGTAGGAGACACTGTTGACACTATACCCACTACCATACAGAGACATTACACCATCTGGCATTCCTAACCTGCTACGTGAGTTACATCACCTTAAAGGGCCCTGTGTTAGTACCCTGCACACGCTGCAATTGGCGTCACAAACAAAACTATAGACTATTATACCCATATCCTGACCCACTGCATACAAAACTATAGACTATTATACCCATATCCTGACCCACTGCATACAAAACTATAGACTATTATACCCATATCCTGACCCACTGCATAATTTGGCGTCCGTGTAATCGTACCACGTTTCGGCTCTATTGCATTTTTGGCATCACTGGAACAGGATGCGAACCGAATTGTGTGCCTATCCCTGCTACAACAGGATCGGATCGAATTTTGTGCCTATCCCTGCATAACCGGATCCAACTGTGTGCCAGCAGAACGGATCCAATTGTGTGCCAACAGGATCAAATTGCATGTTTTACAGTACTGCAAGATCTGAGAATTGTGCCAAAAACCCTGAAAATGGACTTTATTACTTTCATTGCGGGACCAGAAAACGCTGCATTGTGCGCGTCATCACTGCAAGGGTTAATCAGCCATTTTTACTTCTTGGCTCAATGTCTTCCTGGCTTTCAAGAGCACGGAAATTATGACTACGCCCTCCTAGAAGCGGGAACTCTCAAGCTTGCCCATCAAGAACTTTGCAATGCGAGCCAAGGGAGTGCAGACTCCTCCCTCTGGGCTCCACTCTCATTTCCTGCACTGATTGTGACAGAGGAGCCAAGGAAGATGGCGTTGAGAGTGCTGCAACCCAAGTGGGACCAGCTCGTCTTCGGGGATGATGACCCTTTTACAGAGGAACCCCCTGGCGAGAAAAGTGTGTCTCCAATGATACACAGCACTGCCACTACCGCGGCGGCCACCCAGTCTGCAAGTCCAGAGTCAGGGGATACCTCCCAACAACAAGCCAAGATGGTCACCGCACTCCAGTCCGCTCCCACGGAAGCAGATGTAACCCCTCTCAAGACACTGGAGGAGATGACTGTGCCAACCATCTTACCGGCTGCCTTAGCGACTGATGTCCCAGACTAGAAGCAAGCCGGAATACCTGCCGAGCGGACTACAGCTTCCGAGATGACCTTGATGACGGCACCTATCGCGGAGGCCCCCGCACACCACCAGGAGGCATCGGAACCGGCCACCCGGCCGCGACATCAGGTAGGAGCAGACGTGCTTTCTGAGGCCCAGGCCCGGTCCGCAGCTGCCCCTGCACCGCTCCCTGTGGGTCCCGATACCCCAAATAGGCCCAAGCCTGCCCTGCTAAGCACACCTACTGGTGTGGCAGAGGCAGCCGGAACTTCCACTCCGCCGCCCAGAGCCAATACCGCCAGAGCGGGACGTTTGAACCCAGAGGTCCCCATAGTGATCCCTGAAATCCCTGCGGCTCCAGCTCTACAGGTGGGGCAAATAAATAACTCTGTTCTGACTTTCAATCCCAGAGTGCAACCCTACATACTGCCCTGGAAGCTGTCCCAGGCACCCTCAGTTTGCCTACCAGAGCCCCTTCAACCGGAGGTTTTGTCCACCTCTGCACCGGCTAGGGATCCCGGCTTGCAGCATGTAACAGCTGCATTCACCAAGCTTACTGCTCAGCCAATTCCAAAAGACACCACAAGAGAGCAGTGGTGCACCATTACAGCTGCCGAGAGCACCAGACAGCTTAAAGAAGAACTTTTGCATCCTCAAACATGGGATCCATGAGGAAGATTTCCAGACTTTCCTGTGAGGAAAACTACCCACTGTAGCAATTACCCACTACCTTGTTTGGATTACAATTAACTTTTATTGTTCCTGTGGATTACAAGTGACTTATGGACTACTTGTTTCTGTCCACACTCAAGCACTTAAAGAAAAAGGACTCAAGTCATATTTGAGCATATTGATTGCACTGATATTTGCATAATGTTTTTCCACTCATTTTATTACCAGTTTACAGGTTGTGTAACGTTCAAGAATGATATGCCCATTGTGTGTATTCTCTTCTAGGTGCCGCAATGTGACCGTAATGCTTTTTTTGTGAAATTGAACTTAACATTGCACTTAACCAGAAATGTAGCAACTTACTCCAGTGTGCCTTGCTTTACAGCTCTTGTTCTCTCACCCCTTTAAACGGACTGCCTATACGGACACTTAATACTAATGGCCTACTCATAGTGCACAGGTAGGACCAAGTGGTAAGATCTAGTAACTACACGGGTAACCCTGCTGCTTCGGGAATGGTTAGAGGAGTTTTTGACCCCTACTTCCCGCTTGTTATATGTTTAGGATTGCTACCATCCTGAGGTGTTTCTTCCATGGGATTATAATACCCTCCTCCTGTGACATTGCCAGAAGTGCATGGACACTAAATACCTCCCCTTCTGAGCCTTTGCCTAAGGTATGGTACCTCAAGCCTTAGAGCCACATTTAGCTACCCATAGTCACCATAGTGATCGCGTTATAATCCATATTTTTCAGACTTTGGTGCAGGAAAGGGAATACAGGATAACGCCACCCTTCCATTTGCCAGTATTTCATTACACCATGGTGTAATTACGGAGTAAGGACACCCCCATGCTTTCTTTGGTGTTTAAAGGATCCAGAACACTTCAAAGTTAGTCAGAAGTGATTGCTTAGTGCAGACCTTGGTTCACTGGTTATACCGAGAGGGAAACTGTTAATTAAGGACACCCTACTCATGCGGGCAGGAACCTTGGGTAGCCGTTATATGTTTTGTCTAGGTATGTCATATGTGTAATACATGCAGCACTTTGTACTTATTTGGGTACCCCAGAGCTGGTTCCTTTTTTCCTCCTAAGCATAAGCCGAGGGCGGCTTAATTCGAAGTAAGGGAGAATGTAACACCCCAGAGTTGTGTTACGAAACTCTTCTACCCCGCTACAACCTGTTAAGAGTAATTGCCTTGTCATCTTGTGTAATTTCATATAATGTTCTCACAAATGTGCATTCAAATCCTTGTTACATATATATTGCTGTAATTTCCATGTTCACCAGCAGGTGGCAGCAATGTTAGCAGGGACTTAAACCAATATATTCGCTATATTGCTATATATTCTTGTTTTAGAATATTACGAATATTCGAAAAACGAATATATTAGTTTTTTCGAATGCTCGTAATATTCTAAAACAAGAATATATAGCAATATAGCGAATATTCTAAAAAAACGAATATAGACAATTTAGCTAATATATTCTTGTTTTAAAATATTACGAATATTCGAAAAAACTAATATATTCAATATAGTGCTATATATTCATTTTTTAGAATATTCAACATTTTTCCCATCTAAAGTCATGATTCCTCCCTGCTTCTTGCTTGTGGGCCAATGAGTCATTGGCCCACAAGCAAGAAGCAGGGAGGAATCATGTTTATACTCGGCAATTGAAAAATTTGCGATAAAAATTTGCGATAAAAATTTGCATTACAAAAATTTCCCAATCAACACTACTCCTAA
Source organism: Bufo bufo (assembly GCF_905171765.1). Lineage (NCBI taxonomy): Eukaryota > Metazoa > Chordata > Amphibia > Anura > Bufonidae > Bufo > Bufo bufo. The sequence goes on along the minus strand of NC_053392.1, from coordinate 229,572,254 downwards.
ATTCAAAGATACCGCAGCCTTCTCATTGGCCCACAAGTTAGAAGCAGGGAAGGATCATGTGTACTGATTAGAAAAAATCTTGAATATTCGAAATTACGAATATATATCACTATATTCTAAATATTCGCAAATTTTCGAAGTACCTATATTTGCGATAAAAATTTGCAATTCAAATATTCGTGATCAACACTAGTATTCAGTACATTATAAACAACACATTTAAAGTGCCTTTTTGTTCATCAGCTTTCCTCTGGTGGAGTCGAGAAGTCATGGTCAATCCAGGCCTTGTTTATTTTTATAACAGTCAACCTGTCAGCAATTTCAGTTGACAGGCGGATACGCTTATCTGTTATAATGCCACCAGCAGCACCAAATACACGCTCAGACAAAACGCTGGCAGCAGGGCAGGACACCAACTCCAAGGCTTAGAGCGCCAGTTTGTGCCACGTTTCCAGCTTGGACACCCAGTAGTTGTAAGGCACTGAGGGATCATTGAGGATGCTGACACGGTCTGCTATTTACTCCTTCACCATCTTCCAAAATTTTACCCTCCTTGTGACACTAGGCCGCGGATCAGGGTGAGGGTGCTGGCGGGGTGTCATGAAACTGTCCCAGGCTTTGGAGAGTGTTGCCCTGCCTCTGTTGGAACTGCTGTGTGTTCCCCTTGTCTCTCCTCCTCGGTTGGCCAAGGAAGTACGGACTCTGCAGCCAGCATTGTCAGATGGAAATTTTTGGAGCAATTTTTCAACAAGGATCTTCTGGTATTGCACCGTTTTGCTCGTCCTCTCCACCAGAAGAATGAGAGATGAGAAGTTTTCTTTGTAGCGGGGGTCGGGAAGGTTGAACAACCAGTAATCCGTGTTGTCTAAAATGAGTATAACGCGCGGGTCGCTGGAAAAGCAGCCTAACATGAAGTCAGCCATGTTTGCCAGAGTACCAACAGGCGAGACTTCGCTGTCGTCATCAGGAGGTTCACTCTCAATCTCCTCATCCTCTTCCTCCTCTTCTGCCCATCCACGCTGAACAGATGGAATTAAACTTCCATGGATATTTCCCTCTGTAGTGGAGGCAACCGTCTCCTGCTCCTTTTCCTCCTCCTCTTCATTGTCCAATTTACGCTGAGAAGACAAACTAAGGGTGCTCTGGCTATCACCCTGTGTAATATCTTCCCCCATTTCCACCTGTTCCACATGCAAAGTGTCGTCCTTAATTGTGAGCAGCCAGCGTTTGAGTAGACACAGAAGGGGGATGGTTGCGCTGATAATAGCGTTATCGCTGCTCACCATCTGTGTTCATTCCTCAATGTTTCTTAAAACCTCACAGAGGTCAGACATCCATGCCCACTCCTCGCTTGTGAATAGTGGAAGCTGACTAGAAAGGTTACGACCACTACTGCCCTCTGCTGCTCACAAAGCCTGGTCAACATGTGGAACATGGAGTTTCAAAATATACTGATCCCCTAGGGGACAGAGGGGTAAAACTTAGCATTTAATAATGTAAATCGAAAATAGTGAAGCGCTAGCCAGGAGAACCTCTTAGACAAACAAAAGACAGCCCATATGGGCCTGGGCGCACAAACACTGAATAGTAACAAAGGTGAGTAGCATATAAAAGGTACTTTCTCACCCATCAGATGCTGTAGACGTGGATGGTGGAGTCACTTTCATAGATGCGAACTTCCATACGGTGGACTGTGTTGATGTGTTACCATACAGAAGTGATGCCAGCGTGTGGACCTCAGCATAGACAGGAGTAGGGAGCAAGGAGTCCCTAAATCACTGAATGAGGGGCAGGGGCTAAGTTGCCTTACCTATCTATATGAGGTACTTGCCCCGAAAGGAGCGTCCCCATCCGGATACCTTTCCCTATTCTCGGGCGGAATCCCTAGTACACCCTATTAAAGGTAAACTCCTGACGTGTCACGTTTAGAGTTGAGCGGACACCTGGATGTTCGGGTTCGACGGTTTCAGATGAACTTCAGAAAAAAGTTCGAGTTCGGGACCCGAACTTGACCTCGAACCCGAACCCCATTGAAGTCAATGGGGACCCAAACTTTTGACCACTAAAATGGCTGTAAAAATGTCATGGAAAAGGGCTAGAGGGCTACAAATGGCATCAAAATGTGGTTAAGAGCATGGCAAGTGCTCTGCAAACAAATGTGGAAAGGGAAATTACTTTAAATAACATAACATACGTAAAAATAAAAAATAATAATATTGATTTAGGAGGACGAGGTCCATATGGAGTAGGAGGCTGAGGAGGCGGTGGATGTGGCGGTGTAGGTGGAAGCGGCGGTGGAGGAGGAGGTAGCCTACACTGCTTTTTGGTTTTAAATTTTTATTTTTATTTTTAAATTAGGGTACACCCCAAAACATTGGAAAATATAACCTGTGATAACCCCCTCCAGTCGTGCTAAACACACGTTCAGACAATACACTGGCTGCAGGGCAGGTTAGCACCTCCAAGGGGTAAAGGGCAAGCTCAGGCCATGTGCCCAATTTGGAGACCCAGAAGTTGCAGGGGCTGACCCCTGTCGGTCAGTTAGTGTAGGCGTGTGCATACTTACTGCCCCACCATGTTTCACGTCCCCGTTATGTTCACGATCCAATTTGATACCTGCTCTATCAACTTTCGATGTTCTTTTATGCGCCTACCATGGTGATCACGTGTGGCGGGGAATCAGGGTTCCAGGCGGAGTGTGAGAAAGAGAGACCACATCCAAGGGAGGATTAGTTTTTTCAAATTTAAAATTATAGAGCCGAAATATGGGACAAAGTATTAAAGCGTAAAAGTGGGACAACTTTTTAAAGTTCAAGCATTGAATGAAAGGATGTGTCGCGCATCAATTAATGAAGAATTTCTTAAATTTTGTTCCCTGTCAATTATGCAGAGCAGGGGTTTCTATCCGCCAAAATTTGAAAAATTTCACCTAAAAAATGTAATTGACGATTTTTTTAAATTTATGTTCCTGTCACCTATGTAGAGGTGCCCCAGTGACATCCACCCATCCATTTGGATATCTTTTCTATCAACTTTCGATGTTCTTTTCTGAGCCTACCATGTTGATCACGATTATCGGCGAATCAGGGTTCCACGCCAGAGAGGGAGCGTGAGAAAAAGAGACCAAATTTAAGGGAGATAAATTTATAAAAAATGTTTTGGATCGAGCGGAAATATGGGAAAAGTTATTGAGGCGCAAATGTGGGACAAATTACAGAAGCGCAAATGTGGGCCAAATGAGTAAAGCGGAAATTTGGGACAAATTATTGAAGTGCAAATGTTGGCCAAATGAGTAAAGCGGAAATGTGGGACAAATTATTGAATTGCAAATGTGGTACAACTTGTTAAAGTTTAAGCATTGAATGAAAGAAGTTAGCGCGCATCAATTAAAGAAGAATTTCTGAAATTTTATTCCCTGTCATCTATTCAGAGCAGGGGTTTATTCACGTCTAAAATTGTAAAATGTCAACCCAAGAATGTAACAGAAAAATTACAGAAATGTATTAACCTGTCTACTTGGTAGGGCAGGGGTCTATGACAGAAAAAAATTGTTTATTGTTACCCAAAAATGTAAAAGAAAAATTATTGATACCTGTCAACTAGGTAGAGGAGGGGTATATTACACCCAAAAATTTTTGAATTTCACCCGAAAATGTAACTGACAATTTTTTTTTGTTACCTGTCTACTAGGTATAGCAGTGGTTAATACCGATATAAGACCAACGTTGGCCCCCATGCCAAAACTACAATGAGTCAACACAACACATATTGCGGCAAAATAAAGCGGGTCAACAACTAGAAAGTACAGAAGAGTACCAGCTCCTTTAACAAAACAACGACCTACAAATAGCGAAGCCAAGAGGTACAAATGCAAAAAATATATATGCTTTATTGAATAACATGATTTCATACATAAAAGACGTTATATTACAAAGAGGTAGGAGCAGGAAAAAAACACCATCCCAGTGGTACACTACGCTAAAAATAATAACATAGTAAATATCATTAATAAAGCTCTATAACATGTGGCAGAGTCTCCTATGTTATGTGCAATCAATATATCTCTGTGGGACAAAAGAGTCACTGCAGGAGATGGTGACAAGAGTAAGACCTGCAGATGTAACCAAAACATGTGAGGCCCAAGTGGAGCCTTGGCATCTTGCAGACTATTGACCATAAAGAACAAATGATATTCATGTATGGAGGAGACTCACCAAGAAAGGTAGTGTATCCAAACCGGGATGGCGTTACCCCAACACGCGTTTCGAGGTGCCTTCGTCAGGGGTAGCGCCATCACCGTGGATCATAGGTTATAAAGGTCTCTCCTCCAATCAGGTTGCATTCACAGTATCTTCAATCACTAAGGTATTTTAGTCACCTGGATGTTCGGCGGCAAGGACCTGATGGACGTAATCCGGCATGTGATCCTCCCCCCAGCCGGCGTCACCTTGTACCGCCCATGACACGTGATGTCTCATGTCATGTGGCTGGCCGACGTCAAGACGCCAGGTGGGAGGTGCCACGCACCGTCTCGTGCATCATCTGCACACATCACAAGGGAAAAAAATCGGAGCGAACAAGCGCTCTATAGTACTCCCATACAGGATATCTATCGTATACGCCTACTTGCCATATTATACCACCTCTCACTTATACATAATTACAATGTGCACATTAATTATAAGACATAAAACAGCCCAATATCATGGAGTATGAGGGTGTTTATTCTGTACATACAGGTGAATATATTATACAGGATCTCATAATACCTAATATAAATAATAGCAACAATGTATAAAATAGTGCAATCCATTATTATATAATATAATATATACATGTTCACATCAATTGATATTAAAATACATACAGGTCAACATATTATACAAAATCACACAATACATAATTATAAAAGAACTTCATAATACATGATTGCACATGATATGAATAAATATAAAGTGCACAGGGAATATATTTCATGGTAAAATAAAATAAAACAATTATTGGTGCAAAAAACTTATTTCATTGAAAGAATATTAAATAAAAAATATATATGCATATATGATAATGAAAAAAACTCAGATTAGTACTCTCCAATTATAAATAATAAAACCAGTGTAAGTGTGTTAGTGTGAAGTGAACTTCAAATATATCTGTGATGTGAAAATCCCACAGTTGAAAAATCTATAATACATACAGGTAAAACTCGAAAAATTTGAATATCATGCAAAGTTCATTTATTTCAGTAATGCAACTTAAAAGGTGAAACTAACATATAAGATAGACTCATTACATGCAAAGCGAGATATTTCAAGCCTTTATTTGTTATAATTTGGATGATTATGGCTTACATTTTATGAAACCCCAAAGTCACAATTTTGAGGTACCCTTTTCTCAGGGGGTATGGATTAATTAGCTGACTAGAGTGTGACACTTTGAGCCTAGAATATTGAACCTTTTCACAAAATTCTAATTTTAAGCTGCATTAATGCAATTCCTTTTAATTTGCATTACTGAAATAAATGGACTTTTGCACGATATTCAAATTTTTTGAGTTTCACCTGTATATATAATTGTGAATAACTAAATATGCAGGTGTATGACATTTTTCACCCAAAGGCATTATGGGTAGTGAATAAGTGATGTATTTGGAACTGTGAAATAAAAAACTAATGTGATACTCATTTATACTAACAAAAATAATGAATCAAGAGCTGAACAACAACTCATGAAAATGTAAGAAAATGCGTGAGTGAATGGTGACTAGGGAAGAGGAGGAAGGAGGGGGGGAGGGAGGAAAAAGGGGGGAGGGGAAGGAAGGATGGGGGAAGGGAGAGAGGGAAGGAAAAAGGGGAGAGGGCGAGGGAGGGCGATCCTAAACAGGGAATTTTTTTTATCATCAGCCTTGCACAGATACATGTGATGGCAAACACTCACCCAATATGATATCCTGAAAAAGCCATGCACACATGCATGTGGTGGCAAACCTATACCCCTTTCTTATATTGCCAAAATACATGTAAAATCATCTGTAAAGAATCAACATAGGTGTGCACACTTGAGAGAGTCCCCACTGACGAAAACTGTGCCAAGATGACAGAATGATCTATCCGGAATATACCCAATAGTCCCAGGCCTGATGCAACCTGTGTAGTAGAAGACGTAAAAAAGAAAGAAAGAAAATTCCCTGCATAGGATCGCCCTTATGTCTTATAATTAATGTGCACATTGTAATTATGTACAAGTGAGAGGTGGTATAATATGCCAAGTAGGTGTATACGATAGATATCCTGTATGGGAGTACCATAGAGCACTTGTTCGCTCCGATTTTCTTCCCTTGTGATGTGTGCAGATGATGCACGAGATGGTGCGTGGCACCTCCCACATGGCGTCTTGAAGTCGGCCAGCCACATGACGTGAGACGTCACGTGTCATGGGCGGTACTAGGTGATGCCGGCTGGGGGGAGGATTACATGCCGGATTGCGTCCATCAGGTCCTTGCCGCGGAACATCCAGGTGACTAAAATACCTTAGTGATTTAAGATACTGTGAATGCAACCTGATTGGAGGAGAGACCTTTATAACCTATGATCCACGGTGATGGCGCTACCCCCTGACTAAGGCACGCCAAAACGCGCTTTGGGGTAACGCCATCCTGGTTTGGATACACTACCTGCTCCACTTGGGCCTCACATGTTTTGGTTACATCTGCAGGTCTTACTGCTGTCACCATCTCCTGCAGTGACTCTTTTGTCCCACAGAGACACATAAGATAGGAGACTCTGCCACATGTTATAGAGCTCTATTAATGATATTTACTATGTTATTATGTTTAGCGTAGTGTACCACTGGGATGGAGTTTTTTTTTCCTGCTGCTACCTCTTTGTAATATAACATATCTTATGTATGAAATCATGTTATTCAATAAAGCATATATATTTTTTGCATTTGTACCTCTTGGCTTCGCTATTTGTAGGTCGTTGTTAGGTATAGCAGTGGTACATCACACCTAAAAATTGCTGAAGCTCACCAGAAAATGTAACCGACAATTTTTTTTTAACCTGTCTACTAGGTATAGCAGTGGTACTTCACACCCAAAAATTGGTGAATGTCACCGAAAAATGTAACTGACAATTTTTTTTTTTAACGGTCTAATAGGTATAGCAGTGGTACATCACACCCAAAAAATTGTGAATTTCACCAGAAAATGTAACTGACAAAGTAGTGAAATGACATAAAATAAAATATGTACAAATGAAAAAATTTAATTTGATTTATGAGGTGGAGTTCCATATGGAGTAGGAGTTTGAGGAGGCGGTGGACGTAGCGGTGTAGATGGAAGCGGCGGTGGAGGAGGAGGAGGAAGCCAACACTGGTTTTTGGTTTTAATTATAGTTTTTTAAAATTAGGGTACACTCCAAAAGAGTGTGAAATATCCAAAATACAATAATGAGCAATTGCGCTGAAGTATAACAATGGCTAGTTAAGGCCGGAATACATGTATATTCTGCACAAGGTACGGATAAGTCCTGTGGGATCCATGACTGGTTCATTTTAATGAACGTGAGCTTGTCCACATTGGCTGTGGACAGGCGGCTGCACTTGTCTGTGATGACGCCCCGTGCCGTGCTAAACACACGTTCAGATAATACACTGGCTGCAGGGCAGGCCAGCACTCCAAGGCGTAAAGGGCAAGCTCAGACCATGTACCCAATTTGGAGACCCAGAAGTTGAAGGGGGCAGACCCGTCATTCAGTATGTGTAGGCATGTGCACACATACTGCTCCACCATGTTGGTGAAATACTGCCTCCTGCTAAGACGTTCCATATCAGCTGGTGGTGCTGGTTGTTGTGGCGTGCTGACAAAGCTTTTCCACATTTCGGCCATGCTAACCCTGCCTTCTGAGGTGCTGGCGGTGTCCCAGCTGCGTTGGCGACCTCTTCCTCATCCTCTGCCTTCGCCTTGTGCTTCCACTGTGCCCCCGCTGTCAGGTGGGAATGCCACCAGCAGCGCGTCTACCAGCGTGCTCTTGTACTCGCACATCTTACGATCACGCTCCAGTGAAGGAATTAAGGATGGTACATTGGCCTTGTAACGGGGATCCAGCAGCGTGGCCACCCAGTAATCAGCACAAGTTAGAATGTGGGCAAATCTGCGGTCGTTGTGGAGACACTGCAGCATGCAATCGCTCATGTGTGCCAGGCTGCCCAGAGGCAACGAAAAGCTGTCCTCTGTGGGAGGTAAATAGTCTGTGTGTCACGACCGCTATCCCAGCAGCAGTCGTGTCGCACCAGACGGAGGGGAAGGGGGACCCTATTCTACGGATGGGAAATAGAATGGCCACCCCTGACTAACCCTAAGCTGGCACCTGTCTGCCCTGATACCCTAGACGGGGTGTGAACCCGTGCGGCGAGCAGGATGCCTAAACCCTCAGTCGCCCTAACAAGACTGGACTGGGGAAAGGCCGATGGGAGCACTAGTCACCATCACTCACGTCTAGGAGAACAGCAGGGGAAGACAGCAACAAACAAACAACACCAGAGATAGACTTATCCAGACACGAGCAGATAAGGCGATCCCAAACATGACAGTCCACGCCGGACAAGAGCTCCACAGCAACACCATCAAACGATCTCCTTCCAAGGTCAGAGTAGCACTGGAAGTAAGGACTAGATCTGGCAATGACTGCTAGTGAAAGTGAAACTAATATAGTAGCTGGGAGTGGCAGACAGGACTCACCTGAGAAGGATGCCTACAAACTCCCAGTCAGGACAAAAAGGTTCACAAGGCAAAACCCAGATGACATACCCTGAACCACGGAGCAAACTCACAAGCTATCACGAGTAGCAAGTCGCTGCGACCTTCTCCTCCCAGACCTGCCTGGATCAGTCACAGTCGTGACACTGTGTCCTCTGTATCCCCCCAGCCATGCACCAGTGATGGCCATGAGGTGGTCTGGGTGCCACCATGCTGTGAACATGGTTCCTCCTCCTCCATCTCATCCTCCTCATCCTCCACCTCGTCATTCTCCAGAACTGTGCACTGGCTGGACAATTGTGTACCTGGCGTTTGTGGGTGCAGGAACCCACCTTCGGAGCCACTTGTGAATGACTTGCCGGAAACCCTATGAAATGATCCATCTTCCTCCTGCTCCTCCTGTGCAAAATCCTCTTCCATTATCGCCAGCAGAGTTTTTTCAAGGAGGCATAGAAGTTGGATAGTTACGCTGAGAACTGCGTTATCGGCACTGGCGATGTTAATGGAGTATTCGAAACAGTGCAACAAGAAACACAGGTCTCGCATGGAGGCCCAGTCATTGATGGTGAAGTGGTGCTGTTCCGCAGAGCGACTCACCTGTGCGTGCTGCAGCTGAAACTCCACTATCGCCTGCTGCTGCTCGCACAGTCTAACCAGCATGTGCAAGGTGGAGTTCCACCTTGTGGGCACATCGCATATGAGGCGGTGAGCGGGAAGGCCGAAGTTACGCTGCAGCGCTGACAGGCTAACAGCAGCAGGGTGAGAACGCCGAAAGCGTGCACAGATGGCCCGCACTTTATGCAGCAGCTCTGACATATCGGGGTCATTTTTAAGGAATCTCTGCACCACCAAATTCAGCACATGCGCCAGGCAAGGAATGTGCGTCAAACCAGCTAGTCCCAGAGCTGCTACAAGATTTCGCCCATTATTGCACACCACTAGGCCAGGCTTGAGGCTCACTGGTACCAACCACTCATCGGTCTTTTGTTCAAGGCCAAATCCACAGCTCCTGCGTGGTGTGGGATTTGTCCCCCAAACAGATAAGTTTTAAAACTGCCTGCTGTCGTTTACCCCATGGCTGTGCTGAAGTTGGTGGTGAAGGTGTTACGCTGACCGGGTGAGGAGCCGGTAAAGGATGAGGAAGCAAAGTAGGAGGAGGAAGCAACAGGAGGCAATCTGAAGTGCCCTGCAATCCTCGGTGGTGGAAGGACATGCGCCAAACTGCTATCCGCCTCAGGCCCAGCCGCCACTGCATTTACCCAGTGTGCTGTTATGGAGATATAACGTCCCTGACCGTGCTTACTGGTCCACGTATCCGTAGTGATGTGCACCTTGCCACAGATTTCGTTGCGCAGTGCACACCTGATTTTGCCCACTACTTGGTTGTGCAGGGAAGGGATGGCTCGCCTCGAAAAGTAGTGGGGGCTGGGCACAACGTACTGTGGGACAGCCACCGCCATAAGGCCTTTAAAACTATCTGTCTCCACCAGACGGAATGACAGCATTTCAACGGTCAGTAATTTAGAAATGCTGGCATTCAGTGCTACGGATTGTGGGTGGGTAGGGGGGTACTTCTTCTTCCTCTCCAGTGTTTGGGAGATGGAGAGCTGAACGCTTCCGTAGGACATTGTGGAGATGCTTGGTGACCCAGGTGGTGGTGTTTCTGGAAGATCCTCTGTTTGCGGGGTGGCAGGTGGCACTGTCACTCCAGAGGTGGTTGAAGAGGCTGAGACTGCAACAGAATAGGAAGCAGGAGAAGCCAGAGACCTTTCTTGGTTTTTGAGGTGTCTACTCCACTGCAGCTCGTGCTTAGCACTTAAATGCCTGGTCATGCAGGTTGTGCTCAGGTTGAGAACATTTATGCCTCGCTTCAGGCTCTGATTGCACAGCGTGCAAACCACTCGTGTCTTGTCGTGAGCACATTGTCTGAAGAACTGCCAAGCCAGGGAATTCCTTAGAGCTGGCTTTGGTATGCTCGGTCCCTTGCTGCGGAGGGTAGTAGCAGGCGTACTGTCTAGAGGACGGCCGCTCCGCTTTTGCACCCTGCTCCCTCTTCTGCTGTGCTGGTGGCTCTGTGCGACCACCGCCTCTTCCTCCGAACTACATAGGTCACTCGCATGACCTTGATTCGATGTGGGGTCGAGGACCTCATTGTCCTCCACGTCATCTTCCACCCAGTCTTCACCCCTGCCCTCCTCGGTCTGCACACTTTCGAAAGCCCCAGCAGTTGGCACATGTGCTTCGTCATCATCCGATACGTGCTGCGATGGTCCTCCCATGTACTCATCTTGAAAGATAAGTGGTTGGGCATCTGTGCACTCAATCTCTTCCACTTCTGGGGCAGGGCTAGGTGGATGGCTCTGGGAAACCCTGCTAACAGAGTCATCAAAAAGCAGAAGAGACTGCTGCATGACTTGGGGCTCAGATTGCTTAGCTGATTTGCAAGGAGGTGAGGTGAAAGACTGATGGACATAGGCTGCAGGTGCCAACTCTGATCTCTCAGCAGGAGACTGGGTAGGAGACAATGTGAAGGAACTGGAGGCACTGTCAGCAACCCAATCTACTATCGCCTGTACTTGTTCAGGCCTCACCATTCATAGAGCCGCATTAGGCCCGACCAAATACCGCTGCAGGTTCTGTCGCCTACTCGCACCCGAGGAAGGGGCTTCACTTGTGCGTGTAGCTGGCACAGATTGACCATGTCCTCTCCCTGCAATAGGAGCTCCACTAATAGCACCACGACCTGGGCCACATCCATTATTTGACGCTCTCCTCATATTTTTCAAATTTAGGATCTTGCCCTAAATGGGTGTTTAATTAACCACTTCAGCCCCCAGTGCTTAAACACCCTGAAAGACCAGGCCACTTTTTACACTTCTGACCTACACTACTTTCACCGTTTATTGCTCAGTCATGCAACTTACCACCCAAATGAATTTTACCTCCTTTTCTTCTCACTAATAGAGCTTTCATTTGGTGGTATTTCTTTGCTGCTGACATTTTTACTTTTTTTGTTATTAATCGAAATTTAACGATTTTTTTGCAAAAAAATGACATTTTTCACTTTCAGTTGTCAAATTTTGCAAAAAAAACTACATCCATATATAAATTTTGCTCTAAATTTATTGTTCTACATGTCTTTCATAAAAAAAAAATGTTTGGGTAAAAAAAAATGGTTTGGGTAAAAGTTATAGCGTTTACAAACTATGGTACAAAAATGTGAATTTCCGCTTTTTGAAGCAGCTCTGACTTTCTGAGCACCTGTCCTGTTTCCTGAGGTTCTACAATGCCCAGACAGTACAAACACCCCACAAATGACCCCATTTAGGAAAGTACACACCCTAAGGTATTCGCTGATGGGCATAGTGAGTTCATAGAACTTTTTATTTTTTGTCACAAGTTAGCGGAAAATGATGATTTTTTTTTTTTTCTTACAAAGTCTCATATTCCACTAACTTGTGACAAAAAATAAAAAGTTCTATGAACTCACTATGCCCATCAGCGAATACCTTGGGGTCTTTTCTTTCCAAAATGGGGTCAATTGTGGGGTAGTTATACTGCCCTGGCATTCTAGGGGCCCAAATGTGTGGTAAGGAGTTTGAAATCAAATTCTGTAAAAAATGACCTGTGAAATCCGAAAGGTGCTCTTTGGAATATGGGCCCCTTTGCCCACCTAGGCTGCAAAAAAGTGTCACACATCTGGTATCTCCGTACTCAGGAGAAGGTGTGGAATGTGTTTTGGGGTGTCTTTTTACATATACCCATGCTGGGTGAGATAAATATCTTGGTTAAATGCCAACTTTGTATAAAAAAAATGGTAAAAGTTGTCTTTTGCCAAGATATTTCTCTCACCCAGCATGGGTATATGTAAAATGACACCCCAAAACACATTCCCCACCTTCTCCTGAGTACGGAGATACCAGATGTGTGACACTTTTTTGCAGCCTAGGTGGGCAAAGGGGCCCATATTCCAAAGAGCACCTTTCGGATTTCACAGGTCATTTTTTACAGAATTTGATTTCAAACTCCTTACCACACATTTGGGCCCCTAGAATGCCAGGGCAGTATAACTGCCCCACAAGTGACCCCATTTTGGAAAGAAGAGACCCCAAGGTATTCGCTGATGGGCATAGTGAGTTCATGGAAGTTTTTATTTTTTGTCACAAGTTAGTGGAATATGAGACTTTGTATGAAAAAAAAAAAAAAAAATCAGCATTTTCCACTAACTTGTGACAAAAAATAAAAAATTCTAGGAACTCGCCATGCCCCTCACGGAATACCTTGGGGTGTCTTCTTTCCAAAATGGGGTCACTTGTGGGGTAGTTATACTGCCCTGGCATTTTCCAGGGGCCCTAATGTGTGGTAAGTAGGTAAATGACCTGTGAAATCCTAAAGGTGCTCTTTGGAATATGGGCCCCTTTGCCCACCTAGGCTGCAAAAAAGTGTCACACATGTGGTATCGCCGTATTCAGGAGAAGTTGGGGAATGTGTTTTGGGGTGTCATTTTACATATACCCTTGCTGGGTGAGAGAAATATCTTGGCAAAAGACAACTTTTCCCATTTTTTTATACAAAGTTGGCATTTGACCAAGATATTTATCTCACCCAGCATGGGTATATGTAAAATGACACCCTAAAACACATTGCCCAACTTCTCCTGAGTACGGCGATACCAGATGTGTGACACTTTTTTGCAGCCTAGATGCGCAAAGGTGCCCAAATTCCTTTTAGGAGGGCATTTTTAGATATTTGGATACCAGACTTCTTCTCACGCTTTGGGGCCCCTAGAATGCCAGGGCAGTATAAATACCCCACATGTGACCCCATTTTGGAAAGAAGACACCCCAAGGTATTCAATGAGGGGCATGGCGAGTTCATAGAAATTTTTTTTTTTTGGCACAAGTTAGCGGAAATTGATATTTTTAATTTTTTTCTCACAAAGTCTCCCGTTCCGCTAACTTGGGACAAAAATTTCAATCTTTCATGGACTGAATATGCCCCTCACGGAATACCTGGGGGTGTCTTCTTTCCGAAATGGGGTCACATGTGGGGTATTTATACTGCCCTGGCATTCTAGGGGCCCTAAAGCGTGAGAAGAAGTCTGGAATATAAATGTCTAAAAAATTTTACGCATTTGGTTTCCGTGAGGGGTATGGTGAGTTCATGTGAGATTTTATTTTTTGACACAAGTTAGTGGAATATGAGACTTTGTAAGAAAAAAAAAAAATAATTCCGCTAACTTGGGCCAAAAAAATGTCTGAATGGAGCCTTACAGGGGGGTGATCAATGACAGGGGGGTGATCAATGACAGGGGGGGTGATCAATGACAGGGGGTTGATCAATGACAGGGGGGTGATCAGGGAGTCTATATGGGGTGATCACCACAGTCATTGATCACGCCCCTGTAAGGCTTCATTCAGACGTCCGGATGCGTTTTGCGGATCCGATCCATCTATCAGTGGATCCGTAAAAATCATGCGGACGTCTGAATGGAGCTTTACAGGGGGGTAATCAATGACAGGGGGGTAATCAATGACAGGGGGGTGATCAGGGAGTCTATATGGGGTGATCACCACAGTCATTGATCATGCCCCTGTAAGGCTTCATTCAGACGTCCGGATGCGTTTTGCGGATCGGATCCATCTATCAGTGCATCCGTAAAAATCATGCGGACATCTGAATGGAGCTTTACAGGGGGGTGATCAGGGAGTCTATATGGGGTGATCACCACAGTCATTGATCATGCCCCTGTAAGGCTTCATTCAGACGTCCGGATGCGTTTTGCGGATCGGATCCATCTATCAGTGCATCCGTAAAAATCATGCGGACATCTGAATGGAGCTTTACAGGGGGGTGATCAGGGAGTCTATATGGGGTGATCACCACAGTCATTGATCATGCCCCTGTAAGGCTTCATTCAGACGTCCGGATGCGTTTTGCGGATCGGATCCATCTATCAGTGCATCCGTAAAAATCATGCGGACATCTGAATGGAGCTTTACAGGGGGGTGATCAGGGAGTCTATATGGGGTGATCACCACAGTCATTGATCATGCCCCTGTAAGGCTTCATTCAGACGTCCGGATGCGTTTTGCGGATCGGATCCATCTATCAGTGCATCCGTAAAAATCATGCGGACATCTGAATGGAGCTTTACAGGGGGGTGATCAGGGAGTCTATATGGGGTGATCACCACAGTCATTGATCATGCCCCTGTAAGGCTTCATTCAGACGTCCGGATGCGTTTTGCGGATCGGATCTATCTATCAGTGCATCCGTAAAAATCATGCGGACATCTGAATGGAGCTTTACAGGGGGGTGATCAGGGAGTCTATATGGGGTGATCACCACAGTCATTGATCATGCCCCTGTAAGGCTTCATTCAGACGTCCGGATGCGTTTTGCGGATCGGATCCATCTATCAGTGCATCCGTAAAAATCATGCGGACATCTGAATGGAGCTTTACAGGGGGGTGATCAGGGAGTCTATATGGGGTGATCACCACAGTCATTGATCACGCCCCTGTAAGGCTTCATTCAGACGTCCGGATGCGTTTTGCGGATCCGATCCATCTATCAGTGGATCCGCAAAAATCATGCGGACGTCTGAATGGAGCTTTACAGGGGGTTGATCAATGACAGGGGTGTAATCAATGACAGGGGGGGTGATCAGGGAGTCTATATGGGGTGATAACCACAGTCATTGATCACGCCCCTGTAAGGCTTCATTCAGACGTCCGGATGCGTTTTGCGGATCCGATCCATCTATCAGTGGATCCGTAAAAATCATGCGGACATCTGAATGGAGCTTTACAGGGGGGTAATCAATGACAGGGGGGTGATCAATGACAGGTGGGTGATCAGGGAGTCTATATGGGGTGATCAGGGGTGATCAGGGGCTAATAAGGGGTTAATAAGTGACGGGGGGGGGTGTAGTGTAGTGTAGTGGTGCTTGGTGGGACTTTACTGATCTACCTGTGTCATCTGGTGGTCGATCCAAACAAATGGGACCACCAGAGGACCAGGTAGCAGGTATATTAGACGCTGTTATCAAAACAGCGTCTAATATACCTGTTAGGGGTTAAAAAAAACACATCTCCAGCCTGCCAGCGAACGATCGCCGCTGGCAGGCTGGAGATCAACTCTCTTACCTTCCGTTCCTGTGAGCGCGCGCGTCTGTGTGCGCGCGTTCACAGGAAATCTCGGCCATCGCGAGATGACGCATATATGCGTGACTCTGCGCAGGGCTGCCACCTCCGGAACGCGATCCTGCGTTA
The DNA here is from genome assembly GCF_905171765.1 of Bufo bufo. NCBI lineage: Eukaryota > Metazoa > Chordata > Amphibia > Anura > Bufonidae > Bufo > Bufo bufo. The sequence goes on along the minus strand of NC_053392.1, from coordinate 229,556,222 downwards.
GGCGGTCCGGAGGTGGTTAATAGTAGAATAGAACGACACTATGTACAGGGTGTATCTCACACGCCCTGAACCAGACTAGGCCTCAATTAAATTTGTTTGCCCAAAATGGCTGTATTTCAAATAACTGAATATAACCCCTGTATATAAAGGGTGTATCTCACACGCCCTGACCCACACTACGCCGCAATTAAAGATTTATGCCCAAAATGACTATTTCAAATAACTGAATATAACCACTGTATATAAAGGGTGTATCTCACATGCCCTGATCCACACTAGGCCGCAATTAAAGATTTATGTCTAAAATGGCTGTATTTCAAATAACTGAATATAACCCCTGTATATAAAGGGTGTATCTCACACGCCTTGACCCAAACTAGGCCGCAATTAAAGATTTATTCCCAAAATTGCTGTATTTTAAAATAACTGAATATAACCCCTGTATATAAAGGGTGTATCTCACACGCCCTGACCCACACTAGGCCGCAATTAAAGATTTATACCCAAATGGCTGTATTTAAATTAACTGAATATAACCCCTGTATATAAAGGGTGTATCTCACACGCCCTGACCCACACTAGGCCGCAATTAAAGATTTATACCCAAAATGGCTGTATTTCAAATAACTGAATATAACCCCTGTATATAAAGGGTGTATCTCAATACGCCCTGACCCACACTAGGACGCAATTAAAGATTTGTGCACAAAATGGCTGTATTTTAAATAACTGAATATAACCCCTGTATATAAACGGTGTATCTCACACGCCCTGACCCACACTAGGCCGCAATTAAGGATTTTTGCCCAAAATGGCTGTATTTCAAATAACTGAATATAACCCCTGTATATAAAGGGTGTATCTCAATACGCCCTGTCCCACACTAGGCCGCAATTAAAGATTTGTGCACAAAATGGCTGGATTTCAAATAACTGAATATAACCCCTGTATTTAAAGGGTGTATCTTACAATGACATCTGCAGCAAAGGCTGCCAAATATTTTTTTTTTGCCCAAGCGGGTTTTTGTTTAATAACTGAATATGACAGCAGTATGTAACCCTGGAATTTCAAACGTCTTGATGCTGCAAGGGCGGAACAATTGTGTATTTTGCCTTAATAGAAGAATATAACCCCTGTATATAAAGGGTGTATCTCACATGCCCTGACCCACACTAGGCCGCAATTAAAGATTTATGCCCAAAAAGGCTGTATTTCAAATAACTGAATATAACCCCTGTACATAAAGGGTGTATCTCACAAGCCCTGACCCACACTAGGCCGCAATTAAAGATTTGTGCCCAAAATGGCTGTATTTCAAATAACTGAATATAACCCCTGTATATAAAGGGTGTATCTCACACGCCCTGACCCACACTAGGCCGCAATTAAAGATTTGTGCCCAACATGGCTGTATTTCAAATAACTGAATAGAACCCCTGTATATAAAGGGTGTATCTCACACACCCTGACCCACAGTAGGCCACAATTAAAGATTTGTGCTTAAAATGGCTGTATTTCAAATAACTGAATATAACCCCTGTATTTAAAGGATGTATCTCACACGCCCTGACCCACACTAGGCCGCAATTAAAGATTTGTGCCCAAAATGGCTGTATTTCAAATAACTGAATAGAACCCCTGTATATAAAGGGTGTATCTCACACGCCCTGACCCACACTAGGCCACAATTAAAGATTTGTGCTTAAAATGGCTGTATTTCAAATAACTGAATATAACCCCTGTATATAAAGGGTTTATCTCACACGCCCTGACCCACACTAGGCCGCAATTAAAGATTTGTTAACAAAATGGCTGTATTTCAAATAACTGAATATAACCCCTGTATATAAAGGGTGTATCTCACAATGACATCTGCAGCAAAGGCTGCCAAATTTTTTTTTTTTGCCCAAACAGCAGTATATAACCCTGGAATTTGAAACGTCTTGATGCTGCAAGGGCGGAAAAAAATCGTATTTTGGCAAAAAAGTGTGTTTTTAAAAGGCCAGAAAATTATTGCTGTATTTCTAGCTTCAATTGCACACTGACTAATCCAGATGTTGTATATTGCCAAAAAAGTGTTTTGTTTTTTTACTAACAGAATATGAAAGCTGTATATAACGTATGAATTTCAAACGTCCAGATGCAGCTAGGGTTGTAAAATAGTGTATTTTGCACAAAAATGGTGTTTTAAAAAACCCAGATAATTATGGCTGTATTTCTAGCTTAAATTGCACACTGACTAATCCTGCAAATGCACCAGATGTTGTATATTGCCAAAAAAGGCTGATTTTTTACAACCAGATTATTAGTGCAGTTTTCCAAGATTGGATTTCAATGTCACAAAAGCTCAGATGCAGTGCTGGTGCACTGAGCTTGCATAAAATGGCCGCCGCCGCCGCCCACCTAACTAACAGACAGATAAAAGTTGTTGTTTTTTCGGTCACTGGGCTCAGGGCAGGGTAAAAAGATTGTGCCCTGCACCCACACAACTAAATGTATGTCGATCGCTGAGTTAGATTCACGTTCTGAACCAAAGATTCTCTCCTATTCTCTCCCTGAAATCACCAGCCGCATCCTTTCCCTACACTAGTAAAAGCAGAGTGACGTGCAGCGCTACGTGACTCCAGCTTATATAGAGGCTGGGTCACATGCTGCACTGGCCAATCACAGCCATGCCATTAGTAGGCATGGCTGTGATGGCTTTTAAGGTCACACAGTTAAACGCTTGTTGATTGGCTACTCTGCAGCCTTTCAAAAAGCGCCAAGAAAGCGCCGAACACTGAACCCAAACTTTTACTAAAATATTCGGGTTAGGGTCTGGGGTCCAGAAATCCTAAAGTTCGGTATGAACCCGAACTTTACAGTTCGGGTTCGCTCAACCCTAGTCACGTTTCATTCAGCATGAACTCATCAGGGGAGATGTACATAAGTAATAGCAAGCAAAATATGGAGCTTGCATTACAGAGAAAAAAAGGGGGGGGGAGGGTTGTAGAGACAAGCAAATTTTGGCAGTGGTTAAGGCTGGTATAAAAACACACCAAAAAGGATAAGAGGGGCCAGGTCAGTCGAATGACAACCGATTTGGATATCACATATCCTGGGTCACACCTGGACTCAAGCAGGCTTCACCCACTGGTGCATTTGTGCTCAAGCTATCTGTGTTTTTTCTGGTGGTCTTGGTTCCACTGAACTGGCCCCTCTTATTTTATTTGAGTGTTTTCATACCAGCCTTAACCACTGCCAATATTTGCATGTCTCTACAGCCCTCCCCCCCTTTTTTCTTTGTAATGCAAGCTCCATCTTTTGCTTGCTATTACTTATGTACATCTCCCCTGATGAGTTCATGCTGAATGAAACGTGACACGTCGGGAGTTTACCTTTATTAGGGTGTACTAGGGATTGTCATGGCATGTGATGAGTCTAAGCTTGCCGAGCTCTAAACCCGCCACCAAGTTATAGCCATTATCAGACACAACCATGCCTGGTTCTAGTTTGAGTGGCGAGAGCCACAGCTCAGTCTGGTCTCTAATCCCTTGCCACAGCTCTGCAGCGGTGTGCTGTTTGTCCCCTAAGCATATCAGCTTCAGCACGGCCTGTTGCCACTTCCCCACTGCAGTGCTACACTGCTTCCAGCTACCGAATAATGACTGACTGGTGCTGCACGCGGATAATTCGGAGGTGGAAGTGGAGGAGGAGGCGGAGGAGGAGAAGTGGGGATTGGATCCACTAACGTAGGTGCTGGCGGAAACCCTGATCGATGTAGGGCCTGCAATCCTTAACGTCGGTAGCACCTGTGCGATCCCAGGGTACGACTCGCTCCCATCCTCTGCAACATTCACCATGTGTGCCGTCAGGGAAATGTAGCGTCCCTGGCCGAATGCACTAGTCCATGTGTCGGTGGCTAAGTGGACCTTCCCAGTAACTGCGTTGGTCAGGGCACGTGTGATGTTACGAGACACATGTTGGTGTAAGGCGGGCATGGCACACCTTGAAAAATAGTAGCGGCTGGAGACATCAGGCTGCGGAAGGTCTACATTTCCAGGACCAGTAATTTGGAAGCTGCGCATTTAGTGCTATGGCCTGTTGGTGGGTGGCTGGGTATTTTCGCTTGCGTTCAAAGGCCTGCGGTAAGGACATTTGGACTCTGCGCTGGGACACGGAAGTGGATGTGGTCGCTGATGGTGCTTGTGAAGGTCCAGGTGCAGGGTCGGAGGCATCCGGGCCTGCACCTTTAGCAGGGGATTGGCCAGCACGTAGCATAGAGGAAGAGGAGGCAGTGGTGTGATCCGCATACACAGATTGTGGACCCAGGCGTTCTTCACACTTATTACGGTGCTTGGATGCCATGTGGCGTATTATGCTGGTGGTGGTGAGGTTGCTAGTGTTCACGCCCCGGCTCATTTTCGTATGGCACAGGTTGCAAACTACTATTCTTTTCTGGTCTGCACTTTGTTCACTTGTCTCAGATGGAGTAGACCCCCCTGGGAATTCATCCAGCATTGCGATTTCCTCATCTTCCTGCTCCTGCCCCTCGACGGCTTGATAAATGACACGACGCAATACACGCTCCAGAAAGAAGGTGTAAGGTACGATGTCACTGATGTCGCCCTGGCTGCGACCAGTTTGGTGATCTCATCAAATGGCCAAAGAAGTCTGCATGCATCGAGCATGAGAAGCATGAGAAGCCATGAGAAGCCACTGGCGCGGTGAAAAAAAAACAAGCTCCCAGAACTTGTCCTGCCGCAGAGTTCGTACAGGTAGTCATTAACTGCACGTTTCTGCTGGAGCAGCATATCAAGCATATACAAGGTGGAGTTCCATCGCTTCGGGCAGTCACAAATCAGACGTCTGACGGGAAGGTGGTGTCGCCACTGAATGTCAGCATGGCGAGCTATGGCCGTGTAAGATCTTCTGAAATGGCCAGAGATTTTCCTGGCCTGCCGCAAGACGTCCTGGACCCAGGGGTATTTGGCAACGAATCGCTTCATGGCTAAGTTTAGGACGTGTGCCATGCACGGCACGTGTGTCATTTTTCCCTGTTTCAGCGCGCTCAACAGATTGGCACCGTTGTCGCACACCACTTTACCAACTGTCAAATTCAGCTGGGTTATCCACTGATCTACCTGTGACCGCAAAGCTGAAAGGAGTGCAGGACCGGTGTGGCTCTTGGTTTCCTGGCACAACAGACGCAGCACAGCATGGCAACGTCTCACCTGGCACGTCTAATAGGTTCTGGGGATCTTGTGGGGCGCAGCGGAAGAGACGGTAGCAGCGAAAAAGGAGTAGTCAGCCGAGGAGGAGAGGGAGGATGGAGTAGGAGGAGGAGAAGAAGAGGCAGGCCTGCATGCAATCCGTGGCGGTAACAAAAAATATACACGGGTGCCACGGTTTGCATGCTTGACGGCCGTCAGAAGGTTCACCCAGTGGGCAGAAAAAGTTATGTACCTTCCCTGCCCGTGTTTTCTAGACCACGTGTCTGTGGTCAGATGTATCTTGGCACCGACACTGTGTGCCAGAGATACATTCACTTGCCGCTGAAAGTGGCCATATAGCTCTAGGATGCCCTTCTGGGAGAAATATTTTCTTCCGGGGACCTTCCATTGCGGTGTTCCAATGGCCACAAATTTTCTAAAGGCCTCCGAGTCCACCAGTTTATATGGCAGTAGTTGGTGGGTTAGCAGTTCTGACAAGCCAGCGGTCAGCCTTTGGGCAAGAGGGTTATCCGGCGTCATCATCTTTTTTCGCTCTAACATTTGGGGCAAGGAAGCCTGCCTTTTGCCAGATGAACGCGACAACGGCACGGTGGAAGGTGGACTGGAGGATAACTAGGAGGAGAGAGGAGAAGGAGAAGAGGCAGGATGGTGAGCGCCGGGAGTGTGGCTTTGTGGGTTCTGATGGTGTTGCTCCCACTGGGCTCGTTGATGGGAGGCCAGGTGCCTTCTTAAGGTGGTCATCCCTAGGTGAGTGTTGGGCTTACCGCGACTTATGCATTGACAGCACAGGCTGCAGATGGCAACACTATTGTTAGCAGCGGACACATTAAAAAAAGCCCACACTGTGGAGCCATGTGCCGGCGTCCTGGGAGCGCCAGAAGTGACGGTGCAGGGTGGATGTTTCGTTCCAGATACATTAGCAGTCTGCTTTTTGCCTCCTTTGCACTGTAAGTTCTGCCTGATTCTCCTATCTGCTGCTCTGTTTCTCCCTCTGAACTCCCCTTCTCTTTCTCTCTTGTGGGCACCCACATGACGTCCATCAAAATGTCATCATCGGATTCGTCACCTTTACCAGCACTGACATTAGAGATCTCGGAGTAGGAAGCAACAGCAGGGACCACCCTCCTTGGGCTGATCTGGGTACTGTCGTCAGACTGCTGGGTGGCGACCGTTGATACCTCCTCTTCATGTAAAAATGTGCCCAGATCAGGTTTATTTATAAGGTAGGGGGTATGTCCATGTGCTAAAACGTCTCAATTGACTGTCCTGTACCACCTGATGGATGTGTCATGGGTCAAAGTTATTCACAATTCAAAAGAATATGGCGTGCCCGAATATCGCCATATGTTCGCATTTTCGGTGAATCGCGAACATGCAAAGTTTGCCGCAAAACGACCGCCGGGCGAGCCGCAAGGCCATTTCTATTCCCATGCACCCCTTCCACCACAAACAAGGGTATATGGTTGAATCTTTTTTTTTCTCATCCTCCTTCTCCTCTTCCATCATATCAACATGCTTATTCCCCCTTTGTTGGGGAGGAGGGGGGGTGGGTATAGTCTTATTTTTTGGATATAAACCCGGAACCTAATGTGATATGCATAAAATACATAGGATATTGTTTTTTCTTATAGGGTAGTTGATTGTTGTCTACAATGGCTATCCTGTATGTCGCTGTTTTTTCTGTTTTGATTCATGTCTTTTATACTTTGTATTTAAATAAAAAAAAACATGCTTATTCGTCGCATATATGCCCTTCGCATATAATGTTTTAAAGGGTCAGCTCAGCTGCATGCCCTCTTATATAATTTTTTAGGGGGTCATCTCACCAGCAGGCCCTCACCTACAATGTTTTACAGGGTCAGCTCACCAACAGGCCCTCGCATATAATTTTTTAGAGGGTCAGCTCATCAGCAGGCCCTTGCATATAATGTTTTACAGGATCAGCTCACCAGCAGGCCTTGACCTACAATCGTTTACAGGGTCAGCTCACCTGAAGGCCCTCACATATAACTTTTTAGAGGGTCAGCTCATCTGGAACCTCTAACCTACAACCTTTTAGAGGGTCAGCTCACCAGCAGGCCCTCGCATATAATTTTTTACAGGGTCAGCTCACCAGCAGGCCTTCACCTACAATCTTTTACAGGGTCAGCTCCCCTGCAGGCCCTCACCTAATTATACCTAATAGGTAATTTGCGCGAATGCTGCCTTTGCTTGGATGTGGTAGACGTAGTTGTTTCTCAGGCTTCCTCTCCGGAATGGAATCCTGATTCACCGTTACCCATGGTCTACATGGTTTGGGCTGGAAATAACATTGAAAGTTGATAGGCCAGACATCCAAATGGATCGTCGCTGTCACGGGGACGTGTGATCGGCCCCAGGTTATCTAGAGTCACCAAAGCGGCAGCAGGCACTCACCCATAATTTTTTAGATGGTCAGATCAGCAGGCCCTTGTTCCAAATGTTTTTGAGGGTCACCAACAGGCCATCAATCATAATTTTTCAAGGTTGCATATTATGCCCTCCTTTATGTGTAACAAAGGGTGTATTGTAGTGCCGGTTCCTTGTAATTTTTGGCCGCCATAGGCTTTATAAGTGTAGGAGTCCCACTACATGAACAATTGTACCATAATTTTTCAAGGTTGCATATTATGTAGGAGTGTAGGAGTCCCACTACATGAACAATTGTACCATAATGTGAATGAGGCCCTCCTTTATGTGATATACAGGTTGTATCGGAGTGCCTCTTCCTTGTAATTTTTGGAAGCACTTGCACTTTATACAGTCAGGTCCATAAATATTGGGACATCGACACAATTGTAACATTTTTGGCTCTATACACCACCACAATGGATTTGAAATGAAACAAACAAGATGTGCTTTAACTGCAGACTGTCAGCTTTAATTTGAGGGTATTTACATCCAAATCAGGTGAACGGTGTATAGGACCCTGGCTGTGGGTTTATTATACATTGCCATAATGGTAGAGATAAATTGGTCCGGTATACCAAATTTGTTGAGCGCTCTTTTCATGAATATCCAATCAATACGGTCAAACGCCTTTTCGGCGTCAGTGCCTAGTAACTACTTACAGTTTGCATATGAGCCTTCCACTTGTTACGGAACCAAAAGTAATGGGACAATTGGCTTCTCAGCTGTTCCATTGCCAGGTGTGTGTTATTCCCTCATTATCCCAATTACAATGAGCAGATAAAAGGTCCAGAGTTCATTGATTTCAAGTGTGCTATTTTCATTTGGAATCTGTTGCTGTCAACTCTCAAGATGAGATCCAAAGAGCTGTCACTATCAGTGAAGCAAGCCATCATTAGGCTGAAAAAACAAAACAAACCTATCAGAGAGATAGCAAAAACAACAGTTTGGAACATTCTTAAAAAGAAAGAACGCACCGGTGAGCTCAGCAAAACCAAAAGACCCGGAAGACCATGGAAAACAACTGTGGTAGATGACCGAAGAATTCATTCCCTGGTGAAGAAAACACCCTTCACAACAGTTGGCCAGATCAAGAACACTCTCCAGGAGGTAGGTGTATGTGTGTCAAAGTCAACAATCAAGAGAAGACTTCACCAGAGTGAATACAGAGGGTTCACCACAAGATGTAAACCATTCGTGAGCTTCTAAAACAGGAAGGCCAGAAACGACATCTAAAAAAGCCGTCACAGTTCTGCAACAACATCCTATGGACAGATGAGACCAAGATCAACTTGTACCAGAGTGATGGGAAGAGAAGAGTATGGAGAAGGAAAGGAACTGCTCATGATCCTAAGCATACCACCTCATCAGTGAAGCATGGTGGTGGTAGTGTCATGGCGTGGGCATGTATGGCTGCCAATGGAACTGGTTCTCTTGTATTTATTGATGATGTGACTGCTGACAAAAGCAGCAGGATGAATTCTGAAGTGTTTCGGGCAATATTATCTGCTCATATTTAGCCAAATGCTTCAGAACTCATTGGACGCGCTTCACAGTGCAGATGGACAATGACCCAAATCATACTGCAAAAGCAACCAAAGAGTTTTTTAAGGGAAAGAAGTGGAATGTTATGCAATGGCCAATCACCTGACCTGAATCCGATTGAGCATGCATTTCACTTGCTGAAGACAAAACTGAAGGGAAAATGCCACAAGAACAAGCAGGAACTGAAGACAGTTGCAGTAGAGGCCTGGCAGAGCATCACCAGGGATGAAACCCAGCGTCTGGTAATGTCTTTGCGTTCCGGACTGCAGGCTTTAATTGACTGCAAAGGATTTGCAACCAAGTATTAAAAAGTTAAAGTTTGATTTATGATTATTATTCTGTCCCATTACTTTTGGTTCCATTAACAAGTGGGAGGCACATATGCAAACTGTTGTAATTCCTACACCGTTCACCTGATTTGGATGTAAATACCCTCAAATTAAAGCTGACAGTCTGCAGTTAAAGCACATCTTGTTCGTTTAATTTCAAATCCATTGTGGTGGTGTATAGAGCCAAAAAAAATTAGAATTGTGATTGTGTAAATATACAGGAAAGAATGTTTCCTAACAAATTTTCCTCTAAAATCGATTTTATCTTCAGTTTTGTGCGTATTTTTGTCTGTAAAAGTGGTGTACTACTCGGACAACATTGTTCCCAGCAGCAACCTGGGAGTCCAAGATGCATCCAGACATCCCCCCATGCTGTTCCTGAACCATTTCGGTGGTCTTTCCATCAATTTCTGACATTTACTTATGAACCAGGCACCCTCCCCTCTTCAGAGCAGGGGGTGCCTGGTTTAATGCTCGGATTCTCACATTGACTTACATTATACTCGGGATGCTCAGTAGAGCACCCGAGCATCCCGATGTGTTCGACCAGAGCACCCGAGCACTTTGGTGCTCGATCAACACTACTCAGCAGTCATGTGCCAAACCTGCATAGATCATCGCTGAGGCACTGGAACGCTTTGAGCAAGCAAGTTTTTAATGGTGAATCTATTTTTGTATGCCTTGTCCAACTGACAGCATTTAAACCGAAAATAGTACATTTATGATGCCATTCACAAGAAAATAAAATTGATTCAGACCACACGCCAGACCTAAATAAAAATGAAGACCACAGCGAGACCCCTTTTACAGCATCCAGGCTAGATTCCCAGACACAGCTCTGTACACAGACCACAGGGAAAAACCGCCCTGAATACCCATGTCCCTCTGTACCACCAGTCCATCTGAAGATTTTGCAGTCTGGCCCCAATATACAGGATTCTCCACTGCTCTGTGGATGCAAGTTATTCCTGGCTTTACTACCCTGCTTGTGGCCTTCTGCAGCATCTCCCACACTAACCCAGTTCCTATCAAACAGGTTATTCACAGCACCCGACATCCCTTTCTTAGTCCAATCTATGTGAGCTGTACCTCCAACCACAAGTTCCTTGCTCTACCTCCATCTCTGGTAGGTTGCCACATGTTGGGAGAACCTGCCATTGGTTCTTCCACTCACCTCTGATTATCTAAATTGGGGTTAGCCACACCATCTATATCCAGCATGGAAGCTCATTCTAAGCAGCAGCAAATTACACCTACAGACTATACGAGTAGGACACCCATACCCCAGGTTGAGAACCACTGCTACAGAACTATGACTATTTCACTAACCCTAAATACTAGGGTTAATATACAGTGTATATATATATATATATATATATATATCAATAACAGCATAAAATGTAAACGGCACCGCAGGTCCAAAGAAAATTGGGTTATGGCGGATGTTGAAGCGATCCGATCTCCAAAAAATGCGAGAGACGAATATTCCACGGCACTACAAAAAAGTAAAATAAATTTGACTTTTATTCACCAACGCAATGTTTCGGTCCACACACTGGAACCTTCCTCAATCACTGCTTGATGAAGGTTCTAGTGTGTGGACCGAAACGTTGCGTTGGCGAATAAAATTCACATTTATTTTACTGCCCTGCAAGATTACAATGCATACAATGAAAACAAATATGTCATATGTATAACATTTTTTTATTTTTTTTATTTTAGACATCTATACAAATATTCTAAAAAGGTATTTTCTGAAGACGTGTACCATTCATGAGGAAAGGCAACATTATTTGCTCCAGGTGGCAACTTTCCCAACTGAAGAGGGCATGAAAACATTGCATTACTTGATGTTCCTATATTCAACTTGGGGAAGGAATTGGCACTATTTTAGGTTTCACCTCAGGCAGAAAACAAGGTTAGAATAGAAGTCCTCCTAGGTATTTAATTAACTGCCAATTTCTGAAATTAATAAACATATTCAGCATTAATTTCTACTTACAGTTAGTATATAAAGGCTGTCGGAATGGCTTTCCTTTGGCAAACACAATTTCTGCAATAATCAGATGGAAACCAGTTATAGGAAACATGGTTGTTGTAAAAAAGTTCTCTGAAAATCTACGTTCTCTCACTGTAATATTTCCTGTGCTGTAGTTTAATGGAAGGCATGCGCTGTGGGGGAAGGAAACAGAGATTATAATATTGTTTGCTTATAAAAAAAAATGTTTAACGGTTATAGTGAGGAATTTGAAACTGCTAGGCCCCTATGAACATTTTACTTATGGCCTCTTGAACTGTATATACTTGAGGAAGAACATATATACTTGTATACAGTACTCTCCACTGAACACAGCTAAGTAGGCAGCACTTGACTATTTCCATACCTCCCATAGGCTTCACTGGAAAGGACCATTCTTAAACGCGATCACCACTCCTTAAAATGCAATGAGGAAAGCAGCTATGCAGAATCAGCAAAAATGGTTCATGAGACATATCATGTATATCCTTATGCCATAAATGTGTAAAATGAGAATACCTTTTTAAAAAGGATTATTACTGACTTTAAGTTGCTACAGTACATTTAGATCCCATGCTCATGTGACCAATAACGTGTGCAATGTGTATTGTATAATGTCCAATGGATGTCTAGATGTGTCCTTTCTTAGCCTTCTCCTTAGCTCATTATGTCCTGAGATATGAAGGACAAGCTTAAAGGGGTTCTCCGGGAAATAAGAAAATGAAAATACTTAAATATTACTTTATTATAAATGTATTCTCAAATACCTTTCATTATTAATAATGGCTCGTTTTGTCTGGGGAGCAATCATCAGGGGAAATAAAATGGCCACCGTCCTATTAGTTCACACAAAACCTGTCCTGATCACACAGCAGGACAGGTTACTGCAGAACACTGAGGTAAAGAGCTGCCTCATCCTCCTCTCTGCTCTACTTGTAAGGAATTATGATCCTGAATACAGATAATATGATCTTCAGCTGATTCTCTGTAGGAATGGAGTTCATAAGGAGACATGAAGTACAGAGAGGACAGACTGTGGAAATGTTGGGCTGTACTAATGGAGACTGCATACAATTGCTGCTGCTCATTAGCCACATCCCCACCTCCTCTCATGTCTCCTCATCTTCTCCATTCCCACAGAGATTCACCTGTATTCAGGATCATGATTCCTGTCAAGCAGAGCAGAGAGGAGAATGAGGCAGCACTATGGATCATTGTGGTGAAGTAAGTTGTCCTCCTGTGTGATTAGAACAGGGTTTGTGTGGACTGATATGACAGTGGCCATTTTATTTCTCTTAATGATTGCTCCCTAGACAAAATCAGCCATTATAAGTAATGAAACGTAATTGTGAATATATTTATTATAAAATAATATTAAAGTATTTTAATTTTTTTCAATTCCTGGATGACCCCTTTAAAGAAAAACACAATATTGTGATGCTGTGTGATAAGATGTCTATGCCATGTGTCTGTGTGTGGCCACCCAGTGGTTTGTTTGTGAGTTACTGCCTGTAAAGGGTTTTGCAAGCAAGTCATGATATTGTACTGAATTAGTTTTGTGAGAAATTCAAGTTCTTAATCAAAAAGGATTTCCTGAGTAAGTAGATCTTAAAAGGGTTGTGCAGAAATTTATATTGATGACTAATCCTCAGATAGGTCATCAATATCTGATTGGCAGGGGTCCAACACCCAGCACCCTTGCAGATCAGCTATTCGAAGAGGAGGCGGAGACGTTTCGGTAATGCAGTGTAATAAAAAAGTGCTTGTTCCATTCACTTGAATGGAGCAAGCACTTGTAATTACACTACCCTGCCGCTTTACAGGTGATGATATGTAGTGTAAAGATCAGGAAGCGGCGCTCACATGGCACGCCACCTCGTCATCAAACCCCCGCCGATCAGATATTGGTGACCTATCCTGAGGAACCCCTACAACTATATATCCCCGATTTTAAAATATCCGTATTAGAAAGAGGACATGATTTTAAAAATTATTTTAGGATGACCTATCCTGAGCAACCCCTATAACTATATATCCCTGATATTAAAATATCTGCAATAGAAAGAGGACATGATTTCAAAATGAATTTTAGTTACACTTGCTATTAAAACAAAATTGAAAAATACGAAAAAATGTTTCCCCTTTTTTTAACATTTTCCTGGGTATTAGAGTTGAGCGAATCTATAACCTAATTAGCATTTAGAGGTATTCCGTTTTGCATGTCGTCATAATACAAGTGTATGGCCAGCAGAACGGAACCCTCGTCCTGGCATTGACTTACGTGATGGATTCCATGAGAAGGGAATCCATTACGTAATTCACTTAAACCCCAACCCCGAATTCGAAACTGCCAAAAGGCAGGTTTGCTCAACTCTACTGGGTATAAAAAAATAAAAAATAAAAATACTAAAAGAAGCATGACATAAAAATAAAGTGCCATGTATCAACAAAAAATATTTAACCAAATGGAAGAAAGTTACATTTTTCAAAGCCACATTTACAAAAAAAAAATGAAAAAAAAATAGGACTAGTCAGGAAGGGGAGAAAATAGCCCAGTTTTGAACTTGTCAAGTGGTTGATAAATGTATAGAGATTAACTAGTGATAGTGGCATAACTAAAACTGATCGAGCCCCACAGCAATTTTTTTGAACAGGCCTCCTTCCAAATCCCATCCTCCCATGCAACCCTCACTCCTGCAGCTACTCAAGACTAGGCCATGTTTGCTCTGTCCATTTCCTACATGTATAAGCTGAATGTTGTGTCACTGTATAGTGTATACTGTACAGTCTCTGTATATAATGTTATTGCATAATACTATTGAGGGGGCCCTGACAAAATCTTTCTGGCCTTCTCCAAAGTGGGCCCCTTCTGAGATCAGGCAATGTAGTATACGCTTCCGCTGCTTCCACTCTAGCTACGCCCCAACTAGTGACAACTGTGGTAAACAAATGTACCTGAAGACATCATTTTCACTGAACCATGGCTGGTCTTGAAGCAGGAAGAAAGCTGTGCCTTGGACAATCACAGTAAAAGTAAGATGCATGAAAATGGAGAGTAACAAAGGAGGAGAGAACAGTTGTCCTGAGGGTCTGTAAGGTGCCAGCTTTGGGGCTGCACGGTTTAAACTCACTAGATAAAAAAGACAAATATTTTAGTAGACTCATAAAAAACAAAAACAACTCATAAAATATGCTGCTAGAGTGTATCCAAAATGGCAGCCATGTATGAGGCAACAATAATATAAAGAATAGAAATATACTTACTAGTAATGGAACATATGATGTTGATAGCCAAATCTTGCAAAAGGTATTGGTAGTTTCCAAGAAGCGTTAGTCTCTGAGGAAACACAGACATTAATCATTTACTTTTCTGGAAGGGCTAACATCATGCAATTTGGATTAAGTTGCAGTTTCCCTTTGCAATTATTCATTATCCCACAACCTCAATAGGTTTTGATGGTTTCCTAGTAATAGACATCACAACCAGTGTATGACACCATGGGATCTCCACACTCAAAGGATGATTCACCAATGTGATGCATAATGATTAGTGATGAGCGGCATAGGCAATATTTGAATTCGCAATATTTCACACATTTTTGGCCGAATATTTGCCTTAAATTCGCAAATTCGAAAATTTGTGATCTCCAGTCATTGTCATACTTGATTGCGAAAATCGGCAATATAATATATTCGCGATAAATTTGCGATTAGAATATTAAACACTATTCGAGAATACGAATATATAGCACTATATTCTAAATATTCGCGAACTCTCAAAGTGGCGATATTCACGATTAAAATTTGTGATTCCAATATACGTGCTCAACACTAATAATGATATGCACCACCAGCACATAAGCTGTCATTCCATATGGGAACATAGTATTTATTATGTAATTCTTATATATATATATATATATATATATATATATATATATATATATATTTTTTTTTTTTTTTAAATACAAAAGTCAGAGATGCTATGAATAACCTAATTTACTAATTCAGGTCATGGGAAGAATTCTCTAAGCATTGTATCTCTAAGACATCCATATGATAGTCTACTGGATTTCTTTCAGCAAGTAGAGATGGGGGTGGGTGGCTGCAATAAATGTAAAGCAACTACAAAATAGGCTACTTTCACACTAGTATGTGGTGTGGATCCGTCATGGATCTGCACAGACGGATCCGTTCAGATAATACAACCGTCTGCATCCGTTCAGAATGGATGCGTTTGTATTATCTTTAACATAGCCAGTCAACGGAGGACGGATCCATTTTCTATTGTTCCAGATTGTGTAATAGAAAACGGATCCGTCCCCATTGACTTACATTGTGTGTCAGAACGTTTGGCTCAGTTTCGTCAGATGGACACCAA
The DNA here is from genome assembly GCF_905171765.1 of Bufo bufo. Classification (NCBI taxonomy): domain Eukaryota; kingdom Metazoa; phylum Chordata; class Amphibia; order Anura; family Bufonidae; genus Bufo; species Bufo bufo. The sequence goes on along the minus strand of NC_053392.1, from coordinate 229,540,310 downwards.
AACGCTGCAACGCTGGTATCCGCCTCCAAAGCGGAATGGAGATGGAACTGATGCAAACTGATGCATTCTGAGCGGATCCTTTTCCATTCCGAATGCATTAGGGAAAAACTGATAAATTTTTGGACTGCTCTAGATAGCCCTGAACAGATCTCACAAACGGAAAGCCAAAACGCCAGTGTGAAAGTAGCCATAATAATCTGGTAAATTAATATTGTAAATGCGTTTGAGATTATACACAGAATAGCAGAAAGAGTATGCTGCACCAGGGTGATTAAAACATGGTTTTTATGCAGTCCAGGTAAGAACACCTTCTACTGTGACTAAAGGCATTTTTCTTTAGAGACATAAGGGACTTTCGTGTTGGATTTTACATTTCCTGAATAAATATCAGGTTTTAATCATCTCAGTACAAGTCTATTTCTGTTCTATTTTCCCTCATGGTGCTACATCTTGGATTATTTTTTTTTATTTTTTTTTAGTTATGGAGACAAATAGCAAAATAGCTTTACATGATATGTGTGTTGGACATACACAAAAAAAGAAGCCATACCCAAAAAAGGAATACTATGCAAACAATTCCAATGAACTGATACATAGTCAAGAATTTGAAGATGGAAAGTGATGTTATAAGAGTATTCCGACCTTCCCTGCAGAAAAACATAACAATTATGCATTTTTGTTATTTACAATGGCAAATCATTCTGAGTTTCTATATGTAACATGGTGATGTTTGTGTTACATAAAATATTTAGCAATTCCAAAAATGTAATCCGACAGACAAACCCTAAGATTTTGATATGTTTGTTTCGGATGAATCCAGTAAAATGGCTCACAGCACAATTTTACTTAACATGTTAGTGGGAAAAAGCATGGGGTAGGAGATTATACTCACATGACCTTGAGAGGAAGTGGACGGGGGAGGGCTTGCCTTGATTGGCTGACAGGCTGTCAGACTGCCTGGATGAGCCAATCAGTGCTGCAACTGGCAAGATGTCCTTGTAGAACAAGCAGAATGCCATTCTCTCTTGGGCTGTTAATGAGGGTGTATAGATGTATGCAGTTTCTGACAGAAAACTATGTTAAGGACAGTGTACAGTCATAATCAAGCTTCCATTCTAGTGTGAGGGACAGTGAAGGGAAAGGCTAGAACGAAGAAGAGTGGTGTACAATAGGGAAAGGATGTTAGGAGCTGAGGCTGGTTGTCTCTGGCAATACCTTCTAGCTGCAGCAGAACCTCAAAAGAAGATACATGCAAGAACATTTTTCTCTATTTGATCAGAAATACATTTTTTTTTTTTTGCTCAAGTGTTATTTTGAAGGGAATGAGCTCAATATTACTGTATAACACATGTTTTACTATCCAGAGGATAGTATTTGAAGTCTCAGTGAAAGTACCGAAAATACTATACCAAAAATTGTGTCAAGGCATCTCCAAACAGTTCAAATATTATATTCTCTTGGTTTGAGAAAACAGCACATGTGCAACTTACAGAGGGTATCATTGTAAATCAAACACATGAAATACTAGACCGAAATCTGTTTTAGGGCAACAATTGAACAACACTTGTTTTACTATCCAGAGGATAGCATTTGAATTCTCAGTGAAAACACCTGAAATACTATACCAAAAATTATGTCAAGGCATCTCCAAACAGTTCAAATATTATATTCTCTTTTGGTTTGGGAAAACAGCACATGTGCAACTTACAGAGGGTATCATTGTAAATCAAGCACATGAAATACTAGACCGAAATCTGTGTCAGGGCATTGCCACAGAATTCAAGGGTTTGTTTTTGCGTAAAAATAGCCATACAAGTGTTCATGCATTTTACAATACAGAGGGTAGCATTCTAAATTGCTGAATGAAAATGTGAAACAATAGTCTGAAATCTGTGTCAGGGCATCTTCACACAGTGTAAGTGTTGGTGTGTGTTTTTGTGTGTGTGTGTGTGGGGGTAATTTCATAGGTTGACAACTTGGATTGTGAGCAGATCAAATCTGTTAGTGGTGCTGATTGTCACGGATGTTCCCGCAACATGTGGCAGGAGATCGGTGAGACTGGCAACACGTGGCTTGATCTGACATGTTTTCCATTTGGATCAAATGATGTCTGTGTTGTTTCTGGTGCTTGCCACACCTTCTTTCCCCAGGTGTGGCTATTATGGTAATTTAACCTTCTCTATTTATTGTTGTTTCTCCCATTATGCTATGCGGTTTATAGCTTCTGTTTGAGTTGTGGATAGCTGGTGTGTGGATCTCGGCTGAGTTCCTGGTCCTGCCATAGCCACTTGAAGTTAAGTGTTTTCTTTCCCTTTTGTATTTTGTTTGGGTTATTTTGTGTGTTGCATTTCCCTGTCATTTGTATTAAGCCCTGATGGAGACTCCTGTCCATCCTTCCTTTTTGAGGAACAGGTTGTCTCTGTCTTGACATTAATACCAGGGTCCTATAGGGTGAGTTAGGACACTAAGTATTCCTGTGTATGAACTCACCTACCTCCGGGGTCTGTTCATACTGATAGTTAGTCAGGACTTTGATTAGGGTTTTACTAGGAGGTGTCCATCTCCTTTCCCTAGTTTCCAGACCTTATTCCCTCACCCCTTTCCCTCCTATGTTCGGTGTGGTGTTTCCCTCCCACATCCGAACATGACACTGATACTGTATTAGTTCCAAATTAAATTTTTTATAGCAGTTTCTTCAGTGTGTTTGTGGAAAAGGGACAGGCATCTATATCTTGCATTTATATAGTTCCAGAAAACAGACTTCCAAACTTTCCGTACTTGCATGACTGTGTACTTACATTAGGCCAAAAAATGTCAGGGTTACAAACAAAAGACCAAGAGTCAGAGTGTCGGTAGTAAATAGAATTCCACTGCACTCTAGGAATATTTTTCAACTGCTTTATAACCCCTTTAGGACCCTGTCATGTTTCACCTTAAGGACCAGGCCGTTTTTTTTTATTTGACATTTGTCACTTTATGTGGTAATAACTTTGATAATCTTTTAGTTATCAAAGCCATTCTGAGATTTTTTTCTTGTGACACATTGTACTTCATGATAGTGGTAAATTTCAGTCAATATTTTTCATTTTTATAAAAAAAATCCCAAATTTACCAAAAATTTGAAAAATTTGCAGCTTTCCGAATTTCTATTTCTCTGCTATTAAAACAGATAGTGATACCTCATATAATAGTTATTACTTTACATTTCCCATATGTCTACTTTAAGTTTGAATCATTTTGTGAATGCCATTTTATTTTTTCTGGACGTTAGAAGGCTTCAAAGTTTAGAAGCAAATCTTGAAATTTTTCAGAACATTTCAAAAGCACACTTTTTTAAGGACCAGTTCAGTCATGAAGTCACTGTGGTGCTTACATAATAGAAACCACCCATGAATGACCCCATTTTAGAAACTACACCACTCAAGGTATTTAAAAACTGATTTTACAATTTCTGTTAACCCTTTAGGGGTTCAACAAGAATTAAAGGAAATGTAGATGAAATTTCATAATTTCACTTTTTTGGCAGATTTTCCATTTTAATCCATTTTTTTCCAGTAACAAAGCAAGGATTAACAGCCAAACTCAATATTTATTACCCTGATTCTGCAGTTTACAGAAACACTCCACTTGTGTTCGTAAACTGCTGTACGGGCACACGGCAGGGCGCAGAAGGAAAGGAGTGCCATATGGATTTTGGAGGGCAGATTTCACTGGGATAATTTTAAGTTGCCATGTCACATTTGAAGACCCCCTGATGCACTCCTAAAGCAGAAACTCCCCTAAAATTACCCCATTTTGGAAACTACTGGATAAGGTGGTAGTTTTGTTGGTTCTATTTTAGGGTACATATAATTTTTGGTTGCTCTATATTACACTTTTTTACAATGTTCATCTGCCATTTGTACGGAGCAGGTTGTTATGGACGTGACAATACCAAATATAAAAAATCTTTTTTAGAGTTTCCATATTCTGGAAGCCATAGATTTTTTTTTATTTTTTGAACGACTGTCTTATGTAGGGGCTAATTTTTTTCGGGATGAGATGACGGTTTGATTGGTACTATTTTTGGGTATGTATGACTTTTTGATCACTTGGTATTACACTTTTTGTGATGTAAGGTGACAAAAAAATGGTTGTTTTAGCATTTATTTTTTTATTATGAAAAACAATTTTTTTTACTTTTTTTTTAAAAAAACTTTAATTTTTTTTCCAATTCTGGGACTTCAACTTCTGGGGTCTGATCCCCTTTACAATGCATTACAATATATCCTGTATTGTAATGCATTGACTGTCAGCTTTAAGGATATCACAGGCTTCCGTAGAAGGCAAGCCCCAATGCCTATGGAAGGCATCGGACTGCTTTCTCTGCCCTTGGGTCCCCGTCACTGCAGCACAGGGACCCGATGGAGATGTAGAGGGCACCTGTACCCTCCGCAAACCCTCTGCATGCCGCAGTCAGCTTTGACCGCGGCATACAAGGGGTTAATACGCCAGTATCAATGTTTTCACCGATGCTAGTGTATGCAGCAGGGGCCCGGCTGTCAGTGACTGCCTGGTCCGTGCCGCTGATCAGGCGGGCGCAGAAATGTAATGATCGCGTAATATACGAATATTACCCAATTAATACTGGCGTGGGTCAAAAAGGAATATATAGCACTATATTGAATATAGTGCTATATATTTGTTTTTTAGAATATTTGTCATTTTTTACCATCTGAATTTAACACTGAACACTGTTTACTTCAGATGGAAAAAAATTACGAATATTTTAAAAAACAAATATATAGCACTATATCGAATATAGCGCTATATATTCTTTTTTTAGAATATTCGTCATTAATGACGAGCAACTTAAGCAGGGAGGAAACATAACTTCAGATGGAAAAAAATTACGAATATTCTAAAAAACTAATATATAGCACTATATTCAATATAGTTCTATATATTCCTTTTTGAACCACGCCGGTATTGATCGCATAATACTCGCATTTTCAAGTAAAAAAAAAAATGACGAATATTCAGAAAACAAATATATAGCACTATATTCAAAATATTAGCAAATTCTTGAAGTTGCAATATTCAAGATTATTATTTGTATTTCGAATATTTGCGGTCAACACTACCAATCAGCCTGCTGTACATTTATGGCGGGGGTCCTGAAGTGGTTAATCAATCATATGTTTCCATACAGTATAATCATATCCAGAACAGTTTTTAGTTGAAAAAGCCACACATGGTATCCAAATGTTTTGGTCAGACAATGATGTTATCACGGTCGGCGTGACTATCACATACGTGACGCAGAGGGAGGGAACAAGGAAGGCCCTGCCCAAGTGAGAGGGAAGGTGGTGACCCCTGACTCACCTAGCGGCTGGCACCTGGCTGCCCTGACGTCCCTAGACGGGTTCCTCACCCGTACGCCGATCACGTGCCTAAAGCCCTGGCTTTCCCTAAGCTGAGCCCTAGATAGTGAACAGGGCGGTGGGAACACTAGTCCGCACCACTAGCTCTAAAGGAAAACACCAAGGGAAGGACAGACAATACAAACTCAACATATAATCCCAGGTGGGCGACAACAGGAGACAACAAGAAGCCCAACAGGGATCCGGAGGGTAGCACTCTGGAACGACAACCAGGATTCACAACTCCAGTGGGTCAGTATAGATGTCCAGGCAGGAAGCTCTATAACTGGCAACTAGAGAAGTGTGAGGGGAGAATATAAGGAGGTTGGGAGTGGCAGACAAGAAACAGCTGAGGAGGAGAAGCTACGGATCCCTGATTGAGACAAAAAGGATAGCAAGGCAAACACAGAAAACAATCACTAAGAAACAACGTGATCTTTAGATATAGAGCGTGCAGCCACCCGCTGAGACCTCCTGACCCCGGGTATAACGGAGTCAGACGTGGCTCTTGATACCCTCGTGACAGTACCCCCCCTTTCACGAGGGGCCTCCGGACACTCAGTACCAGGTCTCTCCGGATGAGAGGTATGGAAAGCCTGAATTAACCTGTTGGCGTTTACCTCTGACGCTGGAACCCATATTCTTTCCTCGGGACCGTAACCCCTCCAATGCACCAGATACTGAAGAGAGCGGCGGACCCGACGAGAATCAACAATTCTGGCTATTTGAAACTCCAGATTACCATCCACAATAACAGGAGGAGGAGGCAGTGGTGATGGTTCTAGAGGTGGAACATACTTCTTGAGTAACGATTTATGGAAGACGTTATGGATCTTAAAAGTCTGAGGTAGCTCCAGGTGAAAAGCCACAGGGTTAATAACGGCTACTATTTTATAAGGACCAATGAACCTAGGGCCCAGTTTCGAAGAGGGAACCTTCAACTTAATATTCCTAGTAGACAACCACACATAGTCATTCACTCCTAGGTCCGGACCTGGCGACCGTTTCTTATCGGCCATGCATTTATATATACCACTCATCTTTTTCAAGTTAACTTGCACCTTCTGCCATACCGATGAAAGAGATGAAGAAAACCTTTCCTCTTCGGGAACCCCAGAAGACCCCCCCTCTTTGAAAGTACAAAATTGGGGATGAAAACCGTATGCACCAAGGAATGGTGAATTACCAGTGGACTCCTGATAATGATTATTTATGGCAAACTCAGCTAACGGTAAATATGATGACCACAACTCTTGGTTTTCAGACACAAAACACCTTAAATATGTTTCTAGGTTTTGGTTGGTACGCTCAGTCTGTCCATTCGACTGAGGATGGAAAGCTGAGGAAAAGGACAAGTGTACCCCCAAACGGGAACAAAAAGCTTTCCAAAACTTAGAAATAAACTGGGTTCCCCGATCCGAAACCACATCGGAAGGGACCCCGTGAAGCTTCACGATTTCACTGATAAACACCTGAGCAAGAGTTTTAGCATTAGGAAGTGCGGGTAGCGCAATAAAGTGTACCATTTTGCTAAACCTGTCTACTACTACCAAAATAACTGTTTTACCCGCAGACAACGGTAAGTCAGTGATGAAATCCATTGACAGATGTGTCCATGGCCTATTGGGGATAAAAAGTGGCAATAAAGACCCTGCTGGACGTGTATGAGAGACTTTCGCGCGTGCACAAGTAGAGCAAGTAGACACGAAATCCATTACATCCTGACGCAACCTTGGCCACCAAAAACGACGAGATAATAGCTCCAAGGTTGCTTTACTACCCGGGTGCCCAGCAAGTGCCGAATTATGATGTTCTTTTAATAATTCAAGACGCAGGTTTAACGGTACAAACAATTTCTCTGAGGGGCAAGAGGCCGGGGCGTCCCCCTGGGCCTCTAACACCTTTCCCTCTAGAACAGAGTGTACAGCAGAGACAACCACTCCTCTTTGTAAAATAGGTACCGGATCACTAGCATTACCCCCTCCAGGGAAACTACGAGATAACGCGTCTGCCTTGGTATTTTTTGCCCCAGGACGATAGGTGATTACAAAGTTAAATCTGGTAAAGAATAGCGACCACCTAGCTTGTCTAGGGGTGAGACGCTTAGCCGATTCTAGGTACAGAAGGTTTTTGTGATCCGTAATCACCGTGACGGGGTGGATTGCTCCCTCTAAGAAGTGACGCCACTCTTCAAGCGCCAGCTTAATCGCCAACAGTTCCCTATATCCAACATCATAGTTCTTCTCTGCAGAAGATAATTTTTTGGAAAAGAAAGCGCAAGGGCGCCATTTGCCAGGAGACGGACCCTGAGACAATACAGCCCCCACTCCCACCTCTGACGCATCTACCTCAACAATAAAAGGCTGGGAGACATCAGGTTGAATTAGAACAGGTGCCGAGGTAAACCTCTCTTTTAGAGAGGAAAATGCATTTTTAGCGGCGTCAGACCATTTAGAAAAATCAGTCCCCTTCCTAGTCATGTCGGTAAGGGGTTTAACGATCACTGAATAATTTTTAATGAACTTTCTATAGAAATTTGCGAAACCCAAAAACCGTTGTAGGGCTTTAAGGTTCTCAGGAAGATCCCAATCTAAAATTGCCTGGACCTTCCCAGGATCCATACGGAAACCTGAAGCAGATAATAGATATCCCAGGAACTGTATTTCCTGAACGGCGAAGACACATTTTTCAATTTTCGCATATAATTTATTCGTCCGTAGGACCTGCAGTACTTGCCTGACATGCACCTCATGTGTTTTCAGATCAGCCGAATAAATTAAGATATCATCTAGGTATATGACTACAAACCTGCCGATGAGATGACTAAAAATATCAATAACGAAATGTTGGAAGACAGCGGGGGCATTGGTCAGACCGAAAGGCATAACTAGATTTTCATAATGCCCCTCAGGGGTGTTAAAAGCTGTTTTCCACTCATCCCCTTCCCTGATACGAATCAGATTGTAGGCCCCCCTAAGATCAAGTTTGGAGAACCACCTAGCACCCGCAATCTGATTAAAAAGGTCAGGAATGAGAGGAAGAGGGTATGGGTCTCGGATGGTTATCTGGTTTAGCTCACGGAAATCTAGGCAAGGACGCAGGCCCCCATCTTTCTTTTTAACAAAGAAAAACCCTGCAGCCACGGGTGAAGAAGAGGGTCTGATGTGTCCCTTAGCCAGACTCTCGGAGATATAATCTTTCATGGCTTGTCTCTCGGGACCCGAAAGATTATACAACCTGGACTTGGGTAATTTTGCACCGGGAATCAGGTTAACTGGGCAATCATAAGGGCGATGAGGTGGTAGCTTCTGACAACCCTTTTCAGAAAAAACGTCCTCAAAGTCCGAAATAAATGTAGGTAGGGAAGCTATGGAGGCGATTAAGCAATTGTTATTTAAGCAAATCTCTCTGCAATGCTCACTCCACTCCAATATCTCCCTGGCCTGCCAATCCACCACTGGATTGTGCGCTACCAACCAGGGAAGACCCAATACCACAAGAGAGGGAAGGCCCTCCAGAACGTAACATGAAAGACACTCATTATGGTGGTCCCCTACCCGAAGGTGTAAATTATGAACAATGTGGGTGAGGTTTCTCTGAGACAGAGGAGCCGAATCTATAGCGAATACGGGAATAGGTCTCTGCAGCGTACAGAGAGACAAACCCATAGTGCGGGCAAAATGGGCATCTATCAAATTTACCCCTGCTCCACTGTCTAGAAAAAAAGAAATAGACTCCGTCTTAACACCAAAAACAATAACCGCTGGTAACACAAATTGAGATGTTCGTATGGAGGAAACGTATACCCCCCGGCTGACATCCTCCGCACAGCCTGGGGTTAGTAGTTTTCCGACGGTCTTTTGTTTTTGAGAAAGGAGGGACAGACATTAATGAAATGACCCTTCCCCCCACAGAAAAAACAAGCCCCCCCCCCTACGGCGAACCTCAGGAGGACGGACCTGACGAGAAGTTCCGCCTAGCTGCATAGGCTCATCTAAGTCAGTACAGACTAATTGTTGCTTGGGAGAGGTAACCAATTGCTCAGGAATTTTCGATCTCTCCCTAAGACGCCTATCTATTCTGATAGAGAGGGACATAACAGCATCAAGGGAAAGGGGGGTCTCATACAGCGCCAGTGCATCCTTAACCCTTTCAGATAACCCAGAGCAGAACTGACTCCTGAGAGCCGGGTCGTTCCACTGAGTATCCGTAGCCCACCTACGGAACTCTGAGCAATATTCCTCTGCTGACCGATCTCCCTGTAGGAGTCTCCGTAACTTCGACTCAGCCAGGGCGACTCGGTCAGGGTCATCATATATGAGACCCAAAGCCCCAAAAAATCCCTCCACTGACCGGAGAGCCTGGGAACCAGGGGGTAACGAGAACGCCCAGGATTGTGGGTCCCCCTGAAGCAGGGAAATGACAATCCCAACCCGCTGTTCTTCATTACCTGAGGAGTAAGGGCGCAACTTAAAGTATAATTTGCAGGCCTCACGGAACGTCGCAAATTTGTCCCTTCCCCCAGAAAATCTGTCAGGAAGAACGACCTTGGGTTCTGTAACAACCTGGTTACCCATAGCAACCGCTGGGGGTGCGGTCAGCTGCATTTGCTGCTGTTGTTGGAGGACAGACAACTTCAATCCTGCCACCTCCAAAGACAGACCTTGAAGCTGTTTTGCCAAGGCAGCAATAGGATCCATATTGGATTCTAAGTAGAGAAAAAAAACAACAAAAAAAATATTTTTATTTTTTTTTCTCAAAAAGTAAAGGCCAGTTATAATATCACGGTCGGCGTGACTATCACATACGTGACGCAGATGGAGGGAACAAGGAAGGCCCTGCCCAAGTGAGAGGGAAGGTGGTGACCCCTGACTCACCTAGCGGCTGGCACCTGGCTGCCCTGACGTCCCTAGACGGGTTCCTCACCCGTACGCCGATCACGTGCCTAAAGCCCTGGCTTTCCCTAAGCTGAGCCCTAGATAGTGAACAGGGCGGTGGGAACACTAGTCCGCACCACTAGCTCTAAAGGAAAACACCAAGGGAAGGACAGACAATACAAACTCAACATATAATATGTCATATTCCAGGTTCTTCAAAGTAGCCACCTTTTGCTTTGATTACTGCTTTGCAAACTCTTGGCATTCTCTTGATGAGCTTCAAGAGGTAGTCCCCTGAAATGGTTTTCACTTCACAGGTGTGCCCTGTCAGGTTTAATAAGTGGGGTTTCTTGCCTTATAAATGGGGTTGGGACCATCAGTTGCGTTGAGGAGAAGTCAGGTGGATACACAGCTGATAGTCCTACTGAATAGACTGTTAGAATTTGTATTATGGCAAGAAAAAAGCAAGTAAAGAAAAACGAGTGGCCATCATTACTTTAAGAAATGAAGGTCAGTCAGTCAGCCAAAAAATTGGGAAAACTTTGAAAGTAAGGGCTATTTGACCATGAAGGAGAGTGATGGGGTGCTGCGCCAGATGACCTGGCCTCCACAGTCACCGGACCTGAACCTGATGGTTTGGGGTGAGGTGGACCGCAGAGTGAAGGCAAAAGGGCCAACAAGTGCTAAGCATCTCTGGGAACTCCTTCAAGACTGTTGGAAGACCATTTCAGGGGACTACCTCTTGAAGCTCATCAAGAGAATGCCAAGAGTGTGCAAGGCAGTAATCAAAGCAAACGGTGGCTACTTTGAAGAACCTAGAATATGACATATTTTCAGTTGTTTCACACTTGTTTGTTATGTATATAATTCCACATGTGTTAATTTATAGTTTTGATGCCTTCATAGTCATGAAAATAAAGAAAACTCTTTGAATGAGAAGGTGTGTCCAAACTTTTGGTCTGTACTGTAAATATATATACGGTATATATTCATTGTAAATGATTAGGATACGAACTGAAAGAAAGTGAAGGGAGAAAACAATATTCCTCTTTGGAACTTAGCACTCCCCGCCCATCCCCCACCCCTTGGTGTTTTTAATCAGAGTAACAATGGAGCTGGACCCTCCATGTTAGAGTAGGTCCCACCTGATAAGAAGCTACCTTGTCGTCTGGTTGGTGGGCTCGACATATTTTTGATCAATAATATGCGCTAAGAGCTTCTTCACTGCTTTGTATTAAATAATGGCGTCATGTATTTGACCCTGTTCACATATTCACCTGTTCGCTCAGTCTTAGCGCATTTAGTGGTATGCTGCAACTTTATTTGTTTGCTATATATATATACGGTATATATTCATTGTAAATGATTAGGAATGAACTGTAAAGAAAGTGAAGGAAGAAAACAATATTCAAAATTCAAAAAAGTCTCTGTATCTCTCAGTAATAGCCCTCATCAGAGGATAGTAAATATGTTTAATATGAAGCACAATGAAATTCCAGCACTCACGATTTTGGTAGCTAAAATCTTCGTCTTTTATTCAGGCAGTAGACAGTTTAGACAGGACATCCACCCACAAGTGTAGCAACTTTGACGCGTTTTAGAACAATAGTTCTTAGTCGTAACAATGAGCTGTGTTACCTCTGGTGGTTTTATGTTGGTTTGTAGAGTAATTACTCACTGCCCCCCACCTGCAGGGCGGGGGAGCAGAGGAGGCAAAGCACACTTTAACCTCTTATTTTCCAGATGTAGCAGTGCTCATGTGTTTTACAATATGCATAGATAATTAATGGATCCACATATAGTCATCAGTTTATCAATTAAATCAAACATGAAATATAACATAAATAAAAACAGTATACATAATAAAATTATGGTAGAATATCATGTGTCATGACAAAAGTAGAACACCACACCAGCTATATACAGTAGGTGTTTCTGACATTGTGTTTTTAGCACGACAGCGTCGCGCTGATACTCGGCGACATGGTGCCGAGATCTCGCACTCACTGGGATAGTGACAGCACATCCCAGCAAGCGCGTCATAGAAGCGACGGGAGATCCGACTTGGATTCCCGCCAATTCTACACGTGTGCGGCGTTTGTTATGAATCCTGAGGGGGAAGTCCCCGCCGGATTTTAAATAAAAATCCGGCCTGGGTCCCGCCCTCAGGAGCATACCGGGCCCTTAGGTCTGTTATGGGTTGTAAGGAGAGCCCCCCCCTACGCCGAAAAAAACGGCGTAGGGGGTCCCCCTACAATCCATACCAGACCCGTATCCAAAGCACGCTACCCGGCCAGCCAGGAAGGGAGTGGGGACGAGCGAGCGCCCCCCCCCCCCCCTCCTGAGCCGTACCAGGCTGCATGCCCTCAACATGGGGGGTTGGGTGCTCTGGGGCAGGGGGCGCACTGCGGCCCCCCCACCTCAGAGCACCCTGTCCCCATGTTGATGAGGACAGGGCCCCTTCCCGACAACCCTGGCCGTTGGTTGTCGGGGTATGCGGGCGGGAGGCTTATCGGAATCTGGGAGCCCCCTTTAATAAGGGGGCCCCCAGATACCGGCCCCCCACCCTAAGTGAATGAGTATGGGGTACATCGTACCCCTACCCATTCACCTGCAAGAAAAGTGGTAAAAACACAAATAAACCACACAGTGTATTAAAATATTTTATTTTTCTGCTCCGGAGGCCGCCCCCTGTCTTCTTTATTAGCTCTTTTACCAGGGGGGGGGCTCTTCTTCTTCCGATATCCCGACGGGTCTTCTCCGCTAGACGTCTCGCGAGACGAAGAATCGGGGTGCGCCGAGTCTCGCGAGACGAAGAACCGGGGTGCGCCGAGTCAACAACAGAGAGAGGCGAAAACAGAAGGAGAACCCCGGAGACAGAAGACAGAAGGAGACAACAAGACAGAAGGAGAAGACAGAAGGAGACAACAAGACAGAAGGAGAAGACAGAAGGAGAACCCCGGAGAGTTGAGAAGACCCCCCCGGATAGCGGAGAAGACAGAAGGAGAACCCCGGAGACAGAAGACAGAAGGAGACAACAAGACAGAAGGAGAAGACAGAAGGAGAACCCCGGAGAGTTGAGAAGACCCCCCGGATAGCGGAGAAGACCCGTCGGGATATCGGAAGAAGAAGAGCCCCCCCCTGGTAAAAGAGCTAATAAAGAAGACAGGGGGCGGCCTCCGGAGCAGAAAAATAAAATATTTTAATACACTGTGTGGTTTATTTGTGTTTTTACCACTTTTCTTGCAGGTGAATGGGTAGGGGTACGATGTACCCCATACTCATTCACTTAGGGTGGGGGGCCGGTATCTGGGGGCCCCCTTATTAAAGGGGGCTCCCAGATTCCGATAAGCCTCCCGCCCGCATACCCCGACAACCAACGGCCAGGGTTGTCGGGAAGGGGCCCTGTCCTCATCAACATGGGGACAGGGTGCTCTGAGGTGGGGGGGCCGCAGTGCGCCCCCTGCCCCAGAGCACCCAACCCCCCATGTTGAGGGCATGCAGCCTGGTACGGCTCAGGAGGGGGGGGGGGGCGCTCGCTCGTCCCCACTCCCTTCCTGGCTGGCCGGGTAGCGTGCTTTGGATACGGGTCTGGTATGGATTGTAGGGGGACCCCCTACGCCGTTTTTTTCGGCGTAGGGGGGGCTCTCCTTACAACCCATAACAGACCTAAGGGCCCGGTATGCTCCTGAGGGCGGGACCCAGGCCGGATTTTTATTTAAAATCCGGCGGGGACTTCCCCCTCAGGATTCATAACAAACGCCGCACACGTGTAGAATTGGCGGGAATCCAAGTCGGATCTCCCGTCGCTTATATGACGGCTCTGTCTCCATCGCGGCAAGCCAGCTCGGCGCTGGCTCCCGCGATGGGGCTCGTATGTGCTCAATCTCGCCGAGAAATACAGCGAGATTGACACAAAATCGGGTTCACCTACTGTACAACCGCATCCATGCATGGATCCATATGTGACAGTGTTCCACTGTTATATCTGACATAGGCTCTTTCCCCCTCCCCGCTCCCGCTAGTACTCTCTGTTACAATGTAAAAGGTAATATGATGCAAAAAGATCATTGGTCAATAGAAATCCAGGAGCTCTTTTTTCATATTCAGGCCATTAGGATGCCTGGTATTCAATTTGAAAATCCAGAAGGCTTCTCTTAATCTCACCAGACGTTTAAAATCTCCTCCTCTGCTGGGTAGTCTCACTTGTTCTATTGCAAAAGCTTTGAAATTGCGCACTTGGCTTTCATGTTTGCAAATAAAGTGTCTGGCCGCATTGGATGTGTTCACACTGTGCAGATTTTTTATGTAGTTAAGGTGCTCCAAAATTCGAATTTTGAACTTTCTGGTGGTGCAGCCCACATACATCATGTCACAGGCTACACATTTTATAATGTATATCACCCCTATTGAATTACAATTAATATATGATTTAATTGGGTAGGTATGGGAATTATTGGCATCATGGAAGGTTTTTGTATTCGCTGCATATGTGCAGGTGCGGCAGCATAAGCTTCCGCATTTGGTAAAGCCTTTATAAATGAGCCATGGATCCCGTTTATGTTTAACCCGTTGTGTATACATACAGGGAGTGCAGAATTATTAGGCAAGTTGTATTTTTGAGGATTAATTTTATTATTGAACAACAACCATGTTCTCAATGAACCCAAAAAACTCATTAATATCAAAGCTGAATATTTTTGGAAGTAGTTTTTAGTTTGTTTTTAGTTTTAACTATTTTAGGGGGATATCTGTGTGTGCAGGTGACTATTACTGTGCATAATTATTAGGCAACTTAACAAAAAACAAATATATACCCATTTCAATTATTTATTTTTACCAGTGAAACCAATATAACATCTCAACATTCACAAATATACATTTCTGACATTCAAAAACAAAACAAAAACAAATCAGTGACCAATATAGCCACCTTTCTTTGCAAGGACACTCAAAAGCCTGCCATCCATGGATTCTGTCAGTGTTTTGATCTGTTCACCATCAACATTGCGTGCAGCAGCAACCACAGCCTCCCAGACACTGTTCAGAGAGGTGTACTGTTTTCCCTCCTTGTAAATCTCACATTTGATGATGGACCACAGGGTCTCAATGGGGTTCAGATCAGGTGAACAAGGAGTCCATGTCATTAGATTTTCTTCTTTTATACCCTTTCTTGCCAGCCACGCTGTGGAGTACTTGGACGCGTGTGATGGAGCATTGTCCTGCATGAAAATCATGTTTTTCTTGAAGGATGCAGACTTCTTCCTGTACCACTGCTTGAAGAAGGTGTCTTCCAGAAACTGGCAGTAGGACTGGGAGTTGAGCTTGACTCCATCCTCAACCCGAAAAGGCCCCACAAGCTCATCTTTGATGATACCAGCCCAAACCAGTACTCCACCTCCACCTTGCTGGCGTCTGAGTCGGACTGAAGCTCTCTGCCCTTTACCAATCCAGCCACGGGCCCATCCATCTGGCCCTTCAAGACTCACTCTCATTTCATCAGTCCATAAAACCTTAGAAAAATCAGTCTTGAGATATTTCTTGTCCCAGTCTTGACGTTTCAGCTTGTGTGTCTTGTTCAGTGGTGGTCGTCTTTCAGCCTTTCTTACCTTGGCCATGTCTCTGAGTATTGCACACCTTGTGCTTTTGGGCACTCCAGTGATGTTGCAGCTCTGAAATATGGCCAAACTGGTGGCAAGTGGCATCTTGGCAGCTGCACGCTTGACTTTTCTCAGTTCATGGGCAGTTATTTTGCGCCTTGGTTTTTCCACACGCTTCTTGCGACCCTGTTGACTATTTTGAATGAAACGCTTGATTGTTCGATGATCACTCTTCAGAAGCTTTGCAATTTTAAGAGTACTGCATCCCTCTGCAAGATATCTCACTATTTTTGACTTTTCTGAGCCTGTCAAGTCCTTCTTTTGACCCATTTTGCCAAAGGAAAGGAAGTTGCCTAATAATTATGCACACCTAATATAGGGTGTTGATGTCATTAGACCACACCCCTTCTCATTACAGAGATGCACATCACCTAATATGCTTAATTGGTAGTAGGCTTTCGAGCCTATACAGCTTGGAGTAAGACAACATGCATAAAGAGCATGATGTGGTCAAAATACTCATTTGCCTAATAATTCTGCACGCAGTGTAGATGGAGACAAATCATTTCCTATAGTTCTTGGCCGTCTTGACACAATTCTGCAACCTTGTTTCAACATACAGTGCAATATTTCGTCATCATAGATGATTGGTAAATATCTCTTAATAATTTGTTGTATTTTTTTGAATTGTTTGCTGTATGTTAAAACAAGTGTAGGTAAATTTTCATTGTCATTTTTATCCGATCCTACAACTCCAGATTTCTGTTTAAAATTATTATTTTTCTCATGGATTGGGAAGAGTAATTCTTTCCTATTTTTACTTTTTGTTATAGCTAGACCTCTGGATATCATCCATTTAGGGTATGCTCTCTGTTTTAATCTATCTGCAATAATTTGGGCCTCTATTTCATAAGCCGCTGCGGTACTGCAGTTTCTGTAGGCACGTGTGAACTCTCCCACAGGGATTGATTTTATTGTGTGAATAGGGTGGTGGTTATTTGCCCGTAACAGAGTATTCCCTGTTATTTCCTTGCGATAGGTTTTAGTTTGGATGATCTGGCCAGGTTTTCCCAGGAGTGTAAGGTCAAGGAAATTGATACTTTGTGAATGCTCCATATGTGTAAATTTTAAATTATATGTATTATTTTCAAGGTATCGCATGAAGTGCTGTATGGCAGGCACATCTCCGCTCCATATGAGGAGCATATCGTCGATGTACCTGCCATACCACACCACATGCTCCCTGAAGGGATTTTTCACATTATAAACATATGCTTCCTCCCAATAAGACATTGTCAAATTAGCCAGGGAGGGTGAGTACTAGTGATGTCGCGAACATAAAATTTTCAGTTCGCGAACAGCGAACGCGAACTTCCGCAAATGTTCGCGAACTGGCGAACCGGGCGAACCGCCATAGACTTCAATAGACAGGCGAATTTTAAAACCCACAGGGACTCTTTCTGGCCACAATAGTGATGAGAAAGTTGTTTCAAGGGGTCTAACACCTGGACTGTGGCATGCCGGAGGGGGATCTATGGCAAAACTCCCATGGAAAATTACGTAGTGGACGCAGAGTCGGGTTTTAATCCATAAAGGGCATAAATCAACTAACATTCCTAAATTGTTTGGAATAACGTGCTTTAAAACATCCAGTGTGTGTATACGATCAGGTATGATGTTGTATCGATCAGGTAGTGTAAGGGTTACGCCCGCATCACAGACATTGACAGACCAAACTCCCCTTTTAATGCACCGCAAACAGTTCATTTGCACAACCGCAAACTCCCCATTTGCACAAGGTTGGATACCAAGCTAGCCACGTCCCGGTGATGTCATTGAAGGTTTCTTCCTCCACCCAGCCACGTACAACACCAAGGGTCCCCGAAAGGTCAATTGAATTGATTTTTCGAACGGGGAGATGGTTAAAAAAACGCTGGCTCCCTCCCCTTTGTTTTTATCCACGGTGACTGCGTCTGCGCCGTGCAATTTACTGTCACACCCGATATGAGTGGTATTTTCTGTAGTACTATTCTCATCAGTTTAATCCCTCTAACGTCCCCGACTCCCCAATCTGGGGGCCATTTATTAAACAGATTTTTCGGACGGGGAGATGGTTAAAAAAACGCTGGCTCCCTCCACTCTGTTTTAATCCACGGTGACTGCGTCTGCGCCGTGCAATTTACTGTCACACCCGATATGAGTGGTATTTTCTGTAGTACTATTCTCATCAGTTTAATCCCTCTAACGTCCCCAATCTGGGTGCCATTTATTGAATAGATTTTTCGAACGGGGAGATGGTTAAAAAAAACCTGGCTCCCTCCACTCTGTTTTAAACCACGGTGACTGCGTCTGCGCCGTGCAATTTACTGTCACACCCGATATGAGTGGTATTTTCTGTAGTACTATTCTCATCAGTTTAATCCCTCTAACGTCCCCAATCTGGGTGCCATTTATTGAATAGATTTTTCGAACGGGGAGATGGTTAAAAAAACGCTGGCTCCCTCCACTCTGTTTTAAACCACGGTGACTGCATCTGCGCCGTGCAATTTACTGTCACACCCGATATGAGTGGTATTTTCTGTAGTACTATTCTCATCAGTTTAATCCCTCTAACATCCCCAATCTGGGGGCCATTTATTAAATAGATTTTTTGAACGGGGAGATGGTTAAAAAAAACGCTGGCTCCCTCCACCGATATGAGTGGTATTTTCTGTAGTATTATTCTCATCAGTTTAATCCCTGTTACGTCCCATATCAGGAATTGCCTTTTATGAAAAAAAATTTAGGCCGGGTACCTTCGACTGCCTTCACAGTGACAGACCAAACTCTCATACACTAAACTGAATTGATTTCAGGAACCGGGAGATGGAAAAAGCAGCTTGGTCGGTCCTCTTACTCCCAGATTGGGGCACTGCGCGTGCACAGAGCAATGTGCTGTGACACCCTATATGAGTGGTGTCTTAACTAGTACTATTGCTATCAGTTTAATCCCTGTTACGGACCCTATCCGGTCGAATTGATTAACCATTGTCGAATCCCCCATTGACATCCCCCTTATAAGCTGTGTAAAGCATATTTTTTAGTTTGGTTTTGAACTGCTGCATCCTTTCCGACTTTTGGTAATTTGGTAACATTTCTGCCACTTTCTGCTTATACCGGGGGTCTAGTAGCGTGGCCACCCGATCGCTTTTGGTCTGACCATAATGAAGCAACGGCCTTATCATCTGGGGTGTGGCAACATTGCCAACACACTTTTATAGAGGTGATGATGATTGCTTCATTGTGATACGCAAGCCCCTTCACCACAACAAGGTAACGATCACGAAGGGGAATTGACACTTGTATGTGCCTTTTTTTTTTGGTTTGTTTTTGCAGCCACAGTGCTGCACCATAGGACAGAAAAATTAGGCATGTACACATGCCTGAAAAATAATGGCACTGTTGCAGACGCTATTGTAGCAGCGGCCGGAAAAATTTATGTTTTCCAGGCAGAAAAGTGACTAAAACATTACGGCTTGAACCCTAGTTGGTGGTGGAGAATTCACGAAAGTCATCCGGTATGCAGACATTAAATACAGCAGCGTGGGGACCATTTTGAGGCCAAGGCATGTAATCAGGCCTTTTGTTAGTCAAACGTATCCCCCACTGTCAGTCCCTTCGGGATCCATGCCTCATTCATCTTTATGAAGGTGAGGTAATCAACACTTTTTTGACCGAGGCGACTTCTCTTGTCAGTGACAATGCCTCCTGCTGCACTGAAGCTCCTTTCTGACAGGACACTTGAAGCAGGGCAGGCCAGAAGTTCTATCGCAAACTGGGATAGCTCAGGCCACAGGTCAAGCCTGCACACCCAGTAGTGAAGGGGTTCATTGCTCCTCAGAGTGTCGATATCTGCTGTTAAGGCGAGGTAGTCTGCTACCTGTCGGTCGAGTCGTTCTCTAAGGCTGGATCCCGAAGGGCTGTGGCGATGAGTAGGACTGAAAAAGCTCCGCATGTCCTCCATCAACAACACATCTGTAAATCGTCCAGTCCTTGCCGCCGTGGTAGGAGGAGGATTACACTCACCTCTTCCCCTGTTAGATTCCCGTTGTGCTGTGACATCTCCCTTATAAGCTGTGTAAAGCATATTTTTTAGTTTGGTTTTGAACTGCTGCATCCTTTCCGACTTTCGGTAATTTGGTAACATTTCTGCCACTTTCTGCTTATACCGGGGGTCTAGTAGCGTGGTCACCCAGTACAGATCGTTCTCCTTTATCCTTTTTATACGTGGGTCCCTCAACAGACATGACAGCATGAAAGACCCCATTTGAACAAGGTTGGATGCAGAGCTTCTCATTTCCCGTTCCTCGTCCTCACTGATGTCATTGACGGTCTGTTCTTCCCCCCAGCCACGTACAACACCATGGGTCCCAGATAGGTGACAACAACGAGCACCCTGGGGTGCCTGCTGTGGTTGGTCTTCCTCCTCCTCAAAGCCGCCACATTCCTCCTCTGACTCCTCTTCCTCATACTCCTCTTCCAGCGTTGCTGCAGGTCCGGCAAGCGATGATGACAAGGCTGTTTCTGGTGGTGATGGTGACCACAACTCTTCCTCTTCCTCTTCACGCTCATCTACAGCCTGATCCAGAACTCTTCGCAGGGCACGCTCCAGGAAGAAAACAAATGGGATGAGGTCGCTGATGGTGCCTTCGGTGCGACTGACTAGGTTTGTCACCTCCTCAAAAGGACGCATAAGCCTACAGGCATTGCGCATGAGTGTCCAGTAACGTGGCAAAAAGATTCCCAGCTCCGCAGAGGCTGTCCTAGCACCCCGGTCATACAAATACTCGTTGACGGCTTTTTCTTGTTGGAGCAGGCGGTCGAACATTAGGAGTGTTGAATTCCAACGTGTCGGGCTGTCGCATATCAAGCGCCTCACTGGCATGTTGTTTCGCCGCTGAATATCGGAAAAGTGCGCCATGGCCGTGTAGGAACGCCTGAAATGGCCACACACCTTCCTGGCCTGCTTGAGGACGTCCTGTAAGCCTGGGTACTTAGACACAAAACGTTGTACGATGAGATTCAACACATGTGCCATGCACGGCACATGTGACAACTTGCCCAAATTTAATGCCGCCAACAGATTGCTTCCATTGTCACACACCACTTTGCCGATCTCCAGTTGGTGCGGGGTCAGCCACTGATCCACCTGTGCGTTCAGGGCGGACAGGAGTGCTGGTCCTGTGTGGCTCTCTGCTTTCAGGCAAGTCAACCCCAAGATAGCGTTACACTGTCGTATCCGGGATGTGGAATAGCCCCTGGGGAGCTGGGGGGAATCAGTTGATGTGCAGCCAGACGCCGCAGCAGAAGAGGACTCAGCCGAGGAGGAAATTAAAGAGGATGGAGTAGGAGTAGAGGAGGTGGCAGTAGGTCTGCCTGCAAGTCGTGGTGGTGTCACCAACTCCGCTGCAGAGCCACGCATTCCATGCTTGTCAGCCGTCAGCAGGTTGACCCAATGCGCAGTATACGTGGTATACCTGCCCTGACCGTGCTTTGCAGACCAGGTATCAGTGGTCAGATGGACCCTTGCCCCAACACTGTATGCCAGAGATGCCATGACTTCCTTTTCAATGACATGGTAGAGGTTTGGGATTGCCTTTTTTGAAAAAAAAATTCGTCCGGGTACCTTCCACTGTGGTGTCCCAATAGCGACAAATTTTTTGAAGGCCTCAGACTCTACCAGCTGGTATGGTAAAAGCTGGCGGGCTAAGAGTTCCGTCAAGCCAGCTGTCAGTCGCCGGGCAAGGGGGTGACTTTGTGACATTGGCTTCTTATGCTCAAACATGTCCCTGACAGACACCTGACTGTGGGCAGATGAGCAGGAACTGCTGAAGGTGAGAGATGGAGTGGCGGGTGGTTGAGAGGGGGCAGGGAGGACAGCAGTGGTTGACGTGGCTGAAGATGCAGGACCAGGAGGAGCATGGTGGCTTTGAGTTTGTGTGCTGCTTGTACTCATGTGTTGATCCCATAGGCGTTTGTGATGTGAGATCATGTGCCTTCGCAAAGCAGTTGTACCAAGGTGGGTGTTGGACTTCCCACGACTCAGTTTCTTTTGGCACAGGTTGCAAATGGCATTGCTTTTATCAGAGGCAGACACACAAAAAAAATGCCACACTGCTGAGCTTTGCAATGACGGCATTCTAGTGGTGGCAACAGCATGCGTTGACTGGCGTGCTGTCTGGCTGACCCCAGGTGCCGATACATGCTGTCTGACTGTGCCACTAACTCCTTGCGACGACCTCCCCCTGCTTCCAACTCGTCTCCTCATTCTCTCTGTCTCCCCTTCAGAACTTTCCCCCTCTTCTTCTCTTCGAGCAGGCACCCACGTGGCATCCGTGGACACATCGTCATCATCAACCGCTTCACTTGTATCTGACACCTCAGCAAAGGAAGCAGCAGCGGGTACAACATCATCATCATCACACTGTACGTCCATGTGTGTAATCCTGCCTGACTGAGACATATCCCCGTAATCTACATCATCTGGCAATAATGGTTGCGCATCACTAATTGCATCCAACTGATGTGTAAATAACTCCTCTGACGGATCAAGTGAAGCGGCTGTGGTGGCTGTGGTGGTAGTGGCGACGGGCGGGTGCGTGGTAACTTGAGAGCAGGTGACCGAAGCTGAGTTGGAGGAGGATGGTGCGTCAAGGTTCTTAGCGGAAGCTGTTGAAGATTGGGTGTCCTGTCTAAGCCAGTCAACTACGTCCTCTGAATTTTTCGGGTTCAGGGTACGTGGCCTCTGAAAACTGGGCATTATTCCAGGGACAGTGGAAATCACAGCACCACGACCACGACGGCCCCTGCGGGGTGGCCTGCCTCTGCCTGTCATTTTTTTTTTAGATAAGTGGTACTACGCGTGCTAGGTACTGTGCCACCCGGTATGAGTGGTTGGCACTGGCAGTGGGCACACTACAGTCTGTGGAAGTGGGCCTGACACACACTGGCAGCAGGCAAGCAACTGAATTTAGACTACTGTCTAAAAATTAAATGCCTTATTTATCGGCAAGCTACTGTGCCACCCGGTATCAGTGGTTGGCACTGGCAGTGGGCACACTACAGTCAGTGGAAGAGGGCCTGACACACACTGGCAGCAGGCAAGCAACTGAAATTACACTAAAGTGTAAAAATTAAATGCCTTATTTATCGGCAAGCTACTGTGCCACCCGGTATGAATGGTTGGCACTGGCAGTGGGCACACTACAGTCAGTGGAAGAGGGCCTGACACACACTGGCAGCAGGCAAGCAACTGAATTTAGACTACTGTCTAAAAATTAAATGCCTTATTTATCGGCAAGCTACTGTGCCACCCGGTATCAGTGGTTGGCACTGGCAGTGGGCACACTACAGTCAGTGGAAGCGGGCCTGACACACACTGGCAGCAGGCAAGCAACTGAAATTACACTAAAGTGTAAAAATTAAATGCCTTATTTATCGACAAGCTACTGTGCCACCCGGTATCAGTGGTTGGCACTGGCAGTGGGCACACTACAGTCAGTGGAAGAGGGCCTGACACACACTGGCAGCAGGCAAGCAACTGAAATTACACTAAAGTGTAAAAATTAAATGCCTTATTTATCGGCAAGCTACTGTGCCACCCGGTATGAATGGTTGGCACTGGCAGTGGGCACACTACAGTCAGTGGAAGAGGGCCTGACACACACTGGCAGCAGGCAAGCAACTGAATTTAGACTACTGTCTAAAAATTAAATGCCTTATTTATCGGCAAGCTACTGTGCCACCCGGTATCAGTGGTTGGCACTGGCAGTGGGCACACTACAGTCAGTGGAAGCGGGCCTGACACACACTGGCAGCAGGCAAGCAACTGAAATTACACTAAAGTGTAAAAATTAAATGCCTTATTTATCGACAAGCTACTGTGCCACCCGGTATCAGTGGTTGGCACTGGCAGTGGGCACACTACAGTCAGTGGAAGCGGGCCTGACACACACTGGCAGCAGGCAAGCAACTGAATTTAGACTACTGTCTAAAAATTAAATGCCTTATTTATCGGCAAGCTACTGTGCCACCCGGTATCAGTGGTTGGCACTGGCAGTGGGCACACTACAGTCAGTAGAAGCGGGCCTGACACACACTGGCAGCAGGCAAGCAACTGAAATTACACTAAAGTGTAAAAATTAAATGCCTTATTTATCGGCAAGCTACTGTGCCACCCGGTATGAGTGGTTGGCACTGGCAGTGGGCACACTACAGTCAGTGGAAGAGGGCCTGACACACTGACTGGCAGCAGGCAAGCAACTGAATTTAGACTACTGTCTAAAAATTAAATGCCTTATTTATCGGCAAGCTACTGTGCCACCCGGTATCAGTGGTTGGCACTGGCAGTGGGCACACTACAGTCAGTGGAAGCGGGCCTGACACACACTGGCAGCAGGCAAGCAACTGAAATTACACTAAAGTGTAAAAATTAAATGCCTTATTTATCGGCAAGCTACTGTGCCACCCGGTATCAGTGGTTGGCACTGGCAGTGGGCACACTACAGTCAGTAGAAGCGGGCCTGACACACACTGGCAGCAGGCAAGCAACTGAAATTACACTAAAGTGTAAAAATTAAATGCCTTATTTATCGGCAAGCTACTGTGCCACCCGGTATGAGTGGTTGGCACTGGCAGTGGGCACACTACAGTCAGTGGAAGAGGGCCTGACACACACTGGCAGCAGGCAAGCAACTGAATTTAGACTACTGTCTAAAAATTAAATGCCTTATTTATCGGCAAGCTACTGTGCCACCCGGTATCAGTGGTTGGCACTGGCAGTGGGCACACTACAGTCAGTGGAAGCGGGCCTGACACACACTGGCAGCAGGCAAGCAACTGAATTTAGACTACTGTCTAAAAATTAAATGCCTTATTTATCGGCAAGCTACTGTGCCACCCGGTATCAGTGGTTGGCACTGGCAGTGGGCACACTACAGTCAGTTGAAGTCGGCCTGACACACACTAGCAGCAGGCAAGCAGCTGAAATTACATTAAAGTGTAAAAATTAAATGCCTTTTTTAAGCAAAGTCCTGTGCCAGCCGGTATGAGTGGTGGGCACTGGCAGTGGGCACACTACAGTCAGTGGAAGTCAGCCTGACACACACTGGCAGGCAACTAACCTTAGATTAAAGTGTAAAAATTAAGTGCCTATTTTTTAAGCAAAGTCCTGTGCCACTCGGTATGACAGGGGTGGGCACTGGCAGTGGGCACACTACAGTCAGTTGAAGTCGGCCTGACACACACTAGCAGCAGGCAAGCAGCTGAAATTACATTAAAGTGTAAAAATTAAATGCCTTTTTTAAGCAAAGTCCTGTGCCAGCCGGTATGAGTGGTGGGCACTGGCAGTGGGCACACTACAGTCAGTGGAAGTCAGCCTGACACACACTGGCAGGCAACTAACCTTAGATTAAAGTGTAAAAATTAAGTGCCTATTTTTTAAGCAAAGTCCTGTGCCACTCGGTATGACAGGGGTGGGCACTGGCAGTGGGCACACTACAGTCAGTTGAAGTCGGCCTGACACACACTAGCAGCAGGCAAGCAGCTGAAATTACACTAAAGTGTAAAAATTAAATGCCTTTTTTATGCAAAGTCCTGTGCCAGCCGGTATGAGTGGTGGGCACTGGCAGTGGGCACACTACAGTCAGTGGAAGTCAGCCTGACACACACTGGCAGGCAACTAACCTTAGATTAAAGTGTAAAAATTAAGTGCCTATTTTTTAAGCAAAGTCCTGTGCCACTCGGTATGACAGGGGTGGGCACTGGCAGTGGGCACACTACAGTCAGTTGAAGTCGGCCTGACACACACTAGCAGCAGGCAAGCAGCTGAAATTACATTAAAGTGTAAAAATTAAATGCCTTTTTTAAGCAAAGTCCTGTGCCACCCGGTATGAGTGGTTGGCACTGGCAGTGGGCACACTACAGTCAGTGGAAGAGGGCCTGACACACACTGGCAGCAGGCAAGCAACTGAATTTAGACTACTGTCTAAAAATTAAATGCCTTATTTATCGGCAAGCTACTGTGCCACCCGGTATCAGTGGTTGGCACTGGCAGTGGGCACACTACAGTCAGTGGAAGCGGGCCTGACACACACTGGCAGCAGGCAAGCAACTGAATTTAGACTACTGTCTAAAAATTAAATGCCTTATTTATCGGCAAGCTACTGTGCCACCCGGTATCAGTGGTTGGCACTGGCAGTGGGCACACTACAGTCAGTTGAAGTCGGCCTGACACACACTAGCAGCAGGCAAGCAGCTGAAATTACATTAAAGTGTAAAAATTAAATGCCTTTTTTAAGCAAAGTCCTGTGCCAGCCGGTATGAGTGGTGGGCACTGGCAGTGGGCACACTACAGTCAGTGGAAGTCAGCCTGACACACACTGGCAGGCAACTAACCTTAGATTAAAGTGTAAAAATTAAGTGCCTATTTTTTAAGCAAAGTCCTGTGCCACTCGGTATGACAGGGGTGGGCACTGGCAGTGGGCACACTACAGTCAGTTGAAGTCGGCCTGACACACACTAGCAGCAGGCAAGCAGCTGAAATTACATTAAAGTGTAAAAATTAAATGCCTTTTTTAAGCAAAGTCCTGTGCCAGCCGGTATGAGTGGTGGGCACTGGCAGTGGGCACACTACAGTCAGTGGAAGTCAGCCTGACACACACTGGCAGGCAACTAACCTTAGATTAAAGTGTAAAAATTAAGTGCCTATTTTTTAAGCAAAGTCCTGTGCCACTCGGTATGACAGGGGTGGGCACTGGCAGTGGGCACACTACAGTCAGTTGAAGTCGGCCTGACACACACTGGCAGGCAACTAACCTTAGATTAAAGTGTAAAAATGAAGTGCCTTTTTTTTAAGCAAAGTCCTGTGCCACACGGGATGACAGGGGTGGGCACTGGCAGTGGGCACACTACAGTCAGTTGAAGTCGGCCTGACACACACTAGCAGCAGGCAAGCAGCTGAAATTACACTAAAGTGTAAAAATTAAATGCCTTTTTTATGCAAAGTCCTGTGCCAGCCGGTATGAGTGGTGGGCACTGGCAGTGGGCACACTACAGTCAGTGGAAGTCAGCCTGACACACACTGGCAGGCAACTAACCTTAGATTAAAGTGTAAAAATTAAGTGCCTTTTTTTAAGCAAAGTCCTGTGCCACACGGAATGACAGGGGTGAGCACTGGCAGTGGGCACACTACAGTCTGTGGGCCTGCAGCTCCTCACACACAGGCAGGCCAGGCAACTGCAATATGTATATAAAGGAAAAAAAAAAAGCAGACTAATGTTGCAGCCCTAAAAAGGGCTTTTTGGGGTGCTGTCAGGACGCTGTCCTTACAGCAGAGATCAGATGAGTCTTTCAGGACTGGAGTGGACACTGAATTCACTAGCCTAGCTATCGATTTCCCAATTAAATCAGCAGCAGTTACAGTCTCCCTCCTCTCACTAAGACTGCAGCTTCAGAATGAATCTAAAATGGATGCTGTGCAGGAGGTGGGAGGGTCTGGGAGGGAGGGTATGCTGCTGATTGGCTGGAATGTGTCTGCTGACTGTGAGGTACAGGGTCAAAGTTTGCTCAATGATGATGTATAGGGGGCGGACCGAACATCGCATGTGTTCGCCCGGCAGAGGCGAACGCGAACAAGCTATGTTCGCCGGGAACTGTTCGCCGTCGGATAGTTCGGGCCATCTCTAGTGAGTACTTCGCACCCATTGATACGCCAGAGGTCTGTACATAGTATATAGAGTTAAACGAGAAGTAATTATGAGACATGAGGAATTGGGTGACAGATAGGATGTAATCTATAAAATCCTCAGAGAAATTACTATATTTGTGCAGGTGAAATTCCAGTGCTAGCATTGCCACATGATGTGGTATCGATGGGTAAAGCGACACCACATCAATAGACAGCCATCTATAATTTTCATATATTAATTGTAATTCAATAGGGGTGATATACATTATAAAATGCCTGAATAAAAGACGAAGATTTTAGCTACCAAAATCGTGAGTGCTGGAATTTCATTGTGCTTCATATTAAAGATATACAGGCTCACCAGCCTTTTCCGTGCACGCAGGTGTTTGGATAATTGGGTTGAGCTTGACTTTTCTTTGTGGATAGTAAATATGATAGGTCTTCATGAAAACTGAGACATAATAGGATGAAATATCAATAATAGTGATGAGCGGCAGGGGCTATATTCGAATTCGCAATATTTCACGAATATTTTGTAGAATATTCGTCATATATTCACGAGTTTCGAGAATTCGAGATTATTTTATTGAATGCGAAAAATCGGCAATGTAAAAATCGTGTGATGCGAATTTGTAACGCGAAATACAGGCGTGGGTCACTTTGGCTACATTTTTCAAGCTGTTAAAAGTTTCCTGAAACTGGAGAAAATGGTTGGCACGGCAGAACATTAGAATAGCTTTATATGCAGATAGAGTCAAGTGCTCTAATATATTCGCGATTGCGCTAATCGGCAGTGATTAGAATATTTTTTCGCATTACGTGCAACTTCACATTTTAGCAGGTCTGACTACAGATTACTCATTGGTGCAGTAAGTATTGTTGTGAACTTGACATTGCTTCCTTCTCATTGGCCCACAAGCAAGAAGCAGAGAGGAATCATGTGTTCAGATGGAAAAAAATGCCGAATATTCGATATAAAAAATATATAGCACTATATTCTAAATATTCTTGAATTCTCGAAGTGGCGATATTCACGATAAACATTCGCTATTCGAATATTCGTGCTCAACACTAATAAATAATAGGAACAAACTAGAAAAAACTGGAAAAATTGCAATTGTAATATTAAGAAGGAAGAAGGAAAGAATGCCCTGAAGTATATCTCAAATAAATGTTGCTTGCAGCATAATGATAAAATCGCTGTAACTGTTGTTTCAAGTTCAGGCATTGGCAGCTCATCCGAGATGCCTGTCAGATCCTGAGGACCTTCAAAGAGGCCCCAAATTTTGTTAGTAGGGGCAACTAAGGCATGAAGCATCTCATCCCCCTGATATATTTAATTTAAAACATACACTGATGCTCATGCAGCAGGGGATGATGGTGGAAGAAGAAGAGCAGCTAACACATCTTGCTGTCTGCCCTAAAGTTGTTGGGGACGCACAAGGAGAAACTCCCATGGAGAAGGAGGAGTCAGAGGTGGAGAAGTGAAGGAATGATAAAGATGATGATGATGATGATGATGATGATGATGAAGGCACCAGCCATGACACCCAATTTTCTAATTAGAAAAGAACTTGCTGCTTGGGTACGCTGGCCAGAATAGTGACCTGTATGCTTCTTTGCTTACACACTGACAGGAGTATCATTGATATTAAGCAGTCTCATAATTACTGGATTGCCATGCTTTTAGTAATGTTTTCAATCCAGATAGAGTCGCACAATCATTGAAAGGTCAATTGTGACATAAAATTTGCCTCAGTAGTTTCTGGTATGAAAAGCTAAATATGACTGAGTGTACTTTGGTAGACAAAATAAAACGTAACTTTTACTTTATCTTATCATTAAAGAGGACCTTTCACTAGTTTAAAAACTAAAAACTAACTATATCAGTGGGCAGAGCGGCGCCCAGGGGTCCCCCTGCACTTACTAGTATGTCTGGGCGCCGCTCCGTTAGCCCGGTATAGGCTCCGGTGTCTTCAGCTCCCTCTGTTGTACTGGGCGGAGTTTTTGTATTAGGGTTGTCCCTTGCTGCAGCGCTGGCCAATCGTAGCGCACAGCTCATACTAGTAAGTGCAGGGGGACCCCTGGGCGCCTCTCTGCCCACTGATATAGTTAGTTTTTAGTTTTTAAACTAATGAAAGGTCTTCTTTAATGATAAGATAAAGTAAAAGTTACGTTTTATTTTGTCTACCAAGGTACACTCAGTCATATTTAGCTTTTCATACCAGAAACTACTGAGGCAAATTTTAGGTCACAATTGACCTTTCAATGATTGTGCGACTCTATCTGGATTGAAAACATGGCTAACGAAATCCCCCCTCTTGAAAAAACCCAAAATGATAATAGTTGAAATTCGATAACACGTGGTCGTCACACGTGTTGAATTCCCCAGAGGTCCCAAACATTAGGCATTCACCGAACAGAAAAGGCCTTTTATGCCGCTGTATTTCCTAAGACAGGGACCATTTGTTCTGGGAGGTGGGGGATATTTGTGGGCTATCATGAGGAAATTCAATTAAACGTGGTCGTCACAGGTGTTGAATTCCTCTGAGATCCATGCCTCATTCATTTTTATAAATGTGAGGTAGTCCACAATGTCGTGAGCTAGGCGGGTGCGCTTATCGGTCACGATCCCCCCTGCTGCGCTGAACGTTTTTTCGGACAGGACACTGAATGAGGGGCAAGCCAAGAGTTCCATGGAAAATTGTGCTAACTCTGGCCACAGGTCAAGCCTGCACACCCAGTAGTCCAGGAGTTCTTTGCTTCTCAGAGTGTCCACATCGGCCGTTAACCCGATGTAGTCGGACATCTGTCGGTCTAGGCGTTCCATGAGGCTGGATCTAAAGGGTGGCTGTCGATGGGTTGGTTGCAAGAATGATCTCATATCTGAAGTGACTAACACATCTTCAAACCGCCCTCTTCTTGCATGCGCTGTTGGATTGGTACCCGCAACGGTTTCTCTGTGGGTGGAAATTCCTCTGCCAGCGCCCACAAAAGCAGAATGCAGAATTTCTCGATGCAATGCCTGGAAGTGCTGCATTCTGACAGCCCTCTGTGATGATGATAACATGTCTGCCATTTTGTGTTTGTACCGGGGGTCTAAGTATGTTGCCACCCAGTACTGGTCCTTGCCCTTTATGCTTTTATACGGGGGTCCCTCTTCAAACACTGGGGCATGAAGGCCCCCATTTGCACTAAACTGGAAGCAGTGGAGTGGCCTGGCTCTTGCTCATCATCCAGGATAATGTCGTTCTCGGTCTCCTCCTCCCAGCCACGGACAACACCAGGGATACCAGAATAGTTTAAAGCATGCTCTTCTTGCTCCTACACCGCCCCAGCACCATCCTCCTCTGACTCCTCTTCAGACTCCTGTTGACTTGTCTCAAATGGAGTGGTTGTGCAGACCTCATTTGGAGGGGTTCATCTGACGTTTTTGTATAAGACAGATTCCTAGTGTAGAATAAGAACAGTTTTATTTTGAATATGCTAAAAACGGGAGTATAACAATATCCAATGTGTAGGGAGTTTCAGAGATATTCAACGACGGGGACCGAGGTCAGGAGGACCATAGGGTATTGGGGTCTCTGTAATGAATAACTCGGATAGTCCTCAAATGGCTGTATAACCCTCTGACAGTTCAGGGAAAATAAAACCATGTATCAACGCTCATCAGATAGATACAGACATTAGCCAGAAATCATTAATGTGGTAATGATACAGATGTCTATCTAATTAGGATGGAGTTCAAAAGAGATCAATAATTCATCCACAATGGCGCCAAAAAAATCAATAATGAAAAATCAGTAATGCATCCACAATGGGACCACAAAGATAAAAACAAATATAGATACAGAATACAGAAAATAGGAATAAGTCCACCTGTTAAAAAGTATTATAAAATCAATTTATGAGAAACCCTATGTTTGGGTATAAAATGATTCCACCTATATAAAGGATAATTCCACCTACAAAAAAAGGAAGAATTCCACCTGCACTAAATTGGAAACGGTGGAGCGCCCTGGCTCCTGCTCATCGCCCAGGAGAATGTCGTCCTCGGTCTCCTCTCCCCAGCCATGGACAACACCAGGGATACCAGAAAAGTTTAAAGTCCCCCTCAAAGCCTGCTCTTCTTGCTCCTCCTCCTCCCCCCAGCCACCATCCTCCTCTGACTCTTCTTCAGACTCCTGCTTACTTGTCTCAGTTGGAGTAGCCCCCCACTGGGAATTCATTCAGCATTGCAACTTCCTCATCTTCCAGCTCCTGCTCATCGACGGCTTGATCAATGACACGACGCAATGCACGCTCCAGAAATAAGGTATAAGGTACGATGTCACTGATGGTGCCCTGGCTGCGACTGACCAGTTTGGTGATCTCATCAAATGGCCGCAGAAGTCTGTATGCATCGCGCATGAGCAGCCACTGGAGCGGTGAAAAGAAACCAAGCTCCCAGAACCTCTCCTGCTGCAGAGTTCGTACAGGTAGTCATTAACGGCACATTGCTGCAGGAGCAGCCTATCAAGCATATACAAGGTGGAGTTCCAGCGCGTCGGGCTGTCACAAATCAGACGTCTGTCGGGCAAGTGGTGTTGCCGCTGAATATTAGTAAGGCGAGCCATGGCCGTGTAAGATCTTCTACAATGGCAAGAGATTTTCCTCGCCTGCCGCAAGACGTCCTGGACCCCCGGGTATTTGGGAATGAATAGCTGCAAGACTCAGGACGTGTGCCATGCATGGCAGGTGTCATTTTGCTCTGTTCAGCGGATTGGCACTGTTGTCGTACACCACTTTACCAACTGTCAAATTGAGCGGGGTTAGCCACTGATCAGCCTGTCACCGCAGAGGTGAAAGCAGTGCAGGACCAGTGTGGCTCTTGGCTTGCAGGTACAACAGCCGCAGCACAGCATGGCAAGGTCTCACCTGAGACGTTGAATAGCTTTTGGGGAGCTTGGGAGGTGCAGCAGAAGAGGTGGTAGCAGTGGAAAAGGAGGAGTCAGCCGAGGAGAAGACGGAAGATGGAGTAGGAGAAGAAGAAAAAGAGCAGGCCTGCATGCAATCCTTGGCGGTAACACCAAATCCACACAGGAGCCACGGGTTACATGCTTCACGGCCGTCAGAAGGTTCACCAAGTGGGCAGTAAAAGTTATGTACCTTCCCTGCCTGTGTTTGCTAGACAACATGTCTGTACGCTCAAACATTTGGGCCACAGAAGCCTGCCTTCTGCCAGATGAACGCGACGACTGCACAGTGAAAGGTGGAGTGGAGGACAAATGGGATGAGAAAGGAGAAGGAGAAGAGGCACGAAGTAGACTGCAGGGAGTGTGAATTTGTGGGTTCTGATGGTGTTTCTCCCACTGGGCTCGGTGATGGGAGGCCAGGAGCCTTCTTAAGGCGGTTGTCCCTAGGTGAGTGTTGGGCTTACTGCGGCTGCAGATGGCAACACTATTGTTAGCAGCTGAAACGTTAAAAAAAAAGCCTACAGTGCTGAGCCATGTGCCGGCGACCTGGGAGCACCAGAAGTGACCGTGCATGGTGGATGGATTGCTCCAGATACTTTTGTATTTTGCTTTTTGCCTCTTGTGCCCTACAAGCTCTGCCTGTATCTCCTCCTTCTCCTCCCTCTTTGCTGCTCCGTCTCTCCCTCTGAACTCCCCTCTTCCTCTCTTGTGGGCACCCAAGTGACTTCCATCGACACGTCATCATCGTCACCTTCACCACCACTGACATTTGAGATCTTGGAGTAGGCAGCAACAGCGGAGACCACCCTCTTTGGGCCGATCTGGGTACTGTCGTCAGACTGCTGGGTGGCGGCCGTTGCTACCTCCTCTTCCTCATCTGATGTCAAGAATGGCGGCACATCGGTAGGGTCTGGGAATGGATGGGAAAATAATTCCTCTGACTCGAGTGGAGGGGCTATGGTGGTGGTTGTGGATTATTTGGGGGTGCACACAGCATAGAGAGGAGGGTGCAGATATAGAGGATAAGGAGTGTGTAGAAGCGGAAGGGTGAGTGAGCCACTCAACCAACTCTGTTGCACCCTTTTAAGTAATCGCGCCTTCTCCAACTTCCCACTTAGGCTCCTGCCTGGTGCACCTGCCTGACCCCTACCACCCCTGCGGAACGGCCTGCCTCTTCCTCTGCCTGTCATTTTCAAAATTACCCTGTGCCAAAGTCCATATAGAAGAGCAGTATTTGTGTAAGCAGGTATATCAAACCCCTTAATCAGTATTTTGTGGAAGCAGGTATATCGCAGGCCTTAATCAATATTTGGTGGAAAGAGGTATATCGAACCCCTTAATCGGTATTTTGTGGAAGCAGGTATATCGCAGGCCTCAATCAATATTTGGTGGAAACAGGTATATCAAACCATTTAATCAGTATTTTGTGGAAGCAGGTATATCGCAGGCCTCAATCAATATTTGGTGGAAACAGGTATATTGAACCCCTTAATCTGTATTTTGTGGAAGCAGGTATATTGCAGGCCTCAATCAATATTTGGTGGAAACAGGTATATCGAACCCCTTAATCGATATTTTGTGGAAGCAGGTATATTGCAGGCCTCAATCAATATTTGGTGGAATCAGGTATATCGAACCCCTTAATCAGAACATGGACACACCCCCTACCCTATAAATAAACCCGATCTGGCAGCCATTTTACATTCAGTTTTTTGCCAGTGTAGGGAGAGGTTGCTGTGTGGAGCAGGGACACCAAATGCTGGCCAATAGGGCCACAAAAGTCCTTTTAAGGACTGGTATAGTTGTGCTATCGATGGGTGTGATATACTTATAATATACTGTCTAACATAGAAAGTGTATTATAGTGCATTTGTATTGTATTTGTGGAAGCAGGTATATCACACGCCTCAATTTTTTTTTTTTTGCCACAACAGTTATATCACACCGCCCTGTTTATGTGGGGCAACAGGTATATCGTAGCCTTGAATCAGTACTTTGTGGAAGAAGGTATATCACAGACCTCAATCAGTTTTTTTTGGGGGCAACAGGTATATCACACCCTTTGCAAATACTTGTTTCAATAACGCTTGTCCCTCTATATAGCTGCGGTATCGCAGCAGAACCGCACACAACTGCTGCACAATACAAATGCACTATATACTTTCTATGTTAGCAAGTATTTTATAGGTATATCACACCCCTCAATCAGTTTTTTTGGGGGGAACAGGTATATCACACCCGATGCAATTAGTTGTTCCAATAGTGTTTGGCCCTCTATATAGCTGCACTATAATACACTTTCTATGTTAGACAGTATATTATAAGTATATCACACCCATCGATAGCACAACTATACCAGTCCTTAAAAGGACTTTTGTGGCCCTATTAGCCAGCGTTTGGTGTCCCTAACAGTCTGTCCATGCTCCACACAGCAACCTCTCCCTACACTGGCAAAAAACTGAATGTAAAATGGCTGCCAGATCGGGTTTATTTATAGGGTAGGGGGTGTGTCCATGTTCTGAAATGTCTCAATTGGCTGTCCTGTCCCACCTGATGTATGTGTCATTGGTCAAATTTTGGCGCTATGCAAAAAAAAATGGTGCGTGCGAATATCGCCATATGTTCGCATGTTCGACGAATCGCGAACGAGCAAAGTTTGTCGCAAAATGACCGCTGAGCGAACCGCAAGGCCATCTCTAGTGACAATTCAGCTACACTGGCAAAATACAGAATGTAAAATGGCTGCCAGATCGGGTTCTTTTATAGGGTGTGTCCATGTGCTGAAATGTCTCATTTGGCTGTCCTGTCCAACCTGATGGATCTGCCATCGGTCATAGTTCAGCGCAATGCAAAAGGATATGGTGCCGGCAGAAATCGCCATATGTTCGTATGTTTGGAGAATCGCGAACGCGCAAAGTTAGCCGCGAAACGACCGACGGGCGAACCGCAAGGACATCTGTTATCATCATAGTTGTCATCAACCGCAAGGACATCTGTTATCATCATAGTTGTCATCAACCGCAAGGACATCTGTTATCATCATAGTTGTCATCAACATCTTCATTATGTTTACTGCAGGATACACAATGACATAATTCGTTCCATACCGCAAAAGGAGGTGTATAATCACCAATTAATTTTCCCATAGAAAAATGGTTGAATAAAAAAATTTCACTAATGAAAGGATAATGGAATTTGGTTCATACAGAAGAAAGTTTACTATCACCCATCAATTTTCCCAAAAAAGCCTGTTTCCCATAAAAAATTTCACCACTACATAATTCGAGAACCAACCCGCGAAAATTGCTTCACCACATATAACTGCACCACTGAACGGCAATTAGTCCCTATTTTTTTTCTATTTTTACACAAAAGGCTTTTCAACAGATAAGTGCAATGCTAGACAGCGAATATATATTTTTTCTGCCAGTAATACACGGCAAACTGGGCTTTAAAATATCTCACTGCACCGCTGAACGGCAATTAGGCCATAATTTTTTTTTCAATTTTTTCACAAAAGGCTTTTCAACAGATAAGTACAACAATGAACAGCGAATACCAGTAATACACGGCAAACTGGGATGTAAAATATCTCACTGCACTGCTGAACAGCAATTAGGCCCTAATTTTTTTCTATTTTTACATAAACTGCTTTTCAACAGATAAGTGCAACGATGAACGACGAATATATTAGTATTTTGCCAGCTATACGCGGCAAACTGGGTTGTAAAATATCTCACTGCACCACTGAACGGCAATTAGGCCCAAATTTTTTTCTATTTTTACACAAAAGGATTTTACACAGATAAGTGCAACGCTGGATGGCGAATATATTTATTTCGCCAATAATGCACGGCAAATGTGGCTTTAGAATATAGCACTTCACAGCACAAGGGCAATTAGGCCCTAGATTTTTTACACTATTATAGAACACAACAGCATTTTCAACAGATAAGTGCAAAGCAGGATGACAAATATATTTGAATTTCGCCAGTAATACACGGCAAACTGGGCTTTAGAATATATCACTGCACTGCAGAACAGCAATTAGGCCCTAATTTTTTTCTATTTTTACACAAACTGCTTTTCAACAGATAAGTGCAACGCTGGACGGCAAATATATTTATTTTGCCAGTAATACATGCCAAACTGGGCTATAAAATATCTCACTGCACGGCTGAACAGCAATTAGGCCCTAATTTTTTTATATTTTTACACAAAAGGCTTTTCAACAGATAAGTGCAACGCTGGATGGCGAATATATTTTTATTTCACCAGTAATACATGGCAAACTGGGCTGTAAAATATCTCACTGCACCGCTGAATGGCAATTAGGGCCTAATTTTTTTCTTTTTTTAAACAAAAGGCTTTTCAACAGATAAGTGCAACAACAGATAAGGCTACTTTCACACTAGCGTCGGGGCTCCGCTTGTGAGCTCCGTTTGAAATGGCTCACAAGCGGCCCCGAACGCATCCGTCCAGCCCTAATGCATTCTGAGTGGACGCGGATCCGCTCAGAATGCATCAGTCTGCCAGCGTTCAGCCTCCGCTCCGCAAGCGGACACCTGAACGCTGCTTGTAGCGTTCAGGTGTCCGCCTGGCCGTGCGGAGGCAAACGGATCCGTCCAGACTTACAATGTAAGTCAATGGGGACGGATCCGTTTGAAGATGACACTATATGGCTCAATCTTCAAACGGATCCGTCCCCCACTGACTTTCAATGTAAAGTCTGGACGGATCCGCTCAGGCTACTTTCACACTTAGAAATTTTTCTAAGTTATAATGCAGACGGATCCGTTCTGAACGGATACAAACGTCTGCATTATAGGAGCGGATCCGTCTGATGAAACATCAGACGGACCCGCTCCGAACGCTAGTGTGAAAGTAGCCTAAGTTGCAATCAACTTGCAGGATGACAGGCCGAACTGGATGGACAAATGTCTTTTTTCGGCCTTATGTACTATGTTACTATGTTACTACTACTAAAGAACAGCGAATATATTTTTTTTTCGCCAGTCATACACAGCAAACTGGGCTGTTGAATATCTCACTGTAACACTGAAAGGAAATTAGGTCCTAATTTTTTTCTATTTTTAAACAAAAGGCTTTTCAACAGATAAGTGCAACAATGAACGGCGAATATATATTTTTTCCACCAGTAATACACGGCAAACTGGGCTATAAAATATCTCACTGCACTGCTGAATGGCAATTAGACCCTAATTTTTTTCTGTTTTTAAACAAAAAGGCTTTTCAACAGATAAGTGCATCAATGAATGGCAAATATATTTGTATTTCGCCAGTAATACACGGCAAACTAGGCTGTAAAATATCTCACTGCACCGCTGAACGACAATTAGGCCCTATTTTTTTTTCTATTTTTACACAAAAGGCTTTTCAACACATAAGTGCAGCAATGAAAGGCAAATATATTTGTATTTCACCAGTAATACACGGCAAAGTGGGCTGTAAAATATCTCACTGCACCGCTGAAGGGTAATTTGGCCCTAATTTTGTTCTATTTTTACACTACACAAAAGGCTTTTCAACAGATAAGTGCAACACTGGATGGCGAATATATTTGTATTTCGGCAGTAATACACGGCTAACTGGCCTGTAAAATATCTTACTGTACTGCTGTGCGGCAAAGATATTTTTCCTTTTTACACTAATACACACAAAAAAGGGCTTTAAAACAGATAACTGCACCGCTGAGCGGCAAATATATTTTTCCACTAATACACACAAAGAAGGGCTTGAAAACAGATAACTGCACCGCTGAGCGGCAAATATATTTTACTTTTGCCACTAATACAAAAAAAAAAGGCTTTAGAACAGATAACTGCACCGCTGAGTGGCAAATATATTTTACTTTTGCCACTAATACATGACAAAAAGGGCTGTAATTTTCGCAACAATGGTTAATAAGCCATTTTTCCCCACTAATACAAGCCAAAAAAACATTTAGAACATATACCGTAACTGCACCGCACTAGGGCAAATAAAATGTAGAAATATTTCCTTGTAATAACCCCTGTTAATGCCTGTACCAAACAGCACTTGCACCCTAATAAGAACGATTTGCTGGAATTACAGAGCTGTATAATGGCAATTTGGATACCCAGTCAGTGTTGCAAGGTGTAATAGGAATGTTCCTATTACCCAGGCTGTCACCTCCCCGACTGAACCCTGTTCAACAGAAATGCAGTGGAATGATTCCTCCCTATCCATTCCCTAGACCTTGAATAATCTTTCCCTGCACTTGTTTATCCTTTTTTTTTTTTTAGCACATTGATGTTTTTTCTATCACTGTCCTGCAGACGTCTCTCCCTGCACTAAGTACTCTGGTAAATGGCAGAATCTAAGATGGCTGTGCTATTTATAGGGCTGTGACATCACAGGGCTGGCTGCTGATTGGCTGCATGCATTGCATTATGGGTGATCCCGCCTTCCCAGAGTTCCTTTCTCCATGTCCTCACATGTGCAGCAGCCATTTTAGGAAAAAACACATTTCGTTAACACAAAGCATGAGGAAATTTGCATTCGGTGCGAATAAAATTTTCCCTGAAATTTGGAATGAATTCCACTTAGTCAGTTTCGATTCGCTCACCTCTACAAATAATATTTTAAATTTTTTGCCACTAATACATGCCAAAAAGGGCTTTAGAACATATTACTGCACAGCTGAACAGCAAATAATATATATTTTTTTGCCACT
Organism: Bufo bufo; assembly: GCF_905171765.1. Lineage (NCBI taxonomy): Eukaryota > Metazoa > Chordata > Amphibia > Anura > Bufonidae > Bufo > Bufo bufo. Next base: position 229,501,033 of record NC_053392.1, on the reverse strand, counting down.
AATACACGCCAAAAAGGGCTGTAATTTTCTCACTTCACCGTACAACCGCAAATACTTTTTTTAGTGCCACTAATACACGCAAAAAAGTGTGTAGAACATATAACTGCACCGCAGAATGGCAAATAGGCCCTTACTTTTTTCCACTTATACACGCCACAAAAGGTTTTAGAACATATAACTGCACCGCTGAACGGCAAATATGCGCTTACTTTTTTCCACTTATACACTCCACAAAAGGCTTTAGAACATATAACTGCACCGCACAATGGCAAATAAGACATAGAAATATTTCCTTGTAATAAACCCTGTTAATGGTTGTATCAAACAGTACTTGCACCTCTATAACAAGATCGGTTTGTTGGAATTACAGAGCTGTATAATGGCAATTTGGATCCCCAGTCAGTGCAGCACCACTGTCCCTAGCGCCTGCTGGCGTCTCTCCCTGCACTAAGTACACTGGAAAATGGCTGAATCCAAGATGACTGAGGCTATTTATAGGGCTGTGACATCACAGGGCTGCTGATTGGCTGCATGCATGGCATTGTGGGTGATCAAGAGTTCCCAGAGTTCCTTGCTCCATGTCCTAACTCATGCAGCAGCCATTTTAGAAAAAATGTGATTCATTACCACGAAGCGTGAGGAAATTCTAAATCCACTTTGTCAACTTCGATTCGCTCATTGTAACCCTTAGATGCCGCGTTTATCACTGATTGTGGCATCTGACTGTAAAATTTAAGTCTGTAATAAAAAAAGAAATCATACTTGCCTCATCCATTTTATGACGAACAGCCCGCCGTCGCCTTCTTGATTGAAGATCCACCGCAAAATGTTGCACGGTCCATTATTACGTCATCACGTTGCCCAGTGTGGTGACGTCATACGTCACCGCACACAGGATTTCACACAGGATCTTCAATCAAGATGATGGTGGGATCTTTGCGTTAAAATGGATGTGGTAAGTATGATTTTTTTTTAACCCATTTCAGGTAAAAATTTATTCATTAACACGAAACATCAGGCAATTCGGCTTTGCAGCAAATCAAATTTTCCTGAAATTCTGATCAAAGTCCACTTTGCTCAGCACTAATGATGATGATGACAAAAATGACCCTGTACTTCTTGGGGTTGTGGTCTGGCTGCTAAAATGATGACAGGAATAAGTATGATAAATTTGCTTAGATTGCGGGCCAGTTTGCTTATTCTCTGTAAGCAGGTGACGCTGATGGGCTGAAGAAGAGCTGTAGTTCCGACATTTGTGCTTGAATGGCAACAGCTTATTTTTTGCCACAGAGCTTGCAAAATGAAATGGTTTTGTTGGCTAGCAAAATAATTCCCACACAGGAGACCCCCTCTCAGAGACACCCTCAGCATCATTCATAACTTTTCTACTATTACCACCAACTGAGCTTGAGGCAATGACATTATGACCTGAGCTAACCACAGTAGAAGCCCACCTCATGATTTTCAACTTTGTATTTGCCTACAGTGCCACTACTACCATGGTTACCGGTACCCTTACTATGAACACCATGAATGCAATGTCAATGCTACTATCACCAGCACACTTATGCCTTTCAGTAACCCTGCCTCTGTCCAAACCTCCAACTCTAGGCAGTCTAAACAATGAATGTCCTCACATAACTCAGGAAGACTGTCTTGAATATTTTTCAAAGCAACTAGGGGGTTGTGTCTTTTTGGGAGAAAATGAAATTGTCCTACTAGCAAGGGGAGGTGAAGACAGAGATGATAGAAATGAAAGGTTTGTCTTGGACTGCAAGGATGAGGAGCAGGAGGAATGCCCTTAAACCTGACTCAAAGGCACTGTGTCAGAATCAGTGGTAACATCAACATAATCCTGCTGTAATTGAGATGATGAGTGAGCTCTCTAGTCATCTGCTTCCTTTGCAATAACAATCCATAACCTACTGGAAGTGACAGAAAACCATGGCCTGCTACTACTGGCCGGACGGCTGGTGCCAAAAATACTGCTTGCACTGCAGCCACTGACATTCTCACTTATGAATGACGTGGGATGGGGTTTTCTTCTTTACTCTACCAATTGTTGTTTAGCAGAGATTTTAGTTTGAAGCCAATTGAAACAATCAGAACACTATTATTTGGCAGAGTCCATTATAATATAACAGTGCAAAACAAAGAATATGCCAGGTACACTAGTCTGTGTTGAGTGGAGTTTTTAAATACAATTTACAAATACAAAAACAATATTTTTGAAAAAATTGCATAATTGAACAGAGGCCACTACAATGTTACAGTAAGTGATGCAGAACAACACGTCAATTGCATTAGTCTATGGTGAACTATGGTGGATTTTTTGCAGGAACAAAATTTACAATTAGACAACGTTCACTACAATCTAACAGATACACTAGTCTGTGGAATTGCCCACTCTGTTTTAAAAACTTTTTGAAAAGTTTATTACAAAAACGAATTCATCACAGAGTTCACAACAATATATACTGTAACTGTGATGCTGGAAAATACGTCCAGACAGGTTTATTACCCTTTCATATGATTTGTCTCCTGCACAGTAGTGTTGATCGCGAATATTCTAATCGCTAATTTTTATCGCAAATATCGGCACTTCGAGAATTCGCAAAGATATAGAATATAGTGCTAGATATTCGTAATCGTGAATATTCTAGATTTTTTTTTCATCAGTAACCTCCCTTCTGCTTGTGGGCCAATGAGAAGGCTGCAATATCTTTGTCTGAGCTTAGCAGCATCCCTAGCAACCAATAGGAAAGTTGCCTACCCCTTACTATATAAGAAACTCCCCAGCAGCCATTTTCTGCTGTTTTTTTGCAGTTCTGAGAGAAAGAGCAGTGACATTGCTGTGCTCTGTGCTTTCATCTGGATTCTATTCCTTATCCAATTACATTAGATAGTTAGTTAGCTCATATATACACAGTCGTGGCCAAAAGTTTTGAGAATTACATAATTATTGGAAATTGGAAAAGTTGCTGCTTAAGTTTTTATAATAGCAATTTGCATATACTCCAGAATGTTATGAAGAGTGATCAGATGAATTGCATAGTCCTTCTTTGCCATGAAAATTAACTTAATCCCCAAAAAAACTTTTCCACTGCATTTCATTGCTGTCATTAAAGGACCTGCTGAGATCATTTCAGTAATCGTCTTGTTAACTCAGGTTAGAATGTTGATGAGCACAAGGCTGGAGATCATTATGTCAGGCTGATTGGGTTAAAATGGCAGACTTGACATGTTAAAAGGAGGGTGATGCTTGAAATCATTGTTCTTCCATTGTTAACCATGGTGACCTGCAAAGAAACGCGTGCAGCCATCATTGCGTTGCATAAAAATGGCTTCACAGGCAAGGATATTGTGGCTACTAAGATTGCACCTCAATCAACAATTTATAGGATCATCAAGAACTTCAAGGAAAGAGGTTCAATTCTTGTTAAGAATGCTTCAGGGCGTCCAAGAAAGTCCAGCAAGTGCCAGGATCATCTCCTAAAGAGGATTTAGCTGCGGGATCGGAGTGCCACCAGTGCAGAGCTTGCTCAGGAATGGCAGCAGGCAGGTGTGAGCGCATCTGCACGCACAGTGAGGCGAAGAATTTTGGAAGATGGCCTGGTGTCAAGAAGGGCAGCAAAGAAGCCACTTCTCTCCAAAAAAACCCATCAGGGACAGATTGATCTTCTGCAGAAAGTATGGTGAATGGACTGCTGAGGACTGGGGCAAAGTCATATTCTCCGATGAAGCCTCTTTCCGATTGTTTGGGGCATCTGGAAAAAGGCTTGTCCGGAGAAGAAAAGGTGAGCGCTACCATCAGTCCTGTGTCATGCCAACAGTAAAGCATCCTGAGACCATTCATGTGTGGGGTTGCTTCTCATCCAAGGGAGTGGGCTCACTCACAATTTTGCCCAAAAACACAGCCATGAATAAAGAATGGTACCAAAACACCCTCCAACAGCAACTTCTTCCAACAATCCAACAACAGTTTGGTGAAGAACAATGCATTTTCCAGCACGATGGAGCACCGTGCCATAAGGCAAAAGTGATAACTAAGTGGCTCGGGGACCAAAACGTTGACATTTTGGGTCCATGGCCTGGAAACTCCCCAGATCTTAATCCCATTGAGAATTTGTGGTCAATCCTCAAGAGGCGGGTGGACAAACAAAAACCCACTAATTCTGACAAACTCCAAGAAGTGATTATGAAAGAATGGGTTGCTATCATTCAGGAATTGGCCCAGAAGTTGATTGAGAGAATGCCCAGTCGAATTGCATAGGTCCTGAAAAAGAAGGGCCAACACTGCAAATACTGACTCTTTGCATAAATGTCATGTAATTGTCGATAAAAGCCTTTGAAACGTATGAAGTGCGTGTAATTATATTTCACTACATCACAGAAACAACTGAAACAAAGATCTAAAAGCAGTTTAGCAGCAAACTTTGTGAAAACTAATATTTTTGTCATTCTCAAAACTTTTGGCCACGACTGTAATACAGATAGTTAGTGGGAGATAGTCAGTGTAGGTTAGATAGTGATATAGTGTAGCTGATAGGTTCCAGTGCAGGGTGTTAGGTAGTGTGATAGGAATTACTGTTTCTCTGCTGTCCATACATACATGCTACAGACATTGTGCTGTGATGTCACAACAATACTAAGTGCACCAATCAGTAATATCTACTCAGACCTGATAAAATTTAAAATTGCATGTATTGCGCAAAATATATGCGCATCATTAGTGGCGATTTGCGCAATCGCAAAAATAATGACTGGAGATCACGAATTCTAGAATTCGCGAATTTATTGCGAATATTATGCGAAAAATTTGCAAAATATAGCAAAAACTAATATTGCATATGCCGCTCATCACTACTGCACAGTAAGAAAAAGCTGAGTACAATAGCTTTAAATAATAATGTGCAGTGCAACTACAGTAACAGTATGTGGAAATGGCTGCAGCCCAGTAAAAGATATTCTACACTGAGTCTGACTGACTCTATCTTGTCCCTAGATAAAACCCTTTCTCTCTCTTTTAATTAAATATTTCTATTATCTTGCCTAATACTATCCCTATTTGACAGTAGGTATATTGTGCATCCAAAGATAAAGCTTTCTTTTCTGTATCTCTGATAGTCATCCTGTCACATCAATGTACAATCTCAGAATTCACTTGACTTCCCTCCTTTGGATCCAACTATGACACGTCTCATCCTTCAGTTTTGGCTGAGGCTGATGGCAAGGTGCCCTGCGCAGGGTCAAGTAAAGCACCTTCCTCATCTTCCTTGCCCTGTTGTGCTGTCTTCTGATCTGTAAAATGGCTGGCGCCATTTTAAGCAATTTGTCCTATTTGAAATCACAAAAGCTTTAGATTTACTCAAAATCTTATTTTTTGGGGAAATTATAGACATATTTGATTGGAATCAAATCAATTTGCTCCACTCTAAACAAAACCCATTTACAAAATTAGTAACTGTATTTATTACACATTGATTAATTACAATATATGAATATATAAAGTTCTGGCGAAAAGGTTATGAATTTTACCTCAGAGAAACAATCTTGTCCACAATTCTGGATAACTGCAATTATACGGGATAACGTTGATAGCCACTGATGAAGAAGTAAGCCGCTTTGAAACGCGTATGGCCATTGCATTATCCTGAGGGACTCTTATACTACAGTAAATGAAAGTACTTTAACTAAGTATCCATACATTGGCAATAGCGTGCTCAAGGAATTTGAAATCCGGCCTACAAACCTGTCACGTGGGACGCCACGTGACTCACCGGCCAACACCTGACCCGCTGCCTGAAAGAGACCCGCAGACTGCGAGACAAGCTTTCTGATACTGCAGCGAGCGGAGCTTCACCAAGCCGACCACCATCTGCTTAAATCACGCAGGAGATATGGTAAAACTAAACTATTTAACATTTGTTGACAACATTTTCCTGAGCCACAACTCTGTTGAATTAAGAGGAGTATTCATATAAGTGTACACTATACTAAGTGGCATTAAGTAACGGACCGTGTGAAATTGGCAATACTACCAAAATAGATACAAATTAGGCCAGTATGGGCCACAGTAGATTTGACTGATCTACCATCTTTGCAGTTCTCATAACCTGATATATTCTAACTTGTTCTTATGTATTACACAGATAAGTGACACGGTATAACTATCATATAAAGGAGGACTATTGGGACATTATTAACCTATCCTCACCAATGCTATATAGATCAATACTTAACTATCCGATTGGGGTTTGCAAGACTAATAACCCAGTCTAATTCTTTGTATTTATTTCTAATTCACTGTTTTAATTCATCGCTTTGATACTCTGATTTCTTGCAAACAGTACCTTGACGCACCTTGCCTTCTGTTTATCTTGCAATTCGAGCAACTTCCACACCTGAAGAATCCTTGTAAGCCCACCCACTTGTCTATAGTGTTTGAATTAGTATTTTGATTATATTTGATGGTGGGTGCTACTTTAAGAGCCAAAGAGGGAACTTTAGTATAAATAATTTCCGGATATATTGGTAAGAGGGGGCCGACTATTTTATCTTCACTAAAAAAGTGCCAGTGCATATTAATTAATTTTTCCACCTTCTTATATTGTGCGTCAAATGGAAGGATAATTCTTATCTTGTCTTCTCCTGTTTCTGTTTGTTTTTTATTCACATTATACTCCCACATACACAGCCCCGATTAGGGAGGTGTCTGTTGGAATACATCCAGCTTGTAATATCTTATGTATAGTTTTTATATGTATTTTAAGAATTTTTAACCGCTGTTTGAAATAAAATATCTTTCTATCTTCAATTCCGGGTGATAGAGTGCCTGTTCCACCAGAAGTTAGACAATTTTACAATTCCGGATAACTGTTACAATGTGTTGAATAGGTGCTTCCAATTTTTTCTAAATATTTTTTTAACATATACGTACTTGTCCATGATATTAGAACTTTGGAAAAATATAAGATTGTTCTTTAAAATAATTACATCAATTAGTATAATATCTATTTAAGACCGACTCTACAGATTAATTCAAAACTTACTTGATGAGCAATGGAACACATTCAATGTTTGGAATTTTGGAAGTAAATGGAGATGCGACAGATGCTTCTAATTCAGACAGTGAAATTCCAACATGAGCCATTTTAAGTGCCTGTGAGTGATGAATATATAAATTATTAGTTTTTATAACAAAGCACAATCATCACATACTATAGCTAAGAACATTTGTAACTGTATAGTTCTTTCCACCTGTGTTACTAGATTCAAAATCATGTATACATTTGGATTTACTGGTCAGTATACAGTAGAATAAACATGTTGCACAAACAGTCGTTTTTGTCCCATAAAAAACAAATATAGTGATAAACAAATTGATTCTGAACTAATAAGATTTGTTACAAATTTCCATCAATATCAGATCGGCAGGGGTCCGATACCCGGCATCCCCACGATCATCTGTTTGAGGAGACGGCTCACGCATGTGCCGTCTCCCTTCTCTCTTCCTACCCGCTGCTGCTGTCCCATAGACATACAGTGGTGATCAGGAAGAGAGACGGGAGATGGCACGTGCACACTGCAAACGCCGTCTTCTCAAACAGATGATGGGCAGGGATGCCGTGTGTCGACCCCCGCTAATCTGATATTGATGACCTGTCCTGAGAATATGTAATAATTAGAGATTGCTAATTAGAGAGCAAGAAATGTGCTTCATTACAAATTAATTGGCCAAGAAGTGTATTAAATCAGGTCTATCCTGGGCTGCAGTTAAACTTTAGGGAGAATGTATATTGGTGTACATCACAGTGCAGCAACATGCATAGTCCTTTTTGGTAGCAAAACAGTTACTGTGCATCTCTAAATGACAGGCAGGTTACCAACAGTCCTAGCTAACTCCTAGCTAAACCAAAAGAAAAGAATACAGCAGCCTTCAGTAAAGCAAAAAAAATATATATGCTGTGAGCCCCTGCAGGAGCTGTGTCCGATGACTATTTAGTCGAACAAAATGAGGACATGGAGTCTGCAATAATAAAGTAATGGAGAAAAAAAAAGGTTCTTTTACTTCATGTTGTGGCACTGCAAATACATGCTTTTGAATCCCTTCTGTTAATTGTAGAATGACTGTGAGTCATTATTAAGCTCAATTCCCACTTCAGTTATTTGGTCAATTATACTCATAATTTATTGTCAGCCAAAAGCAGGTGTGGGTCAAACCCACCGAACAGGTGTAAATCTATTCATGATACCTAATCCGAGAGTAGGTTTGGCTCCCAAATTTGGCTCACATAAACTGATGGAAATAATTGCCCAAATAACTGAAGTGTGAACTTAGGCCACTTTCACACTCGCCTCCTAAATCCCTAACCTCAGTATCTGAGGAAAGGGATTTAGGGGTCATTATTTCAGAAGACTTAAAGGTAGGCAGACAATGTCATAGAGTAGCAGGAAATGCTAGCAGAATGCTTGGGTGTATAGGGAGAGGAATTACCATTAGAAAGAGGGAGGTGCTCATGCCGCTCTACAGAGCACTAGTGAGACCTCATTTGGAGTATTGTGCTCAGTACTGGAGACCATATCTCCAGAAGGATATTGATACTTTGGAGAGAGTTCAGAGAAGAGCTACTAAACTGGTACATGGATTGCAGGATAAAACTTACCAGGAAAGATTAAAGGACCTTAACATGTATAGCTTGGAAGAAAGACGAGACAGAGGGGATATGATAGAAACTTTTAAATACATAAAGGGAATCAACAAGGTAAAAGAGGAGAGAATATTTAAGAGGAGAAAAGCTGCTACAAGAGGACATCGTTTAAATTAGAGGGGCAAAGGTTTAGAACTAATTTCAGGAAGTATTACTTTACTGAGAGAGTAGTGGATGCATGGAATAGCCTTCCTGCAGATGTGGTAGCTGCAAATACAGTGAAGGAGTTTAAGCATGCATGGGATAGGCATAAGGCCTTCCTTCATATAAGATAGGGTAAGGGGCTATTCATAGTATTCAGTATATTGGGCAGACTAGATGGGCCAAATGGTTCTTATCTGCCGACACATTCTATGTTTCGATGTTTCTATGTATCCGTCATGGATCTACACAAACGCATCCGTTCAGATAATACAACCGCATGCATCCGTTCAGAACGGATCGGTTTGTATTATCTTTAACATAGCCAAAACTGATCCGTCTTGAAAACCATTGAAAGTCAATAGGGGACAGATCCGTTTTCTATTGTGTCAGTGAAAACGGAACCGTCCCCATTGACTTACATTGTGAGTATTTTCCTGATCTGCAAGTGTTAAATTCAAGTTTAATATATACAGCTTTCATATTCTGTTACCAAAAAAAACACTTTTTTGGCAATCTACAACATCTGGACAAGTCAGTGGGCAATTTTAGCTAGAAATACACCCATCATTTTCTGGGGTTTTAAAAACACACTTTTTTGACAAAAACCACTATTTTCAGGCCTTGCAGCATAAGGACGTGTGAAATTACAGGCTTATATAGTGCTGTAAAATTCAGTTGTTAAACACTCGTTTGGGCACAAAAAATTTAGTTGGCAGCCTTTGATGCAGATGTCATTGTGAGATACACCCTTAATACATTTGGGTTACATTCAAAGATTTTAAATACCGCCATTTGGTGCACCAATATTGAATTCAGGCCTACACTGGTTCAGGCCGTGTGAGATACACCCTCTACATACAGGGGTTTGATTCAGGCATTTGAAATATAGCCATTTGAAATACAGACATTTTGTGCAAATAAATATTTAATTTAGGCCTACACTGGTTTAGACCCTGTGAGATACACCCTCTACATACAGGGGTTTGATTCAGGCATTTGAAATACAGCGATTTTGGGCAAAGAAATCTTTAATTGAGGCCTATTCTGGTTAAGGCCGTGTGAGAAACACCCTTTACATACTGTCGTTCTATTCTACTATTAATTAAACACCCATTTAGGGCAAGATCCTAAATTCGAAAAATATGAGGAGAGCGTCAAATAAGGGACGTGGCCATAGGTTGTGGTGCTGCTGGTGGAGCTCCTGTTGCAGGGCGAGGACGTGGTCAATCTGTGCCAGCTATACGCACAAGTGAAACCCCTTCCTCAGGTGCGAGTAGGCGACAGAACCTGCAGCGGTATTTGGTCGGGCCTAATGCTACTCTACGAATAGTGAGGCCTGAACAAGTACAGGCGATAGTAGATTGGGTTGCTGACAGTGGATCCAGTTCCTTCTCACATTGTCTCCCACCCAGTGTCCTGCTGAAAGACCACAGTTGGCACCTGCAGCCGTTGTCCATCAGTCTTTCACCTCACCCCCTTGCAAATCAGCCAAGCAGTCTGAGCCCCAAGTCATGCAGCAGTCTCTTCTGCTTTTTGATGACTCTGTTAGCAGGGTTTGCCAGGGCCATCCACCTAGCCCTGCCCCAGAAGTGGAATTTCCCAACCACTTATCTTTCAAGATGAGTACATGGGAGGATCATCGCAGCACATCTCGGATGATGATGAATCACAGGTGCCAACTGCTGGGGCTTTCGAAAGTGTGCAGACCGACAAGTAAGGCAGGCGTGAACACTGGGTGGAAGATGATGTGGAGGACGATGAGGTCCTCGACCCCACATGGAATCAAGGTCATGCGAGTGACCTATGTAGTTCGGAGGAAGAGGCGGTGGTCACACAGAGCCACCAGCACAGCAGAAGAGGGAGCAGGGTGCAAAAGCGGAGCGGCCGTCCTCTAGACAGTACGTCTCCTACTGCCCACCGCAGCAAGGGACCGAGCACAGCAAAGCCAGCTCCAAGGAGTTCCCTTGCGTGGCAGTTCTTCAGACAATGTGCTGACGACAAGACACGAGTGGTTTGCACGCTGTGCAATCAGAGGCGGAAGCGAGGCATAACGTTCTCAACCTGAGCACAACCTGCATGACCAGGCATTTAAGTGCGAAGCATGAGCTGCAGTGGAGTAGACACCTCAAAAACCAAGAAAGGTCTCTGGCTCCTCCTGCTTCCTCTTCTGCTGCAGTCTCGGCCTCTTCATCCACCTCTGGAGTGACAGTGCCACCTGCCACCCCGCAAACAGAGGATCTGCCAGCAACACCAACACCTGGGTCACCAAGCATCTCCACAATGTCCCACGCAAGCGTTCAGCTCTCCATCTCCCAAACGCTGGAGAAGAAGAGGAAGTACCCCCCTACCCACCTGCGATCCCTAGCCCTGAATGCCAGCATTTTTAAATTACTGGCCTTTGAAATGCTGTCATTCCGTCTGGTGGAGACGGATAGTTTTAAAGGTCTTATGCCGGTGGCTGTCCCACAGTATGTCGTGCCCAACCACCACTACTTTTCAAGACGAGCCATCCCTTCCCTGCACAACCAAGTAGGGGACAAAATCAGTTGTGCGCTGCACAACGCCATCTGTGGCAAGGTGCACCTCACTACGGATACGTGGACCAGTAAGCACTGTCAGGGCCGTTATATCTCCATAACAGCACACTGGGTAAATTGCACTTTTTTCCGAAGTTAGGCCGAACCCATCGAACCCAAACATCCAGGTGTCCGCTCAACTCTAGTCACTACCTCACCCCCTGTGTGTGTGACATATAATGTCAGCCTGTTTAATAGCGAAAATTGGTGTGACAGAAACCCTTTAAGGGCAAAACTGATCCGTTTTGGACCGCTTGTGAGATCCCTGAATGGATCTCACAAACGGAAACCAAAACGCCAGTGTGAAAGTAGCCTAAGCCTTACAAGTTAATATTAGCATTATGTCTAATTTATCGGCGTGGACTGAACCATGCAGTGGCCCAAGATTCAAGTAGTCGCCCCATGACAGTGGGGAAGGTGTCAGCAGTAAGGCTGTGTTCAAATCACTGTTTATTTTTCTGTTCTTTTTTTGTGGGGCTGCAGAACTGAACTATGGATGCGAACAGCACACTGTGTGCTCTGCGCATCTTTTTTGGCCTTATTGAAATGAATGGGTCCGCACCCATTCCGCAAATTGCGGAATGGATGCAGACCAATTTATACGGATGTGTGAGTGGACCCTAAAGGTTAGTCTCTCAACATTTTGTGCTGAAAGTCGAGTTCTCTTTGGGGTAACTATGCCACCCATCACACTAAACACTCTGTCTGATGCCACACTACTGGCTGGGCAGGAAATCTTGGCCACAATTCAAGTTTGGCTGCCAAATAGTCCTGGGGATCTTGAATGTGGGGTGGCAGGGTGCAGTCCAAGTATGCCATCACCTGATCGTTCAGGTTCCGCTGCATGTCCTGTTGCTGGGTGGTTTATTCAGTAGGTGGGAGAAGAAAAGTGCTCATCAGAGACTCAAGACTTAAGTTGATGCTGATGGAGCTGGTGCTGCTCCTGCACCCCAACCCTCCAGCAGTCATGGCAGTGGTGCATGAGCTCAGAGGGTCCCCCCAATCAGACCTTAGTGAGGAAGGAGAGATGGCGCACATAGGCAGCGACCAACTGACTACAAAGAATGTCTCAATAGTAGTCGAGTTTTTCATCCCTCTCAGAAGGTGTAAAAAGGGCCACCATTTTGGACTGGTAGCAAGGGTATAACATTGTGGAAAGCCAGTAGTCATCCTGCGAAATGGTGATAGTGAGGCTGTCACTATGCAAGCAACTCAGCATGCATCTGGCCATTTGCGCAAGGGACTTGGAGGGACTCCTTGCCTCCATTTCCACTGCATACTGCTATGGTCTAGCAGGGTCATTTGCATTGTCTTTGTCGCCCCCCTCTAGCTCCTCATGCTCCTCTCCTGTTGCTTGGGCAGATAAACCACCTAGTTCTGTATAAAATTCCTGGGCGTATACAGCTGTAAGAAAAAATATGTGAACCCTTTGGAATAATATGGATTTCTGCACAAATTGGTCATAAAATGTGAACTGATCTTCATCTAAGTCACAACAATAGACAATCACAGTCTGCTTAAACTAATAACACACAAAGAATTAAATGTTACCATGTTTTTATTTAACACACCATGTAAACATTCACAGTGCAGGTGTGACTTAGATGAAGATCAGATCACATTTTATGACCAATTTGTGCAGAAATCCATATCATTCCAAAGGGGTCACAAACTTTTTCTTGCAACTGTATGTCCTCCTCCTCGTCCTCTACCTCAGGGGTGGGCTGGCTGCCAAGCACATAGCACTGCCCCATATGTAGCAGCCCATCCTTAACCCATTTAACTTTGCCTACCATATAAAGGCTATAAAGGTAAATGGGCTTTAAATAGTTAAACAGCGGCAGCTGGTTGTGTTTTCATGTTGAGATCGCACACACATGTGCAATCCCAGATACAGTACATATTTGAGTTCATAGAAATAGCTTTATCATTAGAGGAACAAGATTTACCAACTCCTGAGCTGAAGAAACTCCATTGACTATAATGGGGTTTGCTAAAGGTGCTGCTTCTTTACTGGAGAAAATGTCTTGGATGCAGGACTTTTCTGTCCAGTTGTTTTGACAGAATCTGTGACAGTGGCAGAACACTGATGTGAATGGGTGGTATTAGATCAAAGTATAGCATCAGATGCATGTTTAACACACAAACACAGCACCAGAACCAATGGAATGGAATTGCGGACCCATTCATTTTTATGGGGCATCACGAAGTGCGGCTCGGCTCCAGAAATGCCGACCCGCACTTACGGGTCTGCATTTCCGTTCCCGAAAAAAATAGAACATGTCCTATTCTTGTCCGCAATTGCGGACAAGAATAGGCATATTCTATTAGTGCCAGTGATGTGCGGTCCGCAAAATGCGGAACGCACATTGCCGTGTCCGTGTTTTGCGGATCTGTGGAACACGCTACGGAAGTGTGAATGGAGCCTTACAGGTGACGTCTCCTCCTGAGTTTTTCCCCATCTGGTTCAGATCACCATCATGACATCTCTGATGACGGCTCTGCAGATTTTGCTGAGAAAATATCTTCAGCTTCTCGCTTTTCCAACAAATTGGCACCCTGCATACTAACACAAACTCATCTTAGTGACAAATGTAGTGCCCTGAATATAACAGCAGCATTAGTGCATTAGTGCTACACACAATCCCCCCAATGGTAGTTCCACACGATTTGTGCCCTCTGTATATAATGCCACACACTCTGTGCCCTATGTATATAGTGCCACACATTCTGTGCCCTCTGTATGTAGTGTCACATGCTATGTGCCCTCTGTTTGTTGTGCCACATACTCTGTGCCTTCTGTATATAGTTCCATATGCCCTCTGTCTTCTGTATATACAGGGAGTGCAGAATTATTAGGCAAATGAGTATTTTGACCACATCATCCTCTTTATGCATGTTGTCTTACTCCAAGCTGTATAGGCTCGAAAGCCTACTACCAATTAAGCATATTAGGGGATGAGCATCACTGTAATGAGAAGGGGTGTGGTCTAATGACATCAACACCCTATATCAGGTGTGCATAATTATTAGGCAACTTCCTTTCCTTTGGCAAAATGGGTCAAAAGAAAGACTTGACAGGCTCAGAAAAGTCAAAAATAGTGAGATATCTTGCAGAGGGATGCAGCACTCTTAAAATTGCAAAGCTTCTGAAGCGTGATCATCGAACAATCAAGCGTTTCATTCAAAATAGTCAACAGGGTCGCAAGAAGCGTGTGGAAAAACCAAGGCGCAAAATAACTGCCCATGAACTGAGAAAAGTCAAGCGTGCAGCTGCCAAGATGCCACTTGCCACCAGTTTGGCCATATTTCAAAGCTGCAACATCACTGGAGTGCCCAAAAGCACAAGGTGTGCAATACTCAGAGACATGGCCAAGGTAAGAAAGGCTGAAAGACGACCACCACTGAACAAGACACACAAGCTGAAACGTCAAGACTGGGCCAAGAAATATCTCAAGACTGATTTTTCTAAGGTTTTATGGACTGATGAAATGAGAGTGAGTCTTGATGGGCCAGATGGATGGGCCCGTGGCTGGATTGGTAAAGGGCAGAGAGCTCCAGTCCGACTCAGACGCCAGCAAGGTGGAGGTGGAGTACTGGTTTGGGCGGGTATCATCAAAGATGAGCTTGTCGGGCCTTTTCGGGTTGAGGATGGAGTCAAGCTCAACTCCCAGTCTTACTGCCAGTTTCTGGAAGACACCTTCTTCAAGCAGTGGTACAGGAAGAAGTCTGCATCCTTCAAGAAAAACATGATTTTCATGCAGGACAATGCTCCATCACACGCGTCCAAGTACTCCACAGCGTGGCTGGCAAGAAAGGGTATAAAAGAAGAAAATATAATGACATGGCCTCCTTGTTCACCTGATCTGAACCCCATTGAGAACCTGTGGTCCATCATCAAATGTGAGATTTACAAGGAGGGAAAACAGTACACCTCTCTGAACAGTGTCTGGGAGGCTGTGGTTGCTGCTGCACGCAATGTTGATGGTGAACAGATCAAAACACTGACAGAATCCATGGATGGCAGGCTTTTGAGTGTCCTTGCAAAGAAAGGTGGCTATATTGGTCACTGATTTGTTTTTGTTTTGTTTTTGAATGTCAGAAATGTATATTTGTGAATGTTGAGATGTTATATTGGTTTCACTGGTAAAAATAAATAATTGAAATGGGTATATATTTGTTTTTTGTTAAGTTGCCTAATAATTATGCACAGTAATAGTCACCTGCACACACAGATATCCCCCTAAAATAGCTAAAACTAAAAACAAACTAAAAACTACTTCCAAAAATATTCAGCTTTGATATTAATGAGTTTTTTGGGTTCATTGAGAACATGGTTGTTGTTCAATAATAAAATTAATCCTCAAAAATACAACTTGCCTAATAATTCTGCACTCCCTGTAGTGACACACGCTTTGTGGCTTTTGTATATAGTGCTAATGCTAATGCCAAATGGTCTGTGCCCCCTGTATATAGAGCCAAATATTTGGTGCCCTTTATAAATAGTAGCTCTTACATGTGCCCTTTATGTATAGTCCCTGTTATATGTGCCCCCTTTATGCATAGCACCTCTTAAATGTGCCCTCTTTATTTAAAGTGCCTCTTATATGTGCCTCCTTTAAGTACAGGGCTCTTATATGTGCTCCCTTTATGTATAGTGTCTCTTATAATTGCCTCCTTTATGTATAGTGTCTCTTATAGTGCCCCCTTCAGTTATAGTGCTTCTTATATGTGCCCACTGAATACAGTGTACACACACTTTGTTATAATACTAAGTAGAAGCTAATATGCAGTGGGTAACAGAAGTTGTGACGTTACAGGTTACATGTTGCTGATGGTCAGGTGCTAAGAGGTATAATCGATGCAGTGTGTATATATAGTATATACAGCAGTGTGCTGATATGTGTGGTATGAGGTATAAATTATACCATTATACAAAATATCAGTACATACAGTGGCCGGGTTTAGGGTGGCCACAACGCTACACTGGGTCCCCCGGACACCGTTGAGGTGTCACCACATGTTGCTGCTCTCCGGAAGGGATGGTAAGGCTTGGTGCACCCCAATGGGAAATAAGTCCAGAGAGTCGGGGTCTGCAGTAAACCAGGATGCTTCTTTATTGGAGGAATTCAGGTACAAAACAATACAGGCGAGGCATGGGACTGACTTCTCCAGTCTCCTCCCTGGCAGAAAAAGGGTTTGATGCTGAGGAAAGGCCTGAGCTAGCTGTCCCTCTTTCTTTTTAGAAGGCTGGTACACTGGTCCAAGGCAGGTGATCCAGGGTCTGTGGCAGTGTATACCCATCGCAGCGTCTTCTTCTGGTCACTCAGTAGTCTGGCTGAGTCTCCTCCCTTGCAGAAGAAGGGTTTGATGCTGAGGAAAGGCCTGAGCTAGCTGTCCCTCTCTCTCTTAGAAGGCCCATGGTCTGTAGCTCAGTAGACTGGGTGGCTCCTTAGTCACAGGGCTACTGACCCATGGTCTGTGGATCAGCGTCCCCATCCCAGCGTCTTCTTCTGGTCACTCATGCAGGCTGGCATGAGTCTCCCCTCCAAGCACTGGTCCCTAACTGCAGCACACTAGGGGCTCTGACTGCTCTCCTTATATACAGTTTTTGCTAGACTAGAACCTTCTAGTGGGAGGGGTGGAGTGGAGAAACTCAGCAAAACAGATACATTGTTTCAGCTCCCGTCTGGTACAGACTTACATTAGAGCTTCAATCATACTCTATGGCAATGACATAGCAGGTTTTCCAAACAAAAACAAGTTTCTAGACATAACAACATAGCTAAAACCAAACATTTAAAAGGTCAGGCTGTCTGCTTTTTGGCGGTAAACAAGCCTGGGTTTTTCCCTCCAAATCATGGTGGTAAACAAGTCTGGGTTTTTCCCTCCAAAACATGGTCTTCTTTAAACCCTATGGCAGCTGTGGAAAATTACCAGCTCCTCAATCAAAGCCCTAACAGTCTCTCAGTATTTATTAACCCTTTCCACAGAACCATGTAAATACAGTAATAATGAACAGGATATACAGTGCCTTGCAAAAGTATTCACCCCCTTGACTTTTTTCGTGTTTTGTTACATTACAGCCTTAAGTTCAATGTTTTGTTAATCTGAATTTTATGTGATGGATCAGAACACAATAGTCTAAGTTGATGAAGTGAAATGAGAAAAATATATAAATAAAACTATTGTTTAGAAATAGAAAACAGAAAATTGGCATGTGCGTATTTATTCACCCCCTTTGTTAGGAAGCCCATAAAAATCTCTGGTTCAACCAATTACCTTCAGAAGTCACATAATTAGTGAAATGATGTCGACCTGTGTGCAATCTAAGTGTCACATCATCTGTCATTACATATACACTCTTTTTTTGAAAGTACCCAGAGGTTGCAACACCTAAGCAAGAGGCATCACTCACCAAACACTGACATGAAGACCAATGAACTCTCCAAACAAGTAAGGGACAATGTTGTTGAGAAGTACAAGTAAGGGTTAGGTTATAAAAAAAATATCCAAATCTTTGATGATCCCCAGGAGCACCAGCAAATCTATCATAACCAAATGGAAAAAACATGGCACAACAGCAAACCTGCCAAGAGACGGCCGCCCACCAAAACTCACAGACAAGGCAAGGAGGGCGTTAATCTAAGAGGCAGCACAGAGACCTAAGGTAACCCTGGAGGAGCTGCAGAGTTCCACAGCAGAGACTGGAGGATCTGTACATAGGAGGACAATAAGCCGTACACTCCATAGAGTTGGTCTATATGGCAGAAGGGCCAGAGGAAAGTCATTACTTTGAGCTAAAAACAAAAAGGCACGTTGTGAGTTTGTGAAAAGGCATGTGGGAGACTCTCAAAATGTATGGAGGAAAGTGCTCTGGTCTGATGAGACTAAAATTAAACTTTTCGGCCATCAAAGAAAACGCTATGTCTTGAGCAAACCCAACACATCACATCACCCAAAGAAAACCATCCCCACAGTGAAACATGGTGGTGGCAGCATCATGCTGTGAGGATGTTTTTCAGCAGCCGGGACTGGGAAACTGGTCAGAGCTGAGGGAAAGCTGGATGGTGCTAAATACAGGGATATTCTTGAGCAAAACCTGTACCACTCTGTGCGTGATCTGTGTTTTGGACGGAAGTTCACCTTCCAGCAGGACAATGACCCCAAACACACTTCTAAAGCAACACTTGAGTGGTTTAAGGGGACACATGGAAATGTGTTGGAATGGCCTAGTTAAAGCCCAGATCTTAAAGATTGCTGTTCACAAGCGCAAACCATCCAACTTGAAGGAGCTGGAGCAGTTTTGCAAGGAGGAATGGGCAAAAATCCCAGTGATAAGATGTGACAAGCTCAAAGCGAATTATCCAAAGCGACTTGGAGTCAGTATTAGCGTTTGGGGCCGGTATTAGGGTAAGTGCTATGGTTAAGGATCAGTATTAGGGGTCAGTATTAGGATTAGGGGTCAGTACTAGGGTTAAGGGTCAGTATTAGCATCAGTGTTAGAGGTCAGTTTTAGGGTCAGGAGCCAGTATTAGGGTTAGGACATAAGGAGAGAATAGGGGAGGGTAGTCTATACTCACCTGTCCCAGCACAGTCCCACAATGCAGCCGGCTTCCTCTGGCAAGCCTGCTCCTGTGGAACATGGCAGGTGGCGCAGTGATGTCATTGCGCCGCCTATATATCACAACGATGTGACGGGAATTCTGGGGCAGGGAACCAGTGGTTCCCTTGTCCCACCAGCACTGCAGCATGCTCAATTATATATGCGTCCAGTGGATACAGAAACATATGAATTTAGGAAACCTTCACCCCTAAACATCTACTGGCCCAGCCCACCCCTGCTCCTCCTCATCCTGTGCCAGTTCAGCCTACACAGGGCTCATGTGGCCATGAGATATAGGTGCCATGTCTTCTGTCCCCTCGCCAGTAAGATTTATCATCATCCTCTCCAGGACATGAAGAAGTGTAATGAAGTCATTCATCCCATAGTCCTGGCGACTGACAAATAAAGTGGCTTCAAAGGGCCTGAGTAATCGGCAGGTGTCATGCATGAGCTGCCACTGTCTAATGTCAAAGTTACACTGATGTTTATATTAGAGCAAACACTCACTCTGATGCATCAAGGGATGGCAGAATAAGAACAGCTTCCGCATTTTGCTGGCTGGCCTATAGCTATTGGAGACCCACACGGACAAAGTCCAATGGAGGAGGAAATAGAGGAGGAGGATGAGGAGCTACTACTAGAGGAGGAGGAAGAGCAGGAGTTGATTGTGCAGGAGAAAAGGGCTGCTGCTGATAACACTGGCCATGATTACCAATCATCGTCGGAGTGGGGAGTGGGAGTCATGAAGAACTAGATCATCAGGCAAGGTGGAGCGCATGGCAATCTGCCTGCCTGCTTTCTTATGTACTGACAGGTGTTTTGATAGCATCAAGTAAATGGATGACTATTCGATAGCCATGCTTTTAGACCTTTGCTATAAAAGCAAAATGAGGGAGATATTGCATATCTCCTTCTTAAATTTCACCATCCTTGTAAAAGCATATCTGATGATAAATCTACCTTTTGTTTCAGGGATATTGTGCTATGCAGAGCTGTTCAGCTAGTTGTAATTGTTACTCAGGGAAGTGTTACTACTGTTAGCTAGACATGTAATCCTATGTACAGACAGCCATTTTACCATATGCTTCAGTGTTAATACAATTGTTATAGTATATGCTATCTATACTTTATACTTATACATGCTATTTGCATTCTTATAGTTTTACCAATAAACAAGTTAGACTACAAAGAACATTCCTCTTATTTTGAAGAATGGTTTATGCTGAATGCCAGACTGCACACTGTGTGAACGTGTATGAAGACAGAACACTCTGACATTTACACTTGTGTGTGTATAAACAGGCAGGCATCAGCTTATGTTAAGGCATCATTTTTGGATGCTTGTTCAGAACAATTGACTGTTTCTTCTGAAACTACCTTGTGTATATACACGGGCAAGCATCTGCTCCCATTAAGGGATCATTTTTAGAAAGCTTGTTGAGGACAAGATTTTTTTTTTCTGAAAACAGCATGTTTTGTTTAAACACCTTCTGCCCCCCATAAGGAACAATTTTTGGAATATTAGTTAACACAGTCAACCATAGCTATATATGTCAGTGTCACTCTGACATTATTTGCTATTGCTTAAATTGTTTTAAAAAGCTTAAAGCAGTAGGGGAGAATAAAATCTCTCTCAAAAAAAAGGTAGAAAGACAAGAGAGAAGAAAATGTGTCCTAGAAGACCTAAAAACTGCCTTTAGTAAGCTCTGTGTGCCAGTAGGGCTAATATACTTAGCCTAAAAAAAAAAAAACTTTCCATGTACTGTATCTATGTCGGACATACTGTTGCTAATCCTTTCCTGAACACTTTTTTTAATTTAGTTTTAGAAGGAACCTGTCATGAAAATGAATCTGCAAGTGGCATGTTATAAAGCAGGAGGTACTGAACAGAATATTATACAGTTTTTTTGAATAACTTTTATCTCTTTCATTTAAATTCTTGCTTATTCTGGGCTTTCAAGTAGCGATTGACAACTATTTGTATATTCATATTCATAGCCACACACTGACAACGGAAGGATGTCAGTCAATGGTAAAATATCATAATAAATCAATCTGTGTTTTATCATGTTAGCATGTACTTACCCCACAGTCATTGGCTCCATCTCCACACATACCAACAAAGTAGCTGAAACAAAAAGGTTTAGGTGTAATACATATTTGTCTACAGTAAAAAATAAATAAATAAATAAATATATATATATATTTATTTATATAAATTATACATGCATATACATACTTATATTTAGGTTTCTCTTTTGTTCATTCACTTTGTATTTTATTCATTTTGTTAATTCATAAAAATAAGCTCTCTAGGGACTGGTACAGTGCCAAGTGACTGGCGTAAGGCAAATGTGGTGCCCATATTTAAAAAGGGTTCTAGGTCCTCCAAAGGTGATTAGAGATCAGTAAGCTTAACTTCTGTTGTGGGGAAAATGTTTGAATGACTCTTAAGGGACTATATACAGGAGTATTTGACTGTAAATAATATCATAAGTGATAACCAACATGGGTTCACCAAGGACAGACTAACCTGGCTTGTGTCACATTCCGGAGGCCCAAGGCAGACCTCCGGGACATCTTGGAAAGAGGTCACAGGCAAGATTCAGACCAGGAACCAACTGAGTACTTTATTACATGTGTAATAAAAGAAAATGACAGTAACATATGCAGGTTAGATAATAGTGGTAGCACTACCACAGAACCAATTGCACCGGCAGACCAGAGGCAAAACCCAGAGGGCGGAGAGCCAGTGAGCCCCGTTCTTCACAGAGCCCCTGGTGGTGGGGATGAACTGGGCCGAGGGCTCACTGGTAACACCTCCAGAAAGGTCCCGGTACACTTGGCCCCTACCTGCAAGAAACCACGCAGGTGCAAGCACCAGCGGAACAAACAGAACTGGAACCCTTACAAACACTAGTACATGGAACAGACAACAAGACAAACGGGAACCAGCATATAAGCACCCTAAGCGGATTGGAAGCATGGCAGTCACAGGCAGAGCTGCACACAGACTAGAGATCCTCCCTCCAGAGAACCCAGGGACCCTCTCACGAAGGCAGGACAAACACAGGAAGAGAAGCAGTAAGGCACTGCAGGACAGACAAGGAACAGACTAGATCAGAAGCAGTTAGCACTGACAGGCTGGACATAGGACAGGATCAGAAGCAGTTTAGCACTGCCAGGCTATCAGATGCAGTTGGATAACTGCTAGGCTAGACATGGAACAGAGTGAATCCAGACAGAGAACAGGTACGGCATGAACATGGATAACAACATCAACACAGAACAGGTACAGAACATCAGACAAGGCAACAACAACACATTACCAGGTGACACCACAACAACGGCAGATGGCAAAACCCCCTGGGTCAGCAGCAAGGGGCTACACCCAGCAAGGCACAGGACAGACTGATCCCCTTTGGTGAGCAGCCAGGTGCAACACCCAGCAAGGCAGAAGATAGACTGACCACAAGCCCCACAGCTCACAGATAGCAATAGCTGCATAATGAGGACACCTGATAAGCCACACCCAGGAACAGACCAGGGACTGTTAACCCCATCAAAACCAAACAGGGAGGGAAGCCTACATGAACAGAGAAGAGAACACACAGGTAGTACGCCAGTACGCCAGAACACAAACAACCCATGTCACGGTGACACAAACAGAAATGCATCCATACTCAGACCCTGTTCAGAAACAAGGCCACAGCCAGTACGCATCGCAGAACCAGCATACATGGGAACACCCACAGCCAGTACACAAAGCGCATGCAGCCATCCTGCATGGCCCCTGTCACAGGAGCCACAGAGATACAGAAAAGGGAGCCACAAACACAGTCCACAGTTTACACACAGCACCGCAACCAGCATGCAGTCCCAAGTAACCAGCATACACAGGTGTCAGCCTGCAGCCAGTATGCGAGAGAGCCTACAGCCAGCCTGCACTGCAACAGTGACAAAAACTGTACAGAGATGCAGACACGGGTAGTACACACATTCACAGGCATAGTTCACACAAGACATCGCAGCCAGCAGGCTACCCCAAGCAACCAGCATACACAGGTTTCGGCCTGCAGCCAGTACGAGAGAGGGTATGCAGCCAGCCTATGCGGCCACAACTGTCAAAGTAAACCGCATTGTGACAGTTTGTTTTTATGAGGAGGTGAGTAGTAGCCTGGACAGAGGGGCGGCTTTGGATGTAGTGTTCTTGGATTTTGCAAAGGTATTTGATACTGTCCCTCATAGACGTTTAGTGAGTAAAATAAGGTCTTAGAAAGTATAGTTTGTAATTGGATTGCAAACTGGCTAAAGGACCATGTCCAGAAAGTTATGTTCAATGACTCCTATTCTGAATTGTCCCAGGTTATAAGTGGTGTACCCCAATGTTCAGTGCTATTATTTAATTTATTTATTAATTATATCGAGGGTGGGATTAATTTTTGCAGATGACACTAAGCTATATAGTAATGTGCAGTCTATGGAAGATGTCCATAAAATACAAGCTGACTTGGACACTGATTGGGCATCAACTTGGCAAATGAGGTTCAATGTGGATAAATGTAAAGTTATACATCTTGGTAGTAATATTCTCCGTGCATCATATGTCCTAGTGGAAGTAATACTGGAAGAGTCACTTGTAGAGAAGGATTTGGATGTGCTTGTAGATCATAGATTAAAAAACAGCATACAATGTCAATCAGCTGTTTCTAAGGCTAGCAGGACATTGTAATGTATTAAGCAAGGGATGGACTCACAGGACAGGGATGTAATGTTATCACTTTACAAAGCTTTGGTGCTGCCTCATCTGGAATATGCAGTTTAGTTCTGGGCACCAGTCCAAAGAAAGGATGCCCTAGAGCTGGAAAAAGTACAGAGGAGAACAACTAAACCGATAAGAGGCATGGAGGGTCTTTGTTATAAGGAACGAATTATAGAATTACAATTGAGAAGAGATGTATTAGTGGGGACATGATTAACCTATAAAATATATAAATGTGCCTTCAAAAATATGGCAAAATGCTGTTCCATGTAAAATCCCCTCAAAAGATAAGGTGCGCTGCCTCTGTCTGGAGAAAAAAAGTTCAGTCTCCAAAGGTGTCAAGGATTCCTTACTGTAAGGACAGTGAATCTGTAGAATAGTCTATCTCAGGACTTGGTCACAGCAGGAATAATGGGCAGTTTTAAAAAGGGCTTAGATGAATTCCTAAAAGTAAATGACATTAATGCTTATGAAAATGTGTACAAATCTGGGTCCCACTACCCTTTTTATAAAATTTGTGTCCCCTTATCCCTTAGTTGAACTTGATGGACATTTCTTCTTTCAGCCATATTATGTGACTATGTAACTTCTATTTTTTAAAACATTCTTAGTTGCTTCACACCTGCCTAAAATGCTTGCACAGTAATATACAGGGTGGGCCATTTATATGGATACACCTTAATAAAATGGGAATGGTTGGTGATATTAACTTCCTGTTTGTGGCACATTAGTATATGTGAGGAGGGAAACTTTTCAAGATGGGTGGTGACCATGGCGGCCATTTTGAAGTCGGCCATTTTGAATCCAATTTTTGTTTTTTCAATAGGAAGAGGGTCATGTGACATCAAACTTATTGGTACTATCACAAGAAAAACAATGGTGTGCTTGGTTTTAACGTAACTTTATTCTTTCATGAGTTATTTACAAGTTTCTGACCACTTATAAAATGTGTTCAATGTGCTGCCCATTGTGTTGGATTGTCAATGCAACCCTCTTCTCCCACTCTTCACACACTGATAGCCACACCGCAGGAGAAATGCTAGCACAGGCTTCCAGTATCAGTAATTTCAGGTGCTACACATCTCGTATCTTCACAGCATAGACAATTGCCTTCAGATGACCCCAAAGATAAAAGTCTAAGGGGGTCAGATCGGGAGACCTTGGGGGCCATTCAACTGGCCCACGACGACCAATCCACTTTCCAGGAAACTGTTCATCTAGGAATGCTCGGACCGGACACCCATAATGTGGTGGTGCACCATCTTGCTGGAAAAACTCAGGGAACATGCCAGCTAGATGAACAGTTTCCTGGAAAGTGGATTGGTCGTCGTGGGCCAGTTGAATGGCCCCCAAGGTCTCCCAATCTGACCCCCTTAGACTTTTATCTTTGGGGTCATCTGAAGGCAATTGTCTATGCTGTGAAGATACGAGATGTGCAGCACCTGAAACTACGGATACTGGAAGCCTGTGCTAGTATTTCTCCTGCGGTGTTGCTATCAGTGTGTGAAGAGTGGGAGAAGAGGGTTGCATTGACAATCCAACACAATGGGCAGCACATTGAACACATTTTATAAGTGGTCAGAAACTTGTAAATAACTCATGAAAGAATAAAGTTACGTTAAAACCAAGCACACCATTGTTTTTCTTGTGAAATTCCCAATAAGTTTGATGTGTCACATGACCCTCTTCCTATTGAAAAAACAAAAGTTGGATTCAAAATGGCCGACTTCAAAATGGCCACCATGGTCACCACCCATCTTGAAAAGTTTCCCCCCTCACATATACTAATGTGCCACAAACAGGAAGTTAATATCACCAACCATTCCCATTTTATTAAGGTGAATCCATATAAATGGCCCACCCTGTATATATAGTGGCGGACACTGTAGAGGTCACTGTCAAAGGGGCAGTCACTGTTAAAGGGACGGGCACTGTGGAGCTCACTGTTAAAGGGGCGGACATTGTGGAGGACACTGCTAAAGGGGTGGGCACTGTGGAGGTCACTGTTAAATCGGCGGTCACTGTTAAAGGGGTGGGCATTGTGGAGGTCACTGTGAAGGTCACTGTTAAAGGGGCATCCACTATAAAGGTCACTGTTAAAGGGATGGTCAATATTAAAGAGGTGAGCACTGTGGAGGTCACTGTTAAAGGGGCGGGCACTGTGGAAGTCACTGCTCAAGTGGCAGCCACTATGAAGGTCACTGTTAAAGGGGTGGTCATTGTAAAAGGAGTGGGCACTGTGGAGGTCACTGTTAAAGATGCGGTCATTGTTAAAGGGGTGGGCATTGTGGAGGTCACTATTAAAGGGACAGACACTGTGTAGGTCAATGTTAAATGGGCGGCCACTGTGGAGGTCAATGTTAAAGGGGCGGCCACTGTGGAGGTCACTGTTAAAGGGGGGGGCACTGTGGAGATCACTGTTAAAGGGGCGGGCACTGTAGAGGTCACTGTTATGGGGGAAACTGTTGATATCTTTTTACGACACATGGAAACATAAAATGAAATAGATGAAATATACCCGTGCAAAGCCGGGTCCTTCTGCTAATATATATATATATATATATATATATATATACAGTACAGACCAAAAGTTTGGACACACCTTCTCATTCAAAGAGTTTTCTTTATTTTCATGACTATGAAGGCATCAAAACTATGAATTAACACATGTGGAATTATATACATAACAAACAAGTGTGAAACAACTGAAAATATGTCATATTCTAGGTTCTTCAAAGTAGCCACCTTTTGCTTTGATTACTGCTTTGCACACTCTTGGCATTCTCTTGATGAGCTTCAAGAGGTAGTCCCCTGAAATGGTCTTCCAACAGTCTTGAAGGAGTTCCCAGAGATGCTTAGCACTTGTTGGCCCTTTTGCCTTCACTCTGCGGTCCAGCTCACCCCAAACCATCTCGATGGGGGTGAGGTCCGGTGACTGTGGAGGCCAGGTCATCTGGCACAGCATCCCATCCCTCTCCTTCATGGTCAAATAGCCCTTACTTCCAAAGTTTTCCCAATTTTTCGGCTGACTGACTGACCTTCATTTCTTAAAGTAATGATGGCCACTCGTTTTTCTTTACTTAGCTGATTTTTTCTTGCCATAATACAAATTCTAACAGTCTATTCAGTAGGACTATCAGCTGTGTATCCACCTGACTTCTCCTCAACGCAACTGATGGTCCCAACCCCATTTATAAGGCAAGAAATCCCACCTATTAAACCTGACAGGGCACACCTATGAAGTGAAAACCATTTCAAGGGACTACCTCTTGAAGCTCATCAAGAGAATGCCAAGAGTGTGCAAAGCAGTAATTAAAGCAAAAGGTGGCTACTTTGAAGAACCTAGAATATGACATATTTTCAGTTGTTTCACACTTGTTTGTTATGTATATAATTCCACATGTGTTAATTCATAGTTTTGATGCCTTCAGTGTGAATCTACAATTTTCATAGTCATGAAAATAAAGAAAACTCTTTGAATGAGAAGGTGTGTCCAAACTTTTGGTCTATACTGTATATATATATATATATATATATATATATATATATAATTAGGATCCTATTAGACATTAAATCATTTTTTCCATCCCATCACTTTCAACTATATAGCATCATTGCCCCACAGAAGATTGCAAATGCGTTCCTAACATACCTGTGTGTACTTTGTGTCTTTATTCCATGTCCAGAAAAATTGCTTTCATTCTTCTGGAAAACAGCTCCCAAGTGCCCGACTGGGGAAGGTTTGCTGTTCCAAGTGCCCAAAGCAAACCAGACTTAAGAGGGGGGGAGGGCTGCTTTTAACTGCTCATATCCTGGGATTGGTAGCAGCTACAGATATTGAGTCAGGAGTGCAATAAGTGAAACTTGTTTTTACTTTCACTTTCAACCGCATACTCTATCATCCCAATTTCTAACTATTATATCTTCCAATGTAATGGATATAATGCTGTGATTTTGGTATTGCTTGGAATGCCAGCTTTCAAATAAGACCAGGCCTATATCTCTAGCCATTATCATTCCCAATATATCAATAGCTAAAGCAGACCTCCCCATATATGTTTGGAATGCTTTTGCAATCTTCTGTGGGCCGATGCTGTTAAGGGTGTATTACAGCTGTCGATTACTACGAACACTCTTTAGTGATCATCTGGCAGTCTAATACTGCCGCCGATTAGCAGATGAATGAACAAACGCCCATTCATCGGTCAATCCAAATTTTTCGACAGGTTTAAAAATAATTGTTTGCAGGCGCTGGATTGTGGTGTCTAATCTGCTGCCGGCAAACAATGATTCAGTATCGGGAAAAGCGGTGACATAACAATCGCTCTTCCCTATACTGAGGAGGAGATCGCTGTATGTACCGTATGTTTCGCCCTATAAGATGCACTGGCCCGTAAGACGCACCTAGGTTTTAGAGGAGGACAATAAGAAAAAGCATTTTTTCATTAGACCTCAAATCAGACCTCAGCTAACAGCCCCAATCAGACCCCCAATGTTAATAAGACCCCAACAAGACCTCAGATCAGACCCACAATCAGACCTCAGCTCAGTGGGAATGACCCCAAATCAGTCCTCAGACCCCAATCAGACCTCATATCAGTCCCCAGCAGCCCCCACTGCCTCTTATATTAAGCCCCAGCAGCCCACATTGCCTCATATCAGTCCTCAGTAGCCCAAACTGACTCTCATATTGGCCCTTAGCAGCCCCGATTGCCTCATATCAGCCCTCAGTAGCCCCATTGCCTCTCATATTGGCCCCCAGCAGGCCCCAGTGCATGTCATATTAGCCCCCAGCAGCCCTGATTGTCTCAGATCACACCCTATTCCCTCATATTTAATAAAATAAATAAACCACTTACATTTCCTGCTCCTGGACGCCACCGCTCCTCACCGCCCACGCTCTTCTTCCTCCTGTTGTCGGCTGTGCTATGAACTGGAGTGCACTGCGTGAGGGCGCTCTGTGACCTCTGTGTCACAGAGCGCCCTCACGCTGTGCGCAGCCACTGCATAGTCGACAACAGAGGACAAGAAAGCGGTGAGTACAGAACTTTCACTGCTTCCTGGGGATCCGGAACTAATGAGCGCTTCCATAATGGAAGCGCTCATTAGTATTCGCCCCATAAGACACAGGTGAAAAAAAATGTGTCTTATGGGGCGAAAAATATAGTAATAGCAGTGGCCTCCTCTGCTAGCGAGCAGGCATTTGCCAGGAAGGAACAATCCTTTCCCGACAATTGCCTGTTAAATTGGGATGTCTAATACACCCTTTACTTATATTGGTGAAAATTACATGACAGATTGCCTTTAACAAACAGCATTCAATGATTATTACTTTTGTGCTGTTTGCTCGTTACTGCGATCATTGCACATTCGCCCGTAGAGCATATATACTGCTAATCAGTGGCAGATTTCTGATCAGATGAAGCGATTTAGTTGTGAGTAGTGATAATCTTTCAGTCAGTAGATCTGTCTGATACACGGAAAACAAATTATTTTTTGTTCATCTACTGATCAATGGACAATATTACACACTATTATATGTTACTATAATTTCTGAAAATCAAAGGATTATGTGAGATTTCATGTGATAATTGCTCTGTCTAATAGACCCCTTACCACACATCTATTTTAATTAAAAGAAAACATGACATTCAGGCTTTTAGAAAGAGAAATTTGTTTCCAACTTACTCTAATTTTTGCAGCTCTTCAACAAGACTCGATTTTTGCTTTGGAGTCATTCTTGCAAAAATAGTTCCATTTAGTAGGATCTTTAAAAATAAATAAACTATAATAAATTTAAAGTGTGTAATGTAAATAAATTACAGAAGTAAATATGGTTTAGAATAATTACATAAGAATCTGCTTTGCCAATAAGTTTTCTGGTTAATATGACTTGAATAATTTGTTGAATCTTACATAATAATTTAATGTTCATTATTACAAATAAATAGATGTCATATCTTCAGACAATATACTAATGGAATATTACACAATATCAATTTAACAAAAATATTGTATTTTTACTATACAGTGGATCCAAATGTTATAAGTAAAAAAGGAAAAAATCAAAGAAGATTTATAGATTCTTAATTCAGAAAGAAATAAATATTTGTGAAGTTTGTTAAAGTAGTATTAAAATAATGCTCACTTATGAATATACTACAGTGTTTCTCTATTTGTGAGGTGGATGGCACTGTTGAGGCGTCTTCCAGGTGATGAGAAGCCCCCTGTTGTTGGTGGGGCACAGTAGGGGTGGCAGTATTGACTGAAGTGATTATATGCCATGCAGTGTTGCTGGGTCCGGGGAGAACATTTTAAGACTGATTGAGGTAAATGCTGGCATAGGCTAGCACTAGTAGTAAGGACCAGGCATAATCATGTTCTGCCTGGTGAGGTCTCACTAGGAAAAGGTAATACAGATAAATAAATTGCTGTCTGTTTTATGAAACAGTTGTATTACCCTTAAACACACAATACTGGAGCATCTGTGCCATTGTGCACTATTGGTGGTCTTGTTTAAAGATTAAGCCCATTTGGGAGCAGATCCAAGCTTTGATCAAAACTGCTGATTCATATCCCAAATTTCTTTGACTAATATTCTCTTTAATCTACCCCTTGAATCCACTGGTACATACCTAAATGTGCAGCTCTATTATATTGATCACTTATGCTCAGGATAGGTTTTCAATATCAGATCGGATGGATTCTGACTCCCAACACTGCAGCTGTTTAAAGAGGTCATGATCCTTGTACAAACTCTGCATCCTCTGTTTAACTGTATGACCGCTACAGTAGATCACAGTAGCGATGCAATGTAACTGCAACTGCTCATTTGATTTACTTGAATAGGAAAATCAGTTGTAATTACACTGTATTGCTGCTACAAGTTAGCATGCAGTTAAATAATTTGGAGGTCACATCGCTTGCACTAGTGCAACGGCCTCTTCAAACAGCTGATCGGCGGGGGTGCCAGGAGACAGAATTCCACTGATCTGATATTGTTGACCTATTCTGATGACAAGTCATCAATATACTAGCGCCACACAATGCCTTTAACACATTGATTTCTTTCTTAGTTGCAGGCACAAAATACTGATCCCACCCCTCTGAGGGTCTACATGATGTCCCTCTATCTTTCAGTGGATACTCAGAATAGACCACCTATTGAGGAACTTATGGCCTTTTCTAACCACAACTATTGTAAGTTCCAGCAAATATGGCTGCCATTGTCGACATTTCGGAAAACTGACAAATCTCTGTGGTCCTCTCCAGATGCTTACTCTTAAATTACTACAACACTGTATCATGGTCGCCCCCTCCTTTTTATGACTTTGCTGTTAAAATGCATTACATTTTTCTTTTTATTTAGATTTATGTGAATGGTATTATTGACATCTGTTGGTTCCTTCGTTTATTGAACTACGGATTGAGTAGAGTTAACACTCCTGTTTTCTGAGATTTCGGAGTTGTGTTATCTAATCTAAGCAAACACCTTCTATTGCTTTTCAATGGCTTTTGTCTCAAGATAACGTGATGAGTTAAGAAATTTAAGTTAAGAGTAGGGATGAGTGAACCCGAACTTTATAGTTCGGGTTCGTACCGAATTTTGGGGTGTCCGTGACACGGACCCGAACCCGAACATTTTCGTAAAAGTCTGGGTTCGGGTTCGGTGTTCAGCGCTTTCTTGGCGCTTTTTGAAAGGCTCCAAAGCAGCCAATCAACAAGCGTCATACTACTTGCCCCAAGAGGCCATCACAGCCTTGCCTACTATTGGCATGGCTGTGATTGGCCAGTGCAGCATGTGACCCAGCCTCTATATAAGCTTGGGTCACGTAGCGCTGCACGTCACTCTGCTGATTCAAACATAGGGAGAGGTTGCTGCTGCGACGTTAGGGCGAGATTAGGCAGATTAACTCCTCCAAAAGACTTAATTCAGTGATCGATCTCCAGCTGTGGATCATTGAAGTGCTGATATTGAATTGCTCACTTTTTTTAGGCTGCCCAGAGCGTTTTTATATCACTTTTTTCTGGGGTGATCGGCGGCCATTTTGTGACTTGTGGTGCGCCAGCACAAGCTACCACCAAGTGCATTTAACCATCAATAGTGTGGTTATTTTTTGCTATATCCTACATCAGGTGCAGGCTGAGCCTATGTCACCCAAGTGCATTTAACCATCAACAGTGTGGTTATTTTTTGGCCATATACTACATCAGGTGCAGGCTGAGCCTGTGTCACCCAAGTGCATTTAACCATCAATAGTGTGGTTATTTTTTGGCCATATACTACATCAGGAGCAAGTTGAGCCTGTCACCCAGCGCCTAAAAAATAGCCCTGACATTTATATTCCTCCAAATCAGTACTGTTTTAGCTGGTCAAGTTATTTGTAGTGACCGTAAAAGCACAGTTTTTGTTCTGGGTTGAAAAAGTATTCCCAAATTTGCCATTTTCAAAATTAGTAGTTTCTGCTATATCAGGCCTACTTTAAATCTATCCCAAAAAGGGTATATTAGATTCAAGGTGCTGATAGTGTCATTCTGAAAAACCTAACACACACGCTACAGTGCAGATACAAGTCTAATTCTGTGATTAAAGGTATACCTGTCACACAACGCCTAAAAAATAGCCCTGACATTTATATTCCTCCAAATCAATACTGTTTTAGCTGGTCAAATTATTTGTAGTGACCGTAAAAGCACAGTTTTTGTTCTGGGTTGAAAAACTATTCCCAAATTTGCCATTTTCAAAATTAGTAGTTTCTGCTATATCAGGCCTACTTTAAATCTATCCCAAAAAGGGTCTTTTAGATTCAAGGTGCTGATAGTGTCATTCTGAAAAACTTAACACACACGCTACAGTGCAGATACAAGTCTAATTCTGTGATTAAAGGTATACCTGTCACCCAGCGCCTAAAAAATAGCCCTGACATTTATATTCCTCCAAATCAGTACTGTTTTAGCTGGTCAAATTATTTGTAGTGACCGTAAAAGCACAGTTTTTGTTCTGGGTTGAAAAACTATTCCCAAATTTGCCATTTTCAAAATTGTGGTGAACGGGAACAATGAGGAAAACATCTAGTAAGGGACGCGGATGCGGACGTGGACATGGTCGTGGTGGTGTTAGTGGACCCTCTGGTGCTGGGAGAGGACGTGGCCGTTCTGCCACAGCCACACGTCCTAGTGTACTAACTACCTCAGGTCCCAGTAGCCGCCAGAATTTACAGGGATATTTTGTGGGGCCCAATGCCGTTCTAAGGATGGTAAGGCCTGAGCAGGTACAGGCATTAGTCAATTGGGTGGCCGACAGTGCATCCAGCACGTTCACATTATCTCCCACCCAGTCTTCTGCAGAAAGCGCACAGATGGCGCATGAAAACCAAGCCCATCAGTCTGTCACATCACCCCATGCATATCAGGGAAACTGTCTGAGCCTCAAGTTATGCAGCAGTCTCTTATGCTGTTTGAAGACTCTGCTGCCAGGGTTTCCCAAGGGCATCCACCTAGCCCTTCCCCAGGGGTGGAAGAGATAGAATGCACTAACGCACAACCACTTATGTTTCCTGATGATGAGGACATGGGAATACCACCTCAGCACGTCTCTGATGATGACGAAACACAGGTGCCAACTGCTGCGTCTTTCTGCAGTGTGCAGACTGAACAGGAGGTCAGGGATCAAGACTGGGTGGAAGACGATGCAGGGGACGATGAGGTCCTAGACCCCACATGGAATGAAGGTCGTGCCACTGACTTTCAGAGTTCGGAGGAAGAGGCAGTGGTGAGACCGAGCCAACAGTGTAGCAAAAGAGGGAGCAGTGGGCAAAATCAGAACACCCGCCGCCAAGAGACTCCGCTTGCTACTGACTGCCGCCATCTGGGACCGAGCACCCCAAAGGCAGCTTCAAGGAGTTCCCTGGCATGGCACTTCTTCAAACAATGTGCTGACGACAAGACCCGAGTGGTTTGCACGCTGTGCCATCAGAGCCTGAAGCGAGGCATTAACGTTCTGAACCTTAGCACAACCTGCATGACCAGGCACCTGCATGCAAAGCATGAACTGCAGTGGAGTAAACACCTTAAAAACAAGGAAGTCACTCAGGCTCCCCCTGCTACCTCTTCTGCTGCTGCCGCCTCGGCCTCTTCTGCTGCTGCAGCCTCGGCCTCTTCCTCCGCCTCTGGAGGAACGTTGGCACCTGCCGCCCAGCAAACAT
The DNA here is from genome assembly GCF_905171765.1 of Bufo bufo. Classification (NCBI taxonomy): domain Eukaryota; kingdom Metazoa; phylum Chordata; class Amphibia; order Anura; family Bufonidae; genus Bufo; species Bufo bufo. The sequence continues at coordinate 229,467,029 of NC_053392.1, read as the reverse complement.
GGGATGCACCACCAACACCACCACCTGCGTCACCAAGCATCTCAACCATGTCACACGGCAGCGTTCAGCTCTCCATCTCAGAAACATTTGAGAGAAAGCGTAAATTCCCACCTAGCCACCCTCGATCCCTGGCCCTGAATGCCAGCATTTCTAAACTACTGGCCTATGAAATGCTGTCATTTAGGCTGGTGGACACAGACAGCTTCAAACAGCTCATGTCGCTTGCTGTCCCACAGTATGTTGTTCCCAGCCACCACTACTTCTCCAAGAGAGCCGTGCCTTCCCTGCACAACCAAGTGTCCGATAAAATCAAGTGTGCACTGCGCAACGCCATCTGTGGCAAGGTCCACCTAACCACAGATACGTGGACCAGTAAGCACGGCCAGGGACGCTATATCTCCCTAACTGCACACTGGGTAAATGTAGTGGCGGCTGGGCCCCAGGCGGAGAGCTGTTTGGCGCACGTCCTTGTCACGGATGGTGTACAGGAAACAAGACAATACCATATAAACAATGTCTCTCTGGATCCACAACTAAGGAACAAAGGGAGACCCCTGCAATAGACCTGCCGCTCTCCCTCACTGCTCAGCCTATGCGAACACCCCAAAGGTGGATGGCCGCATATCCACGTTCCTCGGCTATCTATTACCTGAAGACCCTACAATAGTGAAGGGACACGACCACCGGCTCCCTACACTGACACGGAAGGAGTCAGGGTCACCTGGATCCAGAAAAGACAAAATCATAAATACATAAACAGCACTTATCTTGCAGACGACTGACGACTGGGAACTGGGAACTGGGAACAGCATGCACACACACTCCAGGAAGTTGTATCAGCCGCACACTACTGCATTATGGGGAGGAACTTAAAGGGTAGCGATCAGTCCAACTGCATGACAGCTGAGAAAGACTAACGAGATGAGAAACTAAACCAAAACAAAGAAATTCAAGGAGGAGGATCTGAGAAGCTCCTGTGAGCGCTTCTCAGCTGTCTGGCTGTGACAGTACCCCTCCCTCTAGGAGTGGACTCCGGACACTCAGAGCCCACCTTCTCAGGATGGGACCTATGGAAAGCCCTGATGAGACGAGAGGCCTTAATGTCCGTCACTGGGACCCACATCCTCTCCTCAGGACCATAAGCCTCCCAATGAACGAGGTACTGGAGGGAACCGCGGACAAGATGAGAATCCACAATCCTAGAGACCTGAAATTCAAGATTTCCATCAACCATAATCGGAGGAGGAGGCAAAGGCGAGGGTACAATAGGTTGAACATAAGGTTTCAATAAGGACTTATGAAAAACATTATGGATCTTCCAAGTCTGAGGAAGATCAAGACGGTAGGCAACAGGATTGATGACAGACAGGATCTTGTAAGGCCCAATAAACCTAGGACCCAACTTCCAGGAGGGAACCTTCAATTTGATATTCTTGGTAGACAACCACACCAGATCACCAACATTCAGGTCCGGACCAGGCACACGTCTCTAATCCGCCACACGCTTATATCTCTCACTCATGCTCTTTAGATTATCCTGAATCTTTTGCCAAATAGATGACAAAGACGAGGAGAATCTGTCCTCATCAGGCAAACCAGAAGAGCCCTCTCCCGAGAAAGTCCCAAACTGCGGATGGAACCCATATGCACCAAAAAATGGTGACTTATCAGAGGACTCCTGACGACGGTTATTTAAAGCAAACTCAGCAAGGGACAAAAAAGAACACCAATCCTCCTGATTCTCCGCCACAAAACAGCGCAGATATGTCTCCAGATTCTGATTGACGCGCTCTGTCTGGCCATTCGACTGCGGATGGAAAGCAGAAGAGAATGACAACCGAACCCCCAAGCGAGAACAGAAAGCCTTCCAGAATCTGGAAACAAACTGTGTGCCCCTATCAGAGACTATGTCTGAAGGAATCCCATGCAATTTGACAATGTGGTCAATAAATGCCTGCGCCAGCGTCTTAGCATTGGGCAAACCAGGAAAAGGGATAAAATGCACCATTTTGCTAAAACGGTCCACCACCACCAGAATCACAGACTTCCCCGAGGAACGAGGCAAGTCCGTTATGAAGTCCATGGACAGATGTGTCCAAGGACGGGAAGGAATGGGCAAAGGAAGGAGAGGACCTGATGGCCGTGAATGAGGGACCTTGGCACGAGCGCAAGTCTCGCAAGCTGCCACAAAACCCTCAACCGACTTACGAAGCGCAGGCCACCAGAATCTCCGAGCGATGAGATCCAGTGTGGCTCTTGCCCCCGGGTGCCCAGCAAGGACCGTGTCGTGGTGTTCTTTAAAAATCTTGTGTCTCAAAGCGAGAGGCACAAACAACCTCCCAGGAGGACAAAGATCAGGAGCTTCTGACTGGGCTGCCTGCACCTCTGCCTCCAATTCAGGAAAAAGAGCAGAGACCACCACACCTTCAGCCAAAATGGGACCCGGGTCTTCAAAATTCCCACCTCCTGGAAAACAACATGACAGGGCATCTGCCTTCACATTCTTAACCCCAGGGCGGAACGTAACAACAAAATTAAACCTTGAAAAGAACAAAGACCATCTGGCCTGTCTCGGGTTCAGACGCTTGGCTGACTCCAGGTAGGCCAGATTTTTATGGTCAGTAAACACGGTAATAGGGTGTCTGGCTCCCTCTAGCCAATGGCGCCATTCCTCAAAAGCCAACTTGATGGCCAACAATTCCCTATCTCCCACATCATAATTTCTCTCTGCGGAGGAGAGTTTCTTTGAGAAAAAGGCACACGGTTGCCATTTGGCAGGAGAGGAACCCTGAGACAAGACCGCACCCACCCCTACCTCAGAAGCATCAACCTCAACTATGAAGGGTAACGAAATATCAGGTTGTACTAGGATGGGAGCGGAAGCAAAACTCTCCTTGATATTAGAAAAGGCCTTACGCGCCTCTACCGACCAGGAAGAAAAATCTACCCCCTTTCTGGTCATATCAGTGAGTGGTTTAACAACAGAGGAATAATTCAAAATAAATTTCCTGTAATAATTGGCAAAGCCCAAAAAACGCATCAGCGCCTTCTGATTCTCAGGAAGCTCCCACTCAAGCACAGCGCGGACCTTCTCGGGGTCCATGCGAAAACCAGAAGCGGAGACAAGAAACCCCAGAAATTGGATTTCTGGAACCGCAAACACACATTTTTCCAGTTTCGCATATAATTTATTCTCCCGCAGAATGAGCAAGACCTGACGTAAGTGTTCCTTATGAGTCTTGAATTCAGGAGAAAAAATCAAAATGTCATCCAAATACACTAATACAAATTTTCCCATTAAATGATAAAAAATGCTGTTGACGAAATGCTGAAAAACGGCTGGGGCATTCATCAAACCAAAAGGCATAACCAAATTCTCAAAATGGCCCTCAGGGGTATTGAAAGCCGTCTTCCATTCGTCTCCTTCTCTGAACCTAACCAGGTTGTATGCCCCTCTTAGGTCTAATTTGGAAAAGACTTTAGCCCCAACAACCTGGTTAAACAGGTCCGGGATCAGAGGAAGCGGATAAGGATCACGAATAGTGCTACTGTTCAGCTCCCTGAAATCCAGACAAGGTCTTAAAGAACCATCTTTTTTCTTAACAAAGAAAAAACCAGCGGCAACAGGTGACTTCGAGGGTCGTATGTGTCCTTTTCTCAAACTCTCAGAGATATAAGCCCGCATAGCGACCCTCTCAGGTTGGGAGAGATTGTATAAACGAGATTTAGGCAGCTTGGCGCCTGGGATGAGATTAATAGGGCAATCATACTCCCTGTGCGGAGGTAAACCCTGAACTCCACTCTCAGAGAAGACATCCAAAAATTCAGAGAGGAAAGGTGGTACAGTCTTAGTAGAAACCTCAGAAACAGATGTTATGAGGCAATTCTCTCTGCAAAAGTTACTCCAACCATTTATTTGCCTCGCTTGCCAATCAATGGTGGGGTTATGTTTAGTGAGCCAGGGTAGCCCCAACACTAGAGGAGTAGGCAAACCGCTAAGGACGAAACATGACACATCCTCAACATGAGCATCACTCACAATTAAACGGATATTGTGAACTATGCCCTTTAATGATTTCTGAGAAAGTGGAGCTGAATCAATAGCAAAAACAGGAATATCCTTTCCCAAAGTGCATACCTGGAAACCATGAGTTATTGCAAATTGATTATCAATGAGGTTGACAGCTGCTCCACTATCCACAAAAATCTCACAAAAAATGCTCTTGCTCTCTAGCACCACCCTAGCAGGCAGGACAAAACGGGAACTACAAGCAAACGGAAAACCTTCAATTTCCGCCTCAACCCTGCCAATAGTAACAGACGGAACATTTTTAAAAGATTTTTTCCTTTTTGTCTCTTTATTACTCCCAGAAAACTGCCTGAATTTCCTAGAGGGACAAACATTTGCCAAATGATTTATACCTCCACAACAAAAACAAACCCTCCCATGCGGGCTGAATCTTCTATTGTCAGAGGCAATCAACCCCAGCTGCATGGGCTCCTGCTCAGAAGGGGCTGACAGCGACTGAGACTCCTGCGCACAGAATGAGACCGCTGCACTGTTCCGAGACTGAGTAGGACAGGAAGGAGAGATCTCTCGTCTCTCTCTAAGACGCCTGTCAATACGAACGGCCTGAGACATAGCAGAGTCCAAGGAGATAGGCCTCTCATGAAAGGAAAATGCATCTTTCAATCTCTCTGAAAGACCATGGCAAAATTGACTTCGGAGTGCAGCATCATTCCAACCAGTATCAGCTGCCCATCTCCGAAATTCTGAGCAGTATATCTCTGCGGATTGTTTACCCTGGCATAACAGACGTAGTCTAGACTCAGCCAGAGCAATACGATCCGGATCATCATATATCTGACCCAGGGCTAAAAAGAATTCATCCACTGAGCGGAGGGGCCGTGCCACCTCCGGTAGCGAAAAGGCCCAAGACTGAGCGTTACCCCTGAGCAGCGATACAATGATCCCCACCCTCCGTTCTTCATCACCAGAAGAATGGGGAAGAAGGCGAAAATGGAGTTTGCAAGCCTCTTTAAAAAGCACAAATTTCTCACTACCCCCAGAGAATGTATCCGGGAGCGAGATCTTGGGCTCAGCACAAACTCCATGAACGCAAGCTGAACCGGTCACTTGAAACTGAGAAAAAATGCTACGGAGATCAGCTACCTCCAATGAAAGACCCTGGAGGCGTTCAGCCAAAAGTGAAACCGGATCCATGCTTGAGACGGTTTTGGCGGCTGATAATGTCACGGATGGTGTACAGGAAACAATACCATATAAACAATGTCTCTCTGGATCCACAACTAAGGAACAAAGGGAGACCCCTGCAATAGACCTGCCGCTCTCCCTCACTGCTCAGCCAATGCGAACACCCCAAAGGTGGATGGCCGCATATCCACGTTCCTCGGCTATCTATTACCTGAAGACCCTACAATAGTGAAGGGACACGACCACCGGCTCCCTACACTGACACGGAGGGAGTCAGGGTCACCTGGATCCAGAAAAGACAAAATCATAAATACATAAACAGCACTTATCTTGCAGACGACTGACGACTGAGGACTGGGAACTGGGAACTGGGAACAGCATGCACACACACTCCAGGAAGTTGTATCAGCCGCACACTACTGCATTATGGGGAGGAACTTAAAGGGTAGGGATCAGTCCAACTGCATGACAGCTGAGAAAGACTAACGAGATGAGAAACTAAACCAAAAAAAAGAAATTCAAGGAGGAGGATCTGAGAAGCTCCTGTGAACGCTTCTCAGCTGTCTGGCTGTGACAGTCCTTCCGCCGCCAAGGATCGCAGGGCAACATTCTTTGCCTCCTGTCTCCTCCTCCTCCTACTCAGCTTCCTCCTCCTCTTCTTCCACCTGCTCATCCAGTCAGCCACACACCTTCACCACCAACTTCAGCACAGCCCGGGGTAAACGTCAGCAGGCCGTTCTGAAACTCATATGTTTGGGGTACAGGCCCCACACCGCACAGGAGTTGTGGCGGGGTATAGAACAACAGACCGACGAGTGGTTGCTGCCGGTGAGCCTCAAGCCCGGCCTGGTGGTGTGCGATAATGGGCGAAATCTCGTTGCAGCTCTGGGACTAGCCGATTTGACGCACATCCCTTGCCTGGCGCATGTGCTGAATTTGGTGGTGCAGAAGTTCATTCGCAACTACCCCGACATGTCAGAGCTGCTGCATAAAGTGCGGGCCGTCTGTTCGCGCTTCCGGCGTTCACACCCTGCCGCTGCTCGCCTGTCTGCGCTACAGCGTAACTTCGGCCTTCCCGGTCACCGCCTCATATGCGACGTTCCCACCAGGTGAAACTCCACCTTGCACATGCTGGACAGACTGTGCGAGCAGCAGCAGGCCATAGTGGAGTTTCAGCTGCAGCACGCACGGGTCAGTCGCACTGCGGAACAGCACCACTTCACCACCAATGACTGGGCCTCCATGCAAGACCTGTGTGCCCTGTTGCGCTGTTTCGAGTACTCCACCAACATGGCCAGTGGCGATAACGCCGTTATCAGCGTTACAATACCACTTCTATGTCTCCTTGAGAAAACACTTAGGGCGATGATGGAAGAGGAGGTGGCCCAGGAGGAAGAGGAGGAAGAGGGGTCATTTTTAGCACTTTCAGGCCAGTCTCTTCGAAGTGACTCAGAGGGAGGTTTTTTGCAACAGCAGAGGCCAGGTACAAATGTGGCCAGACAGGGCCCACTACTGGAGGACGAGGAGGACGAGAATGAGGAGGAGGTGGAGGAGGATGAGGATGAAGCATGTTCACAGCGGGGTGGCACCCAAAGCAGCTCGGGCCCATCACTGGTGCGTGGCTGGGGGGAAACACAGGACGATGACGATACGCCTCCCACAGAGGACAGCTTGTCCTTACCTCTGGGCAGCCTGAACAAAAACTGTCGTTGCGCTTGCCTGCGCAACGACAGCAGAGTTGCCCACATTTTAACGTGTGCGGACTACTGGGTTGCCACCCTGCTGGATCCCCGGTACAAAGACAATGTGCCCACCTTACTTCCTACACTGGAGCGTGATAGGAAGATGCGCGAGTACAAGCGCACGTTGGTAGACGCGCTACTGAGAGCATTCCCATATGTCACAGGGGAACCAGTGGAAGCCCAAGGCGAAGGCAGAGGAGGAGCAAGAGGTCGCCAACGCAGCTGTGTCACGGCCAGCTCCTCTGAGGGCAGGGTTAGCATGGCAGAGATGTGGAAAAGTTTTGTCACCACGCCACAGCTAACTGCACCACCACCTGATACGGAACGTGTTAGCAGGAGGCAACATTTCACTAACATGGTGGAACAGTACCTGTGCACACCCCTCCACGTACTGACTGATGGTTCGGCCCCATTCAACTTCTGGGTCTCCAAATTGTCCACGTGGCCAGAGCTAGCCTTTTATGCCTTGGAGGTGCTGGCCTGCCCGGCGGCCAGCGTTTTGTCTGAACGTGTATTCAGCACGGCAGAGGGCGTCATTACAGACAAACCCAGCCGTCTGTCTACAGCCAATGTGGACAAGCTGATGTTCATAAAAATGAACCAGGCATGGATCCCACAGGACCTGTCCATCCCTTGTGCAGATTAGACATTAACTACCTCCCCTTAATAATATATTATTGTACTCCAGGGCACTTCCTCATTCAATACTATTTTTATTTTTATTTTACCATTTATATTGCGGGGCAACCCAAAGTTGAATGAACCTCTCCTCTGTCTGGGTGCCGGGGCCTAAATATGTGACAGTGGCCTGTTCCAGTGGTGGGTGACGTGAAGCCTGATTCTCTGCTATAACATGAAGACTGATTCTGTGCTGACATGAAGCCAGATTCTCTGTTACGGGACCTCTCTCCTCTGCCTGGGTGCCTGGGCCTAAATATGTGACAGTGGCCTGTTCCAGTGGTGGGTGACGTGAAGCCTGATTCTCTGCTATGACATGAAGACTGATTCTGTGCTGACATGAAGCCAGATTCTCTGTTACGGGACCTCTCTCCTCTGTCTGGGTGCCAGGGCCTAAATATGTGACAGTGGCCTGTTCCAGTGGTGGGTGACGTGAAGCCTGATTCTCTGCTATGACATGAAGACTGATTCTCTGCTGACATGAAGCCAGATTCTCTGTTACGGGACCTCTCTCCTCTGTCTGGGTGCCTGGGCCTAAATATGTGACAGTGGCCTGTTCCAGTGGTGGGTGACGTGAAGCCTGATTCTCTGCTATGACATGAAGACTGATTCTGTGCTGACATGAAGCCAGATTCTCTGTTACGGGACCTCTCTCCTCTGTCTGGGTGCCAGGGCCTAAATATGTGACAGTGGCCTGTTCCAGTGGTGGGTGACGTGAAGCCTGATTCTCTGCTATGACATGAAGACTAATTCTCTGCTGACATGAAGCCAGATTCTCTGTTACGGGACCTCTCTCCTCTGCCTGGGTGCCTGGGCCTAAATATGTGACAGTGGCCTGTTCCAGTGGTGGGTGACGTGAAGCCTGATTCTCTGCTATGACATGAAGACTGATTATCTGCTGACATGAAGCCAGATTCTCTGTTACGGGACCTCTCTCCTCTGTCTGGAAGCCGAGGCCTAAATATGTGACAGTGGCCTGTTCCAGTGGTGGGTGACGTGAAGCCTGATTCTCTGCTATGACATGAAGACTGATTCTCTGCTGACATGAAGCCAGATTCTCTGTTACGGGACCTCTCTCCTCTGCCTGGGTGCCTGGGCCTAAATATGTGACAGTGGCCTGTTCCAGTGGTGGGTGACGTGAAGCCTGATTCTCTGCTATGACATGAAGACTGATTCTCTGCTGACATGAATCCAGATTCTCTGTTACGGGACCTCTCTCCTCTGTCTGGGTGCCTGGGCCTAAATATGTGACAGTGGCCTGTTCCAGTGGTGGGTGACGTGAAGCCTGATTCTCTGCTATGACATGAAGACTGATTCTGTGCTGATATGAAGCCAGAATCTCTGTTACGGGACCTCTCTCCTCTGCCTGGGTGCCTGGGCCTAAATATGTGACAGTGGCCTCTTCCAGTGGTGGGTGACGTGAAGCCTGATTCTCTGCTATGACATGAAGACTGATTCTCTGCTGACATGAAGCCAGATTCTCTGTTACGGGACCTCTCTCCTCTGTCTGGGTGCCAGGGCCTAAATGTGTGACAGTGGCCTGTTCCAGTGGTGGGTGACGTGAAGCCTGATTCTCTGCTATGACATGAAGACTGATTCTGTGCTGACATGAAGCCAGATTCTCTGTTACTGGACCTCTCTCCTCTGTCTGGGTGCCGGGGCCTAAATATGTGACAGTGGCCTGTTCCAGTGGTGGTTGAAGTGAAGCCTGATTCTCTGCTATGACATGAAGACTGATTCTGTGCTGACATGAAGCCAGATTCTCTGTTACGGGACCTCTCTCCTCTCTCTGGGTGCCAGGGCCTAAATGTGTGACAGTGGCCTGTTCCAGTGGTGGGTGACGTGAAGCCTGATTCTCTGCTATGACATGAAGACTGATTCTGTGCTGACATGAAGCCAGATTCTCTGTTACGGGACCTCTCTCCTCTGTCTGGGTGCCGGGGCCTAAATATGTGACAGTGGCCTGTTCCAGTGGTGGGTGACGTGAAACCTGATTCTCTGCTATGACATGAAGACTGATTCTGTGCTGACATGAAGCCAGATTCTCTGTTACGGGACCTCTCTCCTCTGTCTGGGTGCCAGGGCCTAAATGTGTGACAGTGGCCTCTTCCAGTGGTGGGTGACGTGAAGCCTGACTCTTTGCTATGACATGAAGACTGATTCTGTGCTGACATGAAGCCAGATTCTCTGTTACGGGACCTCTCTCCTCTGTCTGGATGCCAGGGCCTAAATGTGTGACAGTGTCCTCTTCCAGTGGTGGGTGACGTGAAGCCTGATTCTCTGCTATGACATGAAGACTGATTCTGTGCTGACATGAAGCCAGATTCTCTGTCACGGGACCTCTCTCCTCTGTCTGGGTGCCGGGGCCTAAATATGTGACAGTGGCCTGTTCCAGTGGTGGGTGACGTGAAGCCTGATTCTCTGCTATGACATGAAGACTGATTCTCTGCTGACATGAAGCCAGATTCTCTGCTATGGCACGAAGAGACTGATTCTCTGCTGACATGAAGCCAGATTCTCTGCTATGGCATGAAGAGACTGATTCTCTGCTGACGTGAAGCCAGATTCTCTGCTATGGGACCTCTGTCCAATTGATATTGGTTAATTTTTTTTTATTTTTTTTTTATTTTAATTCATTTCCCTATCCACATTTGTTTGCAGGGGATTTACCTACATGTTACTGCCTTTTGCAGCCCTCTAGCTCTTTTCTGGGCTGTTTTACAGCCTTTTTATTGCCGAAAAGTTCGGCAATAAAAAGTTCGGGACGAAGTTCGGGTCGGGTTCGGATCCCGAACCCGAACATTTCCGGGAAATTCGGCCGAACTTCTCGAACCCGAACATCCAGGTGTTCGCTCAACTCTATTTAAGAGCTAGAGTGCTAACCCTGCTCCATCGTCTAAAACTTTAATTATGTTTATGCCGGTGAGCACTAAACAATTAAGTAGCACTCTGTTTTACCCTTTGACTTAATTTAGGGTTCTGTTTTTACAGTCGTGTGTTCATGACCTTTGAAAATTCCTTAATTTGTATAACATTGAAACACTTGGACTGCTGTTATTTTCTCTATTTTTCCATAAAAAGAGCATTGAATGGAAAAATAGGAAATAGCTCTGCCCAAAGAGCTGAAAAGTGTACCTTTCATCCATCAAACATAGGGTACAAAATACAAGTAAATGTTGAGACAATATTATAATTCTTCACTTACCTTTGGCAGCAAATTGGAAAAATGTTGAGTTAAAACTTGATAGGACTTTCCATTCATTGCAAAGTGAAGATTCCCCAAGGTAGTGGGGATATTAATCAATCTTTCCCCAACATTGTATTGTGACTCCAGAAGGAAAAAAGAGAAAATGTGGATTGTGAATATGGAATGATGATTTACACATTTGGGCCCTGACTTGTCAAACAGATTTTGTCTTGTAAGGCAATTTATTTTTGCTCCTGCTAAGTGATCTTGAGAAATCCAACTGTTTGTGGCCATTTAGGTGGTTATTGGTCTTATTTATCATAGGGGACTGTCTCAGCTTTACTCCACTCTTGCCCTTTCCAAATATATCCTATAGTCTGTGCTAAATTCAAAAACTGTTGCAAGCCTCTTTAATAAATCTGGCTCACAGACCATTACCTTTAGGCCTCATGCACACGACCGTTGTGTGCATCCGTGGCCGTTGTGCCGCTTTCCGTTTTTTTTCGCGGACCCATTGACTTTCAATGGGTCCGTGGAAAAATCGGAAAATGCACCGTTTGGCAGCCGCATCCGTGAGCCGTGTTTCCTGGCCGTGAAAAAAATATGACCTGTCCTATTTTTTTCACGGCCAACGGTTCACGAACCCATTCAAGTCAATGGGTCCGTGAAAGAACACGGATGCACACAAGATTGGCATCCGTGTCCGTGATCCGTGGCCGTAGGTTAGTTTTTATACAGACGGATCCGAAGATCCGTCTGCATAAAAGCTTTTTCAGAGATGAGTTTTCACTTCGTGAAAACTCAAATCCCACAGTATATTCTAACACAGAGGCGTTCCCATGGTGATGGGGATGCTTCAGGTTAGAATATACTAACAGAACTGTGTACATGACTGCCCCCTGCTGCCTGCTGGCAGGTGCTGCCCCCCCCCTGTAGTTGACACATTGGTGGCCAGTGCGGCCGCCCCCCCCCTCCCCTGTAGTTAACTCATTGGTGGCCAGTGCGGCCCCTCCCCTCCCCTGTAGTTAACTCATTGGTGGCCAGTGGGCCCCCCCCTGTAGTTAACTCATTGGTGGCCAGTGCGGCCGGCCCCCCTCCCTCCCCTGTAGTTAACTCGTTGGTGGGCAGTGGGCCCCCCCCTCCCTTCCCATGTAGTTAACTCGTTGGTGGCCAGTGGGCCTTCTCCCCTCCCTCCCCCTCCTAATTAAAATCTCCCCCCTATCATTGGTGGCAGCGGAGTGTACCGATCGGAGTCCCAGTTTAATCGCTGGGGCTCCGATCGGTAACCATGGCAACCAGGACACTACTGCAGTCCCGGTTGCCATGGTTACTTAGCAATTTGTAGAACCATTATACTTACCTGTGAGCTGCGATCTCTGCGTCCGGCCGGGAGCTCCTCCTACTGGTAAGTGACAGGTCCGGCCAGGAGCTCCTCCTACTGGTAAGTGACAGGTCATGTCACTTACCAGAAGGAGGAGCTCCCGGCCGGACCTGTCACTTACCAGTAGGAGGAGCTCCCGGCCGGACACAGAGATCGCAGCTCGCAGGTGAGTATAATGGTTCTACAAATTGCTAAGTAACCATGGCAACTGGGACTGCAGTCGCGTCCTGGTTGCCATGGTTACCGATCGGAGCCCCAGCGATTAAACTGGGACTCCGATCGGTACACTCCGCTGCCACCAATGATAGGGGGGAGATTTTATTTAGGAGGGAGGGGAGAAGGCCCACTGGCCACCAACGAGTTAACTACAGGGGAGGGAGGGGGGGGGGGCCCACTGGCCACCAATGAGTTAACTACAGGGGAGGGGGGCCCACTGGCCACTAATGAGTTAACTACAGGGGAGGGGGGCCCACTGGCCACCAATGAGTTAACTACAGGGGAGGGGGGGCCCACTGGCCACCAATGAGTTAACTACAGGGGAGGGGGGGCCCACTGGCCACCAATGAGTTAACTACAGGGGAAGGGGGGGGGCGGCCACCAATGTGTTAACTACAGGGGCGGGGGCTGCCCCCTGCTGCCTGGCAGCACCTGCCAGGCAGCAGGGGGCAGTCATGTACACAGTTCTTTTAGTATATTCTAACCTGAAGCGTCCCCATCACCATGGGAACGCCTCTGTGTTAGAATATACTGTCGGATTTGAGTTTCACGATGTAACTCAAATCCGACAGTATATTGTAACATATAGGCGTTCCCATGGTGATGGGGACGCTTCAAGTTAAAATATACCATCGGATTGGAGAAAACTCCGATCCGATGGTATATTAACTCCTGACTTTACATTGAAAGTCAATGGGGGACGGATCCGTTTGAAATTGCACCATATTGTGTCAACGTCAAACGGATCCGTCCCCATTGACTTGCATTGTAATTCAGGACGGATCCGTTTGGCTCCGCACGGCCAGGCGGACACCAAAACGACTTTTTTTTCATGTCCGTGGATCCTCCAAAAATCAAGGAAGACCCACGGACGAAAAAACGGTCACGGATAACGGAAAAACGGAACCCGTTTTGCGGACCGCAAAAAAATACGGTCGTGTGCATGAGGCCTAAAACAAATAGACACATTTGAAGACAAATTGTTCCCTGTTGATAAATCAGGGCCTTGGTTCTTTTGGGTTGTTTGAATACACTCAATAAATAAAAATTCTCTTTATTGTTTAATAACTGCTTGTTCGGTCTGAAACGTATTCTAAGATAATACAGCTAAGATTTTTATAGTGTAAAAGGGGTTAAATTCAATACATGGCTTTTCTTGGTTCCAGTAACCAACCATATAGCTGCTTAACCTAAAAATGTAGAAAACCCTTTTTAACCCTTAGAGGTGTTTTTTCATCTGTACACAGGCTATGAGGAAGAATCACTCTGCTTAGATCCTAAATGTGTTTCATATATCTATGGACTTTGTTTTTCTGACCCAGAAGATCAAAAAAAGTTTTGTTTTTTATGAGTTGAGTGAGATGGACATTTTTCATTTGTTAGATATTTGGTGCAGCCTTAGCACGTCCATGCAATCCACTTCATTCACAGGTGAGCTGTGATTCTCTCGTAGACTATTTCATAAATGTACAATAGAAGTGGGTTCCAGAGATGGGACTCACATCTATCTCAAGAATGGGACCCCATTGTGCACCGCAGTAAATGATGAGGGAGATGCATGTGCGTGGCTCTCTTCATTCACTGTCATGGGACTGCTGAAAATAGCCAAGCACACTTATTTGGCTATTTTTGGAAGTCTTATAGCAGGAAATGGAGAGAGTCGTGCATTTGTGGCCATCTCTCATTTTACTGCACATTTATAGGAATCCTATAAACTTGCAGAATAAATGTCTTTTTGGCATTTTACATTGCGGTACATACTGTGCTGTGTTCTAATGAGTTCATTTCTATAATTACAATAAAATACTAAAGGTAAACTGCCCTATTATTGGATTTTCTGGATTAAAGGATTAATATCTGTAATATTATAGCATACTTTATCCTTGTGGTTTCCATTTGCTTGAATTTCAGTCGAACATTTCCAAGTAACTGAAGCAGGAAAATCTTTCTCAGGTTCACAGGCTTCCAACATAATTATGTTACTGTTAGAAGGAATCATTCCTGACTTTTTACCAACCGTCACAGCTGTCTGAAGGTTATCACCTATTAAAACAATAAGACATAATGGACAGTCTAAGAATGGAGATGATTATATGTACTGTACATATTATTGTAGTAATTTGTATATAAACAAAGAAAAATCTTCGAGATCAGCCCTTCCACTGTACGTCTCTCCACAGACAACATGTGGCTAGATGCAATTATACCAACTCTGTAGGGTTGGAGCTATGGTGCACAGTTGACTTGGTCACTACAGGAGTATCTCCACATGGGACAACTCTTTCTAGCAAAGAAATTCAGCAATGGTTTTCTGTGAAATCCACAGACACAAAACAAATGTTTTTAGAGCAGAATTTTTGTCGCAAGCACAGCAGGTCTTCCACTGCTGTCAATATTTGCATTGCATAGTTTGAAAGCCATGGGTAAAACCCATAGCATAAACTGACAAGCTGTGGATTGAAAGTTTCGAGCACAAATCAGCTTATTCTGCAAGTTTGCAAATCTCATCCACTTACAGTGGGGAAAATAAGTATTTGTGCAGCTGATACTGCAAATGCTGCATGCAATTCCACTGTGGAGAATCTGCAGCATTTACACTATATGTGGCTATACCGTGATACTGAAAAAAAATGTTGAATTCAAACTTTGGATAAACTAGTATCCCAGTTCTTGCTATAGGAACTTGCTGATCAGATACAGTTGCAAGAAAAAGTATGTAAACCCTTTAAAATGATATGGATTTCTGCACAAATTGATCATAAAATGTGATCTGATCTTCGTCTAAGTCACAACAATAGACAATCACAGTCTGCTTAAACTAATAACACACAAATAATTAAATGTTACCATGTTTTTATTGAACACACCATGTAAACAATCACAGTGCAGGTGGAAAAAGTATGTGAACCTTTGGATTTAATAACTGGTTGAACCTCCTTTGGCAGCAATAACTTCAACAAAACATTTCCTGTAGTTGCAGATCAGACGTGCACAAGGGTCAGGAGTAATTCTTGACCATTCCTCTTTACAGAACTGTTTCAGTTCAGCAATATTCTTGGGATGTCTGGTGTGAATAGCTTTCTTGAGATCATGCCACAGCATCTCAATCGGGTTGAGGTCAGGACTCTGGGCCACTCCAGAAGGCGCATTTTCTTCTGTTTAAGCCATTCTGTTGTTGATTTACTTCTATGCTTTGGGTCGTTGTCCTGTTGCAACACTCAACTTCTGTTGAGCTTTAGCTTGTGGACAGATGGCCTTAAGTTCTCCTGCAAAATGTCTTGATAAACTTGGAAATTCATTTTTCCTTCGATGATAGCAATCCGTCCAGGCCCTGATGCAGCAAAGCAGCCCCAAACCATGATGCCCCCACCACCATACTTCACAGTTGGGATGAGGTTTTGATGTTGGTGTGCTGTGCCTCTTTTTCTCCACACATAGTGTTGTGTGTTTGTTCCAAACAACTCAACTTTGGTATCATCTGTCCAGAGAATATTTTGCCAGTACTGCTGTGGAACATCCAGGTGCTCTTGTGCAAACTGTAAACATGCAGCAATGTTTTTTTTGGACAGCAGTGATATCCTCCCAGGAAATCCATTCTTGTTTAGTGTTTTAAGTATCGTAGTTTCGCTAACAGGGATGTTAGCATATGCCAGAGACTTTTGTAAGTCTTTAGCTGACACTCTAGGATTCTTCTTCACCTCATTGAGCAGTCTGCGCTGTGCTCTTGCAGTCATCTTTACAGTACGGCCACTCCTAGGGAGAGTAGCAGCAGTGCTGAACTTTCTCCATTTATAGACAATTTGTCTTACCGTGGACTAATGAACAGCAAGACTTTTGGAGATACTTTTATAACTCTTTCCAGCTTTATGCAAGTCAACAATTCTTAATCGTAGGTCTTCTGAGAGCTCTTTTGTGCGAGGCATCATTCACATCAGGCAATGGTTCTTGTGAAAAGCAAACCCAGAACTGGTGTGTGTTTTTTATAGGGCAGGGCAGCTGTACCCAACACCTCCAATCTCATCTCATTGATTGGACTCCAGTTGGCTGACACCTCACTCCAATTAGCTGTTGGAGATGTTATTAGTCTAGGGGTTCACATACTTTTTCCACCTGCACTGTGAATGTTTACATGGTGTGTTCAATAAAAACATGGTAACATTTAATTCTGTGTGTGTTATTAGTTTAAGCAAACTGTGATTGTCTATTGTGACTTAGATAAAGATCAGATTACATTTTATGACCAATTTGTGCAGAAATCCATATCATTCCAAAGGGTTCACATACTTTTTCTTGCAACTGTATATTGCTAGATAAAAAAAATGAGACTTCTCAGTGGTTGATACCTTTCAAAGGGTAACGGAAAAGATGGTGACACAATTGTAAGCTTTCGAGGCTACTTGGGCCTCTTCCTTGGATGTCTTTTATGATAAAAGGAGAAATCTCATCTTTGAGAAATTTCAATTTTTTATCTTCTTTTAGGCTAACACAGTTCAAATATTTCTTTTCCTGTAGCATATAGAATGCTGGAATTGCTGACTGAAGAGGAACGCAAGTGTACTGTGAGCTAGTAGGCGTCTAGGTGTAGTGATCAGAACCGGGTGTCCTTCCACTGAATTCAGAACATGGAAGACAAGGACAACTCCCTGTTCAGGAATTAGGAAGAAGAAAAATGTCTGTAGCACAGGTGCTTGAGGTTTAAAGGTAAAGGCTTCATACTGGTAATGTACATAAGGATCTAGCAGCACAATGATAATGAATTATATCTTGAAAGCTAGTTCTCCAAATGAATAATAATATAAGTAAAAGAAATAAAAATAAGATAAAAAAATAAATACCTGTGACCATCACAGCCCTGATATTTGCTTCTGTGAGTTCCTCTAGTACTGAATTTGTTTCTGGTTTAAGTCGATTTTCCAGAATCAACAAGCCAAGAAATGTGAGGTCACACTCCACTACATCCCTTTAAATATAAAACATTTTCGTTAGTGCAGTTGTGAAGCAGTGTTCATTACCAACCTGTATATAACTCATTATCATTTGGGGAATACTTGCCTTCGACCTCTTTCACATAGTCAGTATTTGCTCGGTATTTTTGCATCAGTATTTGAAAGCCAAAACCAGGAGTGGGTCCAAAACACAGAATAGGCACAAATATTTCTATTATACCTTTTCTTTGTAAGTTCCACTCCTGGTTTTGGCTTACAAATACTGACCAAATACCGATGCACAATACTGACCTAATACTGACTGTGTGAAAGAGGCCTTTATCATATTGCTGTTTAGAAATAATTCACTACATGAAACAATGAGTGATTCCAGTTTAGTTGTATGGTCTAATAAAGTTCTAAGGTAGTTTGACACCTCTTGTCTCATCACAGACACAGAAAGTCAGCCTTTCTATATGGTTTATACAGCAACTCTCTATACAAACTACAACTTTCAATATAAATCAGAAGCCCACCTCAAGTTCATAACTGGCTCATGTTGTTTAATCCTTTCACTGTCAGGAAAAATGTCATAGTTTTGGAAAATTATGAAATAAAAAATTCATACTATTTCCCCCGTACCATGCCCATATATTTTCTGAAATCAGACACATACGATTAAGAACACACCTGTGTTCAAAACGTGTTTGTGGAGTCTCATGTTCTTGTAAGTCATTTGCTACGAAAAAAAATAAGGCGCAACAAAGATTTTAACAAAGTGCTGGATTCTGCTTCCTTTATGTCTTTTGGATTTAACCTGATCCCTTCCGTGAGCTGGACATTAATGTATTACAGTAGGTGATCTGGAATATACTTATATGCTGACATGACACTTTGTCAATAATGCCTCTCATTACTTTATACACACAGAAAACTTCATGCAACACTGATTTTAACAGTAATTTTTTTCATAAAAGTGCATAAAATGTATTAGTGAGTAAAAGCCCAACCCAAGCAGAATGTTATATGGACCACACCTCTTGAAATTAAACATGTGCAGAGTTTATACATACAACGTAGGCCTACATTTCCATGCAAATATCTTTATAAAAAAAAAAGATTAAATATCTTGTATTATATTGGAAATTTAAAAAAAATAACCTATAAAATACAGGGATTACAGTTGTTGAAAAGTAAGTACACCCTCTAAACTTATATATTTACTGATAACATACATTCTGATGATTGCAGTTGCCTAGATGGACTGTTCACAAAGGTAACTTTGTGAGAAACTGGAATTATTTTTTTTAAAAATGCATGAAAACAATCATTTACACCTTGAACGGACATCGAAGCAAAAGTTTACACATAAAAATAATATGAATGTAATATACCCCTTGAAGACCAAGTCAGTTTTCATCTTAAGGACCAGGCGTTTTTTGCTAATCTGACGTGTCACTTTATGTGGTAATAACTTTGGAATGCTCTTACTAATCCAAGCCATTGTGAGATTGTTTTCTCGTAAAACAAATCTTACGGTACTTCATAAAAACCTCAAATTTACAGATAATTAGTCAAAATTCATTATTTTCTAAATTTGAATTTCTCTGCTTTTAAGATTGTTATTAATACGTCATAAAATAGTTATTAACCACTTCCCGCAACTGTAACGCCGAAAGGCGTCATTGCGGCGGCTCCCCCAGGCTACGCTAACGCCAATAGGCGTCATCTCGCGTGAGCCGAGATTTCCTGTGAACGCGCGCACACAGGCGCGCGCGCTCACAGGAACGGAAGGTAAGAGAGTTGATCTCCAGCCTGCCAGCGGCGATCGTTCGCTGGCAGGCTGGAGATGTGTTTTTTTTAACCCCTAACAGGTATATTAGACGCTGTTTTGATAACAGCGTCTAATATACCTGCTACCTGGTCCTCTGGTGGTCCCCTTTGTTTGGATCGACCACCAGAGGACGCAGGTAGCTCAGTAAAGTAGCACCAAGCACCACTACACTACACTACACCCCCCCCCCCCGTCACTTATTAACCCCTTATTAGCCCCTGATCACCCCTGATCACCCCATATAGACTCCCTGATCACCCCCCTGTCATTGATCACCCCCCTGTCATTGATCACCCCCCTGTAAAGCTCCATTCAGACGTCCGCATGATTTTTACGGATCCACTGATAGATGGATCGGATCCGCAAAACGCATCCGGACGTCTGAATGAAGCCTTACAGGGGCGTGATCAATGACTGTGGTGATCACCCCATATAGACTCCCTGATCACCCCCCTGTCATTAATTACCCCCCTGTCATTGATTACCCCCCTGTAAAGCTCCATTCAGACGTCCGCATGATTTTTACGGATCCACTGATAGATGGATCGGATCCGCAAAACGCATCCGGACGTCTGAATGAAGCCTTACAGGGGCATGATCAATGACTGTGGTGATCACCCCATATAGACTCCCTGATCACCCCCCTGTAAAGCTCCATTCAGATGTCCGCATGATTTTTACGGATGCACTGATAGATGGATCGGATCCGCAAAACGCATCCGGACGTCTGAATGAAGCCTTACAGGAGCATGATCAATGATTGTGGTGATCACCCCATATAGACTCCCTGATCACCCCCCTGTCATTGATTACACTCCTGTCATTGATCACCCCCCTGTAAAGCTCCATTCAGATGTCCGCATGATTTTTACGGATGCACTGATAGATGGATCGGATCCGCAAAACGCATACGGACGTCTGAATGAAGCCTTACAGGGGCATGATCAATGACTGTGGTGATCACCCCCCTGTCATTGATTACCCCCCTGTAAAGCTCCATTCAGATGTCCGCATGATTTTTACGGATGCACTGATAGATGGATCGGATCCGCAAAACGCATCCGGACGTCTGAATGAAGCCTTACAGGGGCATGATCAATGACTGTGGTGATCACCCCCCTGTCATTGATTACCCCCCTGTAAAGCTCCATTCAGATGTCCGCATGATTTTTACGGATGCACTGATAGATGGATCGGATCCGCAAAACGCATCCGGACGTCTGAATGAAGCCTTACAGGGGCGTGATCAATGACTGTGGTGATCACCCCATATAGACTCCCTGATCACCCCCCTGTCATTGATTACACCCCTGTCATTGATCACCCCCCTGTAAAGCTCCATTCAGATGTCCGCATGATTTTTACGGATCCACTGATAGATGGATCGGATCCGCAAAACGCATCCGGACGTCTGAATGAAGCCTTACAGGGGCGTGATCAATGACTGTGGTGATCACCCCATATAGACTCCCTGATCACCCCCCTGTCATTGATTACCCCCCTGTCATTGATTACCCCCCTGTAAAGCTCCATTCAGACGTCCGCATGATTTTTACGGATCCACTGATAGATGGATCGGATCCGCAAAACGCATCCGGACGTCTGAATGAAGCCTTACAGGGGCGTGATCAATGACTGTGGTGATCACCCCATATAGACTCCCTGATCACCCCCCTGTCATTGATCACCCCCCCTGTCATTGATCACCCCTCTGTAAGGCTCCATTCAGACATTTTTTTGGCCCAAGTTAGCGGAATTATTATTTTTTTTTTCTTACAAAGTCTCATATTCCACTAACTTGTGTCAAAAAATAAAATCTCACATGAACTCACCATATCCCTCACGGAAACCAAATGCGTAAAATTTTTTAGACATTTATATTCCAGACTTCTTCTCACGCTTTAGGGCCCCTAGAATGCCAGGGCAGTATAAATACCCCACATGTGACCCCATTTCGGAAAGAAGACACCCCCAGGTATTCCGTGAGGGACATATTGAGTCCATGAAAGATTGAAATTTTTGTCCCAAGTTAGCGGAACGGGAGACTTTGTGAGAAAAAAATTAAAAATATCAATTTCCGCTAACTTGTGCCAAAAAAAAAAAATTTCTATGAACTCGCCATGCCCCTCATTGAATACCTTGGGGTGTCTTCTTTCCAAAATGGGGTCACATGTGGGGTATTTATACTGCCCTGGCATTCTAGGGGCCCCAAAGCATGAGAAGAAGTCTGGTATCCAAATGTCTAAAAATGCCCTCCTAAAAGGAATTTGGGCACCTTTGCGCATCTAGGCTGCAATAAAGTGTCACACATCTGGTATCGCCGTACTCAGGAGAAGTTGGGGAATGTGTTTTGGGGTGTCATTTTACATATACCCATGCTGGGTGAGAGAAATATCTTGGTCAAATGCCAACTTTGTATAAAAAAATGGGAAAAGTTGTCTTTTGCCAAGATATTTCTCTCACCCAGCAAGGGTATATGTAAAATGACACCCCAAAACACATTCCCCAACTTCTCCTGAATACGGCGATACCACATGTGTGACACTTTTTTGCAGCCTAGGTGGGCAAAGGGGCCCATATTCCAAAGAGCACCTTTCGGATTTCACAGGTCATTTTTTACAGAATTTGATTTCAAACTCCTTACCACACATTCGGGCCCCTAGAATGCCAGGGCAGTATAACTACCCCACAAGTGACCCCATTTTGGAAAGAAGAGACCCCAAGGTATTCGCTGATGGGCATAGTGAGTTCATGGAAGTTTTTATTTTTTGTCACAAGTTAGTGGAATATGAGACTTTGTATGAAAAAAATAAATAAAAAAAAAATCATCATTTTCCACTAACTTGTGACAAAAAATAAAAAATTCTAGGAACTTGCCATGCCCCTCACGGAATACCTTGGGGTGTCTTCTTTCCAAAATGGGGTCACTTGTGGGGTAGTTATACTGCCCTGGCATTCTAGGGGCCCGAATGTGTGGTAAGGAGTTTGAAATCAAATTCTGTAAAAAATGACCTGTGAAATCCGAAAGGTGCTCTTTGGAATATGGGCCCCTTTGCCCACCTAGGCTGCAAAAAAGTGTCACACATCTGGTATTGCCGTACTCAGGAGAAGGTGGGGAATGTGTTTTGGGGTGTCATTTTACATATACCCATGCTGGGTGAGAGAAATATCTTGGCAAAAGACAACTTTTCCCATTTTTTTATACAAAGTTGGCATTTGACCAAGATATTTATCTCACCCAGCATGGGTATATGTAAAATGACACCCCAAAACACATTCCTCAACTTCTCCTGAATACAGAGATACCAGATATGTGACACTTTTTTGCAGCCTAGGTGGGCAAAGGGGCCCACATTCCAAAGAGCACCTTTCGGATTTCACTGGTCATTTTTTACAGAATTTGATTTCAAACTCCTTACCACACATTTGGGCCCCTAGAATGCCAGGGCAGTATAACTACCCCACAAGTGACCCCATTTTGGAAAGAAGAGACCCCAAGGTATTTCGTGATGGGCATAGTGAGTTCATAGAAGTTTTTATTTTTTGTCACAAGTTAGTGGAATATGAGACTTTGTAGGAAAAAAAAATAAATAAAAAAAAATCATCATTTTCCGCTAACTTGTGACAAAAAATAAAAAGTTCTATGAACTCACTATGCCCATCAGCGAATACCTTAGGGTGTGTACTTTCCGAAATGGGGTCATTTGTGGGGTGTTTGTACTGTCTGGCCATTGTAGAACCTCAGGAAACATGACAGGTGCTCAGAAAGTCAGAGCTGCTTCAAAAAGCGGAAATTCACATTTTTGTACCATAGTTTGTAAACGCTATAACTTTTACCCAAACAATTTTTTTTTTACCCAAACATTTTTTTTTTATCAAAGACATGTAGAACTATAAATTTAGAGCAAAATTTCTATATGGATCTCGTTTTTTTTGCAAAATTTTACAACTGAAAGTGAAAAATGTCATTTTTTTGCAAAAAAATCGTTAAATTTCGATTAATAACAAAAAAAGTAAAAATGTCAGCAGCAATGAAATACCACCAAATGAAAGCTCTATTAGTGAGAAGAAAAGGAGGTAAAATTCATTTGGGTGGTAAGTTGCATGACCGAGCAATAAACGGTGAAAGTAGTGTAGTGCCGATTTGTAAAAAAGGGCCTGGTCTTTAGGGGGGTATAAACCTGTGGTCCTTAAGTGGTTAATTAACATTCCCCATATGTCTACTTTATCTGGGCATCATGTTGTAATTTTTTAAATTTTTAAAAAAATGTCCAAAACCCACTTTTTTAAGCACTAATTCAATTATGAAGTCACTTTTGAGGAGCTTACATAATAGAAACCACCCATAAATGACCCTATTATAGAAACTACATCCCTCAAATTATTAAAATAGATGTTAGAAATGTTAACCCTTTAGGTGTTCTACAAAAATTAAACCAAAATGGAGGTGAAATTTTAAAATGTCTCTTTTTTGCAGATTTTCCATTTTAATCAATTTTTACTTTAATACAGCAAGGATTGACGACAAAGCAAACCTTAATATTTATTACTCTGATTCTGCATTTTACATAAACATCCCATATATAGTCATAAACGGCTGTATGGGTGCATCAAAGAGCTCAGAACAGGGGCACCACTTGGTTTTTGGAGGGCAGATTTCTCTGGAATGGTCTTTGGGCACCATGTTGCATTTGAAGAGACCCCGAGGTACCCCTTCAGTGGATACCTCCAAAAAGTGACCACATTTTGTAGACTACACCACCCAAGGAATGTTTAACAGGTATAGTGAGCACTTTGACCGCACAGGTAAAATATTTTTTTTACAAGAATATGCAGCTTTAGGCCCAAACTTGCTTTTTCACAAGGGATAACAGTAGAATATCACCCCATCATTTGTTACTTATTTTCAGTGTTGAGCGCGAATATTCGAGAATTTGCAAATATTTAGAATATACTGCTTTATATTCACATTTGCGAATAGTGTTGAATATTCTAATCGCAAATTTATCGAGAATATATTACATTGCCAATTTTTGCAAAAAAGTAAAAAATGAATGGTGATCACGACATCTCGAATTTGCAAATTTATGGCGAATATTCGGCCCAAAATTTGCGAAATATCGCAAATTCGAATATTGCCTATGCCGCTTATCACTACTTATTTTCTCCTAATACAGTAACACCCCATTTGTGGTCATAACTTGCTGTTATGAAGGGAAGGACCGGCAACTAGATTTTCTAACATGGAATTTGCTCAAATGGATTTTAAGGGCCATAACTATTTTTTGCTCACTGAGTTGTGTGAGGGATCATTTTTTGGGAGGACAAGTTTGTAGTTTTTTATTGGCACCATTTTGGGGTATATTTGGCTTACTAACTTCTTTTTATCTCATTTTTTGGGAGGTGAGGTGGGCAAAAATTGCAATTCTGTCAGTGTTTTTTTTTATGGGGTTCACCATAAATTAGGCGCATTTCAGGTGCAGATGCAGCGCAATGGTTAGTTGCACTGCTATCTGCGACTTCGCACCAATCACACCAGGTCTAAAATTATAGGCGGGGAAAGGGAGGGTCCAGCAACAGGCATAAAAAATTGTCTAAATGTAAGACGGCTCGGAAGCTATCTTACATTTAGAACTGGCGCTGGATGCGCCGAAGTTATGGAGAGGCCTATGCATGTGCCTCTTCATAACTTCGGAACTACCACCAGCTGTGGGCCTTTATTAAGACCGGCGTCTAAAACACCGGTCTTAATAAATGTGCCCCTATGGTTTTTGGGATGCAAGGTGACAAAAAAAGCTGTTTTTGGCATTGTTTTGTTTTTCTTTTTTTATCGCGCTCACCTGATTGGGTAGATCATGTGATATATTTTTAAAGCCGGTCGTTACAGATGTGGCGATACCAAATATGTCTATTGTTTTTTTCTAAATTTTCTAAATTATTTGATTAGGAGAAAGAATACTTGTATTACACCTGAAACTCTTTTCTATGTATTTTACACTTTGTGTCCCACATATTTTTTTTATTGCAGATTTCTCCTGTAAGTGGGGCTGACATAGTAGCATCAGTGTTACAGGGGGAATACAGTCCCCCAGAGAGGGTTTGAAGAGGGTTTGTACATGCAATCATTAGATCACTTATGCCCTAGTCTGCAATCAAATATTATTGCAGTCTATAGCAATATCAGTTTATTCCTATTAAGACTTGCCTCAGGTAGGGTTTAATAGAAACTTTCCATCAGCAGGCCTGGAGACCTCAGCAAGGCCCAGACTGCCATAATAACATAACGGCTTCCACAAATTTGTCATAGGGGGGGACGGACATTCAGTCAAAAGAGGGGGTTCTCACTATCTAAATTACTTTTCATACTGTATCCCATGGTCACAACTTACTATCACATCTTATGGGTAAAATGTCTGATCAGAGTTGTCTTTGATCTTGGACACTGGCAGCAGGTGCCTGCTATGTAAAACAGCAGGCACCCACCAGCTAGGGCACCCGGTCAGTTCCTGAACGGGTCAAACTACATTCAATAAAATACTGGGGATAAAAGGAAATATCACACAAAATTCATATTTTGCATAATGCTCATAACAAAAAAAAATATATGTTGGATTTTCTAAACACTTGTGGTTTGTAGCACAACTGAAATAATAGGTACCACAGAGAAAACAAAATTAGTTTTAGTTTGTATATGACTAAATAGAGAAGAAAATGTAACAGCTATTGTTACCTGTCTATGTCTGCAAACTCTGGTAGACCTTCTTTTAACACTGTCCGATATGCTAGCCCAATTACTCTGAAGCCTTGTACAGTGTAGTCAGCAAGTTTCGTAGAGAAGCTGTCTGGGACTATTAAAAAATGACAAAACCAGAATTATTGGCAGCCATGCAGACTATAGAAAAATTGTTGACAATAGTTCTATGACTATAGGAAGGAACCTAAACACGTGAAAGACTTTACTTTGTGAGTAAGATTCAGCCATTAAATAATTATCATGCATTTTAAACACTTTTTGCATTTCACTTTTTGGCTTATTGGAGTCCTAAATTGCATCAAATTAATTTTGTGTACCCCAGTTTTTGTGTAAGACACTTGTTTAAAGTCAGCCAACCACTAAATGGCATACTGTAAGGCCGCTTTCACACATGCATATTTGCAATCCATATATGGCCTGGATTTTATGTACCAGAATCCACTGCTATTGTTAATGAATAGGGCTATTCACATGGGCATATGTGTATATATATATATATATATATATAGTATTTGAAATCTGCAGCATGTCTGAGCTTTGTGCGTATTACAGTCTATGGGAGCGCATCAAAAATGCAGGGGGGGGAGAATACTCATGTAAATCCTAATGAAATCCTGAAGCAATACTGATGACAATACTGATAGTATATCATCTGGAATCCGTAACTATTCCAGAGCCAGAATACAGAAGGATTTCAATATGCTAGTGTGAAAGAGGCATACGTAAGAGAAAAACTGTCTAAGATGTCAATGAGTCAAACCTATCAGGCTGTCTCTTCTCATTATTCTATTTATTTTAGGTTTCATGCAACTGACCATATTTTTCATTCCTGTGTTATTGAAATTTTTTGTGGATAGCATTGATTTCTATGGGGCCATGCATACATTTATCCGACAAGAATAGTCATTATTATTGATAAATCATTATTATTATTATTATTATTATTATTATTATTATCATTGACAGAAGTGCACATAGAAGGCATACAGTCAGGTCCATAAATATTGGGACATTGACACAATTCTAACATTTTTGGCTCTATACACCACCACAATGGATTTGAAATAAAACGAACAAGATGTGCTTTAACTGCAGACTGTCAGCTTTAATTTGAAGGTATTTATATGCAAATTAGGTGAACGGTGTAGGAATTACAACAGTTTGCATATGTGCCTCTCACTTGTTAAGGGACCAAAAGTAATGGGACAATTGGCTTCTCAGCTGTTCCATGGCCAGGTGTGTGTTATTCCCTCATTATCCCAATTACAATGAGCAGATAAAAGGTCCAGAGTTAATTTCAAGTGTGCTATTTGCATTTGGAATCTGTTGCTGTCAACTCTCAAGATGAGATCCAAAGAGATGTCACTATCAGTGAAGCAAGCCATCATTAGGCTGAAAAAACAAAATAAACCGATCAGAGAGATCTCAAAAACATTAGGCATGGCCAAAACAACTGTGGATCTGTGGAAAAAACAGGAGTGGATCCAAAACAGAGATTACACGTGAATGGAATATTTGCATGTCTTCTGTGTTTAGTACCAACTGCTGCTTTTGGCTACCAAATCATAAGCCAAATTTGATGCAAAATAGGGACTATGTCATACAGGCCTTACAGCTGCTACATAGACAGGATTTGTTGTGTGTCTCATTTTTCCTTCCTTCTGACAGATCAGAAGAAGGCCAAAAAGGCAAAATAGTGGCCCAGTCATGGAGTGGGGAGGGTAAGAACAACAAGAGAAGTCCACAGAGTGGCCCAGTGACAAAGTGGTGAGGTAGCAGCAGCATGAGGGGACCACAGAGTGTTGACGTGGCAGCAGCATGAGGAGACAACAAAGTGGTGAAGTGGCAGCAGCATGAGGAGACAACAGAGTGGCCCAGTGACCTAGTGGTGAGCTGGCAGCAGCATGAGGAAACCATAGAGCGGCCCAGTGACCTAGTGGTGAGCTGACAGCAGCAAGAGGAGATCACAGAGGGGCCTAGTGACATAGTGGTGAGGTGGCAGCAGCATGAGGAGACCACAGAGATTTTAGGTGGCAGCAGCATGAGGAGACCAGAGAGTGGCTTAGTGGCATAGTGATGAGGCGGCAGCAACATTAGGAGACCACAGAGGGGCCCAGTGACATAGTGGTGAGCTGGCAGCAGCATGAGGAGACCACATAGTGATAAGGTGGCAGCAGCACGAGGAGACCACAGAGATTTTAGGTGGCAGCAGCATGAGGAGACCAGAGAGTGGCTTAGTGGCATAGTGATGAGGCGGCAGCAACATTAGGAGACCACAGAGGGGCCCAGTGATATAGTGGTGAGCTGGCAGCTGCATGAGGAGACCACAGAGTGGTGAGGTGGCAGCAGCATTAGGAGACCACAGAGTGGTGAGGTGGCAGAAGCACAAGGAGACCAAAGAGTGGCCCAGTGATATAATGTAGTGGTGAGCTGGCAGAAGCAAGGGGAGACCACAGAGTGGCCCAGTGACATAGTGATGATGTGACAGCAACATTAGGAGACCACCAAGGGGCCCAGTGACATAGTGGTGAGGTGGAAGCAGCATGAGGAGACCACAGAGTTTTGAGGTGGCAGCAGCATGAGGAGACCAGAAAGTGGCCCAGTGACATAGTGATGAGATGGCAGACACATTAGGAGACCACAGAGGGGCCCAGTGACATAGTGCTGAGCTGGCAGCAGCATGAGAAGACCAGAGAGTGGCCCAATGACATAGTGGTGAGCTGGCAGCAGCATGAGGAGACCACAGAGAGGCCCAGTGACATAGTGGTGAGGTGGCAGCAGCATGAGGAGACCACAGAGTAGCCCAGTGACATAGTAGTAAGCTGGCAGCAGCATGAGATGACCACAGAGCGGCCCAGTGACATAGTGGTGAGGTGGCAGAAGAATGAGGAGACAAGAGAGTGGTGAGGTGGCAGCAGCATGAGGAGACCAGAGAGTGGCTCAGTGACATAGTGGTGAGCTGGCAGCAGCATGATGAGACCAGAGAGTGGCCCAGTGACATAGTGATGAGATGGCAGACACATTAGGAGATCACAGAGGGGCCCAGTGACATAGTGCTGAGCTGGCAGCAGCATGAGGAGACCAGAGAGTGGCCCAATGACATAGTGGTGAGCTGGCAGCAGCATGAGGAGACCACAGAGAGGCCCAGTGACATAGTAGTGAGGTGGCAGCAGCATGAGGAGACCACAGAGTGGCCCAGTGACATAGTAGTAAGCTGGCAGCAGCATGAGAAGACCACAGAGCGGCTCAGTGACATAGTGGTGAGGTGGCAGAAGAATGAGGAGACAAGAGAGTGGTGAGGTGGCAGCAGCATGAGGAGACCAGAAAGTGGCCCAGTGACATAGTGGTGAGCAGGCAGCAGCATGATGAAACCAGAGAGTGTCCCAGTGACATAGTGCTGAGCTGGCAGCAGCACGAGGAGACCACAGAGAGGCCCAGTGACATAGTGGTGAATTGGCAGCAGCATGAGGAGACCACAGAGAGGCCCAGTGACATAGTGATGAGGTGGCAGCAGCATGAGGAGACCACAGAGTGGCCCAGTGACATAGTAGTAAGCTGGCAGCAGCATGAGAAGACCACAGAGCGGCCCAGTGACATAGTGGTGAGGTGGCAGCAGAATGAGGAGACCACAGAGTGGCCCAGTGACATAGTGGTGAGGTGGCAGCAGCATGAGGAGACCACAGAGGGACCCTGTGACATAGTGGTGAGGTGGCAGCAGTATGGGGAGACCACAGAGTGGCCCAGTGACATAGTGGTGAGGCGGGGGGCAATAACAGTACCAGCTGAAGATGGTGGGTGGCAGTAGGAGTACCTGGCAGCAGGTGTGTGGCATCAGGCAGGTGGCAGCATCAGAATAGCAGATAAAGCAGGTAGCCAGAAGAAACAGGTCTCTTTTGACAAAGTTTAGGTGTGGCACCATGGATGATCTAGTCTGATGCATCAGGCACTGGCGTGTGGAAATCCTAGTTGATCTACGCCTGATTCATCTTCACAAAGGTCAGTTTCTCCACATTTTGAGTGGACAGGCGAGTTCTCCTTGGGGTAAGTATGGCCCCCGCTGCACTAAAACACCCGCTCTGATGCCACACTGCTGGCCAGGCAGGAAAGCTTGTCCAGGCAAACTCGGCCAACTGCAGCCACAAATCGAGTTTGGCTGCCCAGTAGTACAGGGGATCTTTGATGTGGGGTGGCAGGGTGCACTACAAGTATCCCACAACCTGCAGGTTCAGGTTCTGCTCTACGTCTAGCTGCTGCTGCTGGTGAGTAGTTTCTTCAGTAGGCGGGTGAAGAAAACTGCTCATCAGCGACTCAAGACTTTAGTTGCTGCTGATGAAGCTGGTACTGCTCCTGCCACCTCCCCCCCCCAGCAGCCATGACAGTGAAACGTGACCACAGAGGGCCCCCCCGGTCAGACCTGCGTGAGGATGGGCAATGGCGCACAAAGGCAGCCGGCCAACGGACTACATAGGATGTATAAATAGTAGTTCAGTTTGTACTCCCTCTCACCAGGTGTAAAAACGGTCCCCATTTTGGACAGATAGCAAGGGTCTAACATGGTGGAGAGCCAGTAGTCATCCCTCTGCCGAATGATGACAATTCGGCTATCACTACGCAATTAACTGAGCATGCATCTGGACGTTTGAGCAAGTGACTCGAAGGGACTCCCAGCCTCCATCTCCACTGCATATTGCCACGGTGTGTCTGGGTCATCTGCCTAGTCTTCCTCATTGCCCTGTAGATCGTCTGGCTGCTCCTGCTCCTCCTCTTCTGTCACCTGTGTAGAAAACCCACCCATTTTTCGATGCATTGCTTGTGCTCCAATGTCCTCCTCCTCCTCCTCTAGTTCAGCTCCCACAGGGCTCATGTAGCCTGAGATGTAGTCGCCATGTCTCCTGTCCCCTGGCCAGCCAGATTTAGCAGCATCTGTTCCAGAAC
Organism: Bufo bufo; assembly: GCF_905171765.1. Classification (NCBI taxonomy): domain Eukaryota; kingdom Metazoa; phylum Chordata; class Amphibia; order Anura; family Bufonidae; genus Bufo; species Bufo bufo. The sequence continues at coordinate 229,436,162 of NC_053392.1, read as the reverse complement.
ATGAATCAGTGGAATGACGTTGTTCATCCCATAGTCCTGGCGACTGACAAATAAAGTGGCCTCCTCAAAGGACCCGAGCAAACAGCAGGTGTCAAGCATGAGTTGCCACTGGCTAACATCGAAGTTACACAGGGGAGTACCTCTGTCTGCCTGTATAATCAAATATAGTTTACGGCTTTTCTCTGTTCATATCATCAGTCCAACATATGGAGGGTGGAATTCCAATAGGTGGAAACAACGCATATCAGCCTATGTTGAGGATGCCATTCTGCCGCCGCAGCTCAAGTAGTGTGTGCTTTGCGGTGTATGAGTGGCTGAAGTGCATGCAAATTTTCCTGGCCATTTTCAGGATGTCTTGCAGATGACCTGACATGATCATGTGAAGACTTAAGGAACCTCTTGACAACAAGAATGAACACATGCGCCATGCAGGGCGCATGGCTCAGCCCTCCTTGACGCAGCGCCAACACAATGTTCTTCTTGTTGTCGGTCACTATGGTTCCAATTTTGAGTGGTTGAGTATAAAGCCAGGATTCGATTTCTTAATAAAGGATGCTGAGCAGTTCCTCCCTTATGGGACTCCGGATGAGGTTGCAGAGGCAGACATTGTCGCAGGACTAACAGCGTGATAACATTGAGGCGGAAGCAGCGTCACCTGGCCAAGTTGCTGGTGTGCCTGGGCAGGAACCACATTTACCCAGTGGGCTGTATGGGACATATATTGTCCTTTACCATAGTTACAGCTCCACACTTAGGTGCTTCCGTGCACTTTGGCAGACACCGACAGGCTCAAGGACTGGTCCACCTTCTTTTCTACATATGTGTGCAGGGTTGGTACTGCCTTTTTCGCAAAGAAATGGTGACTTGGGACTCTTCACCTCGGCTCGGCACACCAGAGTCCACCACTTAGAAAGGGAGGGACTGCAGCATCAGAAACTTGGCCAGGAGCACATTCAGCTTCTGCGCCGTTGGATGAGTGCATGAATACTGTTGTCTCTTCACAATTGCTTCAGTGATCGATTACTGACGAAATGACTGATGAGGAGTAGGAGGACGAGGAGCAGGAGCATCAGACCAGTAGATGATGGGAAGGACAGATAGCTCCCTTCAGATGAGGTGGTGGAGCCTTGACTGCATGAAATTAGTTGCGTGCCACTGGGTGATGCAGTGCTTGCTGTGGCAGGCTGGACCACCACATCGGAGCCACGGTTCTCCAAGGCCACTTATTGGTGACGCTGCATGTGTTGATGCAGGGCCGTGGTGCCAACATTGGCACCCTGGCCATGCTTCATCTTCTGCCCACAAATTTGACCTCCCACTGCTGCCACCCTGCTGACTCACGGCCATGCTACCACCTTGCTGGCTCAGCAGCTCCCTCACGTGCAATCTGCCACCCTATTCTCCTGATAATGATGAAACCTCTTCTTCACCCGGCTACCAAGTTCACCTCCTTCGGCGGCTTATCAAAAAACTGCCACAGCGCCGAGTATGCCATTCTCCCCCTAACACTCCGCACTAACTGCCTCCGTGAACCCCTGCACCGCTACTTTCCGGGCAGGTAGGCTCCTGCAAAGTGGGTGGTCTACCCCAGGCACATTTGGCTCTCGACCTCTCACTGCTGCCACCCTGCTGACTCACGGCCATGCTACCACCTTGCTGGCTCAGCAGCTCCCTCACGTGCAATCTGCCACCCTATTCTCCTGATAATGATGAAGCCTCTTCTTCACCCGGCTACCAAGTGCGATCGGCTACATCATCATCATCCGCTACTGTCTGTATGTCACTGATGTCCCCCTCAATGGTCTCACGGCCAGGAGCATGACTGCTCGCAACACCAGCTCCCACGCGCAACTCTACCGGTGCAAGCGGCGGATGTCTCCTCCAGATCTTGGCTGGGCAGTAGCTGCTGACTGTCCTCTACTAGCTCGTCCTCACTGAAAAGAGGAGCCGAGCCTACAGCATATAATACCGTACTTCTCATGCTGAGGGAACTGAAAATGACAGAGGCAGGTTGAGGACCGTTGGGGGCACAGGACCTGCTCCCAGTCCATGCCAACTAAGCGTTGTGTCAGAGGAAACAACCGACCCTTGGCTGGGGGTGTCTGATGTCACTTGGGACGAAGTGGATGACTGAGTCAACCATTCAACAACCGCTGGGTTACTGGTCAAGACACGTCTGCTAGATGACACTGGGAACACAGATCTCTCGCTGTGACTCCTGCTGCCACCCTCCTTCTTCAGCTGCTACTTCTGCCTGTGACAGAAACATTTTGGCCACTGCCCATTCCCTTTGAGGGGCTTGTCACTTGTCTGTCAGACATACTGTATAATAAAAGAATTAAATATAATAAAATTAAAATAATACACCCCATAAATGGCTGTAGTACAATGTAACTGAACCACAGAACGGCAATTACAACTTATTTTTTTTTTACTATTAATACACCCCCAAAAATGTATAACTATGTAAATTCACAGCAGAACGGCTAATAGGAAGTACGTATATTTCCTATTAATTCCCCCCGTAAATGTCTGTATCACACAGCACTTGCACCCCAATAACAAGAAAGGTTTGCTGGAATCACTGAGCAATCATTTAGTGCAGTTTACATTAATCCAAGGAGAAGGAATAAATGATAGCGGCACTCACCACTTTGCGGCAAAATTCTTCTTTATTTTCAATGAAGATAGAAGTTACAGAGGGCTGGGGCGGACAGTGCGTAGAACGCTGAATGATCAGCTGGCGACGGCCGTTTCGCGCTCCTGCGCTTCTTCTGGCCTCTGACAAAGTCGCGCTACCCATGCGCTCATTTAAATGCATCCACGTTGCCACGGCAACCAAAGACGCTAAAAAACATATACCCCGTCCGCTATGGAACAGGGAGGGTAGAAACATTACATTCCCTGACAACCAAATGTACCTGTATCGTGTGCGTGGTCCTCTATCTGTATAAACAAACACTAAGATCATTTCAATCATTTAGTCCCAATGGACCCATAGCAGCGGTGCGGATAATCCACTCCGCCTCCTTTTGCAAGAGGAGGCGGTCCCTATCTCCACCTAGTACCGGGGCGGGGACATGTTCAAGGGCAGCGAATTTTAGACATTTAGTATTGTAATCGTGTTTAGTGCGGATGTGGTCAATGAGCCTGGGACAACCTTTTCCTGACTTTACTGAATTAATATGCTCCCTGAATCTCTCATACACAGGGCGGATCGTCTTCCCTATGTAGAAGGATCCACAGGACGATAGTACCAGGTATACCACGTATTTTGTTCTACATGTGGTAAATTGCTTAACTCTATGCCTAATGTTTTTAGCATCTTTGGTTGCCATGGCAACGTGGACGCATTTAAATGAGCGCATGGGTAGCGCGGCTTTGTCAGAGACCAGAAGAAGCGCAGGAGCGAGAAACGGCCATCGCCAGCTGATCACTCAGCGTTCTACGCACTGTCCGCCCCAGCCCTCTGTAACTTCTATCTTCATTGAAAATAAAGAAGAATTTTGCCGCAAACTGGTGAGTGCCGCTATCATTTATTCCTTCTCCTTGGATTATTGTATGCTTTACTGTGGTCTTTCAGAAGCAGAGCACCTCTATACATTGCATCACCTGACTGGGTCTCACAGTTTATCGTCCCGCACCTGTGATCTGGTACATTATTAGCAGTGCCGCCTCATATTTCTTCGTATACTGCATTTATCCGGTTCTTCAACTTGGGAGGCAAAGCACGCTCCATCACAGCCTGCACGGGTTTAAAAAGAGGGGATGGCTACTGAAGAGGAGACACCCAGTCTGAACATGGGCAGAGAAGGGGCGGACGCGTTTTTCACTGAGTGTAATTCCCGAGACACATTACAATCATTGAGCACTAAGGCTCTGGAAATGCGTGTTAACAATCTTGCTGATAAAGAGGTCCGACTGTTTTGGACAGTAAATTCACTCAAATCATACAACATGAGTGGCAGAGTTCCTAGAGGACTCAGGATCTACAAGGAGCTCCTCCAATATGAGGAGGACGAAACATTTGCAGCAGAGTGGAAAAATCTACATATGAACTTCTCCTCCCAAATACTGGCCTTGGTACTAAAACGGGAAGAACAGAAGTACAATAAAATCAGTGAAGACCTTAAAAATGCAAAAAGTGCACTTGCATTAAGATTAACTGAAAACCAAATGGCCACCTTTGAAAAAAGACTTAATAAGAAACTAGTCATTACACAGACTGACATCAGGGAAAGGAAAAAAGATACATTTTTAAGAGACAAATGCGGCTACGATAGTAGAAAAATATTTGACTGGAACAAAAGGAAACAAAGAAGAAGACGTCCGCAGAGGAAAATTAGAAGTGATTATTGGACAACTGCTAGTGACTCTAGTATGTCTAATGATACTAATAATACCCAAAGCACAACAGAAAATGCACCCCTTTTAGACGCAGCACAAGAGGGGAAGGAAAGGGAGAAAGAAGATCAGCGAGGAAATCAGCACGCAACAGGAAACAGGTGTCATGGCGTCAATGATACCATCTCCAAAGAACGTATCTGAAGATAATCTTGTAATCAACCTGACTGCACTTCAATTAACACCTCCTTGCATTAGTGCCCTTAACCACCTCAGCCCCCAGTGCTTAAACACCCTGAAAGACCAGGCCACTTTTTACACTTCTGACCTACACTACTTTCACCGTTTATTGCTCGGTCATGCAACTTACCACCCAAATGAATTTTACCTCCTTTTCTTCTCACTAATAGAGCTTTCATTTGGTGGTATTTCATTGCTGCTGACATTTTTACTTTTTTTGTTATTAATCGAAATTTAACGATTTTTTTGCAAAAAAATGACATTTTTCACTTTCAGTTGTAAAATTTTGCAAAAAAAACGAGATCCATATAGAAATTTTGCTCTAAATTTATAGTTCTACATGTCTTTGATAAAAAAAAAATGTTTGGGTAAAAAAAAAATGGTTTGGGTAAAAGTTATAGCGTTTACAAACTATGGTACAAAAATGTGAATTTCCGCTTTTTGAAGCAGCTCTGACTTTCTGAGCACCTGTCATGTTTCCTGAGGTTCTGCAATGCCCAGACAGTACAAACACCCCACAAATGACCCCATTTCGGAAAGTACACACCCTAAGGTATTCGCTGATGGGCATAGTGAGTTCATAGAACTTTTTATTTTTTGTCACAAGTTAGCGGAAAATGATGATTTTTTTTTTTTTTTTTTTTTTTCTTACAAAGTCTCATATTCCACTAACCTGTGACAAAAAATAAAAACTTCTATGAACTCACTATGCCCATAACGAAATACCTTGGGGTCTCTTCTTTCCAAAATGGGGTCACTTGTGGGGTAGTTATACTGCCCTGGCATTCTAGGGGCCCAAATGTGTGGTAAGGAGTTTGAAATCAAATTCTGAAAAAAATGACCTGTCAAATCCGAAAGGTGCTCTTTGGAATATGGGCCCCTTTGCCCACCTAGGCTGCAAAAAAGTGTCACACATCTGGTATCTCCGTACTCAGGAGAAGGTGGGGAATGTGTTTTGGGGTGTCATTTTATATATACCCATGCTGGGTGAGAGAAATATCTTGGCAAAAGACAACTTTTCCCATTTTTTTATACAAAGTTGGCATTTCACCAAGATATTTATCTCACCCAGCATGGGTATATATAAAATGACACCCCAAAACACATTCCCCACCTTCTCCTGAGTACGGAGATACCAGATGTGTGACACTTTTTTGCAGCCTAGGTGGGCAAAGGGGCCCATATTCCAAAGAGCACCTTTCGGATTTGACAGGTCATTTTTTTCAGAATTTGATTTCAAACTCCTTACCACACATTTGGGCCCCTAGAATGACAGGGCAGTATAACTACCCCACAAGTGACCCCATTTTGGAAAGAAGACACCCCAAGGTATTCCGTGAGGGGCATGGCGAGTTCCTAGAATTTTTTATTTTTTGTCACAAGTTAGTGGAAAATTATGATTTTTTTTTTTTTTTTTTTTTTCATACAAAGTCTCATATTCCACTAACTTGTGACAAAAAATAAAAACTTCCATGAACTCACTATGCCCATCAGCGAATACCTTGGGGTCTCTTCTTTCCAAAATGGGGTCACTTGTGGGGTAGTTATACTGCCCTGGCATTCTAGGGGCCCAAATGTGTGGTAAGGAGTTTGAAATCAAATTCAGTAAAAAATGACCTATGAAATCCAAAAGGTGCTCTTTGGAATGTGGGCCCCTTTGCCCACCTAGGCTGCAAAAAAGTGTCACACATCTGGTATCCCCGTACTCAGGAGAAGTTGAGGAATGTGTTTTGGGGTGTCTTTTTACATATACCCATGCTGGGTGAGATAAATATCTTGGTCAAATGCCAACTTTGTATAAAAAAATGGGAAAAGTTGTCTTTTGCCAAGATATTTCTCTCACCCAGCATGGGTATATGTAAAATGACACCCCAAAACACATTCCCCACCTTCTCCTGAGTACGGAGATACCAGATGTGTGACACTTTTTTGCAGCCTAGGTGGGCAAAGGGGCCCATATTCCAAAGAGCACCTTTCGGATTTGACAGGTCATTTTTTTCAGAATTTGATTTCAAACTCCTTACCACACATTTGGGCCCCTAGAATGCCAGGGCAGTATAACTACCCCACAAGTGACCCCATTTTGGAAAGAAGACACCCCAAGGTATTCGCTGATGGGCATAGTGAGTTCATGGAAATTTTTATTTTTTGTCACAAGTTAGTGGAATATGAGACTTTGTATGAAAAAAAAATAAAAAAAAAAAATCATCATTTTCCACTAACTTGTGACAAAAAATAAAAAATTCTAGGAACTTGCCATGCCCCTCACGGAATACCTTGGGGTGTCTTCTTTCCAAAATGGGGTCACTTGTGGGGTAGTTATACTGCCCTGGCATTCTAGGGGCCCAAATGTGTGGTAAGGAGTTTGAAATCAAATTCTGAAAAAAATGACCTGTCAAATCCGAAAGGTGCTCTTTGGAATATGGGCCCCTTTGCCCACCTAGGCTGCAAAAAAGTGTCACACATCTGGTATCTCCGTACTCAGGAGAAGGTGGGGAATGTGTTTTGGGGTGTCATTTTACATATACCCATGCTGGGTGAGAGAAATATCTTGGCAAAAGACAACTTTTCCCATTTTTTTATACAAAGTTGGCATTTGACCAAGATATTTATCTCACCCAGCATGGGTATATGTAAAAAGACACCCCAAAACACATTCCTCAACTTCTCCTGAGTACGGGGATACCAGATGTGTGACACTTTTTTGCAGCCTAGGTGGGCAAAGGGGCCCACATTCCAAAGAGCACCTTTTGGATTTCATAGGTCATTTTTTACTGAATTTGATTTCAAACTCCTTACCACACATTTGGGCCCCTAGAATGCCAGGGCAGTATAACTACCCCACAAGTGACCCCATTTTGGAAAGAAGAGACCCCAAGGTATTCGCTGATAGGCATAGTGAGTTCATGGAAATTTTTATTTTTTGTCACAAGTTAGTGGAATATGAGACTTTGTATGAAAAAAAAAAAAAAAAAAAAAATCATCATTTTCCACTAACTTGTGACAAAAAATAAAAAATTCTAGAAACTTGCCATGCCCCTCACGGAATACCTTGGGGTGTCTTCTTTCCAAAATGGGGTCACTTGTGGGGTAGTTATACTGCCCTGGCATTTTCCAGGGGCCCTAATGTCTGGTAAGTAGGTAAATGACCTGTGAAATCCGAAAGGTGCTCTTTGGAATGTGGGCCCCTTTGCCCACCTAGGCTGCAAAAAAGTGTCACACATCTGGTATCTCCGTACTCAGGAGAAGGTGGGGAATGTGTTTTGGGGTGTCTTTTTACATATACCCATGCTGGGTGAGAGAAATATCTTGGCAAAAGACAACTTTTCCCATTTTTTTTATACAAAGTTGGCATTTGACCAAGATATTTATCTCACCCAGCATGGGTATATGTAAAATGACACCCCAAAACATATTCCCCAACTTCTGCTGAATACGGAGATACCACATGTGTGACACTTTTTTGCAGCCTAGGTGGGCAAAGGTGCCCAAATTCCTTTTAGGAGGGCATTTTTAGACATTTGGATACCAGACTTCTTCTCACGCTTTGGGGCCCCTAAAATTCCAGGGCAGTATAAATACCCCACATGTGACCCCATTTTGGAAAGAAGACACCCCAAGGTATTCAATGAGGGGCATGGCGAGTTCATTGAAAAAAAAAAAATTTGGCACAAGTTAGCGGAAATTGATTTTTTTGATTTTGTTCTCACAAAGTCTCCCTTTCCGCTAACTTGGGACAAAAATTTCAATCTTTCATGGACTCAATATGCCCCTCAGCGAATACCTTGGGGTGTCTTCTTTCCAAAATGGTGTTATTTGTGGGGTGTTTGTACTGCCCTGGCATTTGAGGGTCTCCGCAATCATTACATGTATGCCCAGCATTAGGAGTTTCTGCTATTCTCCTTATATTGAGCATACGGGTAATGAGATTTTTTTTTTCCGTTCAGCCTCTGGGCTGAAAGAAAAAAATGAACGGCACAGATTTCTTCATTCGCATCGATCAATGTGGATGAAAAAATCTCTGCCAAAAAAAGAAAAAGGAGGGGAAAGGCGTCTGCCAGGACATAGGAGCTCCGCCCAACATCCATACCCACTTCAGCTCGTATGCCCTGGCAAACCAGATTTCTCCATTCACATCAATCGATGTGGATGAATAAATCATTGCCGGGATTTTTTTTTTTATATATACAAAGTGTTTGCCAAAGTATATGAACACCGCCACCTCCTCAGCTCATATGCCTCGGCAAACGTATCTTTTACTGCAGAGGAGAAATCTCGTCTTGCAGCGCCGCATACACCGACTTGCGTGTAATCTGACAGCAGCGCAATGCTTCTGTCCGAATGCACATCAGTGCTGCAGCTAGTCGATCGGTTGGTCCACCTGAAAGGTAAAAAAAACAAAACAAAAAAGAAAAAACCAGGCCGCAAAGCAATAACTTTATTAACTGTTGAACAGAACATAGAAACTTTTTTTAAACTTTTTTAACTGAACATTTAACTTTTTTACTTACCGGTATTTTTTTTTTTGTTTAGTTTTTTTTACCTTTTATAGAACAAACCTCTCCTTCCCCATGGGACAATGTGCAAAGCGCAAATCGCCCAAAGATGTGGCGAAGTACATTATGCACTTTATCCCAGGTGAAAGGAGAGGTTTGCAGCAGCTGTGAGTGAATGGGCCCTAATAGCCCTGTGTGCCTGTCCTGGTGAGATGTGATCCCTATGCTAAGTGTACCTGTGTGTGGTACTTCCGGAAACACTCTCCATAGCATAGGGCAGGGTGGTCAGCACAGTCAGGACAGAAATAGCGGGTGTCACGCCTTATTCCACTCCTGCTACAGACACGACATCTTTTTCGGGGTGACGGTTGGGTTGAGGTACCAGGAACGACACTGGGGAAATGTCGCTCGTGTAGACGGCTAACTACACTGGTGGATGGGGCCGCGGAACCTCCTGGGTAAAGGAGGTTCTCGATGATCTCTTCCTGGAATTTGAGGAAGGATCCTGTTCTCCCAGCCTTACTGTAGAGAACAAAACTATTGTAGAGCGCCAATTGAATTAAATATACAGACACCTTCTTATACCAGCGTCTGGTTCTGCGGGAAACTAAATACGGAGACAACATCTGGTCATTGAAGTCCACCCCTCCCATGAGCGCATTATAGTCGTGGACACAGAGGGGCTTTTCAATGACACGGGTTGCTCGCTCAATTTGGATTGTCGTGTCTGCGTGAATGGAGGAGAGCATGTAAACGTCACGCTTGTCTCTCCATTTCACCGCGAGCAGTTCTTCGTTACACAAGGCAGCCCTCTGCCCCCTTGCAAGACGGGTGGTTACAAGCCGTTGGGGGAAGCCCACGCGACTAGTTCGCATGGTGCCACAGGCGCAAATCCGTTCTAGAAACAAATGCCTAAAGAGGGCCACACTTGTGTAGAAATTGTCCACATAAAGATGGTACCCCTTGCCGAATAAGGGTGACACCAAGTCCCAGACTGTCTTCCCACTGCTCCCCAGGTAGTCAGGGCAACCGACCGGCTCCAGGGTCTGATCTTTTCCCTCATAGATCCGAAATTTGTGGGTATAGCCTGTGGCCCTTTCACAGAGCTTATACAATTTGACCCCATACCGGGCACGCTTGCTTGGGATGTATTGTTTGAAGCCAAGGCGCCCGGTAAAATGTATTAGGGACTCGTCTACGCAGATGTTTTGCTCAGGGGTATACAAATCTGCAAATTTCAGGTTGAAATGGTCTATGAGGGGCCGAATTTTGTGGAGCCGGTCAAAAGCAGGGTGGCCTCTGGGACGGGAGGTGGTATTGTCGCTAAAATGCAGAAAACGTAGGATGGTCTCAAATCGTGTCCTGGACATAGCAGCAGAGAACATGGGCATGTGATGAATTGGGTGCGTTGACCAATATGACCGCAATTCATGCTTTTTTGTCAGGCCCATGTTGAGGAGAAGGCCCAAAAAAATTTTAAGCTCGGAAACTTGGACTGGTTTCCACCGGAAAGGCTGGGCATAATAGCTTCCCGGGTTAGCGGTTATAAATTGTGTGGCATACTGGTTGGTCTCTGCCACGACTAAGTCCAAGAGCTCCGCAGTCAAGAACAGCTCAAAAAATCCCAGGGCCGAACCGATTTGAGCCGTCTCAACCCGAACTCCAGACTGGGCGGTGAAAGGGGGAACTACTGGTGCGGCTGAAGTTGGTGACTGCCAATCAGGATTTGCCAGCACCTCAGGGACTCTAGGGGCTCTACGGGCCCGTCTTTGCGGTGGCTGCGACGGGGTAACTATTGCACGTGCCACCGTACCAGCTTCAACTGCCCTTCTGGTGCTCGCTACTTCACCAGGTTGTACGGCAGTGCTGGTACTAGGTCCAGGAAGGGCTGCGCTGCTGGTGTATGCCTCACCACGTGATCCGGCAGCGACAGCCCCACTCTGCTGCTCTTGAAGCGGATCCTGCGTAACCTGTGGTCTAGCGACATGGGGCCGGGTACGCCTGGTGCTGCCAGGGACCTCCACCTCCTCGTCCGAACTTTGGGTCAGAGAGCCACTGCTTTCCACAGGTTCATATTCTGACCCGCTAGATTCGTCAGATGAGGGTTCCCACTCCTCATCCGACTGGGTCAGAATCCTGTAGGCCTCTTCAGAAGAATACCCCCTGTTTGACATTTTGGACTACTAAATTTAGGGGTATTCCCTGAGACTACCCAAGAAAAAAAGCAAACCTGTCTTACAAAGGGGAGGCTAGCGAAGTACCGGAGGCTGCTGCGGTTGATAAAAAATATCAAAACTGATTTTTTTATCGCCGCAGTGCGTGTAAAATGAATGTGCAGTGATCAAAAAATAATAATTTTTTGTCACTGCGGTGGGGCGGGCGTGGGTGAACGCACGTGTGGGCGACCGATCAGGCCTGATCGGGCAAACACTGCGTTTTGGGTGGAGGGCGAGCTAAGGTGACACTAATACTATTATAGATCTGACCGTGATCAGTTTTGATCACTTACAGATACTATAAAAGTACAAATGCTGATTAGCGATACGCTAAACAGCGAATAAAAGTGACTGCGGTGCGGTGGGGTGGGCGCTAACTGACGCTAACTACCTAACCAAGGGGCCTAAACTATCCCTAAAACCTAACAGCCAATACCAGTGAAAAAAAAAAAGTGACAGTTTACACTGATCACTTTTTTTCCTTTCACTAGTGATTGACAGGGGCGATCAAAGGGGTGATCAAAGGGTTAATTGGGGTGCAGGGGGGTGATCTGGGGCTAAGGTGTAGTGTTTGGTGTACTCACAGTTCAGTCTGCTCCTGTGCTGGATCCAACCGACGAAAAGGACCAGCACAGGAGCAGACAAGCCATATAACAGATCATATTTACTAATATGATCTGTTATATGACTTTGGATTGGATTTTTTGAAAATCGCCAGCCTGCCAGCCAATGATCGTTGCTGGCAGGCTGGTGACGAACTTGTTCTTTGAATTTTGCCGGCCCGCGATGCGCATGCGCGGGCCGGCTTGGAGCGAAATCTCGCGTCTCGCGAGATGACGCGTATATGCGTGACTCTGCGCAGCGCTGCCACCTCCGGAACGCAATCCTGCGTTAGGCGGTCCGGAGGTGGTTAATAAAGGGCTCGGTTTCAGTCTGGTGGAAAACTTCAATCCAGTGACATTCAAAATAGATCTATTCAGAGCTATAGACAAACTACAACTGCATAAAATGTATAGTAGTTCCCAGCCTATATTAGGGTCCAAGAGAGAGGGTGAAATCCCGGCCCACACGAACGTGTTGGGGTTTAAATTGGACGAAACCTATGATGAAACAGAAATTGCCTGTCTAGAATTCCTAGCTGACACAGAATTAGGTGGTCTCCCCGCCCCCACTGCAGAAGCAGATCGCTTTGAGGGAGGCATAAAATTGACATATTCCCCCCCCCCTTGCCTGCCGGGAGTAGCATCGACATCTTTCACAAACAAATGTTAAGAGATGTGAAAGCTCTAGTGTACCCCAGAGCAGAGAATAATACCACTAAGCAGGAATTGTCTGCCAACAGAGATGATGTCATAGTGAAACCGGCAGACAAGGGGGGCAACATTGTCCTTCTTACTAAGGAGTACTACCTACAAGAAGCATACAGACAGCTGGGAGATACCTCTGTTTATTTAAAGCTAGGGAATGATCCCACCCCGGCCATCCAAGCACAACTCTGTGAGTTGCTGACACGTTACATTGAGGTCGATTTTTTTACGGAACGTATCATGGATCGGCTTGTACCACCATCCCCCAAGAAACCTACATGGTACTTTGTACCTAAAATTCACAAATCACTGACCCAACCCCCTGGCCGCCCTATTGTGGCGGGGATAGGGTCAGTGACTGAACCATTGTCTAAATACCTGGACTGGCTTTTGAGACCGCTCTTGTCTCATGCCCCTACATATTTGCGAGACACCAATGCCTTCCTGGAAGCACTGAAGGATTTCCAGTGGCAGAAAGATTTTAACTTGGTGTCCCTTGATGTGGAAAGCCTCTACACCCGTATACCACATCAAGCCATCTAAAAGAAAAAAACAAACAAACCTTGTTGCACATAGCAGGCAATCATAGCTGAGCTTTTATTTTATTTTCTGGTATTCAAAATTGAAAGCTGCATCTGGGATTGATTCCTGTGGGCAACAAAGTCAGCTTTTCTTTTAGGCATAAATCTGTCCCTTTATCTATTAAAAATCAACAAATGTTCATGATTCTGCCCATTGCTTTGATTTATTCATTTAGTACTTACCTGTTTCTGATTTGCAAAAGTGAACGACCATTTCAGGTGCCCCTTTCATGAACACTGTCAGGTTACTCTCTCCAATAATCTGAGTAATTACAGACATGCGTTGTAAACTGGAGGAGAATGGGAACTGGTGCAGAATAAGGATTCCTTCCACTGGTGCCTATTTGATACAGGCATAAAAATGTGAGAAGCAGTGATTAATGTACAGGAATAAGGCCTCAGGCACATGACCATTTCTGTATTTTGGTCCAAAAATACAGATAGCTTCAGTCTGCATTCCGTTTCCTCCACGCTGCCTTCTGTAGGCACAGGGACAGCTAAATAATGTTCTACTTTAGAGATCCCTAAAGTTTTGTAGGCCGCCAGAGGTGTAGCTACAGGGGAGCTAGTGGAGCATGAGCCTTGGAGGCTGGATGTAAGGGGGGTGGGGGCGGCATGCCCCTCTTAGATGCCGGGCTCGACTATTAGTATAAGGCCTCATGCACACGACCGTTGTTTTATTCCGTGTCCGTTCAATGGGTCCGTTGAAAACTCGGCTAATGCACCGTTTGCCATCCGCGTCCGTGATACGTGGTTCCAGTCCGTCAAAAAAATATAACCTGTCCTATTTTTTTCACAGAAAACGGTTCGCGGACCCATTCAAGTCAGTGGGACAGTGAAAAAACGCGGAGGCACACAAGATTGTCACCCGCGTCCGTTTTTTTCCTATCATTTGCCTGGCAAACTTTAATTTTTTTTTACTTTCCTCATTGTCTGGTGATCCTCCAAAAATAAAGGAAGACACACTGAAACAGATCACGGAACAACGGAACCCCATTTTGCGGAACGGAACACAACAACGGTCGTGTGCATGAGGCCTAAAAGAGTTACGTTTTTCGGACCATACATTAGACAACAGGAAATGAGAAAATAAATAGTTTGTAACTAAAACTTCCACGGTAGTTTAATGAAGTGAAGAAGTCAATGTCACTAAATTTAATAGTCCAAAAAATACTGTAAATAGCTTATTGAAAATCCGATAAGTTGAAATGGCTTTAAAGATTAACTTTTAATTTGACCAGCCCGATCAAAACAGGTATACTGGTTGTTAGGGTTAACCCAGCTGAGAAAACAGAGTTGAATTACATATGCAAATTAGGGCTTCAGTGCACAAGGGGGTTTAGCATTTGGTATGGCAAATTCATGAAAGCAGAGAAGTTGAAGTGTACTGAAAGGTTGGGGCGAAGTCCTAATTTCCATGTGGAATTTGGAAAATTGCAATGGATTTTCACCATTCATGTATTGTTTTAATCAGCAGGATCAATCCTAACAAGCAGTATGTCTGGTAGTGTTGATCCTGCTAACAGGGCATCTTTAATGCAAATGTAACTTCAGTAATTTGGTTGGGCAATATAGATTCTACAGCATTAGGCCACTAACAAATTAATTTGCTTTGGCTTTTTTACCACTAAAAAACACCATCAAAATCACATGCTTTTTGGTATGTCCCATACATTTTTATGGTATTTTAGTGACTTTTTTCTCAAAACATGTTTGATTTGCATGTGTTAAAAAATTACTACAATATGCTGCATTTTTTTTTAAATGGCATGAACATAAAAACACACCCCAATTTTAAGAAAAACAACATTAGCAAAAAATCTAAATTCCCATAGGCTTTCAGTAGCATCTGGAGTTGTCATTTTTCCCACAAAAACAACTGTGAAACAATGTTCCAAAAGTAGGCAAAAATGCCATAAAAAAATTGTGTGTGAATCCAGCCTAAGGGCTCATGCACACGAACGTATTTTCTTTCCATGTCCGTTCCAGTTTTTTTTTGCGGACCTTATGTGAACCTTTCATTTCAATGGGTCTATTAGGGGCCAGCTGTTCTGTGCCGCAAAATACGCAATGCACACGGATGTCATACATTTTTTTTGCTGTTCCGTTCTTTGCGGACAGCAAAATACATACAGCCATGTGCATGAGCCCTAAATGTCCCAAAGAATGCCATTATAGGTTTGAGGTCACCTGTACATTATAGTTGCGGAGTAGGACACTAAAGTTAACTAGTTAGGGTCGGTTCACATCTGCGTTTTGGATTCCGTTATGGCTTGCCGTTATAACATGGTTATAATGGAAAATTACGGAATCCAGGTGACAGACGTCAAAACGGAAGGCTTTAAGAGGCATTCCATTTTGAGCCGTCCTAATAGAAGTCTGTGGGAATCATAAGGGATCCGTCTCGTTCCCGTTATGCAAGACAGACAGGACAGGACTTTTTTCTCCATTCTGCATAACGGAAACCAGACGGATCTGTTATGATTCCCATAGACTTCTATTAGGACAGAAAGCAGAACGGAATGCCTTTTAAGGGCTTCCATTTTGCATTCCGTCCTAATAGAAGTCCATGAGCAGCAGAACGGATCCGTCCTGGTTTCCGTTATGCAGGACAGGACTCTTGCATAATGGAAACCAGGACAGATCCGTTATGCTGCACATACACTTGCATTATGATGGAATACAAAACGGAAGCCTCTTTAAAGTCTTCCGTTTTGACTTCTGTCTCATGGATTCCATTATTTTCCATTATTTATGTTATAACGGAAAGCCATAATGAAATCTAGAACGCAGATGTGAACCCACCCTTACTTTGGTAAAAAAAAACTCATCATATTGAAGGTATATACTGTACATGTAACATGTGAAAAACATTAAGTTATAACAGGAAAATACATTTAGCTTGCCTTTGCAACAGTAGGTCCAGGCTTTACCATTGCACAGCTATTTAAATGGTCATCTTCTTTGATTTTTGCCTTATATTCTTCAAATTCCTGTTCCAAAGATCAAATTCAAATGCATTATTAAAGGACATCTGTCAGCAGATTTGTATCTATGACACTGGCTGACCTGTTGCATGTGCACTTGGCAGCTGAAGGCATCTGTGTTGGTCCCATGTTCATATGTGCCTGTATTGCTGAGAAAGATGATGTTTCAATATATGCAAATGAGCCTCTAGGAGCAACATGGGCGTTACCATTACTCTTAGAGGTTCTGCTCCCTCTGCAAATGCCACGCCTTATGCACTTTGACTGACTGGCCAGGCAGTGAAAACATCATAATGCCTGCCTCTGTCAAAGTGCAAAGGGTGCAGCAGGTGCAGAGAGAGCAGAGCCTCCAGGTGTAATCGTAATGCCCATGTTGCTCCTAGAGGCTCATTTGCATATATTATAACATCATTTTTGTAAGCAATGGGTGCACATATGAACATGGGACCAACACAGATACCTTCAGCTGCCAAGAGCACATGTAACAGGTCAGCCAGTGTCATAGGTCCAAATCTGCTGACAGATAACTAGGCAATAAACAGGACATTTCCTATGTATAGAAATGCTATTTGTTTTTACACTTCCCTTTCTCCCATTGCATCAGAGGGGCCGGCATCAAGTATTTATCAATTTACCATTCTTTGTTTCCCTTGTTGGGAAATGCATTCGGATGTTCAGAGTTATGGGCTGTACTATAGAGTCACTATAGAGTTTAATATGGTTTAGCCACCAAGAGGTGGGGGTCACCCCTGTCGGGCATGTGCTCTGCTTCTAAGCAAGGGTATCCTAACTGTTTAACATCTTGGTAAGCCGATTCCACTTTCTCAATGCAACTGAGATAAAGGAAGACGGACTGGGTAAATACTTGTCACTCAAGTTTCACCTGTGGAACCCTATTTACTTATTTATACAAGTGGTGGTATCAAATTGCAATCAGCATGTTTTATATATGAAATGTATATGAAATATATCTATGGTGTTTTTTTGTAATTGTATATTAAAAGTTAAGTTTTATCAGAGGCTTTTCTGTTACTGTGATAGGACACTTATAACTTATGATTAAGTAACCATCTTTTTTTCAGTGATATGTTTAACTTAACTGTGTTAAGTTTTATTATATTTTATATTCATTTGGTCAATAAAAAATTCTTGAATGTATGCATTATGCAAACAAGGTACAAAACAAGGAGCTGTTTACACTATTATACATAAAATTTTGGACAGCTATTCTACAGGGTGGCCCATTAAAAAGTAGCCCGCCTCCAGCAATAGTTTGACAAGATGAACGAGCAAGTGGATTTTTTTTTTTTTATTACCCACAAGTCACAAAAGATGCTGAAAGTGTCCCCCGTTTACATCTTTGGGCAGGTCGGATTATGCTGGCTGACACTGCTTGTGATGTTGTGGATAGTGTTTGTGATGTTTTCCTTGAGTTCATCCAGGGTATGTGGATTTTTAGTGGACACTTTCTGTTTTAAATTTCCCCACAGATAAAAATCGCATGTGGACAAGTCTGGGGAACGTGGTGGCCATAACCCCTTGCTCACAGTTCGCTCCTCCATAAACAGTTCATGAACTCGTTCCAGTGAGTTCTGTGATGTTGCCCCCTCTTGTTGGACATTTTTTCTTCTGCAGCATCACTGGTGAAGAGCTCAAGCGGTATCAGCCAACATAATCCAATGCGCCCAAAGATGCATAGACGTGAACGGAGACCAATTTCAGCATTTTGGGTAATTTGAAAAAATAAAAAATAAACAATCCAATTGCTCGTTAATCGTTATAGTATTGCTGGAGGTGGGCTACTTTTTGTGGGCCATGTTGTATTAGAAAAGCATCACTATATTGACCAGCATTCACAACAAGAACACTGTATATCACTGCTTGAATTCACCAGGCATCTCATAGAATAGGTCTAAAGTAGATGGGTATACTAGAGCATAATGTTATAACCTTTTAAAATGTCAATATAACATATTGTCTTTGATATGTAACTTACCCAACCTGTTCCACCAAACATCTTTAAGTCCAATGGATCTCCCTGTAACTCCCCATCCAATGTGATAAGTGAGTGACAACTTGTCATTGCTTGAAGTATTGGGCACCAACATAGATTATTAGATGATGTGAAAAGTATTATATCCTGAAAACTAATAATACATGTTTTGGATATTGCATTGAAAACCTAAATTTACAATTTCCACAATGAAACTTGTGGGGGGGGGGGGGCACAATAAAAACATGAACTAATATCAGCAGACAACACAAGTTGGATGAGGTATAGGTGGATAAAGGATCCATTGATTGATTAAGAATGGAATTAATGCCATTAAATGTTTTATCATGTATTGCCTTGGCCAAAAACTGAGCCTGTTTTGCCCATGGCAGACATACAGCACACTTACTAATTGTATAAGGGCATTTTCAACTCTGTGGTCTGTAAACTCGGTGTTTGACTACTACCTGTACTTGTCTGACCTGAACTCACTACATTATAATGCTCTGTGATGCTGTGAGTTATAGCCCGACTGTGGGTCTTTCATATTCACAGAATCATTTCATTACAGCACTGTAGACCTTTGGTCGGGCTGGATCACTATGATGCAGTGAGTTTAGGTCAGAGGAGCAGCAGTAGGACAGGGAAATATGGCTTCCACATGGACTTTGTTTGACGGACCACATCTGACCATCTGAAACTGGCCTAAAACTTACCTGTTTTTCTCACAAGGAAGAACACCATACAAATCCAAGACATCTTCTGTCAAAGTGCCAGTCTGTATAGAGATAAATTGATACATTTTATAATGTAGTTTCAGAAATGTAAAAACCATTTTAACACTTTCCTTTTAACACTCAGTATCTAAGGCCACAGAAGCAGTTTAGCATCCAAATCTGGCCAAAACACCCAAAACTCTCACGTTGCTACTGAATTAGAATAAAATCACAAAGTGAACCTATGGCAAAAGTGGCCTAAATTAGAACTTTCCAAACTTTACTTTTTTACATTCCACCATAAATATGACCCATCTACATGGGCTGATACACAGGGCAATGGTCAGGAAAAAATGGTTTATTCCTGATAATTTACTACTCATTTAGGTGCACTTGCTGTACATGCAGCAATCAT
This sequence comes from Bufo bufo, assembly GCF_905171765.1. Taxonomy (NCBI): domain Eukaryota; kingdom Metazoa; phylum Chordata; class Amphibia; order Anura; family Bufonidae; genus Bufo; species Bufo bufo. The sequence goes on along the minus strand of NC_053392.1, from coordinate 229,416,867 downwards.
CTCTTCATTAATACTTTGATTGTACAACAACATACAATTTCAATGTTTGTTGGCAGCACATCCAGAGTCATGAGCTTTTATGTGCCGCATTAGCAATCAGATCACTTGAAAAATGAGCTTTTTCTCTTTTGTCTGGAAAATTTGTTCACACTTAATTGGCCCAATAGTCTGCCCTTGTAAATGGACCTTATGAAAGTGTTTGTATGCAGTAAAGCTGCAGCCAAAAACTATTATTCCTAGAGGATAAAGACCTCTTAGGTAGAGATGTCCCGAACTATTCGCCGGCGAACAGTTCCCGGCGAACATCGCTTGTTCGCGTTCGCCGTGGCGGGCGAACATATGCGATGTTCGGTCCGCCCCCTATACGTCATCATTGAGCAAACTTTGACCCTTTACCTCACAGTCAGCAGACACATTCCAGCCAATCAGCAGAAGACCCTCCCTCCCAGACCCTCCCCCCTCCTGGACAGCATCCATTTTAGATTCATTCGGAAGCTGCATTCTTAGTGAGAGGAGGGACAGTGTAGCTGCTGCTGATATAATAGGGAAATAAATAGTTAGGCCAGTGTATTCAGTGTCCACTACAGTCCTGAAAGACTCATCTGATCTCTGCTGTAAGGACAGCATCCTGACAGCACCCAAAAAGCCCTTTTTAGGGCTAGTACATCAGTCTGCTTTTTTTTTTCTCTCTCTCTGTAATCTAACTGCAGTTGCATGCCAGCGTGTGTGTCAGGCACACAGCGTATAGTGTGCCAACTTGCCCAGTGCCACCACTCATATCTGGTGTCACAGTAGCTTGCATTAAAAAAAAAAAAAAAAACTTTTTGGACTGTAATATAATTGCAGTTACTTGCTTGCAAGCGTGTGTGTTAGGCCTACAGTGTGTACTGTGCCAACTACTGCCAGTGCACAGTGCTACCAGTGCCACTCATATCTAGTGTCACAGTAGATTGCATTTGAAAAAAAACAACACTTTTTTGACTGTAATATAATTGCAGTTACTTGCCTGCAAGCGTGTGTGTTAGGCCTACAGTGTGTACTGTGCCAACTACTGCCAGTGCACAGTGCCACTCATATCTGGTGTCACAGTAGATTACATAAAAAAAACAACAACACTTTTTTGACTGTAATATAATTGCAGTTACTTGCCTGCAAGCGTGTGTGTTAGGCCTACAGTGTGTACTGTGCCAACTACTGCCAGTGCACAGTGCCACCAGTGCCACTCATATCTGGTGTCACAGTAGATTAAGATTACATTAAAAAAAAAAAAAAACTTTTTTGACTGTAATATAATTGCAGTTACTTGCCTGAAACCGTGTTTTAGGCCTACAATGTGTACTGTGCCAACTACTGCCAGTGCACAGTGCCACTCATATCTGGTGTCACAGTAGATTACATAAAAAAAAACTAAAAACTTTTTGGACTGTAATATAATTTCAGTTAGTTGCATGCAAGCGTGTGTGTTAGGCCTACAGTGTGTACTGTGCCAACTACTGCCAGTGCACAGTGCCACTCATATCTGGTGTCACAGTAGCTTGCACGCATAGTACAACTAATCTAAAAAAAATGACAGGCAGAGGCAGGCCACCCCGCAGGGGCCGTCGTGGTCATGGTGCTGTGATTCCCTTTGGCCCTAGAATAATGCCCAGTGTTCAGAGGCCACGTTCCCTGAACTCGAAAAGTTCTGAGGACATAGTTGACTGGCTAACACAGGACACCCAATATTCTACAGCTTCCGCTCGGAACCTTGATGCACCATCCTCCTCCAGCTCAGCTTCGGGCACCTCTCAAGTTACCACTCGCCCGCCTGCTGCCACCACCAACATAAGCACCACAGCTGCTACACTTGATCTGTCAGAGGAGTTATTTACACATCAGTTGGAAGAAATGAGTGATGCGCAACCATTATTTCCAGAGGATGTAGATAACAGGGATATGTCTCACTCAGGCAGCATTACACACATGGACGTACGGTGTGATGATGATGATGTTGTACCCGCTGCTGCTTCCTTTGCTGAGTTGTCAGATACAAGTGAAGCGGCTGATGATGATGATCTGTCCGTGGATTTCACGTGGGTGCCCGCTCGAAGAGAAAAAGAACAGGAGGATAGTTTAGATGGCGAGACAGAGAGGAGGAGGAGATGAGTTGGAAGCAGGGGGAGGTCGTCGCAAGGAGCTAGTGGCACAGTCAGACAGCATGCATCGGCACCCGGGGTCAGCCAGACAGCACGCTAATCAACGCATGCTGTTGCCACCACCAGAATGCCGTCATTGCAAAGCTCAGCAGTGTGGCATTTTTTTGTGTGTCTGCCTCTGACAACAGCAATGCCATTTGCAACCTGTGCCAAAAGAAACTGAGTCGTGGTAAGTCCAACACCCACCTAGGTACAACTGCTTTGCGAAGGCACATGATCTCAAATCACAAACGCCTATGGGATCAACACATGAGTACAAGCAGCACACAAACTCAAAGCCGCCATCCTCCTCCTGGTCCAGCATCTTCAGCCACGTCAACCACTGCTGTCCTCCTTGCCCCCTCTCAACCATAAGCCACTCCGCCTCTCGCCTTCAGCAGTTCCTGCTCATCTGCCCACAGTCAGGTGTTTGTCAAGGAAATGTTTGAGCGTAAGAAGCCAATGTCACAGAGTCACCCCCTTGCCCGGCGTCTGACAGCTGGCTTGTCGGAACTCTTAGCCCGCCAGCTTTTACCATACAAGCTGGTGGAGTCTGAGGCCTTCAAAAAATTTGTAGCTATTGGGACACCGCAGTGGAAGGTAACCGGCCAAAATTTCTTTTCACAAAAGGCAATCCCCAACCTGTACTCTATTGTGGAAAAGGAAGTCATGGCATGTCTGACACACAGTGTTGGGGCAAGGGTCCATCTGACCACTGATGCCTGGTCTGCAAAGTACTGTCAGGGCAGGTATATCACGTACACTGCGCATTGGGTAAACCTGCTGACGGCTGCCAAGCATGGAATGCGTAGCTCTGCAGAGGAGTTGGTGACACCGCCACGACTTGCAGGCAGGCCTGCTGCCACCTCCTCTACTCCTCCTACTCCATCCTCTTCGCTAACCTCCTCGGCTGAGTCCTCTTCTGCTGCTGCGTCTTGCTCCACATCAACTGCACCCCCACAGCTCCCCAGGGGCTATTCCACATCCCGGATACGACTTGGGGTTGACTTGCCTGAAAGCAGAGAGTCACACCAGAGCAGCACTCCTGTCCGCCCTGAACGCACAGGTGGATCAGTGGCTGACTCCGCACTAACTGGAGATCGGCAAAGTGGTGTGTGACAACGGAAGCAATTTGTTGGCGGCATTGAATTTGGGCAAGTTGACACATGTGCTGTGCATGGCACATGTGTTGAATCTGATCGTACAACCCTTTGTGCATAAGTACCCAGGCTTACAGGATGTCCTCAAGCAGGCCAGGAAGGTGTGTGGCCATTTCAGGCGTTCCTACACGGCTATGGCGCACTTTTCAGATATTCAGCGGCGAAACAACATGCCAGTGAGGTGCTTGATTTGAGACAGCCCGACACGGAATTCAACACTCCTAATATTCGACCGCTTGCTCCAACAAGAAAAATGTGTTTTGCGGTCTGCAAATTGCGGATCCTCAAAAAAATAGAATGACGTTCCGTATGGCATCCGTTTTTATTTGCGGATCCGTTTTTTTTGCGGATCCATTGTAATAATGCCTATCCTTGTCCGCAAACTAGAAAAAAATAGGACATGCACTATTTTTTTGGCGGAGCAACGGAACGGACATACTGATGTGGACAGCACGCGGTGTGCTGTCCGCGTTTTTTGCGGACCCATTGAAATGAATGGGTCCGCATCCTATCCGCAAAAAAAACGGAACGGACACGGAAACAAAATACGGTTGTGTGCATGAGGCCTTATTAAGATGAATGAGGCATGGATCCCGAAGGGATTGACAGTGGGCGATACATTTGACTAAAAAGGCCTGGTGATGAGATGGGCTGCCTTGGGCTAAAAATGGTCCACACGCTGCTATATTTTATGTCCGCATGCCGGATGACTTGCGTGACTTCTCTGCCACCAACTAGGGTTCAAGCCAAAATGTTATAGTGCACTTTCTGCCTGGAAAACATCCATTTTTCCGGCCGCTGCTACAGCAGCGGCTGCAACAATACCTAATATTTCAGGCATGTGTACATGCCTAATTTTTCTGGCCTCTGGTGCTGTACTGTGGTTGCAAAAAAAAAAGAAGGCACATATATGTGTCAATTCCCCTTCGTGATAGTTACCTTGTTGTGGTGAAGGGGCTTGCGTATCACAATGAAGCGATCACCTCTATGAGTGTGTTGGCAATGGCAATGTTGGCACACCCCAGATGAGATAAGGTCGTTGCTTCATTGTGAACAGACCAAAAGCGATCGGCTGGATAATTTTGCATAGAAAAAACATGAATTTTCTTTTTCATCATCTAAGGCAGTGGTTCTCAACCTTTCTAAAGCCGTGACCCCTTAATACAGTTCCTCATGTTGTGGTGACCCCCAACCATTACTCTTTTTTCCTTGCTACGTCATAACAAATTTTGCTACTGTTATGAATTGTAATGTAAATATCTGATATGCAGGATGTATTTTTATTGCTACAAATTGAACATAATTAAAGCAGAGTAATTAATCACAAAGACATCCACAGATCCCCCCCTAAACAGTGCCATCCACAGATCCCCCCTAAACAGTACCATCCACAGATCCCCCTCCCCTAAACAGTGCCATCCACAGATCTCCCCCCCTAAACAGTGCCATCCACAGATCCCCCCCTCCCCTAAACAGTGCCATCCACAGATCTCCCCCCTAAACAGTGCCATCCACAGATCCCCACTAAACAGTGCCATCCACAGATCCCCCCCTAAACAGTGCCATCCACAGATCCTCCCTCCCCTAAACAGTGCCATCCACAGATCTCCCCCCTAAACAGTGCCATCCACAGATCCCCCCTAAACAGTGCCATCCACAGATCCCCCCTCCCCTAAACAGTGCCATCCACAGATCTCCCCCCTAAACAGTGTCATCCACAGATCCCTTTAAACAGTGCCATCCACAGATCCCCCCTAAACAGTGCCATCCACAGATCCCCCCTAAACAGTGCCATCCACAGATCCCCCTAAACAGTGCCATCCACAGATCCCCCTACAGTGCCATCCACAGATCTCCCTCCCCGACGCTCACAGCAGTATATTTATAAACTAATCAGTAACTACTTTAACTTTAATCATTGCTCATTGCTGAGCTCTTTACTTGGATTATAATTTATTTGGATATGGGATATCTTACTTTGTCTTAGCTCCGGTACTAGCAGGCAGTGCGGGGGGCGGCGCTCACTCACTGACGTCACGCGCCTGCGCCGCCTAGTGGGAGGAGCAGGCACGTGACGTCAGTGAGTGAGCGCCGCCCCCCGCACTGCCTGCTATTACCGGAGCTAAGACAAAGTAAGATATCCCATATCCAAATAAATTATAATCCAAGTAAAGAGCTCAGCAATGAGCAATGATTAACCCTTTCACGACTGCAATCTGTATATATACGTGATAGCTGCACATGCCCCGTGCAGCTACCACGTATATACACGTTCTGGCAGCTCTTTAATCCAAGAGCTGCAAAGCGCTTGGATTTAAGCTTCTGCCCCTGTCCTGCTGCTGTCACGGACAGCATACAGTGCGGTAATGCCGGCAAGGGGCCAATCAGAGTGGGCCCTTGCCGGCAATCGATCCGATTGGTTAGTCTGTGCAGACTAACCAATCGGATCGCGGCAGTGTTAAAATGCGGTCCTGCCCCGATCTGTGCCCCCTCCTTGTTCTTGTCCTGCCCCCGATGCAGTCCGCCCCCTCCTGCACCGATCTGTGCCCCCTTCTTGTCCATCATCTTATCCTGCCCCCCCGAAGCGGTCCGCCCCCTCCTGCCCCGATCTGTAAGTAAAATGCTGCCCCCCCCTCCCCGTTTCCCGCGCTGCCCCCTGCCCCCGATGCGGTCCCCCTTGTGTGTGTGTGATGGCGGCGGCTCCATTCCTGAGCCGCCGCCATCAGCAAGGTGTGTCAGCTCTATGCTGACACTGCTGTAACCCCATAGATGCCGCAGTAGCGGCATCCATGGGGGTAATAGAGGGAGGGGGCCCCCTCTCTCTCACCCATCAGGGCTGCTGCGATCGCAGCGCCCGATGGTTGCCATGGCAACCGGACGCTTTGCAAAGGCGTCCGGTTGCCATGGTATAGGCGTCCAGTGCTGCCACCTACAGGCATCTGATTGTATTATACTTTGCAATGCAAGAGCATTGCAAAGTATAGTACAACCATCAGCCCCACTGGATCTTCAAGATCCAAGAGGGAACTGATAAAAAAAAAATGTGAAAATAATAAAAGTAAAAATAAATAAATAAAAATGTAAAAAATAAATTTCCTTTTCCTATAAAAAAACAAAAAACAAACAGAAAACCACACATATTAGGTGTCACCGCGTCCGTAACGACCATCTCTATAAATATATCACATCATCAACCCCGTCCAATAAACACCATAAAAAATAAAAAATAAAAACGGTTTAAAAAAATAAGCGATCAACACCAAGCGATCAAAAAAGGCGAATATACCCCAAAATAGTACCAATCAAACCGTTACCTCATCCCGCAAAAAATGAGCCCATATTTAAGACAATCGCCCAAAAA